>NC_084703.1:28417914-29654200 GCF_033807575.1 Cydia pomonella | reverse complement strand
GAAAGCGCGGTGTCACAGGAACGCCGCATCCAGGCTGGCGTCCCGCAGGGGAGCTGCCTGTCGCCCGCATGCTATGCGTGCTATACCGACGACATTCCTGTCGTTGGGCAAGCGCAGCTAGCCCTCTTCGCAGACGACGCCGCCTACTTTGCGACATCTTTTAAGATGCCGCACGCTGTATCCAAGATACAGCCGACGCTTGACGCCCTTCCTGACTGGCTCTCCAAATGGAGGCTATCAGTCAATGTGGGCAAAACGCAAGCGCTCATCACAGGGCAAGCCACCGCCCTACCCAATCCTCCTTCTCTTTTAGGTCAGCCGCTCACATGGTCGCCCGCAGTGAAATACCTGGGGGTGACCATAGACAGGAGGCTCAACATGGACCGGCACGCCGCAGACACAGTTCGAAGAGCGAAAGTCGCTCGCATGTGTCTGCGTCCGGTCTTCTGCAGTAAGCTCCCTGTACGGACCAAGCTTGGTCTGTACAAAGCTTACGTACGATCAAGACTTACCTATGCTTCACCTGCCTGGTACTCTTTCTGTTCCAGGTCAAACAAGGAGAAGATGAGGCGCCAGGAGACCCTCACACTGAGGACCATCCTCAAGTGCCCGCGGTACGTCAGCAACGCAGCCCTCACCGAGACACTGAAGTGGCGCGGCCTGGAGGAGTTCGTCGAGCGTCTCGCGCGGGTCATGTTTGACCGCGCGGACAACGCCGGCCTGGACCATCTTCGGGACATCGCGCCGCACCACAACACTAGACCTCCGGAGAGGTGGGCTCGGGACTTGCCCCGAGCCCTTCTACACCAGCAGTAGCTGACAAGCACTGCTCACCACACTACATTCGGATTCAACACGCCACACACGCCAGCTAAGCTGCCGGTCGCCTTCACCGCGGCTCCATAACCTGGCCCCGCTCAAACGGTATCACCAGGTTAGGGGCCGTAGGGTTGGATAACGATCGGTAGCGAAGAGCTGGCCTACACCAGCTACCCACACCGTCCCCAAAATGACGGCCATCAGACCACCCCACCAGTCGGTGGGGAAGCGACCCGCGACAGCCGCCGCAGCCATTGTGCGGTAGCGGCCCCTCATACCCCCCTGACGGGGGATATCGACAGATCACTCAAGTCAAGTCCCCTCACCGAGACACTGAAGTGGCGCGGCCTGGAGGAGTTCGTCGAGCGTCTCGCGCGGGTCATGTTTGACCGCGCGGACAACGCCGGCCTGGACCATCTTCGGGACATCGCGCCGCATCACAACACCAGACCTCCGCAGAGGTGGGCTCGGGACTTGCCCCGAGCCCTTCTACACCAGCAGTAGCTATCTAGCACTGCTCACCACACCACACTCGGATCCAGCACGCCACACACGCCAGCTAAGCTGCCGGTCGCCTTCTCCGCGGCTCCATAACCTGGCCCCGCTCAAACGGTATCACCAGGTTAGGGGCCGTGGGGTTGGATAACGATCGGTAGCGAAGAGCTGGCCTACACCAGCTACCTACACCGTCCCCAAAATGACGGCCATACGACCACCCCACCAGTCGGTGGGGAAGCGACCCGCGACAGCCGCCGCAGCCGTGAGGCGGTAGCGGCCCCTCATACCCCCCTGACGGGGGGTATCGACAGATCACTCACACACACACTTCAGCTATCTTTAAGCGTAAGCATGATCGTAGATTCGTGATTGCAACAATTTTTTTCAAATTTGCCACCTTGTCCTACGGATGGATTGAAAAATTCGCGGCCTAAATTGTTGTATATATATTATATCATAATTATACATGTGGATAGTTGGGTAAAGTGCGGTAGGTACTGAATAAAAATAAATCAGTCTTGGTCTAGCTATCTTGGTGGTTTTACTTAGATCCCTAATCCCGAATACTACATGGTGTCAGGTGTAAATAACTCAGTGTATAAATCGTAAATCGGACGTTTTGGTTGATTAGTGATGACGGGGAAAGAAAATGCTGGGTCGAGTGCTCAGAATAGTAAATTTACAACAGCCCCCGCCGTTATGCGACGGCGGTAATGGTAACATGGCGGACAATTGGCGTGATTGGAAAAAGGCATTCGATTGGTATTTGGTGGCTTCGGGGCGCGATGGGGCACCGGGTAAAGAAAAATGTGCGTTATTCTTACACATCATCGGTAAAAGAATTGGACTTTGAAGAGGCCGAAAAGGACGATTTTGATGTGTTGTGCGGAAAGTTTGAATCGAGGTGTGACCCAACAAAAACCATCTGTTTTTTGAGTGTTCTCAGGGAAGTGATAAGTAAGTGTAATCGGAGAGGACATTTTGCGAGATGTTGTCGGTCTTCAGGATTTGTAAATCATGCGCTGCGTGAGTTATCGTGTCAATCAGCAGAGGAAGTGAGCGAAGAGGAGGAATTTATGATAAGGGGAATTGAAATCGGAAGCGTTGACAGCAAGGACTGGTACGAGTGTATAGTGGTAAACGGAGCACGGGTTCAATTTAAATTGGACAGCGGTGCGGACGTGACAGTTATCTCGATAAATAATTATGTGGCTGCCGGATTTGATCAACAATCATTATGTAAGACGAGTACAATATTGAAAGAGGTTAGTAAGCATATTTTACCCGTTGTAGGTTGTTTTGAAGCGTATTTAAGTTTTAATGATGTCACAATTAGACAAAAAATATATGTGCTAGACGCTGCATGTGACAATTTGCTATCGCGAGATGCTTGCGTACAATTAAGGTTGATACAGCGTGTTTATGAAATGAAAGAAAATTGCATTAGTAAGATGATTGCGTCGCATAAGCACATTTTTGAGGGAATTGGGCAGTTACCGGGGTTACATAAGTTAACAATTGATAACAATAAGCAACCAAAGTAGCCAAATAGTTCGGTACACCATATATTTAGTATGGTGTACCGAACTATTTGGTCACTTTGACTGCCACAAAGTATTTGACGCTGACTGTACATACCTAACTGGTAATTAATGTCCATAGAAAGAGGACACAATCTCAGTTGCATTGTATTCATATAAACCATTACAAGTTAGTAATAAGCTTATAGTGAACCTTAGTGCAATGTAATAGGGTTTACAATGGAACAGTGTAAATATCGCATGATGTAGCTTATACATCATAAGATGCAGGAAGGCCGATTATGCTGGTATGGTCATGTAATGCGCAGAAACGAACACCACATGACGAGACGAGTGTTTGATATAGACGAGGGCAAGAGAGACAGAGGTCACCCGCCAACTAACTGGACTAGAACCATCTCCAAGGACATGACGGAGCTAGGCCTAACGCCAGCAATGACTAAAGATCGCAACAAGTGGCGATCATGTATCAGGAGGGCCGACCCCAAATAGGGAATGCGCCAGAAGAATGATGAATTACAGATCTACGATGAGTAGATGACGCTTAAAGGATTAAAGATAGTTAAAGTGTGCAAAACGTAAGCCATCGCGCATACGAACATACCATGAGTGCGAAAGAGGCAGACTACAAATGAAAAATCGTGACCATTTTTGAGTTTATTAATTTTTTTAATTTTCCGCCATATATTAATTTTCAAACACATGTCGGGCGTCGTAACACCTTAAGAGCCCTCCACACTCGTGCGCGAATCGAGGCGCGAAGCCGCGAACGCGAGTGTGGAGGCCCCTCGCGTCGATTTCGCAGATTGTTCACGCCTTCGCGCCTTATACCCCGTTTTTTGTCGGTATTTGGCCCGCGTCAAAGGAGACGCGAAGCGCGAACTTGCAAGACTCCACACTCGCGATCTCTTCGCGCCGCGATTCGCTCACGAGTCGGTTAATCTGTACACTGTCAGAACCTTCTATGGCGGCTACTTGGTTATATTGGGTGCGAACTTGATCAACCAAAAATCAATTTGATAGTTCCCAGTTTGAATCAGTGCTTTGCCGCAAACTAAATTCGATCAGCTGACGCTTCGGCGCCATCTTGCCGCGAACCGAACTGTGAAATCGCCGTGAAGTTGTGCGAGTGTGGAGTCTACGTCAACGTCGCGGTATGTTCGCTCCGCGAAGTCGCGCCGCGATTCACGCGCATTGTCTGGAGGGGGCTATAAGTATGTTAATTAGAAAATATTAATCTCATCCACAAGGAATCCAGGGCTATAACCGCGAAAATCGAAGTTCATCAAGTGCGGGCGTTTTTCTCTGTCACTCTTATTTCGTCTCAGTGAGAGTAAAAGAGATCCCCGCAATTTGTAAACTTCTTTTTTTTATGGTAGAGGAGGCGAACGAGCGGACGGATCACCTGATGATAAGCGATTACCGCCGCCCACGGACACCTGCAACACCAGAGGGGTTGCAAGTGCGTTGCCGTCTTTTAAGTTGGGAGTACGCTCTTTTTGAAGGTTTGAAGGTCGTATCGGTCCGGAAATACCGCAGGCGACAGTTCATTCCACAGTTTAGCTGTGCAAGGCAAAAAGTTCCTGGAGAAACGCACAGTTGAGGACTGCCAAGTTGCCAACCATCTAAGTGGTGAGGATGGAAATGTTGTCACGTAGGGCGATGGCGAAAAGAAGCGGCAGGGATTAATCCGAACAATTCCTCGGAGCACTCCCCGTTGTACATGCGATAGAAAATGCAGAGCGAGGCCACTTCTCTACGCAGCGCCAAGGAGTCAAGCCGATCCGAAATACGCTGGCAGTCGAGAATTCGAGTCGCTCTTCGTTGGATGCGGTCCGGAGGGAGAAGCTGGTACTGGGGTGCCCCTGCCCATAGATGAGAACAGTATTCCAGTTTTTGCGGTAGGCCCCCAGTTATTAGTATATGTAAGCGAGAACGAATGTCGACAGAAGTTACCGCGGACCACCTTCCTGACGATCGATCATAGTGGCGGTCCGGTACGCCTATCAGCAATCAGTAACAGCTTTTAGGACGACAAAATTAAGTAAGATTTTGTGAAGCGTTTTACAGAAGAGAATAAACTGTATCCATCCCTTTTTAGGGGCCATAATACTAGGACAGCAAAAAGACAGTAAGAGAATCTTACTGTCTTTGCACTTACTGACTATGCACAAATGAGAAAAGATCTTGGCCAAACAATATATTCCACGTTATCCTAATATCCCAGATACGTATAACTTATGGTCACCCTAATTAGAAAGAGATGCAACGGCCCACCTTGACTTCTCATGTGGACACACTTTTTAGCCAATGTACCCTATCCGGTTAATCTTATAAGTCCGTGCTCTTTACAGAAATACAGATACAGTGTTCGAGTTCGAGTTGACGTTTAGGCTTAGGTTCTTACTAGTGATTATAATATGCTCTTTAGTTCTTACTGAAGGTACCTTTCCCAAATAAGCTATCAAGTTGTGCTTCGCATAATAGTAATAGTATTATATTAACTAAATATATGCCAGGTTTTGTAGACATATGATTCAAAGTAGTGTGACAAATTGACCACCTTTACTTACATCATTGACAATACTATGTTAAACTAATTCATCATCTTTAAATCCCATTGTTTGCTTAGGTGTTTTAATAGCGAAGGCTTGCCGTTCATTTTGCGTCATCAACATGGTAAGATAATTTATTTATCACTTTTTTTACCGCCATTGGATTTGGATTTTGGGTAATAGGTGTGAATTCTGGTACCTATTACATGTCTGTTCAGTTTTCATGGATGTCGATAATTATTTATTTATTTAAACTTTATTGCACAATACATGAAGAGTACAAATGGCGGACTTAATGCCAGAAGGCATTCTCTACCAGTCAACCATGAGCCAAACCGAAAGATCCTAATTGGTGCAGGGTCAGAATACAGAGTAAAATGACAAAAAAAATATCACAAAATTACCTATATAAAGTTATACGTACATAAATATAAATACATACATATATAAATATATACCCATTGTGAAACATCATGAGGACGACCTTTGAACCTTGTCAAACAGATGCTTGCGCAACATGCGCTTGAAGGAGAATTTGTTCTGGGCTTGTCTCATAGAGAGAGGAAGATCATTCCACAGCCGGATTGCCTGAATGTTGAAGGAATTCGACATGAAACCTGTACAATGTCGAGGGACAATAAGTTGAAGGCTACGGGAGGTTCGGAGATCGGTGCCGGGGCGCGGAGTAACAAATTTGAATTTGGAACGAAGGTAATCAGGGGCTGAAGGATTAAATAAAATTGTAAACAAAGTGCAGAGAATACGCAAGGATCGACGTTCACGAATAGGGAGCCAGTTAAGTTTTTTGCAATAAGCGGAGATATGGTCGTATTTTCGGAGTCCAAAGACAAACCGGATGCAATTGTTAAGTAACCGATCGAACTTGGTTAGGTAAGCTTGTGAGAGATTGCTGTAACACACATCAGCATAATCCAGGATGGGCAGAACGAGGGCTTGGACAAGAAGAGTCTTGGTGCAGGTCGGGAGAAAATGTTTGAACCAATAAAGTGCTCTTAGAGTATTGGTCACTCTACGACAAACGTCAGACACCTGAGGATCCCAGGTCAGCCCACTATCAATGATCAACCCCAGGTTCTTCACTTGCGGCATAAAAGGTATATCTACTTGCTCATACTGGATAGGGGCTAAGTACTTCGTGTCCGTCAAAGACAGCAAGCGCGCACTACCAAGTATGATGGCCTGACATTTGGTGGGGTTCACTGCAATGCCATAACAATGTGACCAGGTAGAATTATCTAGCGCACTAGATGTGCTCGCGGCTTCGTTCATGTGTATTCAGTCTGTGTGATATCCTCCCGAGTCCCTGAGGCCTTTATAAAGGACATGTGTTTAATGTTGACACATGTAGACTTAAAATAAAAAAATTAAGAAAAAAAAGCCGACTTCATTGAGAGAGACCGGTAAAAGAACGATTATTGTTGATTTTATATTTCATACAATGAAATTAATAAGACGGCATCCTACGCCTAATTATGTAGAAAAGGAGGTAACATGTTTTTTTTTTGCCACTGCACCCACCATGACACATTTCAGATTTGCCCTATGGTTGACTGGTAAGATACCCGCAATAGGGTATTCAACTGTATTTAAGATTAAAAAAATCACACCATGTATGAAATAAAGCACCAGATTTTAAAAAAACCAAATAGGATAGAAATATACAAGTGCCTTGAAAACCTAACTGCTTGGCAAAGAGAACAAATTGCCAAACGTGAACTATGCATCATTGAAGAGTTCCGTTCTGTTCGTCATCAGCAGTTCCACTTCATCAAATGTCACTTCTACAAATGTAAATACTTGATTTGTTAATGAAAATACTAAGATCACTATATCATTAACATTTGAGGAGTTCCCTCGAGTCCTCATGGACCCCATCGACAGAACTCGAACTTGACAAAAATTTGTCTTGAAAATCTAATTTGCTTAACAAACACAGTGAAGAGGACAAATCGCCAAACGTGTACTATGTGTCGTTGAAGAGTACCATTCTGATCATCATCAGCAGTTCCACCTCATCAAATGTCACTTTTTAGAATGTAAATGCTTGATTTGTTAAAGAAAATACAAAAATCACTATGTATATGCCTTTCATATTTGAAGAGTTCACTCGACTCGTGGACCCCATCGTCAGAACTCAAACCTGACAAAAATTTGTCTTGAAAATCTAATTTATCCATTCCCCCCATCATCAGAACTGAGTTTTGACAAAAACGGGACCAATCTGTATAAATTCAAACAAAAAAATTATTTTCAAAATCGGTTCAGAAGTGACGGAGTTGTGGAGACAAACATAAAAAAAAACATACAACCGAATTAATAACCTCCTCTTTTGAAATCTTGAAGTCGGTTAAAAATTATCTACAAGAGCTGATTCCTTTAGGAAACTCTTTAAGGTGCCACACCCAACCAATTAACCAGTGATACCCTAGTACCCACCATTAACTTGGTATGTCATTAACAAAAAGGTTGACGTTTTGCCTCTAGAATGCATGGTTATAATTCTCTTGGGTTCCCCCTTAGCACTCTGTATAAGTGTCTGCTTATTCCATTTTCCAGTTGGGAGTAACCGAAGAAAAACGTCAAGTACCAAAGATGTTGCAAAAAATTTTGCAGTATGATATCCAGGTCACCAAAAAGTTTGTTGATGGTGCACTGCAAAACACAGCTTTGAGGTCACTGCGCAACCATGCGAAGTTTCTTGAGGTAACACGAACAAACTACTTAAGGCATGTTCTTTTCTTTCCAAGAATCTTTTAACTTTCTCGTTATTTAAGCGCTCTGTAGATCTTGTAAAAAATCACATGCGATTTTAGATAGTTTGCGGCGGAAATGACATTAATAGGGTTGTTTCCATCTACAAATCTTAGGGCAGAATTTTATTGTATCCCAATAAATTCTTTTGGATTATAAGAACATGTTAAACTACTTTTACGGGACCTGTAATGGCCATATTTTTGTAAATATTGAATTTAAAATATCTTTTGGCACACGTCACGTGATCAAACTCCAAACGTCATTGAAGATTCTGATGACGTCACAACTCTCGGATTGACACTGTTGACAGTTAGGCGATAAACAAATGACAAATGTCAGTTGACAGTTCGTATCTTCTACGTGTGTATGTAGTTATGTGTCAAACCGTAAACTGTGACGTCACACAATTTTCAAAGAGCGTTTTGGGCGCGAAAGCATCTGTCAAAATATATTTTGTTAATTTAACATATTTAAAGCCGTTTTTAGTATAAAAGTTGAATTTTAGGGCAACTTTTAGTTAATATAGAACGTAATACAAGCGTTTCAAAAAATTGGAAACAACCCTATTCGCGATTTCATGCAAAGTATATAGCGAGCCCTTTAATTAAAGCTAATTAATAGTATATGGACAAAAGGTCTGATACACCTTAACCCATTCATGGCCAAGACCCGTCGAGCGTACACAATACGCCGGGCCACCATACAAATCATTTTTAGCTAAAACGTATGACTCAGCTTATGGGTCTCTGGCCTGGTGCGCACGGTAAATAAATCGCCGCTTGTGAAGCCGGCCAATTGAACAACATTATGCAACATTTTTACTAACCAACTTTTTTCTGTGCCTATCAAAAAGAGATGTAGGAATTAACATTTTTATTTATTACATATTTAAGTTGCTGTGTTTGTTGTTGTTTTATGGGTCAAATCGAGGAAGTTCAATTTGACACATTTCCCTTTCCTTACCCCTCACACAAAACAAAATACTTGTAAATATTTGTCACACACTATTATGATAATACAATATTAGTTAGTGGTGACTGTTTCAACTGCCCTGTTAATATCGAAACGATTTTTTTTTAAATGAATATTAACATTTTTTTTAGTAGATATAATACAACGATCTATCTAAATCTTATGACATAAAGTACAGTGGGAGAAAATCCTCGTTGCCTTACCCTTTACACAAAACAAAATATTATTATACTACGGGTTGGTAAATGTTGCGTGCCATCATCCAAACAGTAATCGGTTGCAAAATGGTACAATATCAAACAGCTACAACACGAAATAAGCTTTAAAACCAGCCAATGAAGTTTATTTTTGCCTGCTACGGAAACATTTCTAGTTTTTACAAGTAGCTCTGGACCCAATAACCCACGGTGACCCAATAACTTCTAAAATATACATATTTTTGGTACTTATCTTTGAAATATGGATTTTTCTGTTTGCTTGCAACGCGTATGTATCTAGAATTTCAGTATATTTACTATATTTTACTCATAGTAAACCAAACTTGAATATTCTATACTCTATTTTCATTTTAAAAAACGCATTACATTTTTTATCGTAATATACCTTACAGAAATGGTTGTTAACTTAGTGGATACGTACATTATTACGTAAAAATTACGTTTCGTTTATGTTTAAATCAGAATGTTTATTCATGACTCACATGTGAGTCACTGGCCCTGCGGAACTGTTTGAGCATGACCCATATGCTGAGTTACTGGCCCTGAATGGGTTAAGCGGCTATATTTTACGGTTTTACAACAAAACAAAATGAAAAAAACAGCTAAATCACGTATGTAACGTAGATAACTAACTCTTGATGGTTTTCCGTCATCTTGCCGCAAACCAAACTGCGAAATCGCTGTGAAGTTGTGCAAGTCATACGTCAACGTTCGCTCGCAATATGTTCGCTCCACGAAGTCTTGACGCGATTCACGCACATAGTCTGGAGGGGGCTTATTCATAAAACTTTACGACCCTGAATTAGTTGAATTATGTTTTATCCCTTTCTTACAAATACATAAGTCAAATTGACAGATAATGACAAACAATGACAACCAGAATCGGAATCCAGTGTACTAAGCGCCTCAGGCAAAAACGCGTTTAGCAAGTAAGCAACTTACATGTTCACCTGTACAAGGGCTGCTACTTATGTATTCGGAATGGGCTACTTACTGGAAGTATATTAAATTAAAATGTAAAAATCTAACTCTTTGGAAGCAGAATACAGTATACAGTATGTCTATCAATTGGTTTTACATTGACGCATGTTACACGTTTAGGCGTGGGTAGAAAAAGTGGGTGAACAAATATAAAGGCAATTAAATCATGTTATTTTTTGCGTTTCCGGATACATAATTAGCAGGGATCGTTACTGTTACGTTCTGACAACCGGTTTAAAATTAGGTAGAACCGGTTATAGTTGTATTTCGCTATTTATATCACTAAAGTGTTGATTACCGGTATAATCAATAACGGTATTCATGTCTATTAACAATTTTGTCATTAGACAACTATACCTGTGTTTGACATTTTACCCTCAAAAACCATTACCGGTAATACATATCAATGTCAATATACTTACTCCTTTATCTGTTTTTTCGAAGAGGTTGTGCTTTGCCGTATTGCTAGTTTGTCAGAATATTTCAGACTTAGTACTTTGGCTAGGCTTTTCCTTTTCGAATAAAATGAAGGACATCGTTACTTAAATAATTTACTTTCAGAAGTAAATAATATGAATCTAGGTACTACTACTACTACTAAAACTACTACTACTACACTTTAACCAGCTATGCAGAATGTTATCGCGTGACGTTACAATATTACACCTATTTTTTGTGATTTAGTAGTAGTGTCTGATTGACATCTTACCTTTCAAGTGCAATGAATAGCGGTATTGAATATCTAATTGAATACCTTTAGTATTTAATATTGTAAATAGTCTATATATAGCGGTAAAAACAAAAGCGAAATGAAAACAATACCTCTAATAGGAATATAGGTATCATATTATTTTATAGCGGTAATAGTTAGACACTTTATTTACAGGTATTAAATAAAATCGGTTGTACAGTCAGCGTCTAATACTTTGTAGCAATCAAAGTAGCCAAATAGTTCGGTACACCATATAATTAGCAGCCCTCGTACTAGGGGTTACCTTGTTAGATGTTTTGACTGCACTAAATAATTTTTAAGATGCTAATCAGGACGACTGAATTAAGTAAGGTGTATCATGGCCTAAAAGCTGTAAGCCCACCTTATGTACTCTTTTATTTTCTGGTACCTAGAAGAACTTCTATGGGACTTTTAATAGCAACTTTTCAAGTTATAATATTTGTACCGTGTTTGGTATCGTTTTCAGGTAAATCGGGAGTACCAAATTCATTTATGGTAATCACACTAACACCATTCAGAATAAAAAACATATAACTTTAAACAAATCCCTTTTTAGGGTTCCGTAGCCAAATGGCAAAAAACGGAACCCTTATAGATTCGTCATGTCCGTCTGTCTGTCCGATTATGTCACCGCCACTTTTTTCCGAAACTATAAGAGCTTTACTGTTCAAATTTGGTAAGTAGACGTATTCTATGAACCGCATTAGGATTTTTACACAAAAATAGAAAAAAAACAATAAATTTTGGGGGTTCCCCATACCTAGAACTGAAACTCAAAAAATCTTTTTTCATCAAACCCATACGTGTGGGGTATCTATGGATAGGTCTTCAAAAATGATATTGAGGTTTCTAATATCATTTTTTTCTAAACTGAATAGTTTGCGCGAGAGACACTTCCACAGTGGTAAAATGTGCCCCCCCCCCCCCCCCCCCCCCCGTAACTTCTAAAATAACAGAATGAAAAATATATAAAAAATATATGATATACATTGCCAAGCAAACTTTCACCGAAAATTGGTTTGAACGAGATCTAGTAAATAGTTTTTTTTTTAATACGTCATAAAATTTAAAAAAAAAATATTTTCATCAAACCCATACGTGTGGGGTATCTATGGATAGGTCTTCAAAAATGATATTTAGGTTTCTTATATAATTTTTTTCTAAACTGAATAGTTTGCGCGAGAGACACTTCTAAAGTGAAAAAATTTGTGCCCCCCCCCCCCCCCCCCTGTAACTTCTAAAATAACAGAATGAAAAATCTAAAAAAAATATATGATATACATTACCATGCAAACTTCCACCGAAAATTGGTTTGAACGAGATCTAGTGAGTAGTTTTTTTTAAATACGTCATAAAATTTAAAAAAAAAATTTTTTTTTCATCAAACCCATACGTGTGGGGTATCTATGGATAGGTCTTCAAAAATGATATTTAGGTTCCTAATATCATTTTTTTCTAAACTGAATAGTTTGCGCGAGAGACACTTCTAAAGTGAAAAAATGTGTGTCCAAAGTGGTAAAATGTTGAACAAGATCTAGCAAGTAGATTTTTTTTTAATGCGTCTTAAATGGTACGTAACCCTTCATGCGCGAGTCCGACTCGCACTTGGCCGCTTTTTTTAAACTCCTCTTCACACTTAAACCACTGAACCGATTGAGTTGAAAAGTTGAACTCAAACTATCTCTATTGGAAGCGTGCAAAGCGGGTGGTGGGGGAAGCCGGAACGATCACAGCGCTTGATGTGGCCAAATATAGCAAAAACGCTACGTGTGTTTCTGTCAATTCCCATACTATTCCGTTATTTTGTTCACGTTTTTTGCTTTAAAATCATATTTACGACAAAAATAGGTCACGATAGCTGATAAATGGTAAACTACAATAATACTGGACAAAACAGTAATAGTAAACTTTATATATTTCCAACATCTAGCTAAAAATTAGGCTTTTATATCATATAGTATTATTCCAGGCTTACCTACGTAACGCCTAAACATTTTATCTAGTCTATGTCAACGCAAAGTTTTGCTTGGATGTTAATAAAATAGTATGGCTAATACAGTGTACCAACATTAGGTAATTGTAATATTAGTTATGCTGAAAGCCCGTCAGAAACATAATTTCGGCACGCAGAGTTAGTTGTCTGTCATCTGTCACAAGCGTGTCTGTTGTGACAAGCGAAAGAACATGTTTTAACATAAAATGATAGGATTAGATAGATAGGATTCAATCTAAAGCCCTCAGAATAGTTACTGGCGCCATGAGATCTTCTCCCATTAGAGCGCTTCAAGTAGAATGCGCTGATCCCCCCTTAAAGATTCGTCGCCAGTATTTAGCTGATAGATATTTATTCCGTGTTGCTCAATTAGAAAATCACCCGATCTTCCCAAAGCTTCAACTATTACAATCTCATGTTGATGTGAATCGGTTATGGCTTAGAAGACCAAAACCAAATCTAGTTACTAGTCTAGTTAGATTAAATAATATTGAGGCTCCGTTAACCCAATTCCCTAAGATTCCCATTTATACAGTGCCTTTCGCGGCCCTTATGTTCCAGCAAAAATCAGTGAACATTGGAGTCAACCGTAGTTCGACTGACGTCAATGACAGATTCCTGTCTACAGTAAGAACTAAATGGCAGGGATGGGATTTACTCTTCTCTGATGCTTCAAAATCAAATAATAGTCTAGTTGGATGTGCTTTCATTCATGACAATTTGAAGTCAACCCACAAATTCCAACTTCCCTCGGTCTGCTCTATTTTCACCGGAGAATGCGTAGCCATTTTGAAAGCTGTTAAATATATAATAGAACACAAATTGCCTAAATCGGTAATTTTCTCTGATAGTCTCAGCTCGATTCAGGCCATTACCTGTAGCTCTATTAAAAATTGCTCAAAATCCCCCATAATTTGCCTAATTAAAGAAGCTCTTTTCGCTTGCCATTTGCTAAATTTAGTAGTTCAATTATCATGGATTCCAAGCCACAAAGGCATTCATGGCAATGAAAAAGCGGATGAAGCTGCAAAAGAGGCGGCTACAAACGGTAATAGGTCCTTCTTTCGATGTTTCAGTAAGGACTTGGATGTAGTTTCCTTAGAAAAGCTCCATTCTGATTGGTCAGATCTTTGGGTTACCAATAATAAATTACAGTTCTTTCAAATTCAACAAAAAATTTATTCTAAGCCTTGGTTTTTCAAATTTAAGTTTACAAAAAAAGTAACGAGTGTTCTGATTCGCCTAAGGCTGGGTCATGTGTGTTCTCCGGAATTTCTATTCAGGATAAAGGTAAAAGGTAGCCCGGAATGCCAATGTGGTTATGGCGTAGGCACAATTGACCATATATTTTTCGAATGTCCGTTGAACCGTCTTTGCTTCTACGATCTCTTGCTCAAATTCAAAGTATCTCTCCCCTGTAATGTAAAGTCTCTTCTAGCTAGTTCTGAACCCAATGTATTAAAACTGTTGGCGTTTTTCCTTGATAAAAATAATATAAGTCTTTAAATATTTTGTATGTATACAGCTATATGTGTTTATTTTTAATGTTATATTGTTTAATTTTTCATGTTATGTATATAATTCTCTATATTCAAAATTCTGGGCTAAATCATAGGTGCACTCCTAAGTTTGTCCGTAATAAACTTGACGTTGGCAAAGTGCCCTGGCAGCAAAAGCCATTCTAACAAAAAAAAAAAAAAAAAAAAAACATAAAATGAGTTGATTAAAACCTGTGAAGGAGGGCAAAACTTTTATACTTGAAAGCATCATACGTATCCCCAGGAAGAGGATCATGAAGTGGGCTATCAAAACATAATGAAACATACATTTTTTCATTGAATTTGTAACGAAACAACGACGAAGAAAATTATCCGAATAATATAAAATACACAGATAATTATGACTATTTTCAGTAAAGCAAAAGTCAAGTGTGTTTAACATTAAAAACGAAAAGATTCCGCACATTGGTAACTGCATTATAGTAAACATTTTTAAGGAATAATCTTAATTTTTTGAGCTCATTATTTGACAGCTCCCCAGTAGTTGCGAATGCTAAGCGGCGCTGCCATGTGCACGCTCCCAATACCAAATTTCAACGAAATCGGTTCAGCTGTTTTAGCGTGAACAGGAGATATATATATTTTTTTTTTTTATTTTGTTTTTACTTCGGGATCGTGTCCCCCGACTTATACGAAAACGATACCAACCACGGCCCAGCAGCTTCTCTGATGTAGATATCAAGATAAAATTGAGAAACCTGAATAAACTTTAAAGAGCGGATATACCAAAAAACTATACAAGATAGCGAAACATTTGAGAACATAAAACATTTTCATCTATGTATATATATATAATATATATATATATATATATAATATATATATATATATATATATATTTATATATATATATATTATATATATATATATATATATATATATAAAATAACGTGAAAGACCTGACTTAAATCAACGCACAGCCCAAACCGCTGGGACTAGAAAGTCCAAATTTGGAAAGTAGGTTCCTTATAAGGTCTAAGGGTTCACTAAGAACCAAGGGGATGAAATGAGGGTCCAAAGTTTGTATGGGGTTCAAGTTTTATTTTTAGCTAGGAATTCGTAACTTCGTAAAACAATAAATTCTTAAAATACAACAAAACAGATTTCAGAATTTTTGCAAATTCGTCCCCTAAGGTAATGAAAAAGGGGTTGAAAGTTTGTATGTAGATCAAAAAAATTTTGAGTGTGGGACTCGAAACTCTGTACGTGGCCATATTATTAAAACACGAAAAGTAATTTCAGCGTTTTTAAAAATTCATCCCCTAACAGGCTTAAAAGGGGTTTGAAAGTTGGAATACATTACAAATTCTTTGAGACTTCTTATAAAGGCATAATATAAGATAACAAAATAACATGAACTTGACTTTATTAAAAATATAACCCCTAAGGAGATTAAAAGGGGATTAAAGTTTGTCTTGGGGTTTATGGTAAGTTAGGAACTTGAAACTTCGTAAAAAGGTATTGTATGATTTGTATGTAATAAAAGATAAAACAAAACTAATTTCAGCGTTTTATAAAATTCATACCCTTAAAGGGTTAAAATAGGGTTGAAAGTTTGTATTAGGTTTAAATTTTATTTTAAGCGAGGAACTGGAAACTTCGTAAAAGGTATTTTATTAAAGGAGAACAAAAATAATTTAAGCTTTTTTGAAAATTCATCACTCCAGGTGGTTAAAAAGGGGTTGAAAGTTTGTATGGAGATCAAAATGTTTTTCGAGTACGGAACTTGAAACTTTGTATATTTGCATATTATTAAAATACAAGAAAATTAATTTCAGCGTTTTCAATAATTCATCGCCTAAGGTGGTGAAATAGATGTTGAAAGTTTGTATGGGGACCAAATTGTTTTTCGAGTGCGGAAGTTGAAACTTTGTATATTTGCATATTGTTAGAAAACAAGAAAAGTTATTTCAGTGTTTTTAAAAATTCATCCCCTAACTAGGTTAAAAAGGGGTTGAATGTTTGAACCAATTACAAAAAAAAATATTTCAACATTTTTGGAAATTCCCCTAAGGGGGTAAAAAGGAGATGAAAGTTTGAATGGGGTTCAAGTTTTATTTTAAGTTAGGTAAGTTAGGTTTTAAGTTAGGTATTTAAAACTTGTATTAAAATACAAGTAAACTAATTTCAGTGTTTTTGAAAATTAAAAGTGGTTAAATGGGGTGAAAATTTGTATACAGATAAAAAAAAATCTAATGCGGAACTTGAAACTGTATATGCGCATATTTCAGCGTTTATAAAAATTCATCCCCTGAAGGAGTAATGAGTTGATTTTTTAAGTAACGCTAAGCGGGAGCTACTATGGCCAAAAACTTGAAGTTAGCACATCAGCGGTGGCATCATGGTTCCATTTTTATCACTTATCACTATGCTCCTCACTTTCGCGCTTATATACTTGTTAGAACGTGACAAGCATAATGACAAATGGTAAAGAGCCGACCATCTTAGCCTTACAGGTTACATTTATGTCGTGTACCTACAAGAAAAAATAACCGGTCAAATGCGATTCGGACTTGCGCACGAAGAGCTCCGTACCATTACGCAAGAGACGGCAAAAAAATCACGTTTGTTCTATGGAAGCCCCACTTAAATATTCATTTTATTTTGTTCTTAGTATTGGTTATTATAGCACCACCAAAAATACATTTTATGTTAAAATTTCAACTGTCTAGCTAGCTATAACGGTTTAGTGTAGGAAATGTAGCATGTTGTTGTATGGAGACCCATGCATTAATTTCTCAGTCGATGAAATTTTGCTTGGTTATTGTATAGTATGAGCCGACACTAACATTATAAATATCCAAAAAAAAAAACACTCCTAAGTTAGGTATATATAGGTAAAAATATAAATATGTTCATATGTTTAACTGAGTAATTTCTCTGTCCAAAATTATTTTACCAAATAAGTTATTTGTATCAGTATGTCATACTAGAAAAAAAATCTAAAAAATTTGTCAAACATGAGATATTTTTTTAATGATAATTCCTTTTTTTGACGCTCAGTTTCATCGGAAAATTGCCCTGTCATTTTTTTCTTCTTATATTATCTTAGAATATAATTTGGCGTAGTGGGTAAGAAAATCCAAAAAAAATACATACCCAAATTTATGTATTTTACAACTATTAAAAACTGAGAATGGAAAATTTCTCAGCCTGTATTCTTTTTAATTATATACTAAGTAGTCACTTATACACTTAAATCTAAAATATCCAAAAGAAATATCATCCAGAACACCGAAAGTTTTGAAGCGAACATAAATCCATCCCGCGGTTACGTAATAAAGTACCGTCTTCCTTTAGCAGTTAAGTGCAGATTAGCGTCCTTGTACTACTAGTACGACCCGACCGCGTGACCCGCAGCCCGCACTTAAGAAGGGAGTAGTCGTTGTCACTGGTGTGTAAGTCTTTACACTACGTTTAGTGATTTTAGCGTTTTCTTTGTACCGAATAATATATACTTACGCAGTTTTATATAACTTTGATTAGAATAATATCACGCTAAAGACGTTAATAACAACCAACGTTAAAAACAACTAGGTAGTAGGTACTAGAATTTTTGCCACGTAATAAAGATTATCGACATCTCTTCTAATTACCTAAAACTGGTATGGATATGTTCCACGTTGTCTCCAGAATACGAATTGACCGTTTTAGTTTATGGAGAGGAGGACGGGTCGAAAAAAAGGGGGGAAGAGATGGTGCCCGAATATCATTGATATTTATTCACATCTTGAGTCCTATGGGACCGATCGGTTCGTGTGAGGTGTCGTTTGAAAGATAATTAAACGTTCTATTATTGTTTCTTAATAACCGTAGTCATACCTGTAGTTTACAAAATATTTGAAAATATATGCTTTTTTACCATGCATGGATGGCATAAGTACCGATAAAACATGCTTCTAACTCAATAAATTATAACTTTACCGCAATTAATGTTATTACAAAATGTACGGTAAATTTCATTTCTTAATATATAAGTTTTATTGGTATATGATATTATATAACGAAGTAATGATGAATTTTGTTCAGCATGGGTAACTACGCACCGTTACAAAAATGGCGGCCTACCGTCGTCGCCTTTTCAATATTTCTAGAGTTCTATTTTACTGATCACTTCATGTGAGGTGTCGTTTAACAGAATATTAAGCATACTATTATTGTTTTTCAACAACTATAGTTATAACTGTACTCGCTTACCAAAATAATAGGAAATATGTTTTTTCCTTGCATGGATAGCTTAACTACTGCTAAAACAGGCTTCAAAACTCATTAAATTATTACTTTACCGTAATTAATGTTATTACGAAAAATAGATAGATGGATAGAATACTCTTTATTGACACACCTCAGTAAAAATATACAAGAAAAATAAACAATTGATTAAATTTAGAGGCAGACAACAGGCGGTCTAAGGAATTTTATGAACTTCCCAAAAATATAAGTTTATTTTGGTATATGATATTACAGAACCAATTAATGATGAATGTTGTTCAGCACGAGTCACTGTGCACCGTCATATACATCCCAACAAACAATTACACGACCCGTGGCACCAATTTATCACCTAAAGACGTAGGACGGCTCTAGAATAGCTATATGGTCTTAGCCTACAGGCTTTGGTGACATAAAAATGTTTAAGAGGCTCATCTAAAGCTTTAAGGTCCACAGTAGCTGTTTTGGCCGCTATAATGCATGTTAAACAGCTAGTGTTATAGCTCAAAGTGAATTATGCAACCTTAACATCTTCTATATGAGTAATGAGCAGCTGCAGTTTACACATAAGGTTCTAAACAGGCGATTAAAGGTATTTTATAGCTCTTTGTATTGCAATCGCTACTTAACTCTCTAATCTTTTATGACTTACAGTCGAACAGAGAAGTTGAGTCGCTATTATAGATCATGTAGTCGCAGTCTTCGTAGGCGAGCGTTACTTAATACCTTAGTACATCTTTACTGTTATTAGAATCTTACTTACAAGCTAAACCCTACAGCACCATGTTAAGGTGACCAATTAAACAATAAGCAAAACAAAAACTATAAATTAGAACGTCAAATGCTAAATAAAAATTGTTAGTATTACTCATAATTGACCTAATGTTAATATGACTATACTTAAAACCGAATTTCACGGATATTGTATAATTATTCTTAAATTAAATGCGGTGCACCACAAATAAAAATATATTACATTTAGATAAATTTGCAAAGGATCAGAGGCCATTAAATTTTTTGTTAATAATACATATATTGACAGTGAAATTAATTTCGCCTTCATTAAACCGCAGATAAAGACGGCATAAATGCACTTATATTTATTCGCCATTTAAATTTACTTCAAGTTGTCATAGAGTAAGCTTACGAATAATAATGCAAAATGCAAACATCTGCAACCAAATTGATTGTTCCAAATATTGACTATAAATGCAAATATACCATCTAAAGCTGAAAGTATCATCTTTATGAAACTATACAATTACCTACACAAATAGTTAGTAGTCACTTATTTGGCACCCTGGAGCGTACGGCGACAAATATCACTATGAACCTCACAAACCTCAGATATTGAAGGCGATTTTAAATTAATAAGTAACAGCGGAGTGTAACATTTTATGTGCAGATGCGAGTCAAATAAGGATACAAGACACAGATATTCAGTACTTTATGTGGAGTCGTCTTGCAATCATGAAGCTACGGATTTAATGAAGTTATGAAACTAGAACTTTTTGTGAAAACATAAGTTACCTGTGATAAAAAGCAGTACTTTATGTGTAGTCTTCTTGCAATCATGAACCTACGGATTTAATGAAGTTATGAAACCAGAACTTTTTGTGAAAACATAAGTTACCTGTGATAAAAAGCAAAAAAGACTGATTAATTACTAAAAGTACTCTACAAAACCACCAATTTTATCGATATACTATAACAGCACCTCACATTTGGGAACAGTATAAATGTACTGTCAAACAATAATAGAATGCTGCTGGTCTACCGATGCACCCGCCGCGCCGTTTGTACTTGCTTGACGAAATTAGTCCTGACATATATGTTTATAGTTGTATGGTAACAAAATCTAAAAGTAATTTTAGGAACCTAATAAATATTTTCCATTCTGAAAACTTTCAGCCTATATTTACTATATTAACTTTTTCTCAAATGATCGGTCACTAAGCAAACCTTTTAGGTAATAATGTAACATTTTCTTTCATATTTTTAAAGAGGTTACTTTCACGCCTCAGATTTCAAACAACCGGGTATTATGAGTACGTTTAATATTCTTGCAAATGGTATACGTCACGAATTGATCAGTAAAACAGAACCGGAACAATAATGAAAAAAACAACGATGGCCAGCTGCCATTTATATGACGGTGCGCATTTCCCATGCCAACAAAATTAATCATTATTTTGGATATGTAACACTATACTGCAATAAAACTTATGTTTTTGGAAATCTGATAAAATATTCCGTATAATTTGTAGTTAAATTTATTGCGGTTAAATTATAATTTATTGAGTTAGAAGCATGTTTTATCAGTACTTATGCTATCCATGCACGGTAAAAAATCATACGTTGTCAAATGTTTTGTAAACGACTATGGTTGTGACTACACGGTTGTTAACAAACAATAATAGTACGTTTAATTTTCATTCAAACAACATATCACACGAATTGATCAGTAAAATGGAACACAAGTAATAACGAAATGTCGACGACGGTCGGCCGCCAGTTATGTAACGGTGTGTAGTGACCCATGTTGAATAAAATTCATTATTACTTGGTTATGTAATATCATACACCAATAAAACTTATATGTTTGGAAAGCTATTAAAATTTTCCTTCTATTTTATATAACATAAATTGCGGTAAAGTTATAATTTATTGAGTTAGAAGCATGTTTTATCAGTACTTATGCTATCCATGCACGGTAAAAAATCATACGTTGTGAAATATTTTGTAAACGACTGCAGTTATGACAACGGTTGTTAGTAAACAATAATAGTACGTCTAATGTTCTTTCAAACAACATATACACACGAATTGATCAGTAAAATGGAACACAAGTAATAACGAAATGTCGACGACGATCGGCCGCCATTAATGTGATGGTGCGAAGTGACCCATACTGAATAAAATTCATCATTATTTGGTTGTGTAATATCATACACCAATACAACTTATACATATATTTGGAAAGCTAATGAAATTTACCGTTTATTTTGTAAAAACATTAATTGCGGTATACGTATAATTTATTGAGTTAGAAGCACGTTTTTTCAGTACTTATGCTATCTATGCATGATAAAAAATCATATATTTTCATATATTTTGTAAACGACTACAGTTATGACTACAGTTATTAAGAAAAAATAATAGTACGTTTAATTATCTTTCAAACGACACCTCACACGAACTGATCAGTCCCATAGCGCTCAAGATGTAAACAAATTTCAATAATGGTCAGCCGCCATCTGTCCCCCCCTTTATTTCGACCCGTCCCCCCTTCCATAAACTAAAACTGGTCAATTCGTATTCTGGAGATAACGAGGAACACATCCATACCAGTTTTAGGTATTTAGAAAAGATGTCTACGAAAATCGTGAAGGAGACGACTTGTGGTTAATTTGCCTATAGTCTAGTATGCTTATCGTTAATAAATTGCGATATCTTAAAACTTAACCGTCGAGATCTTTAAAACTACTGACCCAGTTTCAATGAAACTTGCACTATAAGCTGAAAGATACTTCATCATCATCATCGTCAGCCTATTGCAGTCCACTGCTGGACATAGGCCTCCCCCAAGGTGCGCCACAAAGCACGATTTCCCGTTTTCTGCATCCAGTCCCTGCCAGCTACCTTCTTTAGACGCCCACAGAGACTGACATTTATAAATATTATGCAACTCCATCAATATTACATATAGCCCACTAACCGAAGACCAAAAACAGCCCAATGGCGGAAATAATTTTGGTATAAGCAAATTTTGATACAATTGTAGTTGAAGGTGCCTTACACAACATACTGAAAGTACTGATGGATGGTGGTGGCGCTAATGGGTAGGGGGGTTTAAAGTTCCCTTTTATCAGTTTTTTTTTAAATAACTCGTAAAGAGTTATTTACGAAAATATAGAAAAAATGGACCATAAAATTGATTTTAGTTAACTTTCCCGCTTTAATATATTTGTAAATATTGATCCTAGCGAAAAAGTGTACTGTATTTTTCTTGTAGAAAATTTTATATATAGAACATTTTTTGATATGGGTCACGGTTTAAGAGTTATTTAAGAAAAACTAAAAAAAGACCCCTCCCCCTTACACAATAGCGCCACCCCCATCCATCAGTACTTTCAGTATGTTATGTAATATACCTTTATCTACAACTATGCCAAAATTCGCTTATACACGAATCATTTCCCCGTTTTTTCCTTCGTTTGGCCTAATACGTACAACTCGAATTGAATAAATAAATTGAATCGAAATGAATGGACACATCGCATAACCCACCTACTTCATTTGTAGGTACGGTAGAGACTATAGTTACGGTAGGTACTACACAGACAGGCAGGCATTAGGTAGGTCAAAATAGAAACAAGTAGCAATATTTTTAAAAACAGTAACCTATTCACCTCGGCGATACGCGAATGAATAAAGAAGTAGCAAGCTGCGACCGCCGGACAGGCGCAGCGCGGGCGCTGGCGGTGGCGAGTACCGCTCCCGCACCCCGCTTGTACACCCCGCTCCCTACACACTGCTCCCGATATGTTAAGTTTTTAATATGCTCGTTATTTTTTTGGATGTTTTTATAGTTGGATGGAAAGAAAACTGTGATCTTAATTCAATAAATAAGATGGATAGAGAAATTTTTCACAGCGATTAAAAAGGCAATTTCTGAAAATAGTATAGTTACATGGATTTTTTTTTAGATTTTCATTTTGTAGCTATAAAACAGCAATAAAATGGCATTCCAGTGAAAAAATTTGACGGAGTAATTTTCCGATCCAAGATACGTCAAAAAATCATATTTTATTAATATTGATATTTCTGCTGGGATATTTTTTTGGATATTTCATATTTTGTTGCAATACGTTACATGAATATGTCCGGTGAAGAAAGTTTGAACGGAGCATTTTTCCGTAAAAAGATATTAACGATTTAATACTTTAGGTATTTACTTAATTCCTATTATTATTATTCTTTGGAAATGTTGATAATACTTTTTCTTTATTGATACTTTATCATACTGCAAAGTTTTTCTGGCAGAGGAATTACTGCGGGGTCCACTACCTTTATTTCCTACACTAGGTTCATGAGTTACAGCCTGGTGACAGACAGACGGACGGACAGACGGATAGTGGAGTCTTAGTAATACGGTCCCGTTTTTGAGTACCAAACCTAAACAAGTTTTCAAAATGTCTCCCCTTACTTATGAATGCGTTGAAAGTTTGAATCAATGCAAAGCCGCTACTGAGATAATAAAATTAGTATTGTATCTAATAAATATTTTGCACCTACTAAAGATGTAAATTGTTCAAGATAAGATTCCACGCGGACGAAGTCGCGGGCAACAGCTAGTTTTGTATAAGTGGCCAAGTCGCTAAGACGCATAGTTTCCGAGATATAATCGAAAAGCCGAAAAATGGGACCTTCAAACCCCCCTCCCCCTTTCGGCTCAAGGGCTACGGCCGGGGGCTTTTGATATGATAACCTTCTAACTAGTGTTGTATTGTATTGTAGATAGAGTACCTAGATAGCAACTCCTTATCTCCTTAATTACGCCATCGCCAACCGTAATATGTATTCATATGCTTTATTTGTATTGATCGTACATTGTCATAGATGCGTAATTTACAATATTACATATATATACAATAGGTAACTAATAAAAAACATTAAAATGATTAATTTTTTTAAATATTCTCTATTCATAAGTCATAAGATATATGTGAGAGTCAGAATGGCGGGTGTACCTAAATAAATATAAATGCGAAGCATACCATATTTTTGTACCTAATTTGTACTATTTAGTACCTCCGTTAAAAAAAATTGTACCTCACGGTACATAAAATTATCATCAAAAACAGTACACCCGCCATCCTGACAGTCAGAATGGCGGGTGTACTTTATTACGCTATGTTCCCGTGGTTATTGATAAATTCTATAAAAGCCAAATTTTTGTACCTTCATATTCAATTATAATATGAGGCATTTTATTTGTGGTTTCCAAGTTTTACTCATTTTATATTTTGCTTGCTATTACAATTTTGCAGGCGTTATAATTTTTCAAGTTATCGATCTAATTTTTAAGAAAGAACGCTAAGGTACAATTATTTTTATTACGCCAGGAATTAGTACCTTTAATTTTTAAACTGTTAAGTTCAAATAACTCAAAAAATCATGTCTTAAGGAGGTATTAAATAATACAAATTAGGTACAAAAATATGGTATGGTTTTCATTTATTTTTATTTAGGTACACCCGCCATTCTGACTCTCACAGATATATGTATTTTTAATTAAATAATGTTGTTTTACAGGTGTCATGCCATGGTATAGTGTGGCTTGCTGGCTGGCTTAGTTTTATATGGTTATTCAATAATAAAGACTTGTATCAACTGCAAGTGAATATGTTAATAGGTAAACAAATATATTATATTCGCCTACAGAATGTTTTGGGTTATTTCCAACCAAGTTGTTACGAGTGGTAACTACTGGGATTTTTATTCCAGTAGTTACCACCAAAATGTTGTTCGATTTCAATACTAATAAAAACAGTAGAAATAGTATAGCATAACGTCAGCTAAAGTCGCAAACCTCGTAACTTCATAACAGAACATTAGGGATTTGCTACGGTTAATAATACCTAATGTTGCAAACCGCTTAACTACTGCGGAGTATGTAGAGTGTTTTAATAATGAATTATAGGTAAGTATATTATTGTTTCAGTGAACTGCCTAAAAGGTGATCAAATACATTAAAACTGTTTTACCGGTGCAAGAGCAAAAACTAAAATTTATCTTATTAATTGTAAATTGAATTAATTGTGAAGTTATCTATGAAATATGGACCTTTTGTCGAGAGCGTTTACACTGTACTGCGTAGCGCAACGTTGTATTATTTTATATAGCAGCATCGTTGATAATGTCGTAAGCGCCATCGACATTATGGTCCAGTCCAGGTTTTAGTAAATAACGTCACAATTATACGAACTAACAAACAAATCAGTCAAATCCGTCATTTTTTATTACTTTTAAGGATGTTTACTGAAACACTAATCGACTTATAATTATTGATTAAAGCACTCTATATTACAAGCTTTTATTTAACTTGCCCTGTTAGTATGTACATAATATTATACCTTCTTCTCATTGAGCATTTGAGCAATTCTTGTATATATATATATAGTTATATATTTCGGCGATCTCGGAAACTGCTCTAACGATTTCGGTGAAATTTGCTATATGGGGGTTTTCAGGGGCGAACAATCTACCTAGCTATGTATTATCTATGGAAAAACAAGCATTTTTGAGTTTTTATGTTTTCCGCTACTATTGATGCTGACTGTACCAAAAATGATTTTTGAGAAGAAGTAGAAGAATCTTATACTGTTTTTATTAGTATTCAAACTATTAAACGCAAACAAAAATTTTCCCCAGTAGTTACCACTGGTAACAACTTGGTCGTAACTAGTGGGAATAACCCAATGATTTTAGGGTTCCGTACCCAAAGGGTCAAACGGGACCCTATTACTGAGACTTCGCTGTCCGTCCGTCTGTCACCAGGCTGTATCTCATGAACAGTGATAGTTAGCAAGTTGAAATTTCTACGGATTATGTATTTCTGTTGCCGCTATAACAACAAATACTAAACAGAATAAAATAAATATTTAAGGGGGGCTCCCATACAACAAACATAATTTTGTTGCCGCTTTTATATAAAACGGTACGGAACCCTTCGTGCGTGAGTCCGACTCGCACTTGCCCGGTTTATTATTAGATTCCGTTAACTTCAGGGGAAGATTTCGTAGGATTTTACAAAACAAAGATAATTTATTTATCTATTCAAGATTCACGGGGACCTGAATCTTGAATAAAATCCCCGTACCAAGTGCGTGCCGGACCACAAGGTTCCATAAAAATAGTATTAAATAGAAACGTACGATTTGAAGCAAATTCGTTTGTTTTTAACCGACTTAAAATTCATAGAAGGAGGAGGTTCTGTATTTGGTTGTGGCTATTTTTTTATGTATATTCACCGATTACTCCGACACCTGTTTATGTATGTATACATAAAGTTACGATACGATAATAGCCCAAAGTTGAAGTAGTTAAAGAAAAACATTATGTATGTATTATGCATGTATTGTGTGCGTTGCATATTAGAATCTATTAACGCCATGATTGTTTGTTTCAGCTCTTATAATGGACATTGTTGTAATAGCAGTTCTAAAAGCTTTCGTACGAAGGCGACGACCGGTACCCATGAACAAGCTGTCAGCCCTCGGTCCTGACAAGTACTCGTTCCCGTCGGGGCATGCCAGTAGATCCGTGCTAGTTGCCTTCACCCTCATGTACTTGAGCCCCGTATCGATAATATTCTACCCCCCTCTCCTCGCGTGGGTGACATCTGTGTGCCTGTCGAGGGTGCTGGCAGAGAGACATTACTTCCTAGATGTTATCGCCGGATGCGGTCTTGGAGTCCTAGAAGGGCTGTTAATGGCCTTGATTTGGTTATCTCAGAACACCTCTGCCAGCATTTTATCTTCTCTCTCCGATGAAAAACTTGACGGAGGAGAATATCATGTTTAAAACTCTGAAATGCATTTTTCCAAAGCATCAATAACGAAAGCTTCATACCTGTGTCATTTAACCCGATCTAGGCAGTGTTTTTTACACGTTATTTTTAGTGCATAAATAAACTATATTTAAAACATTGTAAAAACAAATGTGTTTTCAAAGCGAAAAGTAATTTTATACCTGTTATTAGTGTTTGAATACCTTGAATTACTTAGAGAAATAAAAATATGTAAGATTTTCATTTCAACACTGGTGTGTGTATTATTTACAATTGGTCATCACTCATCATCGTTAAATTGTCATCATGAGTCCTGAATATACCTAGTTGGTTACTAAATTCTGTTACTCCAATAATCTTTATCTACATAAAATATACGAACGAAAGTTGAATAAACTATATATTGAAATGAAGCACACAAAGTCAGGAATTACATATGACAATATCATTCAAAATGACCTCCTCTGGCCTTGACACAGGTCCTCAAACGACGAAGCCAGTCATCAATAGCGGCACGCACGATTATCATGTCTAATTCCATCACTGTCTTAACTATGGCCCGCTTGAGGGAGTCAATTTTTGTGTGGGGTTTAGCACAGGCTTTCTCCTCAATAACCTGCCATATGGCATAATCCAGGGGGTTAAGGTCCGGGCTGGAGGACGGCCAGTCTTCGTGGGCAATAAAGTCAATTTTGTTCCTTCGAAACCTGGCTCGAGTTGTTTTTGCCTTATGTGCAGAAGCTGACTCCTGTTGAAAGACATAAGAGGGATGATGGCCTCGTTGCACTCTCGGAACAGCCGCAATCGCCTTTTGACTGTTTTTTGCATACACATTCATACACTCAAATGGTAAAAAAAAATTCATCTGTAAATAGTATTTTTCGGTGGCCATTTTGTGCGAACCGCTTCAATAGCACGCGACTTCTCTCTAGCCTCATAGTCTTTAATCGTCCATTAAGCAAATGACCTTTTTGTCTGCGGTAACGGTAAGCGTGTAGTCCAAGGTCATCATTGATAACTTTTTTTAGGGAGCTTCTCTTTACAGACATCAGATATAGTATACATATTCTGTATTGCCAACAACTTTTGCTTCCGGACGGGGTTTCTTGCAATTCTCGCCTTCACTGCCTTTATTAGAGCTGGGGTCCGAACGGTGCGTGGTCTTCCGGACCTCTTGCGGTCATCGAAGCTCTGAGTACTATTGTATCCTTTGTATCTATTAATTGTGCGATAAACAAATTGTTTGTTGATTTTTAGGTTTTCATTCATTTTCAAATCATGTTTGGCGTTTCATTATAGATACGACGAGATGAGCGTTATGTGTGGTATCTTATACCTTTAAACGAGCAATTATATATATATATTTCTGTGATCTCGGAAACGGCTCTAACGATTTCGCTGAAATTTGGTATATGGGGGTTTTTGGGGGTATACAGTCGATCTAGATTAGTCTTATGTTTGGGAAAACGCGTGTTTTCGAGTTTTCATGCGTTTTTCTTTCGACGCAGAATATGGTCGCTAATTTCGTGTTACCGGCCACTGTCCGTCTGGTCCAGCGGGTTAAAACGGGGACTGCTAAACCAGTGTTACGGGTTCGAATCTCGCCCGGTGACTAACTTTTGTTTTTTTTTTATATGTTCAAGTTGATATATAATTTTTTTAATTTTTATTGTTTTAGACAAGTTTAATTTAGTAAAAAAATGTAGTTAAGATTACCACCTATACACCACCATGTTACAATAAATAGTTATAACCGAGCAAAGCTCGGTCGCCCAGGTACTATAAATTATAGCTCACAAATCCACCACATTATGTCATTTTTTATTTTTTCGGTAGCATATGTTTTAACGGAAATAAAGAGGTTGCAAATCGAGTAACAAAACTTAATAACCAACTAGGTACAAATAAATAATAAAATATATTATTTTATTAATAATTAATGAATATAATAACATAATCAATAAAATAAATGAACATTAAAAAACTATTTATAAAACGGGTATAAAATACCTATCATGATCTGGGGAAACTCAGTATTTTATGGCTATTGCTGGGAATGTTTTGAAAGCTCTCGATACTCTCGATCTCCTCTACCTATTTTTAGGAAGATCATTTGATTGATTATTATCTCAAAACAATACAAAAGCCGGAAATGAGAGTTGAAAGTCGAGGAGAAATTTACAACATCGCGATCGAAACTGCATGATATTGATAACAGCACTTGACGTTACATAATAGGGTAGGTATATAGGTACAATCGCGGACATTCGCAGTGAACCAGTTTAGATTTTTTTTCCTCGATCCTTACGAGCGAGCTAAACTCTAATTAAAACTAAAATTTTTGTAGTAACTACTGGAAAAAAAAATTACATTCATAATTTAAAAACTGTACGGAGTTGTTGATAGGCACACAGGTAGAATCAAGGTTTTTATTTGAGGATTAAATTAGTAGGTCATCTGCATATGAAGGTGCTTGACAGCCAGAAACAAACCCACTCAGGGCATGTGTGTTTAAATTGTACAGTAAAGGCTCAATACAGATCCCTGTGGGAAACCGCGCCAAACCAGTCTTGATGGCTTGATGTTGAGTCTACCCCGGATTGAATATTTACCTTTTTTAACAAGTTAAATAAAAACTTGTAATAACTAGCAGTTTTAAAGGTGTATTCCGACCTGTGCGCGCCCCCCGGTGGGGGGAGGGGAAATAAAGCTTACACACACAGGAGGATACACACTTGGGTATCTACCTGCCCTTAAAAAAATAATTCCTACGGCTATTCATTAAATTAAAAGCCGGCAATATTTTTAGACACCTATTGTAAGTACAAACATTTCTGAACGTTTACATTTTCTAAGACTCCATAAGTTAAAAATTCAAATACTTAAGTAATTGCGCAGGTTAATAAAACATATTTATTCTTGCAAATGATTAGGGCTCTGCGGTCAGCTGATATCAAATGCATACCAAATGATCACTCTACCTTCCGTGTTTTAACCAATTGTTTCTCGGGTAATTGTGACGGTTACCAACCGATCATTCCACAAAAACTAAATCTGCGTATCAATGTTCTGCCAAACGCCTTCTCTGCGTAATTAATTTCTGCGTAACGAAAATCGGCTTAGTTTTACTCGGGAATAGGGCACAAGTTAATACATAATATTATGTATTGTGATTTTTAATTTCACAAATTAGAATTTTAACCGTTCAATATAGCAACTATCAAAATAGGCATTTGTAATATAATAAAAATATAGGAAGAACCCGAGATGGTCACAGATGGGAAGCATTCATTCCATTTGTATTGTGTGTGGGAATGGGAATACAGTTTTAATAATTTCAGGTAGCTGGATTTGGCCGCATTGACCTTACCTATTATACTTTTTGGTTGGTATTTAAAGGATGTTTAAAGGCCACGTATTTCAGTGTCAATGTCAATATCAATTGACAGAAAAACTATGTTTCATATTGTTTTTCTGTCATCTTTATCAGTTTTATAAAGTGCAAGGAATTCGTTTTTTATACGTTTACTATGGAATTTTTCGGAGTAACCCTGTATGGTCCACAAAACTATATAGGAGATCTTATAAAGGAAGGATATAGAGAACCAGAGTGTAAAGAACTAGTTGAACTTCTGATGCAACACATAATAAGTCATTCTACTTGCCCTGAGAAGGTAAGGTACCAAAGTGTATGAACAATTTATTCCCGCAATATAAAATTACCCAAATATCAAGCTCAAAAAGTACGGTAAGTAGGTTTGGTTTCTTTAGTTCGTTACTTACCTTACCTTGTGCGCCTTTAAGTAAAAAGTAAAGCTGTCGATTAGACTAAAAGAAGAGCCAGCCCAAAATTGTCCAAATAGCTATCATTACGATACTTATTTTTATGGTCTTATTATAAAGAATGTACTAAAATAAGAATATTGTGTATGACAACGTTTTCCTAAAATATAAAGTGACCAGAATATCACGCTTGCAGAGTACCCTGCAAGGTTCGTTTCGTTACTATAATCTCGTGACGGTTCCGTCTCCTTCCTTCACCCTTCCGTAAGTATAGTAAAGATACACTTGGCATTCAAATGTCCAAGCTAATGAATAGGCATCGGACTAATAGCGAGCTATGGAGTCGACATTAGAAATAAAATTCAACTCATATTCATGCTCATTCATCTATTTAATTAGTGATTTTAATTTTATAGTCAAGGACAAGAATGTTAACGAGTTTATAAACGATCCTTTAATTTTGTCTTTCAGGACACAAATAGAACAAATAAGAATAACCATTTTTTGTATTGATTAATTTATATTCATATTACTTTTAATATAATTTTTTTTTAATGAAATTTCTTAATATAATTAATACAAAAATAATCATTATTCTTATTTGTCATATTTATATATTCAAAGATAAAATTAAAGGATCGTTTAAAAACTTGTCAATGTTCTTGTCCATGATTATAAAATTAAAATCAGTAATTAAACAGATGAATGAGTATGAATATGAGTTGAATTTTATTGCTAAGTTCGACTCCATAGCTCGCTATTAGTCTTACCATGCGATAAGAACTCCCGATGCCTACTAATACACAATACAATAGAATTGAGATAAAAACAATTATGTCCTTTTCAAATTATAACAATAATCAAACAATGATATTATTTGTGACAGTACTTAACTGTTACATTATACCTACTTACATATCTTAACCTTAAGTAGGTAAGTATATACACTCTACTCTCCCCAGTGGGAACATAGTTTACAGCCGCGGAAACCGCTACCAATTATTAGTGTGTTGTTGGGCATGGTATTGGGTCTCTAAAACTGCTGGTACCTATTGGACAGCGGCGCCGGCCATTTTTTTCAGCGGAACGACGTCAAGGATTTTTTGAAGTTTGTCTCACGATTTAATTTAGTGGACAACTGTACCCCTAGTCTACATTTTTTCGATGGCGCAACGTGACGTACGCGTTTGCGTTCTCATTTTGTATGGAATTTTGAGTTTCCAAAACGTTCCGCTTGACGCGCTGTTTCTTATTCCCATAGTACCTAAATGGGACTTAACGCAAACGCGTACGTCACGTCACGAAATCGAATAAATGTACACTAGGGGTTCTGTTCACTCTAGTTATGGTAATAGTACATATCTACGCTCGGCCGTACTAGGGATACGCGGCCGGAAACCCCGTTTCTAGCCGAGATTTGTATAGTGCTTTTCTCAAACTTGCAATGAAATAATAATAATAAAAAAAATAGATGATAATTGTTTCATGTCCTAATGTGATAGGATATTCAGTGCGTGAACAAAAATGTGATTATTTTGGCGCTACAACGCAAGCCATTACGCTTTTTTTTTCTTCTTTGGAGCTATCAAAAGAAGAAAAAAAAGCGTAATGGCTTAAAAGGGAAACGAAAATTTGATTATTTTTGCGCTACGACGCACGGTTTAAAAGATACAGCCCTATAAAGATTTCTGCATGACTAAAAAAAAAACTTTATAGGGCTGTATCTCCTAAACCGTGCGTCGTAGCGCAAAAATAATAAAAAAGTTTGTTCCCCTTTAGGTAACCCTAGAATAATATTAAACAAACACAAAAAAGAAGAAAGCATAATGGGCTGGCAGAATTCTACTTACTTATAGGTTTTTTATGGTTGAATGCCAAGACGCGCCATAATTTGACGTTTAAAAACCAAAGAAGGTTGCCTGTGTGACAGGCTTAGGTGTGTAAGGCTGTATGAAATTCCTTAACATATAACCTTCACTCTTCGCACCTGATATGTAGTATATCCGGACCCGGACCTAATTTGAAGTAAGTCATGTCAACATTTCATTGCAAGTTTGAGAAAACATATTTTAATTCTAGTAATTCTGCTGAATCGGTCAGATTACATGTCTAAACCATCAAGTGACCCACGTTAACATACACTTAATAATTGAATATTATAAGAGGTAAAGTAAAGGATCGCAACTAAATTTAAATTATCCAAGGACACACAAATCACAAAATTCGACTAAAATAATCCAGCTCTTAACGAATTAGATCACGATTTTTTAAAATTAATTTTAATTTAATGAGCACGGATATTTTTTCCTGTGTTATGCGTGTTTTCTATGTGTTTAAGTATTTATATATTATAGAATATATCGTTATCTAAGTACCTACGACACAAGTCTTATTGAGCTTACTGTGGGATAGAGATCCGCGCACGGAATAGGTACGAGTATTATAATTATTTCTGTGGATCCGCGTCACGACGCGCGCCGCCGCCGCCGCCGTCGCCGCCGGGTCGTCAAAAAAGTCACGCACGGCACGCCGATCTCAATATTTCAAACTAAATTTGTATATTTCAATGTCTGGTGAAGCTGGTTAAGGTCACTTTGTCGGCCTAGGCCATCGATGTTGTACGAAAATCTATTGCCGGCACGCCTCTCAAACGCGAGCAACGCAGTATCTCGCATCCTATTATTGCGAACGTAAAAACAATATTTATACGCATATTTTGAGAAGTTTTTGTACTTCTCTTTAAAACAATGACTATCACGCGGGCGGCGCGAACCTTTACTCTGGGACTAACTAAATAGGTCTATAACTCTAAGCTATATACTGATGTTTACAGATTCAAAGACTTGATGTATCCGTTATCAGATTAATTGATTGTTATATTGGTCGGGTCAACGGGTTCGCATACGGTTCTATACAGAGGTTCAATAAAATGAAACGTAAGGGAGTTATAAAACCAGCTGGTCCAGCGGATATTTATCGAATGCCACCGACAACATCTGTAGAGGTGAGTTTGTGTTTGCTGCCGTCAGCTATATAAAACGAAGTACGAGACGACGTCTATACATTTACACTTTGCACCTTACTTCTCTGTAATAAGGCGAAATATATACATACATATATCTTTGACGTCGACTGTACAGGTGTTGTCGCACGGACATGTAGAAATAAGTTAACCCGTTAAATCTCGCGAGTACCGAAATGAATAGACGTCACCCTCCAATGAATTAAACTGTTATGAAGTATTTTAATGACAAAACTTCCGTGAGACACAGACATATTAAATATGTGTTAAAACGGGTACTTAGTACGGGAGGCTATCGAAATTAGTCGTCATCTGAATTTTAACCGTGATTGTGGTTGGTCAGTGCCTCCGAGTTGGAAAACTGTGTTGGGTTCTACGTCGGTGGACAGTGTGGACGAACCATTAGTGAAAGACGTAGTGGGTGTTGTGTGCAACCCATTATTTGATAATAATGCCGTAAACGAGGGTTGTTTCTCGCCTCCCCTGCCGCTACCGGCGCCCGCGCCGAGTCATCGGGCGCAGAGGGCTGCGGCCCGCAGTCTGCGCCGGTCCGTCAACGCAAGCTCCTGACGATACTCCTCGGAACGGAGTGAAACATGTAGAGCGTTTTCGACTTAAAATACGTGAGTGACCCGTTTTAACATATTTAATATGTCTGTTATGTTATGAAGTAATTACGAGTAGGTATGTCTACGATTCGCATCAACCCGCTAGGTCAAAAGGGCTTGGTAGATCTATGCGGTCGCCGGACACTTTAGCACGTAGGAAAGTCGGTTAACGGATGCTAACATCCTAACAGCACATTTCCGTTCCACGTAACATCAGGACACCGTTACCAATATTCTTAAAAATAATAAATAATCTACTATCACAATAGATATTTCTACTTGAGTTTAATAAGTTTAAAAATGTAGGACAGGCAATATTTTATACAATCCTGATATAATGGAGAGATTTTCAGTCGAGTATCGTGTTTAGGCAACGAAGCTTGCTGAGTAAGGTACGAGATTGAAAAACTTGATTATAAAACCTAAATAATTAATGAAAAGGGGTTAGTACCTCAGTAAACGCGAAGTCCGCCAATCCCCCGTTTTGTCTTTTCTATGGGAGCTCGGCGGCACGTGATTAGTCAATTCTTAAATAGTTGACTACAGCGCATCGATAAGAATATTATAGTTGAGCTGGATACATGAAAAGTACGCAATTAGTTCCTAGCGAAAAAACGTACCTATGGAATCTTTCTTGTACGCCATTTTATGTAGAGTATTTGCGTATTAGAACATTTTTTTGCTATGGACCACCGTTAACGAGTTATTTACGAAAAACTATAGAAAGGAACCTTTAAACCAAGCAGATTACGTTCCAAAACGACCCAAGCTAAGTATAAATCCGAAGGGCGAAGGCCCGAAGGTAAAATTTTTGCTTCGCGCAAGACGAAAGCTGAGTTCCTCCATAAGCCGAAAGCGCAGAGCGCTTAGGAAGGCACGCTTTTGTGGGACCCAAAAGAGTACAAGCGTGATGATGCGCTTCATAGCCTCAGGAAACCGAAGGCCAAGTTTGAAGTTTGACGTAGAGCCGTCCCTAATCCGAAGCCCAACCTAGTTTTCAAGGAGATAAAAAGAGAAATCGATGGCGGAATAAAAGGCCTGAAGGTCGGGGTCGGGGTTCCGTAAAGATCCAAGTATACCAGCAACTTGCGCCAAAGATCAAGCAGCAGGAGAGGTGATACATTTTCGATATTCTGCTGAGCTGATATCACATTTGAAGCTCTGCACTCCTGTAGTTCTTTCTTCGGTCTTACATGAAATCGGACGCATCCGGAGCTCAGTCTCACTCCATCATGGCATTGGTGCAACTTTTTTTTCTCGCAAATCCAGCTTTTGCTCAAACGGCAGCTTCGATCCGACGTTAGATAGATAGATATTCTCTTATACACTTGGCCTTTGGTTCGATTCCAACCTCTACTTTTCTGCTTTTGGCTATCGGCCTCGCAAGAGTCACAAGGAAACGCGCCGAGGTCGGAAAGTTTGGGCTTTGATAAAGAATAATTATGAGCCATTCAATGATATTTTATTTTTATTTTGGCGGATACTTTAAGATTGAGATTGAGTAGATTGGTTTCTTAATATCTGCATACATAGGTATTATACTTATTATCAAAAATGAGCCTAACTTCTAAAGTTTTTGATGCAAAAAACATGTTTTTCGGTAAAAAATGTTTTTGTTCCCTTGAAAAAAGGTATTTTGAAGGCCACGCCACCGCCGCCGACCAATTTCGACCGGCGCGCCGCCGCCGGCTATTGGGACCGTGCGAAGTGCGTGGTGGGGGTAAGTAAAGCGATCCCAGCGCATAAGGTGGTAAAAATTTGAACTAACTGCGGATAGCGTCTTTAACATTTCGTACAATTATATGGCTCGAAATGAAACTTTGATTTACGATTACTCCTGAAATATTCATTTAAATTGTATGGTGTAAGGGACCATTGTAATCTGTATGAAATGCTTAATATAACTAACGTATTTATTTTGATAATTGTTAATAATGTATCCATGTAAATAGCTTTGCAAATGCCACATATTACGTGATCTTTTTCTAGAAGTTAAGAATGGATATAGTAAGTTATCCTTAAAAGATAGACATTTCACATCGCGGACTTTTTTGTAGACCTATGAATGAGAAACAACCCCACCATACATTGTGTTGTTATAGCTCAAACGGATTAGGCAGCGTTTTCGATTAAAGCTCCTAGCCAGCGTGATTTTTTCCGACAACATCGTTATATTTCAAACAATTTACACAAAACCTTAACAAGTTATATACTTAAGCCTTCCTCAAGAATCACTCTATTGATAGATGAAAGTCGTATGAAAATCCGTTCAGTAGTTTTTAGTTTTGGAGTAGTTTTATAAGATGTAGTGAATTGACGTTTTCCCCTAGAATTGCGGACACTAGGTTGCGTGACAGTCGTGCACGCTCCCAATACAATGTCAATCGGCGCTCATATCTATGATGTGAATCGTACACTAGAAAAATTCTAAATAAAGACCTATAATATTTCCTTATGGTGCGAGTTGCAGTACCCAGGAGGAGCAGCAACGATCTCTAAAATTGTATTATTTTATGATATTTTCAGATCGGCTGGTTCCAATGTGATCCCGCTTTAGCGAATCAAACTTGGTATGAAACCAACCCAAGATACCCTGCACCGATATCTCCCACTTCTTTAATTTACGATACTGTTCGGAAAAATGATAAATATGCAAGACTGTTTTGATTGAAAAATAATGGATTTGAGCATTCGGTAGTACTTATTTACTTCAGCATCGGTACGTTTGCCGATTTATGTGTACCTACGATTAACAAACTTGAACCATGGATAGGCGGGTCCACACAGAGCGAGCATACGCGCGAGGCAATTTCCTCACGCGCAAAACGGCCAGTGTAGACTTGGCAGAGCTCACGTTTTCCTCGGGCGAGCGCGATCTTGGACGAGCCGCTCGGTGTCGGGTTTTTCGGCTTACTGAAGGCGCCTCAGACGTTTGCCGCGCGCTCTGGGCGGCTACCGGGAAAATCGAAATTCGTCAATTGCGGGCATTTTTCTCTGTCACTCTAATTACGTTTTAGTGAGAGTAAACGAGAAAGATCCCCGCAATTTTCGAATTTCGGTTTTCGCGGTAGGCCCCCTGGTCGGGTCGTCGGGACGTGTTTGTTTGGTGCGCGTGGTTATTTTGTTCCGTACATCAAATTGGAAGAAAACCGGCCAAGTGCGAGTCGGACTCGCGCACAAAGGGTTCCGTACCATTATTTATAAAAACGGCAAAAAAATATATGTTTGTTGTATGGGAGCCCCCCTTAAATATTTATTTTATTCTGTTTTTAGAACTTGTTGTTATAGCGGCAACAGAAATACATCATCTGTGAAAATTTCAACTGTCTAGCTATCACAGTTCATGAGATACAGCCTGGTGACGGACGGACGGACAGCGAAGTCTCAGTAATAGGGTCCCTTTTGACCCTTTGGGTACGGAACCCTAAAAATAATGACTAATGTTGCAAATTTATATTCTTTTACTATGCTAGAAATCCCAACTATACGAATAGGGGAATTAGAGAGGATTTATGTTTAATTTAAATTTAATAAATAGACGGAGACTGGTGTACGAGTCTTCCATCGCTAAATATCGCTGCGTGGAAAGCTCCATCTCCCTGAAAGTGATACGTACCTTTCTTCAATTTGTGTCTTGCCATTTAAGTTTTACGTGTAATAGAGCAAGAGATCCCAAAGTCGCCAGACCTCACTTTTTTTCTCATGACTAAAATGTATATGATAATATAGTGTTAGTATTTTGTTAATGTCTGCATGCTTGCTATATCGTCCAGATGGCCATTTGCCCGGTCTAAAAGGTGCTAAAGATAAATAAAAATATTACTAACTTTTCTAAAATTGTCTTAGCTGATTTTTATGTATGTATTAGAACATATTGTTTAAAATTGATATTCAACATTGCCAGACCATTTCTGCCGGCGGTAACTTTTACCAGACGCTTTAAAGCTGACAAAAAAATATTGTAAGTTTACTTATATTCCCACTCTTTATTGTTATATATGACACTCAGGGAACTATAGGTAAAAAACTTAAGTAAGTCACCTGTTGTATGTAGTTGTGACGTGTTCGAATAGACAATATATGTTTAAAAGACACACACAAACAAAACAAATGTCTATTCGAACACGTCACAACTACATACAACAGGTGACTTACTAAAGTTTTTTACCTATATTACTATTACATTTTGTAAGTAGCCACATCAATTGGAGGGGCCCAATTTGGGCCGCCCAAACATCCCTCAGACCCACATAAAGTTTATATGTGTCTGTGTGAAACTTTATGTTGGTCTTGGGGATGGTTGGGCAGCTCCAATTAGTCTGGCTACTTACAAAATGGTTTGTAATAGTTCCCTGAATATCATATATAAAAATTAAGATTGAGAATATAAGTAAAGTTACGATATCTTTTTGACAGCTTTAAAGCGTCTGGTAAAAGTTACCGCCGGCGGAAATGGTCTGGCAATGTTGATTATCATTCTTTAACGATATTTTCTAAAACATACATAAAAATCAGCCATGAGAATATTAAGAAAACTTAGTATTATTTTTACCAACCTTTAGCACCCTGTACCGGACAAATTGCCATCGAGCCGATATAGCAAGTATGCAGACATTAAAAGTACTTACACACTAACACTATTATCTCATACATTTTATTCGAGAAAATAAGTAAGTTCTGGCGGCTCTGGGATCTTGTCAACAACAAGTCGAATCACTCCTTTTTTTAAATGCGCGTAAAATTCGTCTTGACTCCATTTTATAACGCTAAAGAGCCAATTTCCGTATCGTGATTGATATATAGATTTGTTGCACCCAAAATTTCCAGCGACTCGTTCGTTTTCTTTTTTCTTTTGAATTGCTTTGAAAAGCAAAATAAAACATACACGAGCCACGGCAGGGAATAAGTGCAGCATCATTTTGAACAGCTGACCGAGGGACGCCATCTTACTGAGCAAATTGGCTCGGCTCAGGCAAACATACTGAGGCAAAACTTACACGAGCACGCGGCCGCGCGAAGCCCGTCGTTTGCTGCGCGAGGAAATTTCCTCGCGAGGATGCTCGCTCTGTATGGATCCGCCTATTAAAATGATATTATAAAGGAAATCACAGGCATTCGATCGTCTCATTAGATACTATTCCGTCGCCTGGCATTCCTAATTTCGCGACTAACGAAATAAAATAGCAGGTCTTGGTCTTGATGGCATAAACATTGTTTGCAAGTATGCATATTATATGACACAAAATATTCGATCATTGTAACGGTGGGGTCAATAAATTAAAAAGTATTTTTTTTAAATATTATTTTATTTCAGTTCTAATCACTTGAAAATAACCACTCATGGGCTTAGTTAATAATAGTCAATTGTTTAAACTTTTGGCCCATACTGTAACAGAGTGTACAGGTTATTAAAGGGTCGGCAACGCGCATGTAACATGTCTGGAGTTGCAGGCGTCCATAGGCTACGGTGACTGCTTACCATCAGGCGGGCCGTATGCTTGTTTGCGTGGTGGGAAAAAGCATTTTTTTTTGTTAATAACAAGTTATACTAGAAACAAACACGTAGTAATTATTAATATGAAACATAAATTACATTTCACTACTTACTTTGTCATGCATTTATTACCTACCGATGTTTTAAAGTCCCTGTATCCGTGACAGACAAGAAAATGCCTAACACCTTCCCTGTTTCGATCTGTTTATTAACTATGGTATTATTTTATTTTCAATGGAAATAAAGGTCTGTCAGGTTGTTATCACTTAAGGTCTTAAGCTAATATACAGGGCGTCCCAACACTATGGGACATGAAGGGAAAGTACCTTAAATATCGTAGGTAGGATATTTTGCTGAAAGAAGACTATGTTATTTTTAAAAGTCAGTAATTCTGCATTTAAAGATTTTCTAAGAATTACTTGCTTCGTCTGGGAATGGGTATGGGCAGACTGACTTTTAAAAATAAAATAGTCTTCTTTCAGCAAAATATCCTACCTACGATATTTAAAAGGTGCTTTCCCTTGATGTCCCATATTCTTGGGACGCCCTGTATATTAATATGAGACTGTTTGTTTCCTAAATATATAATAAATAAATAAAAAAATGACAATGCTGTATTCCAAGTAACGGATAAATTCTAGGATTTAAGGTCCGAGTCGTCGCTTGACCCACCTTGAGATTACTATCGGCCTTTTCTCGAGCACCAAGGTTTGGCGACAAGGAAATAACTGTCGAAAATGCCAGCTAACATTTTTTTTCCAGCTGGAGAACAAATGGCTCCTAGGGCGTCTAACTTTCGTATCGTTCTGTGCTTTACCAAAGGCTAAATTTTCGCTACCTTCAAACGGACAGCAACAATATGCGAAGGTTTCCGACGTATGAAGAAGGTCTCTGGGGGAAGGTTCCCTTTCCCCAGAGACGCTGACCGATTGCAGGTGCTGGCTAGAACATCTATGCGACAGCTCTCCGATATTCCCCAAACCAAAGACAGTTCTTATTGACAGAGCTTGGGTTAGGATACAGAAATTAACGTAATTAGAATTGAAAATATTGAAATTTACCATTACAAACTGACCCGTAAACTGTAACCGTTCGTTATAATTAACGTTCGGCCAACACTGGTAATATGTACTCTTTCCAGTCCGTAACTGATTAGTGGTCATCCGCTTGTGAGAGATATATTAAAGGGTAGATGCAATATGCATTTCAAAGCCTAGAACAAACGAAACTATTTGGAACCTCGGGAGACGTATTCATGACTTTAAATTATGGGACATATCGCTTAGCAACTGTTAAGTAACTTTTCAACCGAAGTTTGGTCAGAAACCGTTGGTGCAAAGTATAAACAGTCAAGAGCCAATTATACACCGCGGGCAAGGATCATATTTCGTCAGTCATCGCCTCCCAACTGATACTTTGTCAGATGATAAATTAGATGCTGTTTTAAATTAAAAAAAAAAACCGTCAGCCGGTTGTATCGCGGTGAAAAGACCGTCAGCTTTCACATGAACATGTAAAAAATACGCGCCTTACCACTTTATGTCCGCAAATTATGCGTAATGTGTAAATTGCGTAAACGGTTTATGTCGTTTCACTTGATGAAATGCTACATGAAAAGTTTCATGATTTGTTATTGCTATCATAAAAAGGTAAAGCGGTTATTTTTCACATGTTCATGCGACAAGCTGACGTTCTTGCTACCGCGATATAACCGGCTGACGATTTATTAAATTAAAAATAACATCTGACAGTATCAAACGGGAGGAGATGGCAATTTTTTTACGTGTTTTGGTGGCTGCCATTCCTCATCCCACCAACGGAGCGGTAGCTGTCGTCCACGAAGGTTCATCTTACATAGCCGTTAACCACTATACGAGTTTTCGCCCGGGAGGGGATTGATACTTTCCTGTTTCGCGGTCTATTACATCCACGCTATCAGGCCTTCAGGCCTGTTATCAGGCCCGACGTCGGGCCCGAGCAAGAGTATTTTTATTTTTCCGTTTCGCCAAATATCAGCACATCGTTAACAATATTTGAAATGTAAAAAAATGGTTAATATGCAAGTTCAGTTCAAATTTAATATACTTTATTCATGTAGACGTAGCAACAAGCACTAATGAATAGTAAGACAGGTATTAGATATAGGTTTATCTTAAGCTAATTATTAGAGCAATTTATTGATGTAATTATTATATCCCAACAAAAACATAAATGTGAAATGAGAGCCAAGTTCAATATTAAGAATATATGTCGTTGTTGACTCGCCGACAAAAAAATTGAGATCTATATGGGTGCCAAGTTCTGTGCTGTGTAGAAAATCCTGAAATTATTAAAGGATTTAACTTGGCTAGTTTTTGACGACAGGTTTTTAGAAAAGTAACATAGACAAATATAATAGCGTATACGTAAAGTAAGAAGTGGGTTAGGTTTTTGATCTATAAGTCAGTCAGTCAAAAATGATTTTGTATTTTAAATTAAATTAAATGTCATTTATTTTCAGGCAACTAACAATTAGACAAACTAAGGAGCTTAAATAAATGTGCCAAGTTTCATGTATGTAGGTTAAATAGGTTTCAAGTTGTGAAGGGGTCAAAAGTAGCTCGAAATGGTTCGTGTAATATTACACACGGTTGCGTCACCAGTTCCTTTTTTTGAACTTGGCTGGACACGCTACCGCGTGTCTAGATTCCATAATACTATTGAATTATTTACATTTCAAATATTGTAAACGATGTGTTGATATTCCGTGAAACGTAAAACGATAATCAGGCCAACATCAGGATTCGGGACCAATATCGAGAAGTATGGATGTAATTGGCGCTTCAGGGTGGGCACTAAAAGCTAATACTCGTAGTATAAAAAACAGTTCACTGGAAATCTTGGGGTCCTTATCTCAACCTCCACTCATTGCGTTCAAGCACCTCACAAACCAAAATCCTGAATCCACTATTATATGGCCAATTACTTGGAAAAAAGTCATTCGTAGTCTCAAGGTAGCTCAAGATTCGGCTGGACTGGACTCTTTTTGATTACATCGGTGAAAAACGGCTGTGTTTAATCCAAAAACGAATGTCAATGTAATTTTAATAGCATAAACTCCTGTGGACACAGGGACCAGAAGTTACGGACTACAAAACCTAGTTTTCTGATTGCATTCTTATCCACATAAAGGGGTAGGTACTCTTTCTATCAATGTGTGATGAAATTGCTTACATACTGTTAAGTATTGTATACCGGAGTGACAACTACTGTTATAAAATCTGTATCAAGCAAACACAATATTCCAGGTTCATATTAAAATAAAATTAATCTGCTAAATCATATTGTTCAAAGTACCTTGCAACTATGCAAATAAAGAGGTTCATAGGTGCTGCCTTCATATACGCATCTTCTTCTTCTTGATCTATATTCGACCTGAAAAAATAGTGCATTGTGTAATAGAGGAGATATGGGCAAAATTGTTAAACGAGTTGATAGAAACCTGATGCATATGGCAGGGCGCGTAGAGATTTTTTTACGGCGCGCGTTTACAATACATATACCTCCTATGCTCCTATGTTTGACATCATTGACATATACCTAAGGACGAGCCTTACGGACACTAAGAATGGTGCTAGTTCAGTGGTTTCACTCACGAATTCGATCCAATCGTGCAGTCTAACGCATCTAGTTGCGACCAATCGCGCGCTTGATGCGAACTCATCAACCAATCGCGTTGTGGCGTGAGACTGCGCCATTGGCTCGAATTCGTGTGCGTGACACCGCTGTACTGGCCCTATCCTTATTGCCATTAAGGCCCGTCCTTAAATATATATGTCAATGAATAAATAAATAAATAAATATTATAGGACATTATTACACAAATTAACTAAATCCCACAGTAAGCTCCATGGTCAGGAACAAATATCCATGCTCATCACACGAATAAATGCCCTTACCAGGATTTGAACCCGGGACCATCGGCTTCGTAGGCAGGGTAACTACCCACTAGGCCAGACCGGTCGGTCCACATACAATGTTTTTCGTCACACTTGCGAGGAATAATAATGTTGTAGGGGTATTCATTAGTGTTAAATATGGTAAAACAGCCATCGTCGGCCACTTTGTATATTATGAGACATAAATGTATGAAAGGCAGAAACCCATCCAGCATAGAGCCAGGATTAAAATTTGGTACACATTTAGTATCATTAATCATTAACAAAAGAAACGAAATAATAAACATGAGCATTTTTGCGGTAGAACTTGTTTATAAATGGTTTATAGCTGATTTTAAATAAATATTTGACTTATAATATATAAGCTTCTTGGCTCATATGACATGGTTATTGCATTACTCTCTTGGGAATAAAGGGGCTATTACTTCTGCTAAATCTATGTGACTATGCTTTATAAGCAAGTGTGTCTAATACAATGGGTGTAGCAGGATAGCCTAGGAAAAATTGCCCCCAGCGATTTTGGGCCGAAACTGTAATCAAACGATGCCTTTTGGGGAGGTTATACTCTGCACAAAGTTTCATCCCTCTGTTACCCCCTGGGGGTGAAAAACACCCGATTAACCCCAAAACTGTTTTAATTATTTTTTCCTAAACTATGAAAGTGACGAATTTCAAATTTCGTACAAATATTAATAAGACTAAAAGCTATGTGCTAAAAAAATATTAACCCCCTAACCATTGAAATTCTTGTAAAAAAAAACAAAAATAAAAAAAGAATCAATCTGTATATCAAGTTTGGCTCATGGTACCACACCATTTTTTTTTTCAAAAATGAACCAGTTTATATTCTACATGATACAAAAGTTTCATGGACCTACTCCAGAAGGAACATTGCGAAATTAATATGTATTGGCTCTTTGGTGCGTACTATTCATTGAACTCCCACTAAGAGCCTTGCATTATTAATAAACAATGGCTTGCGATCGGACCGCTGCTCGTGCCCGATTTGAAAAAGGTGGGGATAAAGAAGTATGAATCAAACTCATTTGTACATGGATCTCAAGTTTGGCTCATGGTACACACACCATTTTTTTTTTTTCAAAAATGTACCCATTTATATTCTATATTATATAAAAGTTTCATGGACCTACTCCAGAAGGAACATTGCGAAATTAAAATAAACGTACTATTTCGTAGCTACTAATCATTATACTCGTATCATGCTTAATACGCAACGTCTCGGACCCGAAAACTAAATAATTTAAAAAAACCGGCCAGGAGCATGTCGGGCCACGCTCAGTGTGGGGTTCCGTAGTTACTCTTCCGTCACAATAAGCTAAAATGGAGCTTAAAGTATAGTAAATTGTTAACCAAGGGATGAAACGGTACCTTTCACGTGAGTTAAACAAATAGGCAAATTTGCATAATCAGTACCTAATTAAAGTATGTCTTTTTACTATGAAGGGGAAACTTTTTGCGATAACTCAAAAACAGCTAAACTGATCATGTCCGCTATAGTTTTCATTTAATGTCTTTCTTAAGCTCTACTTCCACGATTTTTTTAATTTTTTTTGGACCTATGGTTCAAAAGTTAGAGGGGGGGGACACTTTTTTTTTCTTTCGGAGCGATTATCTCCGAATTTATTCACTTAATCAAAAAATGTTTGTTGAAGACCCTTATTAGTTTTGAAATACCTTTCCAACGATACCCCACACTGTAGGATTGAATCAAAAAACAAAAATTCACCCCCACTTTACGTGTAGGGGAGGTACCCTCAAAAAAATTAAATTTTTAGATTTTATTGTACGACTTTGTCGGCTTTATTGGTTTATATATCCATGCCAAATTTCAGCATTCTAGCACTAACGATCACGGAGCAAAGCCTCGGACAGACAGACAGACAGACAGGCAGGCGGACATGGCGAAACTATAAGGGTTCCTAGTTGACTACGGAACCCTAAAAATGTTTTTATAAATACAAATGAGTTTGATTCATACTTCTTTATCCCCACCTTTTTCAAATCGGGCACGAGCAGCGCCAGCGGTCCGATCGCAAGCCATTGTTTATTAATAATGCAAGGCTCTTAGTGGGAGTTCAATGAATAGTACGCACCAAAGAGCCAATACATATTAATTTCGCAATGTTCCTTCTGGAGTAGGTCCATGAAACTTTTGTATCATGTAGAATATAAACTGGTTCATTTTTGAAAAAAAAAATGGTGTGGTACCATGAGCCAAACTTGATATACAGGTTGATTCTTTTTTTATTTTGTTTTTTACAAGAATTTCAATGGTTAGGGGGTTAATATTTTTTTAGCACATAGCTTTTAGTCTTATTAATATTTGTACGAAATTTGAAATTCGTCACTTTCATAGTTTAGGAAAAAATAATTAAAACAGTTTTGGGGTTAATCGGGTGTTTTTCACCCCCAGGGGGTAACAGAGGGATGAAACTTTGTGCAGAGTATAAACTCCCCAAAAGGCATCGTTTGATTACAGTTGCGGCCCAAAATCGCTGGGGGCAATTTTTCCTAGGCTATCCTGCTACACCCTTTGTAACACCAATATTAACGGTTCCAACTGCAAGTTGGTATCATCAGTTCCTCTCATTAATACAATATTAATATATATCTGTTGAGAGGTTGCAACAACTATGTGAATACAATATAAATATGCCCGCCCCATTTGTTGCAATTTTATTTTTTTATTATTTAGGTGTTGCAATTCTATAATTCGTATTAGTGTGACAAATTGACAAACATATAACTATCACATTCAAGTAACTGAAGAATATGGAACAAACCTTATTTCAGCACAAGTTCTGGCAAGATCTCTCAAGAGACTAACAGTTTCTGAAAGTAGAGGGTGTCTTGAACATGCCAAGAAAGCATAGATCCATTGACCTGCAAATTGTATTTAATAATGATGCTTCAGTAGATTATCAAAACCTGATCTGCAAACATTAAGTTGGAGGTTAGGGTCATACACATTTTATAATATGCTTAACTCATCACGTCTTTCCTGTAGATACCGCAACGACCGCAAAGTTAAGGGAATATACATATAGCTAATTTTATGTTGCTTCTTTACAAGCGGGATATTTTTTTCTGTACTTGAACCTTAAATACGGAAAACAGGATATATACACCGTGGGCCCATATAACGCAACATATTTTAAAGGTGTTTTCTTGACGCATAAATTTAATATTTCTAACAATATCATACATAAATTAGATTTCAACGGACATCTTAGTAGCGAAAATAAGTAAAAGAGTAATTAAACCAAATTAACACAACAAACCACACCATTATACATAAAATCAATGACATTTTATTCTTAAATTGACGTCTTACATGTTTACGATGGTCTTGTTGAGGCTAAAGCCGGGTCCATTCGGTCCGTTTTTTTTATTAAATGCAATAATTTTAAAATTGACTTGTTTAACTTTATTTTCCTAATCTGATGCTTTATTTAATAATGGCCTATTAGTAATTTTTATCATCCGATACATAATTATGTTCTATTCCCCCTAATTCATAAACGTGTACTAAAGTTACGAATTACGATGCCACTAATAATCGTTTGTCCCTTTCCATCATACCAATACGTCGGAAATGGATAAACGATTATTAGCGGCATCGTAACTTTAGTACACGTTTATGAATAAGGGGTAAATGTTTATATTTTAAATTGTATTGTTGGCATGTTTGCTTGATGCTTGCTTTATATTATATTGCATGCCTTTCATAGGGTAGAACATAAGGACTTTTTATTCTAAGACCACCGATTGTATAAACACATTTTTTTTATACCATGACGGTGGCAAGCAAGCATACTGCCCGCCTGACGGTAAGCAGTCACCGTAGCCTATGGACGCCTGCAACTCTAGAGGTGTTACATGCGCGTTTACACTATGTTCTTGCAATAAATATATTTCTATATTTCCACACAGCGAGCATACGCGCGAGGTGTTTAGATTAGTCATAGTCTTAGATTTAAATAGACTAAGTTTTATAGATTATATAATGAGTAAATTAATGTTATTAAATACTTTCATTTGATATTGATATCAGAGTATAAATAATTTATTTCTTTCTTTCTTTCAATGTCTAATAATATTTATTTATATATTTTTATGGATAGATAGAATACTCTTTATTGGCATACCTCAGTAAAAGATACAGCTTAAAGAAAAACAATTGATTAGTGATAGAGGCAGACAACAGGCGGCCTTATCGCTAAAGAGCGATCTCTTCCAGACAACCTTTGGGTAGCAGAAACGAAAATAATTACCTAAACAAAAAGAGTAGATGTTGCAAAAAAACGTTATGAAGCCTACTTTTATACACACAATTTAGGTCAATAAACATACACGCATAAGAAAATAAAATAGACATACATAAACATACATAATAAATATATCAGACAAACCAAAATATACCAACATATAACAGCAACATGTTAACCACAGAGTTAAAAATAACTATGTATTTCAAACACTAAGGGAGAGATAGGTTATGTTCTTTAACCCTTTTCCAGGCATAGTAAGATTTATCGACCACATACGCGCCATTAGAATTTCAACTTTAGCATTCCGATTTAAGGTTCAAATTAGATTACACTTTCAGGAAATGTTACTTGTCAGCAATATATTTGGCTTTTTTGGGAAAACCTTGTAGATTGGTGCGGCCTGGAAAAGGGTTAAGTAGTTTTTTGAATACAGCAAGAGATTGAGCGCGTCTAATGTTTGGAGGTAAGGAGTTCCAGAGTCGAACTGCTTAAAAGGTAAAAGATTTGATGTAAAATTTTGAAGAAGAGGATGGGACAGAAAGAGACAGACTACGTGACAACCTCACAGAATTAAGATAACTGAAACGCTCCTTAAGATAGCGGGGAGTTGTAGGAAGAAATAGAATACAATACCAGAGGGACAAGCTATGAAAATTACGACGATAACGAATTGGAAGCCACTTGAGTTGTGAACGAAAATGAGAAACATGATCATACTTGCGTAACCCAAATATGAACCGAATGCCAATATTTTGAAACCGCTCAAGTTTATTAAGTTTGCTCCTCTGTAAGGTCAAGATACGAAACGTCAGCATAATCTAAAATTGGGAGAAGGAGAGTTTGAGCAAGCGCAATTTTGGTCGGAATAGGTAGAAGATTTCGCAGTCTTGTAAGGGAGCTCACTGTCACAAACATCCGCCTGCCTACTTCGCCCACTTGAGGTACCCAAGATAGGGTATTGTCCATTAGAATTCCTAAATTCTTGACTAGCTGGGAGTAGTTAATTACAACGCCATCAAAGTAAATTGGAGGTAGAGTATTAAGGTCGGTCTTCAATAGCAGCTTCGAACTTCCAAAAATAATACTCTGCGTTTTCGATGGATTTACATTGAGGCCAAAACCAAGACTCCAGTGTAAGATTCTCGTCAAGTCGTAATTTATAGTGCTAATGACAGATGGAAGATCTTCAGTTTTACCCTGCGAGTAAATTTGAAGGTCGTTGGCATACAGGTGATAGTGTGAAGTAAGATTTGTGGTGATGGAATTTATGAATATTGAAAATAGTAAGGGAGACCGGTACGCCGGCCAACGTGTCGCACCAGGTAGAGCGAAAATCATTCACCTTAATGCATTGCCGACGACCAATTAAGTAACTGCGAAACCAGCCAATATTTATTTATTATTTTATAAATTATGTATACTATAAAACTACAATTTAAGTATCCTAGTTACTTTGAAATAAATTAAGATCATTACTAACTGCCTTTTAGACAAACTATTGTTTTTAAAACTTTTTTTGGGTTGAAGCTGGATATCTAGTCAGATACCGATAAGTTATCGAATTTATTCTAAAAATCCTGTGATTGTTACTGTATTCCTTCTCTCTCTGGAATCAAAGTAAACATGTTTACTTAAGTGATTACTTTTCACATTTGATGCTATAATAGGACTGTTATACTCTATTCCAGTTTGCATGTTATGTCTTATTAATATGTAACACCAACTCATTAGATTTTTGCTTGAACAAAATAAATGCGTAATGTCATTGATATGTTTACATTACATATGGCACCTTATTTTTTTGTAGAAAGGCATAATAATATTTAACATGGCCCTCAAAATCGTAGAAAAATAACTATTGGGACTTTTATTTCATGTTTCAAGCCTAACAATATACCACCCATGTTTAGCGAGTGTTGGAACAAACTTGTATGGAGGCGTAACATCATCCTTTCATACAATATTGTCTCCTTGCCTTCCTGCCACTATGTAACTTGGTTTAGACATACCTACTGATAGATATTAAAGTTTTAAAGGAAACTCGCAAAATTAAACTGTAAAAATAACATACCTTTATTTATTTGTTGCGATGTTTTTTTTGTTTGCTAAGATGTAAAAAGACATAATGTGTTGTGTGCATAAAAACACACACACACTTATTACTACTTATGACCTCTGGAATGGATGGCAAAAATCTGTCAGGTTATATGGGCCCACAATGTACATACCAGAGTCATTACTTTAATTATAATGTTCACATGTGACCTTTTTCTAAAAAGTGTTAGACTCTTGGAGGATTTAACAACTGGAGACACCTTTAAGAGCTTACCCCTCTGTTGAAAAGCTCGGCCAATGGTCATATGAATTGTATGGACTGATGTTTATCTGACATTGGCTATTTGTACATTACATAGAAATAGCCACACATTGCTCCTCCCCTGCAAAAATTGGCAGACTGTTTTGTACAGAAAATTACAGTCAAGGTGTCTCCAGTTTTTTAATCCTCCAAGGTTAGACCCTATACCTAAACATTGACTCTTCTTACCTATTTTATGATCTATAGTGTCTCCGGGTGGAACCTCCTTCAAGATTTCTGTAAGCATTTCTAAACCTGTGTGCAACTGTTCAGGGCTAAAGCCCAGCATACATGTAATAGTGGAATCATGGTCTACAAAAAATACTTTCCAACCTTCAAGTGATTGGTCTTGAATTACTATTGGTTTCACTCTTTTTTTCCCAATTCCTTTCTCTAAAAGGTTAGTCTTTATCATAGCCATAGAAGTCCGAACTTGTGCGAAGTCTGCTATTTGAATTTTTTGCCATTCTATAGTAGTTTTAAGTTTATCTGGTGCGATTTTCGCCCCAGGAGGCTGAAATTTTTTAATGTGTTAGAATAAAATAATGTCGATATGAAGATTAGATCTTTGTGACATTGATATAAAATATATGTATAAAATCATTACAACACACATGTAGAAAACGAAATAAAAGCGAAAATCTCTGTTACCTCTTTGAAAAACAGAGATTGGTTTTTGGCGTACTGCGTAATGTCTTTATCACACACAGTAACTGCAGCAACGTTAGCACGTTCAGTCATAACTTTTAGAAGATATTCTTCACCTGTTAGGGGAATTTCTTTCATTTCCACGTCTGAACCGATTTCAAAACACTTTGTTATTAATTCGTCATGATCTATTTTTTTCTTATCATTAACTTTATAAATTATACGCCTGTTCTTTGAATCCATTTCTAAGGTGATTATAGTATGTTTATAAACAGAAAAAAAATTCGTTGCCAGTTCGTATAATCCAGCTTTAGCTCAGTACTTTTGACAATCCAATTCTAACTCATTCAGTTCGGCAACCATGCCCCAAAACATTTCGAGATTTTTTTACATGTCAAAATTGTTAACCAACCATTTTCGTGAAACGGAAAACTATCTTCCTCGGGCATGACGTCAGTACCGACCATGATGTACCGACCACCGACGTAAAGTGTAAGTGTAAATGACATCCACACTTAATCAAGTGCCTATTACACCCACACTCAATGATTGATTCCAAGGATTCTTTAATGATTGAATTGCAAAAATATCAAACATTTCACATATTTGGCAATTAGAGACAAAGTATTATTTAAATTTCAAATATTGCTAACGATGTGCTGACATTCCGTAAAACGGAAAACGATTATCAGGCCCGATATGGGGTAGGGTGGATGTAATTGCCGCTTTATTCATATATAAGTACATGCATTATTATTTTCAGGATTTGATTTTGCGTTTTTCCCACCTGGGGGCCTATCCCCGCAATTTGCGAATTTCGGTTTTCGCGGTAGGCCCCCAGGACTAGCCTTTACGAACGGATCCGATGTCAGAGGGCTTACCGCGAACCACGTTCGACGTCTTGCCTCTCTGACGCACTTGTACGGTGCTTATACGTAAGTGTGACAGGGAGGCAACACGTCGAAGGTGGTTCGCGGTAGGCCCGCTGATATCAGGGGGCCTACCGCGGAAGCTGAAATTCGGTAATTGCGGGGATCTTTCTCTTTTACTCTCACTAAGACGTAATTAGTGACAGAGAAAAATGCCCGCAATTAACGAACTTCGATTTTTGCGGTTGTAGCCGTTTCATATGGCTTGTAATGAAATGAAAACCCGAACGCGAATGTAACAAAGAGGTACAATAAGTATAGAGATGAAATGGTAGAGCTGGCAGATGACCGACCGAGATGCTCTTATGGAACTTAAAGAAAGCGCTATGATTATTTGACCTTGTCACAGTCTCATTTTTTTTATCCCCCACCGTAAATTTTACTCTCAGAAGAAGGACAAAACTTTGTTCTTCTTCTGAGACTTTACTATTGCTTATGGCAAAGATAATTTGAAATAGAGGTGTATTGTCAAAGAAAACTTTTTAGCGACGTAAATTTACTGCCATGTTTCGACACATAATTAAGTTTTTAGAACGCCATTTTGCGCGAATCGAGGCGCGAAGCCGCGAACGCGAACCAAAAATCAATTTGACAGTTCCCAGTATGAATCAGGGCTATTACCGCGAAAAATTTTCTCTGTAACTCTAATTACATCTTAGTGAGAGTAAAAGAGAAAAATCCCCGCAATTTGCGAATTGGGGGTTTCGCGGTAGGCCCCCTGTGCCTTGCCGCAAACTAAATTCGATCAGAGGGCCTACCGCGAACCACGTTCGACGTGTTGCCTCCCTATCACACTTACACACGAATTTACAAATGCGACAGAGAGGCAACACGTCGAACGTGGTTCGCGGTAGGCCCTCAGCTGACGCTTCGGCGCCATCTTGCCGCGAACCAAACTGCGAAATCGCCGTGAAGTTGTGCGAGTGTGGAGTCTACGTCAACGTCGCGGTATGTTCGCTCCGCGAAGTCGCGCCGCGATTCACGCGCATAGTCTGGAGGGGGCAACAGAGGGCCTACCGCGAACCACTTTCGACGGGTTGCCTCCCTGTCACACTTACGTACAAATGTAGAAGTGCGACAGAGAGGCAACACGTCGAACGTGGTTCGCGGTAGGCCCTCTGATATGTGTTCAATTTGTTAAATATCAAAAAGAGGCGCCATCTAATAGATCAGGCCGCGTAGCCAACATGCAAATCGCTTACGCTCCGTTGCGATCGAAACGCAACTGTCACTGTGACACTAATATGGAAGAGTGATAGAGAGACATAAACCGTTTCGTTGTCGAAGCAATAGCGATTGTCACCTTGGCTAGGCCGGCAGGCCTGGGCTATAACCGCGAAAATCGAAGTTCGTCAATTGGGGGCATTTTTCTCTGTCACTCTAATTACGTCTTAGTGAGAGTAAAAGAGAAAGATCCCCGCAATTTGCGAATTTCGATTTTCGCGGTAGGCCCCCAGGCCAAAGTATAGCAGCATCGCATCGAGCGATGGCGGCATAACCTTTAGGTAGTGCCCGGTAAGATGGCGCCACTTTTTGATATTTAACAAATTGAATACTTAGAATATCAGTGAAAGAAAGTCAAATGGCGTTCTAAAAGTTTTGAATGTGTGAAAGATGGCAGTAAATTTAAGTAACTACATTTTTGTTGATAATACGTCTCTATTTCAAATTCTCTTTGCAACAAATAATCCGACCAAATTACGTAGGTTGGTTTGGGTATCTTGTCAGGAATGTCAAATCGTATCTTTAATTTGGCGCATTGCGGCTCGGCTTGCCAACGAACCAAAGAGCATATATAGTTTGTCAAAGGGCTATCTCATTTCAAACATAGACAGAGGGAGTCATACTATCTTTGTCTTACACTAGTACTAGCATCCAAAAGAAAAGGATGAGTATAGTTTTTTTTGTTCTTATTTACTGACAAATTGGTTTGACCAACTATAATCACTACGTTCAACGAACGCGAATGTAAATGCGCCCCAAGCATAGACATACAGGCCCCAAGGAATGATCTATGGAAGGTAGAGTTATTGCCTCTACCCAAAGAGCATCCTCTACCTTCCATAGTATGATCAAGGACCAATTTGACAGGCAAATTTGGTTAGGTTATAGAGGTTATCGATACATTTTACAATAAACAGTTTACAAGGAATTAATTAAACCTTTCGTCGTATTTTGTTCAAAAAATATGAATTTAAACATTTCTAGTCTTGCAAATTTTGTCTGGAAATCACAAGCAATCGCTGGATGTAATGTAAGTATTATTAATGTATATTTGAATAATTTAATATCTAGCAGTTAATTGCAGGGCCGGATTTAGGGGAGGGCAACCGGGGCTACTGCCCCGGGCCTCCACAATAGAGAATACGGAAAATTTACCATTTTATTTGGAAAAAATTTGGGGCCAGGGGGCCTGCACTCCTTTATTGCCCGAGGCCTCCAGACCTCTAAATCCGGCATTGGTTAATTGCAACAGATAGATCATCAGACATTATGTTTTTTATACAGTATCAACAAGTCAGGAACAAATGGGCAAATTGGCTTATGATAAGAGATGTAAAGCGGCGTCGCCTTAACGCTGAACACTACCTCGAGAGGACCAGAATCAACGCTCTGAGGAAGAACGATGTGCTGCCTGTGGAGATAAGGGAGATGGCAGACAAAGAAATCAACAAGTTTGAGCTCAACTCCACTCCTTTAAGGATTAACAACAGATGTGTTATTACATCTAGGTAACATAGATGTTTTTATCTACTTTCATTTATGTGCACATTGTATTGTATTGTATTGTGTGCACATATTATCTCTTCAAGTGGCATATGTCGATTTTGAGTTATTGGAATTTTGATTTTATTTCAATAAATCAAATTTGAAATTCAAATGACATATCGGCTGAGAGTTGACGGCCTACCACTCCAAGGGTTATTAGGGTATTAATTCATATTTATTTTTGATGCTCAGCACTAATACTCATATTATACTGTGATAAAATATTTTTTTTAGAGATTAACTTCTTTAGACTACTAAGATTTTAAACTACATTTTTCTGAATAAACCAAAAAAAAAAAATGTTTATTGAAATGATTTGAATTTTTATAACCATTATCTTTAATTTTTATTAATGTTTTCAGACCACGTGGAATCGTGAAGGAATGGCGCATGAGTCGTATTGTATGGAGACACCTTGCAGACTACAACAAGCTTTCTGGAGTACAGCGAGCCATGTGGGGCTAAATTATACATAGATTGTTCTCTTCTTATTCATAGTGGTAGAAATTTTTGTTATTCGAAATATAATTAATCAGTTATTTCTAACTCTGTTCTCATATTTCCATTTTTTCATTAAATAGTCATATCCTACAGTCCATAGATTTAGATATTATCTCTTACCCTGAAGTTACATATATTATGCATGCGAGTGGCGAGGCAAATGGTGATGTGGATAGGAGAGGCCTGTTCTTTTCCTACATCCACTGTTTGTTGTAGATCGCTATGTCATTTGCTTACACATATCCAGGGCCGGATCTAGGGTAGAGTGAGTGGAGCGGCCGCTCTAGGCGCCAAATGGTAGGGGGGCGCCAAAATTTAAAATTGTAAAAAAAAAAATTGAGAACAATATTTTTTATGAGAACTACACGCGAATACACGCGAAATAGCGGGGTGGAAGTGAATTCAGCTAAAAAAAATCACACATACATAGACCACATTGCAAGCAGAACCGACCTTACAGGAGATAAGAGTTCGGATACGACAATGGTTAGTAGTGTATAAAGCGAACTGGAAATTTTCACCACAACGCCACCATGTACATACAATTGTATAACATGCACAAGTTATTTCGTGCGCACCTGCATTAGGGACCGGCGTTCGGTAACTGTGTAAAAGTCGTATCTTCGCGAGTTTTCAAATCGATACCGGGCTCTTAATCCTTAGTTCCGATTGTGAAGAACAGGACGGGTGACCTTTCGGACAAAACCAATTATCGACCTATCTCGCTCGCCACGATCGCAGCTAAGGTACTCGATAGTATGCTAGACTCGCTTTTAGAAAAGCACCTTAGTATCCACGACGCTCAGTTCGGGTTTCGGGCTGGGTTGTCTACGGAAAGTGCTATATTAAGTCTGAAGCATACTGTCGGGTACTACACCGCGAGAAACACGCCCGTGTATGCCTGTTTCCTCGATCTATCAAAAGCCTTTGATCGCGTTGATTATAGTTTACTATGGCAGAAATTGGGGAAAACGGGCATGCCGAGTGAGTGTGTTGGGTTGCTAAAATATTGGTATGCCAATCAACTTAATCAGGTGAGGTGGGCCGATACTCTGTCGGGGGAATACAGACTGGAGTGTGGGGTAAGGCAAGGTGGAATAACGTCTCCCAAATTATTCAACCTGTATGTAAATGAGCTGATAGCGGGCCTCAGCAGTATCCATGCGGGATGTTACATTGATGGCGTGTCTGCCAATAACATCAGTTACGCAGATGATATGCTGCTGCTGGCGCCGGCTGTCGGCGCGCTTGCTAGGTTGCTGTATATTTGCGAGACGTTTGCCAAATCGCATGGATTCGAATACAACACTAAGAAAAGTGAAGTCATGGTTTTTAAGGCAAGAAAAATCAAGCTTTGCCACACACAACCTGTTATACTTAATGGCATGACTCTGGCATATGTGGACAAGTTTAAATATCTTGGTCATATTATCACCAATGATCTCAAGGATGACCAGGATATTGAACGAGAACGCAGGGCATTGGCGGTTCGGGGAAATATGTTGGCCCGCAGGTTTGCTCGATGCTCCAGTAATGTCAAGGTAACGCTCTTTAGAGCATATTGCCAATCCTTTTACTCGAGCGGCCTGTGGGTTAACTATACGAAGCGAGCCTTTAATGCACTAAAAGTGCAGTACAACAATGCATTCAGAATGCTGTTGGGCTTACCTAGTAGATGTAGTGCATCTGGCATGTTTTGCGAAGCTAGAACAGACTGTTTTCCGGCAATCATGCGCAAGAAGATAGTATCTCTGCTAGGTCGAGTTAGAAGCAGTCCCAACAGTATTCTGAATGCTATTGCTAACAAATATGATAGCCCAATCCTCGCTCATTGGATTGGGCAAATTAAAGGGGTAGCAACTAGCCCACATTGATTGAGTGAGAATTATTAAGCAATGTTAAATGTGCCGATAACACTAACCTTTAGTTTTAAGTTTGTTTGTTTAGTTTTAACTATGAAGCCTGATCTTCGAAATAAAGATATTTTATTATTTATTATTATAATCGTCGCTCGCGATTAAATTTTGCCCATCTCTGCTTGGCACTAGAAATTAGGATCTGCAGAGTCCTACCAAAATTTAGGGGTCCGACCCCCATTTCGGGGGGCAATGTGCATGGGGGTTCATTTTAAAATAGTCACATTTTACAAATTAGGCGATTGAGGTGTCATTATCGTGTAATTTTTTGCGCTGAATCGAGTGAAACCATACTCATTCTTATAGGGATTGCGAAATTTTTTTGGAAAAAAATTGGGGCCAGGGGGCCTCCACTCCTTTATTGCCCGAGGCCTCCAGACCTCTAAATCCGGCATTGCTTTGTCATAAACAAAAACATCAATGAAACGCCAAGCACCCGGGTGCAAGCGAACTAATGTAAACCTTACTAGATAGTGAGAAGCAAAGATTATAATAATATACCGGGTGTGGCCTGTAACAGGAGCAAAAAATGTACTGTAGGCTTTACTCCTCAAACTGACTAACATTTGTTCAGCAACTTTTTAAAATAACTTTTATTTTGATTTTAAGAACACTTTAAAGTTTATTCTAAGACGCAATGTAATGCGAATTTTGTTATGTCTAGAGTGTAAGCATCACAATAGTTAATATCCTGTATGTGGCCTTATACTGATAATAACGTGTAGTATGCACCGGGCTTTATACTTTTTGGTTGTTGTGTTTATGGTCATTTTAGTTTTATATAGAGAACAGTCAGATTTTGGCGGAATGCCGTCGACCGATATTATGTACGATTTGATCTTAGTTAATACGGAGTATCGATGTAATAAAAGAAATATTAACTGGATGCAGTGGTTTGTATGATAAACCCCATTTACTGAGCTTTAAATCAATGGACTTCTACATCTCAGAAAGCGGGATTATGAATTCAAATGCCCACATAGATATTGGATGCACTTAATTTATTTTCACTTGTATAGAGGTGCATAAAAATGTAAGTTGCTTGGTCTTTTAAATGTTTGTTTCATAGTCGAAACAGTTGAGTTGATAGTATATAAATGATACAAGATTTCATTAGCTTGTTTGTTTTGCTCGCTAAAGAGAACGATTGACAGTTCGTTTCGTTTGCATAAATCAAAAGTTTTGTTTTAAATTTTCAATGTACTGTACATAGTTACATACATTTGCTATGGTATTGACCTATTTATTAACCCGTGTTCTTGTCATTGTTTGTTTTCGGTTTTGTGAGATGAGACGGAATACAATGAGAGTAGATCTCGAAAATGCAAGCGCAAGCAATCAACCATCAACTTTCTGGTGAGACAAGAGCCATACTTAAGAGCCTGTGACATGGTTATGAAGGAAGGCAACGCGGTAAGGATGGCATTGTGCAGTGCAAGTGCTCAGTGAATCTAGTTATTAACATGACATTCTGTAAGTTGAATGTTGACTATTACTATTTTTGGATGGACTAAAGGCAATGAAAGGTTTTTTTAATTATGCATGAGTATATAATACTTATATATGTTAAGAGATAACAAAAAAAAGGTATTGGATTGGTATCCTAGAGGTTTTTGCTATGATGGAATGATGGTATAACTAAGATGAGAGGAAGAACTTTATCTGTCAGCGGGCTAGAATTGTAGGACAGTGGCCCATGATAGTTTTAAAGAAAAAGAGCTAAAGGAGGCCTTTAGCAAGCAGCACACTCATTAAAATATACTTCTATCTACTTTGGTCTCGATAGAATCTTAATAAAAATCATTTAAATCATTTTGGATAAAATACACAAATGAATTCGTTTATGATTTGATAACAAACAAATTATTTATTTATAAAAGTTATTTAGGTTTTAGGTACTCATATGGAAAAATTCAAAGGAAAAAGTTAATTGAAGATATTGAATGATATAGGTATAAGCATTTACTTGCCTATCATTGCTAAGTATATTGAAAATTATTTATCTGGAAATTTAAAGAGAGGCAAATAGAAACAAAACTGAATGAATGGAATCACACACACTATATGATTTTTAAATATGAAATGATACTGATAGTTTCATGTCTTTTTCATAATATTGTTTTAAATGTAGCATCACAATAATGTAATTTTGTATATGAGAAATATTTACATAGGTACTTATACAATTTAAAGATGAAAATAAATGTGCTGAATTTTTGGAAATTTTAGATATCATTTGATGTATGGAAATTTTGCATATTGGACTATAGGGATATTATTCCAGACTTGACATCTTCACTGCGGTAGGTGGTTGAAAGACCCCATACAAAGTATGGTTAATTACGAGTTACACTTAATGCTGCAGCGAAGGTATTAACCCTCACACCTCACATACAAACCAAGGAAGTTAAATTAATATCATTAATGATATTAAGTACCATTTTATATTGTAAAACAGACTTGCACCAATTTACTGCTGTCATGTTCCTCTACGGTGCCAAAATATAAATTACAATTTCAAAGCATAAATTATTATCATTCAGGGAATATGATGTTGATGTCTCGGGCCCGTTTTGGATTTTGACATTTCACATCATGCAAGTCTTTTTATTTAGAATTCTTGTAGCTCTATTAATACTATATATAATACTTAATACCTTTACATAGTTGAGAAGCAGTATTTATCTATGTTTGTGTGTTTTTTATGCATTTTAGTAAGTGCAAATAGCATAGTGCAAATTCTGCCTATAAAAGCATTAGTTTAACAGGATTGAGTGAACAGATTACTTTTCTGTGCTGTCAACACACATGGTCATATTGTTGAAAATATTAGTGTTGTCAAAGATTTCAAAAGTAAAGATATGCCCATTCATATAACCAAACATTCTCATTTGGTGTGCCTAGTTTGATTGCTACAATGCACATTGATGGTTGATGAGTTTGCATCAGTCGCATAGTTACTTTGGAGTGCACGCTTGGGTCGCATTCACTAACACCGCTGTGCTGGCACCATACTGGGTGCCCGTAAGTCCCATCTTTATGAAGAAATTTATAAGTCAATGAATGTTGTATTATTTTTCTTAAATTTACTAGGTATGAAAATTTAAATAATGCAGCTGTACAATCCAATAACAAATCACGAATGAAATCATGAATTGTTGCTATGAAATACAATTTATTAGTGACTTATAGTTTCATTTGCTTTAAGGGTGAATCTGAAATAATTATTGTATGACAGGTTCATGTTAATAAACTTAACAGTTAGTGGTATTCAATCATTAAATTTCAGGTTACTAAAAAGTAGGTAAAGGTGTAAGTAATGGACACGACCAGAAAGTGTCTTACAAAGGTAAAAGCAGTTTACTTAGTTATATAAAAACATTGTAAAGTTTGAGAAAATCAATTTATATAAAATTAATATGCTAACAAAATCAGTGTTCCTTTGAAAAGACAAGACTTACAGGATTGTCATTGAAAATTGACTTAAAATGTAAAATTGATGAATACAACAGGTAACACCAATTATTTACTAAGACATTTTAGTATGGTTTTGTGAAGAACTGTGTGATTGACCTAAACAAAGGATATACACACCAGAGTGAGTTATATGAATGAAGTTAAAAGTAGATAACATTTTAATTTAATGAAGCCTTATAAAGTAATTCATAAATTTTTGTATCATAAAAATTTAGCTTGATTAAGACACACATGATTTTGTGACAGAAGGTACAGTGATGACAAGAAATAAGTGGGTGATATTAAAAATATTTAGGCAAAACAACCGTGTTTAATAAACACAAAATTAGTGATTGCATTTTCGCCATGAAGTGTGTTGTCATCACTAGTATAGGCAATAACCGGATGTAACAACGAACAAAAAAAAACACGTTTTAAATGTAATTATTTTCAGTGTTGATGAATTGATTGAATATTTATGTCATTTTATTTAATTAATGTTGTGACATCTGATTACGATTTCAGCACCTATGAGTAAATCAGGTACCTAAGGAAAATCTTAGGCAACAGAGTTCCGATAACGATGATGATGTATATGACTGAACATGTCGTCTACAGTGACGGTGTCAGCAACGGTGTTTGCCTCGATGTCTATAACGGTCAATAACTGACCAAATCGATGATGATAACGGAGCTGGGTGATTTCGATGACAATGTCGGCGATAATGCTTGACTGAACGATGATGATCGATTTTGATGACGATATAGAATATAGATGATGATTAGGTATATTATAGTAACGATTGATGATGTTGAAGATGATAATGACTGAATGATGATGATCGACTTTGATGACGATATAGAATATAGATGATGATTAGGTATATTATAGTAACGACTGATGATGTTGATAATGATCGACTGTGTCGATAATTATGGCTTATAAAATGTTCATTGTTAATGATGACTGTGACTAAAACGATCTTTGCTACTGCCAATAATTATAACATTTTTATTTGTTTTATGTTTCAACGCTGGTAACCTGGCTGGTCGAATGAAGTTGATGATAAGCGAGGGTCTCACAGCAAGAGCTGACTAAAGCAAAGAAGGTTAAGCTATTACATGGTGCTGTCAGCAGTGGGGCAGGGTCCAAGCTGCCGATGGCCAGGGCCGCTGAGTGAGAAACCGGCGTACTATACACGCCGTGTCCAGGATATAGCAATCTGCATCTGACCAGCGAGAGTCTCTGAGTGTTGGGTTGGTTGGGTTGGTCAGTTTGGCAGACTGTCTAGTACTGGCCGTAATGGCAGACTGTCTAGAGCAGGCCATGACTGTTTATTATGTTAGTTTATACTTTGGCTGACTATCTAGAGCAGGCCCTGATGGCAGACTGTCTAGAGGCCATAAGTAGGTATATATGCTGTTAAGGTACTTGTAATATGAGATACTTGTAATTTGTTTGAATTGATATTTGCGGTTAGTTGTATTTTATAATTGTTGATGTGTTTTATTTAAATTGTATGCAAATTCCATGTTGACGTGTAAAAGTGCCCTTGTGGCCTATTTGCTGAATAAATGTAGAAATTGAAGAAGTTGGCCTTGTTGCCTGATTCATTATATTCGTTTATACTTTGACAAACTGCCCAGAGTAGGCCTTGAAGGCAGACTGTCTAGAACAGGCTATGATAGCAGCCTGTCTTCTAGAGCAGGCCGTGATGGCAGACTGTCTAGACGAATCTAGTCTAGAGCAGGCCATAACAAATTAAATCATTACAATGATTAGGTGTGAGGTTTGGCAGACTGTCTAGAACAGGCTATGATAGCAGCCTGTCTTCTAGAGCAGGCCGTTGTGGCAGACTGTCTAGACTAATCTAGTCTAGAGCAGGCCCTAACAAATTAAATCATTAAAATGATTAGGTGTGAGTTTTGGCAGACTGTCTAGAACAGGCTTTGATAGCAGCTTGTCTTTTAGAGCAGGCCGTGATGGCAGACTGTCTAGACCAGTCAAGTCTAGAGCAGGCTATAACAATTTATACTTTGGAATGATGTCTAGAGCAGGCCTTGAAGGCAGACTGTGATTGTTTATGATGTGTTATATTTTGTTAAAATTCCTAGAGCAGGCCTTGAGGGCAGACTGTGATTTTTGATGTTGATTTATACTTTGCCAAACTGTTTAGAGCAGGCTTTGAGGGCAGACTGTGATTGTTTGTGGTTATGTATTATATTTTGCCAAACTGTTTAGAGCAGGCCTTAAGGGCAGACTGTGATTGCTTCTGATCATGTTATATACTTTTTCAAACTGTTTAGAGCAGGCCTTGAGGCAGACTGTGATTGTTTATGATCATGTATTTATACTTTGCCAGACTGTTTAGAGCAGGCCTTGAGTGCAAACTGTGATTGTTTATGATCATGTATTATACTTTGTCCAACTGTTTAGAGTAGGCCTTGAGTGCAGACTGTGATTGTTTATGATCATGTATTATACTTTGCCCAACTGTTTAGAGCAGGCCTTGAGTGCAGACTGTGATTGTTTATGATCATATATTATACTTTGCCAAACTGTTTAGAGCAGGCCTTTAGTGCAGACTGTGATTGTTTATGATCATGTAGTATACTTTGCCAAACTATTTAGAGCAGGCCTTGAGTGCAGACTGTGATTGTTTACGATCATGTATTATACTTTGCCAAATTGTTTAGATCAGGCCTTGAGGGCAGACTGTGATCGTTGAGGTTGGTTTATACTTTGGCAGACTGCCTAGAGCAGACCATGATTGTAAGTTAGTTCATATATTGAAAGACTATCTAAAGAAGGCTGTTAATGCTACCAGGTGTTGGTTGTATTCAATGACTGTTTACATGATCTCAGATTCAAGCATGTTAAGCGTTAAGATTTATTTCTCAATAAGGCTAAAGGTTATTATTGGCTATGATTGATTCATGTGAGCCCATACTGTGCATAAGAAGTGTACTGTGTAGAAGTTTACAAATACTGTTGTTGTGAATGTTTATCTTTGATATCGATAAAGGTGTTATGATATGTTGCTGTTGTTATTAATGTTTATAATTACTTTTAGTGAGAGGGCTCACTTTAAAAAAAAAGGATGGCCGAAGCTGTAAGCATCACAATAGTTAATATCCTGTATGTGGCCTTATACTGATAATAACGTGTAGTATGCACCGGGCTTTATACTTTTTGGTTGTTGTGTTTATGGTCATTTTAGTTTTATATAGAGAACAGTCAGATTTTGGCGGAATGCCGTCGACCGATATTATGTACGATTTGATCTTAGTTAATACGGAGTATCGATGTAATAAAAGAAATATTAACTGGATGCAGTGGTTTGTATGATAAACCCCATTTACTGAGCTTTAAATCAATGGACTTCTACAAGAGCGTGACAATCAACGTCACTTACACTAATGACAGCGTACATTGAAGGTAATATTTAATTAGTATAAAAAACAGAAACTCAGAGAATTCATCATTTTCTAAAATCGCTGAACAAATGTTGGTCAGTTTGAAGAGTACAAGCCTACAGTTAAATTTATTGCTCGTGTTACAGGCCTCGCCCCGTATATGTATGAGGTTACTTTGACAGCGTACATCATGACGCCTATAGTTGTCTTTGGCGCTGTGGGCATGACTAGTAACGACGCCTTTAGGGGTTCTTAGCGTTCAAAGGGTTAAACATTATATGCCAGAAGTGTATCACATAATGTTCACATAGAAAGTGATTCCTTTAAAAATAGGAAATAAAGAAAAACCAAGTTTGTTTTAAGTTTTTAAGTTATCATTTTGCCTTACAACTATACAAGCTTAGTAAAGCTCTTGATGGAATAAAAAACTTCACTGTGAAGCTTCTTAGTCGAAGAGACCTGAAACAAAATAAAACAATGTTAACAATAAACATAGTACATGTCTTTATCTGAATTATGTTAAAAAAAAGACAACAGAAGTGACACTTTTCAAGATTTCATTAAATCATTACCAATTAACTTAATAAGGCATATTCTGGTAATTTCGGAAATATCGTTTCTGGTTATTTCGTATTCGTATCAGTGGACGGAAATAAAACGCTCAATTATAATATAACCCAACGTAAACTACCCTAAGGTGGGCGGGGGTTACAAACTACTCGATTGTCAACTTCAGTTCGATCCATATGATAGTCAGTGATAGATGGCTAAATCGGTTTATAATAAAAACAACGTTTTTTTATAATTAAAAATGTCTTGATGTGTCATGAAGTGGTGCAGAAGTTATCCTGTACATTCTAATCTATCTAGAATGTTATAAAGAAAAACGAATGAAGTTATATCCAATATATACTACATGTGATTTATTTTCATTTGATAGTATAAAATCACTATTAGGACAATAATGAGTGCTTAACCATCACAAAGTGGATTTGCGATGAAGAGAAACGAATTATGCCATACTTAAACTATGAATGCCATGCCACATGCCATTTGACATTTGCAGCAGACTAAGGTGGTGAAAGCACATAGAAATCACAGGTTCTTAAACAATGGTGTGTTTAGACTTGGCATGAGTGACAATATTTCAGATGGAAAATGAAGTCATTCACATCACAAAATCAAAATCTGCATTCTCTTTAGGATAATTTTACTGTAACTGAGCTTGCTATGTACTAATATAATATTAATTATGTACTTAGTTATAAAAATGCACTTATTTGCAAAAATTAGTACTTCTTAATCATCTACTCAATGCCACGCTATTTTACATAGTAGGGAAATGAATTTTTCACATATGTTCTTAATTTAATAGATGGTTAATTTTATCAAATTCTAATAGAAGTGCCTTTTCCATATTAGGTAACATACTTAAAAAAATAAACACTTGTATTGTTGTCACAATAACTAAATAAAAAATTCATCTGTCATGAAACTATCCAGTAGGTAGAGAATAAAGTTTTGAAGTGAACACGCATCTAAACTAAATGTGTGTAGGTACCTACTTCAGCACGGTCCACTGTGCAACACAAAACATTTTTTTAAATACAATTTTATTATTAGGATTTCTATATAGTAGGATAACTGGGCTATTCACAGGTTTTTTTTTTTTTAAAGCAAATCCTCATAGTTTTAATTTTATAGAGGGGTTTTTTTTATTTACTTGAATTTCTTGTATGGTTGAGTGAAAATTTAATCTCAGAAATGAATTCTTCATCCTCGAATTATACGAATTGCTAGATGTATGCAGATATATAGCATAGAGAGAGGCGCGCCGGAGTCACTTCCCTTGGCAGATCAGGATAAAATTCCTAATTGTAATTTTATTCTGACCTGCCAATATAGCCTATATACACCGTGTTTTTTTTGATTTGCGTTAATTTCGAGGGTGCATTCCTGAGCTTAAATTAAGTAACTTTCTCAAAGACACCGATATTCTAATTAACTCCATTTCGGAGATAATCAATCATTAATTTTTATCTTATAAGGCCCTTACGAGCGTGTACACTTGCCTTAGGGCCTGTTTACTTATTGATTAGTGTTTAGTGCGAGTTCATACATTTGCTACTAAACGTAAGTACTATCTCGGACGATCGACGTTCGAAATGACGTTGATATGTAACAGTTTTCAATTGTTTGGTTGAGTTAAATGTAATGTCCGTATTACAACAACGCTATATGCAACATTTAGTCACTTTTTATAAAAATAAAAATAGTAAAAAAAAAACAAAAAAAAATTGTTTTTTGAAAATTAACTATGCCATTTAGTTTCTTTAAACGTACTAACCGATACCCCGAAGTTAACGAAATTCAATAAAAACACGGTGTATATATCATTACATCTGTGCAAAGAGAATATGGTGTTTAAGATATAAAACACCCTTAACATATCAAAGTAACAATGTGGTTACTAGACCGAATCATACATTAGGACATTATAGGATGTCACAAGTAAATAATACCGCCAATGCCACTTATTTGCATAATAAACTTACCAAAGCCCATATCGTCGTCGGATTCTTCAGGCTCCTCCTCTTTCTTCTCCTCCTTGGCGGCCTCGACGGGCGCCGCGGCGCCGGCAGCGGCGGTAGCGGGCGCGCCGGCGGCAGGGGCGGCCCCGACGCCGGAGCCGATGTTGGTGATCAGCTCGCGCACGTTAACGCCTTCCAAGGCCTTAGCGAACAGGCCCGGCCAGTACGGCTCCACATCCACGCCGGCGGCCTTCAGAATCGTAGAGATCTTCTCGCCCTGTAAATAAAGCACATTAGTTACCACTGTTTAATGATTCGCACATGGGAATATAAGACACAAAACCAAGAAATATTACTATTTTGCTAATATTTAACACGCTAAGCAACTGTTTCAAACAAAAATAAAATAAAATTCGCCGCAGATTATGAGATTAAAATGGATAAATAATACGCACATAACCTAACACACCGTGACTTTTTAAATAAGAATATGTATTGTGCAACTTACGGTGACAGCGACATCATCATCAACCAAGATGAGAGCGGAGTAAACACAAGCTAATTCAGCCTTTGATGCCATTTTTATTTAATTATTTTGTGCAAGTCGCCTAATGGCCTTAGCTCGGAGAGAACAAGCACGTTTGACTTCTCGATACAAAGAGAAAAAGAAGGAAGACTGTATGCGGCACTATACCACTGACAATGACGTTCACTACAATGTTGCCAGGATAATGTTACTCCCACCCTATGCTCCAACCGACTTACATTACTCTTTAGCTCCAACCAGGGGGCCTACCGCAAAAACCGAAATTCGCAAATTGCGGGGATTTTTCTCTTTTACTCTCACTAAGACGTAATTAGAGTGACAGAGAAAAATGCCCGCAATTGACGAATTACGATTTTCCCGGTAGCCGCCCTGCTCCAACCACACAAACACGCCCGGACTGGCCCGGACCGTCTAGCAAGAACGACACGGGGATATTTTTGTGTCAATCTGATTAAAGCAGGCGTGGACGCAAACGCCGATTATAATCGATAGTTAAAGCGCTAATTGCTGATATTTAGTGAAACGGAAATATACCTTTGCTCGGGCCCGACGTCGGGCCTTATATCAGGCCTGATAAAGTGTGGATGTAATTGGTACTTGAGCGGCTCAGAGGTTGTGTCTAGCGATGGATGTTCGCGCCGCGATTCACGCGCATAGCCTGGAGGGGGCTTTAAGTAGTGCGAGTGTGGATGTGGAGTCTACGTCAACGTCGCGGTATGTTCGCTCCGCGATTCACGCGCATAGTCTGGAGGGGACTTTATATTAGGTTGAACTGTTGCAAGCAAATGCTAGCCAAAGAGTAGTATAATTTATATGATGCTAGCGTCGAAAATTGACATTTATTTTTGCGGCGGCACCTGGGGGCCTAGGGCCTACCGCGAAAATCGAAGTTCGTCAATTGCGGGATTTAAGACGTTGCTTAGTGAGAGTAAAAGAGAAAAATCCCCGCAATTGGCGAATTTCGGTTTTCGCGGTAGGCCCCCTGCACTACTACATGGACGATTGGGCAGCGTATTATGAACTATAATATAATAAAAATTACACAAGTTTTCTATTTGCCTCTTTTCCTTTAATGTTTATTATGGTTGTCCCCCTTCATTTCTTATTAAAACAAACGAATCAGAGCGTATAATAATGTATTCATGTAATTTGCTTTTAAAACTTTTACATGATAACAATTAAATTTAACCATAGTATAGACATAGACTGTATACAGAAAATATATAAATAAATTAAAATTATCTTACTTAATATACTTTACTACTAAGACCAGTAGAAATTATTTAATTATTACTTAAAAGACACATGTAATGTAAAAAGCTGATAATTGATACATATAACATTTGCTTAGGTACCTTTTCATAAATATACAAGTATAATAGTCATTCGCGTAATTAGAGATCCCATGAAAACAAGTGATGTTTTACTAACATATCTCGGACACCTTCTTTTAATGGCTGATTTTGGGTGTCTTTTTTTAGCGGCAACTCCCAGTCTGGATTCAAGTTAAACCCAAATTGTGATAATATTCGAAGTTCACACTTTATCTGTACCCAACCAGGCGAGTTAATGAATGACCAAGGATGATACCACTTCTGAACTATATCAACACATGAGCACAGAACTTCAAGCCATAAATGCAAGGCTTCTTCATTTAAGCCCATACAAATCAATGTACGTAATTTAACATCCATCTGAGCATGTGCATTATCATGTGATAAATTGATGGCCTGAACACATCTATATAGTAATTCTTCTGGAGTCAATACTTTGCCATCTTCATCTAGCCGATATGTTTTACACAAAACCAGCCTACTGTAAACAGAATTAAAATCCTTTTCTACCTCTCGAGATGAGGCTTCCTCAATAAATAACCAGGGATGGCAGGGACCATCTAGAAAACTTGGTCTCTTAATGCCATGTAAAAGAACTCTTTTAAAAGCAGGAGCCAGAACTCCTCGTACCAAGTGAGCTGCCTTTTCTGTGACAGAATCATCTCCTGCCCTACTGTATTTGACCCCTTTTTCATCCAGCAGCTTCACAAACCTTGCCGGGAACCAACCACGCAGCCCATTTAATTCACCAATCCAACAATGCTCGTCTCTTGAGCTGATGACTTCGATAACATCATTTTTTCTGAATCCTAACTCATCCCCATCTCTTCTTTCGAAATCTAAGAGCGCCTTAGCTCTTCGCCTTTTACTCCTAGACACATTTACATATCTTTCTCGGTCTGCTGCATGACTTTGCATGGTATAATCCGCTGTCAGCTGTATTTCAGATGCTAGTTGTGGTTCTAAGGCTAAAAAATGGCGAGCAACTTGTAAGATGGCTTCACGAAGGTCAACTAATATTTCAGTTTGCTTCACATTTTTAGAAACTGCATCCTCATTATTACTGTCATCTCCAAACAAAATAGTTTGTATAACAGATTTGCTTTTTTTAATTTGCCGCCTATGCAGCTGTTGCTTAGGTAGGTTAGGAACTGCACTGGGATTGCCCACTAATGCTCCCTGGTCAGCCATCAGATATGCCAAGTGTCTTCTACGATGAGTCTCTATCAATGCGGGACTCAATGTGTCACCACATACCTCATCAATTGTTTTTATAAGCATTTCTACATCATCAATTTCACCTGGTATGTCTGATAGGGCATTAAAGATCTGTGCAGAGTTTGATATTTCAGTGAATCTATTTTCTTTTATTTTTAACATGGCCAAAGTGACTTTGAAGAGTATAATTGAGCCATCAAGGAAAAACAAATCCCAAATCCTTAATAAGATTTTCATATGGACAACATTAGCATATAATGTTAAAAACCAATGCATAGTAATTAATGAAAGTTCTATGTCATGGGCATTCAAAACTTGGTCAATTCCTGGCAAGTATGTTGAAATAAGACTTCTTAACACTTTTTGATCTGCCTGTATGCCAATCAATGTTGAAGAATAATATGATGCTGGCAAGAGGTCTTCCACCGTGGTGCACATGATCCAAAAAGCATCCTCTTCTTCCATTAGTAGTAGAAGTGAAGCAGCAATCATACCCGTACCCTGACAATACCCAATGTCAGGATAAAGCCAAGCCAGGGCTCTGAGGATCCTGCGTAATCTGGGCACTCCGGTACTTGTTGGGTGGGAAAAACAAACATTATTAGGAAGGATTTGAACCAAATCTTTTTCAATTTGTTTACTTGTAACTAATCCATCATCACTTGATGCTCTTACAATTTCATGGTAAGTAATTTCAGTTGAAGATCTTTTTTTATTAGCCCCACATAAATTCATCCAAACCTGAGGTCGGAGAGAGTGAGGGACTCCGTTTTTGACCATCCTTTGTAATTTATCTGTCTTTTCAAGTTTGCCACCTTCTGCGAAACTAATTTCTTTACTGTAGAACTCCCACTGCAGATGATGTTGATCATCTTCAGCCAATGTGTTAGGCTGCACTTTGTTGGAATTTTGTTCCATTTCTTCTTCCTCGTCAATACAGAAGCCAAATTCATCAAATCTGTAGTTTGGTAGGCCATGTCCGTGGCCTTCTGACTCCGGTTGGGCTAGCTTAACCATTATATCTTGAGGAACCATGCTGAGTGTAAGAGCAGAAAAAGCTCCTCCTGGTATAGGAAACAACTCTTCACCGATATTTAAGTCATGGATTGCATTGATTACATCTTCTGGATCGTCATCTGCTAGGGCCGAACTAATTTTTCTTTCGTGGTCTTCACGCCCGACGTAGCCATCATGGTCACGCGAAGTGAACAGAGATTTAGCTAGATCCATACTTTAAAGTTCAAAGTTTTTTATTGCATATAAGAATCAGGTTACAATGCAGGTCGAAAGTACAATTACAAATTCCGTTCCACTAAGACTTTGCCTTTTCAGGTGTACAACACGCCAAAGAGCATATAATCACTACGTGCAATACGCTGTAAAAACCATTGCTCGACTTCAAATGTTGTTAACTTTCTCTTCATCTACGTCAATGTAAATAAAGGTCATCAGCTCAGCCAACCCACATTTGTTTCGCACTCGCACACAGTTCAAGACGTTCAAGTAGTTAAACAAGGGTGACTCGAGGCTTTGAGACGAGAACTAAAAATCGATTTTTACGTCACGTATTATCGTTTGACTAGATTCATGTATATTATGCTGGGTCATGTCTACTTGAACTTGAATATAGGACTGGCAACATAAGTACTACTAGTGTCAGAAACGAAAAATGGCGCACCAATTCTTTGTTTAGATGCGTCAAATGGTGTGACTCTGATAGCCACTAATCTTAATATTCTTAATCTCGTTTATACAAGTTTCAAATGCAGTTTCACGTTTATTAGGTAAGTCGGTAATCTTCATAATGTAGTATATTGTTTAAGAGTAGAGTACACTCAGATGTGCTTCTATTCCTTATTATTTCCGATCGTGGTGCAATCACTGTTTCAGAATGAAATGCTGCCCGTAGATATTTTGTAATCACATGCCACTGGTAGCTATTTCAGTTTGTTGTTGCTTATCACCATTTAGTTACCATTTAATTCATGTTATAACGCATACTTTTTTGTAAATAAAAGCATTGCATTTCGGTACGAATTCTACAAATTAAGTATTCCCGCCTAGTGCTGAATTTCACCTATTTCAGTAACCTAAACATTTAAAGTTACATTAGAATACTGTGTATTATATTTAAAGCAAAGTGTATAGTTTATTTATTACTCTTTGCAAGAGTTCATTTCTATCTGTTGATTATTACTGGGCAAGCTAAGCGAAAGTGAACATTTCAACAAAATTCTCATTCTGGATCTAAATTTAAACATATTTCTTCAATTTGATGTTTTCGAGATTATACTTAGTCTATTAAACATGCTTGTGCAAGTTGTGTATGTAGTTATATGCTAGTAATTTATACTAAGGTGCATTCATGAAAAACTGCAGGGCTGAGCCAATGTTAATATATATGTGGTTAGTAGTATCTTACAAATAAAGATGTGAAGTATTAACACCTAATGACCGAGCTAACTCGGGGTGTGACTAGAGCCAATCGCCGATCAGTTTTTAAATAAAATAAAAATAAAATTAAAAATATTGTGCATTTTATTGTTATTTCATTTAACAGCCTAAGCGTGGCCAATGCTATATAACATATGGTATTGTGTAGATCAGTGGTTCCTAATTTTTTCAGTTCTGCCACCCCTATGACTAACTAGAGAACCTGATTTTACTCCTACTCCCAATAAACATCAATATTCTTTCTTACAGGTCTAAAATCTGTTATATTTAATTTGAGCTTGTTACCCCTGTAAAATCCCAGTTTTACCCCTACGGGGGTAATTACCCCCCTGGTGTAGAGAAACCTTTATTGGTGTTCTTCTAAATAATCTAATTGTTTCAATGAGAAATGAAGGAGTTGCTTGAGCATATTGACTTTACAATTATGTAAGGGCTTACTCATAAGAGATGATGAGTGTGAGCTTTTTAAATCAACAAGGGTATATGATTATACATTATTTCATTTTTGTAAATATTTATGTTAATAATGGATGATGTTCAAAAAAATTCAGGGAACTAAATTATATCATCTACTTCAATATGTTGTATTTTAAATATTTATGGATATTAAACCTAGATCTTAAAATGTGTTTCAGATGTAAAGCCATATCAAATAATTGCTTTGATGATGTCAGAGGAAAAAGTAATACAAATGGAGAAGTTGGACGAAGTGACCCCCACTGTCAATACAAGTAAGGAATCAGAAGCTGAAAATATTGATGCAATTAAAAAATATATTCAAGAGCAAGAATTTATTTTAAGCTGTTCATCTGATAAGGATGGTGTGAGCCAAATAATAAAAGATACATATAAAGGAGATAATCAAAACAACTTAGATTTAGAACTACAACTTACATTGTCCAATAATTCTGATATTGCCACAAACAATTGTGAGATAAAACAACAGACCTACAAGATTGGTTCTGAGTCTGTATACAGTGAAGAAACTACAATGACAGCATCACCAAATCCATCATCAAATGATTCCTTATTAGAACTAGAGAATGAAGAAACTCTTGCTAATCAAGCAGCTGCAAATTTACTGTCCTTGGGTCAAAACTGTCTAAAAATGCAAATAAATGTAAAACAACAAAAGTGTTCAGATGGAATCATACAAACCAATGCTCATGTATGTACATTTAATTCCAATATAAATATTGATGGTAATTTTCAAAATAAAGAATTGCATGATAATTTAGAACTGCAAAAAGGACCTGAGCGAAATGACAAAAATAATATTGAATTGAATAGTACAAATATAAGTCCTAAGAATTCTGAAGATGGTTTAAACCTGAGCAAAGAAGAAACAAAACTACAAAAGTTAGAAATTCAAGATGGTAATCAAAAGTTGCTAAATTTGTCTGAATTAGAAAATAAAAATAGGTTTCCTAAAGTTGAGACTTGTCAACCATCCAACTTACTGCATAAACTACTAACTTGCACCAATAACTCTAGTAGTGAAATAAACAATTCAAAACTACTAACTTGTACCAATAACTCTAGTAGTGAAATAAACAATTCAATTTTCTTGGATAACAAAACAGTACAAGAAAATAGAGAACATGGTGAGGAATCTTTGTCCGTAGCAACAAGTGTAATGGATATGATACTTAATAATACAGAAGTGGCCATAAGTAAGAAAAATGCTGGTGCTTTATCCAAACAATGTTTTAGTCCTGAGAAAGGTATGTCATCATGTTTTATATTGCTTATTTTTCTATGAAATTGATAATCATAGCCCAATCATTTTGATGTACAAATGAATGATATTTGCAAAACATCACTCTTGACTGCCAATATGTAAACCTTATATCAAAGATATAAGGTCTACCAATGAGCCATTAAGAGAGTTTCTGTCAGTACTCTGCACAACTGTTTAGTAAGTACAGTTGCCATCAGATATATTGGAGCAGCCAAGGTGCTCACAAATATCTGAACACGACACTATTGTCAAGGTGTAAAAGTGTGTGTTCAGATATTTTTGAGCACCTCAGTGTACAGGTATGTGTTATATAATTTATAGGTTCGAATTAATTATGTAAATAAACTAAGTTAATTCAATGTTATACATCTTGTCAGTCAATTATTTATTTTCTTAGACCACTTTATAGATCAATATCTATTTTATGTATATTGATTTATTTATGAATATTTTTTGATGTTTTATAATATCAGTCTAGCGTGACTTAAAATAAAATCTCTTGTGTTAAACCCTATTTATAAAACATGAGCAAATAATTAAACCATATATTGCACTCCTTAAACGATATAACTTTTGATTATAAAATTTAAAAATTTATAAGATCTTTAGATTTTCTCTTTTTCATACAAATTATTAATCAATCAATTTTACGTGTATTGGTCCCATCAAGGTGTTGATGATCCTACCAATGTCAAGGTTGGATAAATATTATTTTCAATGTATGCTATCACACATTAAACATAACAAAATAATATGTCACTCATTTTTAGGGTTCTGTAGCCAAATGGCAGAAAAACGGAACCCTTATAGATTCGTCATGACTCATGTCTCTGTCTGTCCGATTATGTCACAGCCACTTCTTTCCGAAACTATAAGAGCTATACTGTTCAAACTTGGTTAGTAGATGGATTCTATGAACCGCATTAAGATTTTCACACAAAAATAGAATAAAAAACAATAAATTTTGGGGGTTCCCCATACTCAAAAAATCTTTTTTCATCAAACCCATATGTGTGGGGTATCTATGGATAGGTCTTCAAAAATGATATTGAGGTTTCTAATATCATTTTTTTCTGAAGTGGTAAAATGTGTGTCTCTAAAATAACAGAATGAGAAATCTAGAAAAAATATATGATATACATTTCCATGCAAACTTCCACCGAAAATTGGTTTGAACGAGATCTAGTAAGTAATTTTTTTTTAATACATCATTAATGGTACGGAACCCTTCATGGGCGAGTCCGACTCGCACTTGGCCGCTTTTTTTATGTAGGTTAGTTGGAGGAGGACAGCTTACAGTTTAATTTTATTGCGGCTGTTATAGTAAACACCCAGAATATTTTTTTATAAATTGCACTGAGTGATATATATAACTAATTTTTTTAATACAGCCAACTCCAGCGTTTCTCTAGCAATTGGATCAAAAGTAGAAGCCAAAGATTTCTGTGAGCTGTGGCATCCTGCTCAGATAGTAGAAGTGGACTGTGAAGAAATGGAAGTCTTGGTACAATATGACAAACAACCAAAAATGTGAGTAGCAACTTATCTGTATTGGTTTTTTTAAACCCATGAAATAATAATAAGGGTTGAATTGAATTAGTAAAAGAAAATTATATTATTAACACATAGTATATTTTATATTGAAATATTTTCATTGCAATTTCATTTAAAATTCCCACTACTTGATATTAGATCTGCTGCTGTTGTTGTTGTTAGTTTTGTCTGGCTGGCTGGCGAATTTAGTGTGTTGATATTAGAAAAAGCTGTTGAAAGCTAGGTGAAGAAGCCTTGTCAAGTATATTGATTTCCTTACTGAATTGTTGTTGTGTTCATTTCTGATAATACCACTTTTTGCCATGAAATACTAGTAATCAGGTTTTTTATGATTATTGTTAGGACAAGTTATATAAAATAAAATAAAATAGCCTTTAATTTTTTGCGAATTTTAAAACAACAAAAGTGTTCAGATGAAATCATACAAACCAATGCTCATGTATGTACATTTAAATCCAATATAAATATTGATGGTAATTTTCGAAATAAAGAATTGCATGATAATTTAGAACTGCAAAAAGGCGGGGAGCGAAATGACAAAAATAATATTGAATTGAATAGTACAAATATAAGTCTTAAGAATTCTGAAGATGATTTACACCTGAGCATCATCATTGTTATGACAAGATACATAAGACGATTGTATATAAAGTGATAATGATTTTTAGGCACAATGAATGGATAAGCATAAGCAGCCCAAGATTAAGACCTATAAGCAGTATAGTAACAAAGCCAACATCGCCTCCGCACACACCCGTTTCAGAAGTGCTCATGGAACCTAAAGCAGAAGACAAAATGAAAGTGACCTTTGCTGTAGGAGAACGATGTTTGGCTCGATGGAGGGACAACCGCCGATTCATTGCAACAGTTCAAAATGATTTGGGAAATGGTATGTAGAAAAATGATGACAAACTTTAAGGCTTTAATAATAATTGTTGAAGGGTCAGCAATCTGGAGGCGTGGCCAAGGTGGTGTGGTCAAAATGTTAAAATTGTACTGGGATCCCAGATACAAACGAAAAGCCATGAGATGGGTATCATATATTATTTTATTTTCTATTGGTGTTAACATCAGATTTTGGGAGTCATTTTGGTGCACAATATCGTAGGAGTGGTCATAAGAATAACCTTTAGCGAAAGAACACATACTTATTTTTCTTTTTTATGCATTGTTGTTTTTTGTGTATTGGAATATTTAGGTTTTATAAGCATTTTTTTTCTTTTTTTTTAACAGGTCATTATGAAGTTATGTTTGATGATGGGTTTCAATGGAAGTGCACTTTATCGAGAATGTACAAGCTTAAGGAATCCAACGGGCATCAGGATTATCCTCGGTTTGGAGCTGGGACCGCGTCGCCGCTCGTCGCCGCGCCGCAGGCTGCGACGCTGAACGCGCCGCCCGCGGCCCCCACGCCCCCCGCGCCTGCCGCGCCTCCTCCCTTGTACCATACTCACCTGTTTGACCCGACCCGTGATTACCTAGGTTCTAAAAGCGAACGGCGTGAGATGAAGCGAAAGCTGAACATAAAAGAAATATTCAATATTGGTCAGAAACGAAAAAAACTACCAACAGTAGCCAAAGAGTCGAAAAATACTGTGGCTTCCGTAAAAGAAGAAATTAAATATGAAGTAAAATCTGAACCTGGTACTTTATCACATGAAATTGCTCCAGCAGCAGAACCTCCCTTAAAGGAAACCAAATCTGAGTTACCAGTAAAAAAAGTTATAGCAAAGAAGCCACCTGTTAAGAAGAAAACACTTGGAAAGAAAAAAATAAAATTGAAAAACATTGATGGCAAATCCGTAGTTTCTTCATCAAATGATATTAAGAAAGAAAAAATACCAGGTATGTGATCCACGGTCCTACAAGTATGTAAAAGCGAGTGGGTAAGATGACCAGCAGTAAGGTTATGTGGACGCCTTAATCTCTAAAACAGTAACAGCGCTTTTCTCTGCTACTCCTACTGAGAGTTCCATAACACCATCTTGTTTGGTCATCTCCCCCTTGTCACCTCTATAGTATTGTTGACCTCAAGGTTCAAAACCTGATGAACAATATAGGAATTTAGTGTTGCTAGAATTACTTGGAATGGCTTAAAGAAGTAGCCAAAAGCACGTTTAACTGATGAGCATTGTATGTCTTGTTATGTGCAGAAGCTGTTGCATCTATTATTGGTACAGTGTGCAACGCTGAACCTGAAATCAAAGTTAAAATTGAGCCACCTGCTGAAGAAGTCATGGATTCTAATGCTGATGACATAAAGCCTGATGACCTGTCAAACGCATTAAACATATGTAATACAGAGGTTAAACAGGACCTCGATATCGTAAGTTTATTACTTTGGGCTTGTGCACAAATCATGGAAAATCATTTGGTGATATTTGGTGAGGTTCTTGGCGAACCCCCCTTCCCCCACATAACCTCTCGTGTATTTTTTTTTAATTTTTTTTTCGACCTTATTTTAAGATAAATAGTATTGTATAGAGTAAATCTTGTTTAGACTCGCTATTTTAAAGTGCCAAGTGAAGATTTATGTTAAATAAAACTGAGAAAAAGTATGTGGTAAATATTTTTTCTTAGTTTCGTTCACTATAGAAAAATACACGTGAGGTTTTCTTATACCCCCCCTCCCCCAACGTGATCTGTCGTGATTTTTTGTGACAACCCCCGCCCTCCCTAGTTAACCTCTCGTGATTTGTGAACAAGCCCTTTCTCTTAATGAAATTATTCCTTTATGTATGTATTTTTATTCTTAGTGGGCGTCCAGACGGGATATTTTAATTGCAAATACACGTACACAATTTCATAGAGGGATTCGCGAGCCAATGTCCTTGAATTTAAATCGTCCAGACCATATAATTACATTTTCAATTTAATTAGATTGTGTGTAAAATGGTCCCGTCTGCACACTGCTTTGTTTACTTTCACTTTTACTCTTATGTATACATCGGACAAATATAGAGAGTGAATATAATAGTATCCTTAGAATCGCTATCAGGAGTAAGACTATGTAAGACTAGAAGGATTTAAATGGATGTTTTTACATTGATGTATGTTTTTTTTTTAAATAAGGTAATGGAAGAGGAAACACAACCATTTGAAATTCAAGATGGAGTGAAGCACGAAGAAGTCATTGGTAAAATTAAGGAAGTGATCACTAAGTTAGAGGATGGCATAAATGAAGTGGAAAAGAAAGAAATAAAACCTGAAGAAGTTAAGGAAAAAATAATAGTGGAAGATGTTCAGCTGGTTGTAAAACCGGTCGAAACCAATGGTAAAGAAAAGCAAAAGAAATTGAAAAGTTCGTCGAAAGTAAAAAAAGGAAAGAAATTGAGGTTGATGCAAGAGAAAAAGGTTAAAAAACAAGTGGAGAAGGTTAAGTGCCAGTTGGAGGAGATGAAAAAGCAGGTGGAGGCGATGCGGCAGGAGATCATGCTTAAAACGGAGGAGCTAGCGAGCTCGCGGCGCGGCGAGTGCGCGGCGCCCGAGGCCGCGCTGCTGCCCGGCGAGTGGTGCGCGCGCTGGGTGGACGGCCAGCCCGAGGGCGCCGTCAGCGAGGCGCCCGCCAGCGGGGACTCGCCGCTCCCGCGCCGCAGCGTCATGGTACACATACCCTCATTACATTCAAAATTTAAAGCACAATAGTACATTACGATACAAGTGCGAAAAATAGGAAATTGCACCATAGCACCATATGTACTGTAAATAACTAGTCCTACTTTACCGCACTAGTGCGAAAATTTGCATATTACGTTACTGTGTCGAACATTTAAAGGGCCATATGTACTGTAAAACGTTGTACGATACATGTACGAATAGGTAATTCGCAACTCGTGCCGATTTAAAATACTCCCTTCGGTCGTGTTTTAATGTATCGCCACTCGTTTCCAATTTCCTATTTTTCGCACTTGTATCGTAATGTACTACTACAGTACACAGGATGTTACTTTCCCGCACTAGTGCGGGAATGAGCACTTACCTTGCCTATGTTTAAAGGACCATATGTACTGTAAAGGTAATTCTAAACTCGTGTCGGTTTTATCGCCACTCGACAAACGACGTTTTTCAACACACTTGCGAGGAAAAAACTAAATTTATAAATTAGTTTTTTTTTGTCAAAACAGTAAAAGTACAATGCGTCGGGGATTGTGCAATACCGCGTAACTAACAAAGTCGTCAGAGTTCAAAATTCAAACAATGTACAAGGTAATTGAACTTTACTGCATTTGTTAGTTACGCGGTATTGCACTATCCCCGACGAATTGTTAAAATGGTGGCTTACAGTTTTAACATCGAATAATTGCACCAAAGCATTGTAGGCACTTATTCGCCAGTTCATTGAAGTAAGCTAGCAACACGTTTTCCAAGAAAACTTGGCCTAGAATTAAGTAACACACATTTTTTGTAACTTTGGCTATTCTAACCTTCGTACGAAGAACTGAACTGACTTTCATCGTAGTTCGTTGCACTTTAGCCGCATATCTACCCCAGTTTTTACGATAATTATGACAGGTATGCTTCGTTTTCGCAAATTCTGTTAGCTATCTTTGTGATGGACCCAGGGTCACTTGTTCCTAGAAATCTACCGCTTCGAAGCCTCTATTCAAGAGACAACATACTAAATTAGTTATTTATTATGAAATGCACGAATCTTCGAGGTAATTTTAAGTGTTTCGAAATCAGGCGTGTGAGATGTTGCAAATTTTCTTGCTATTTGGAAAAGACCAATTTTCAGTGATCTCTTCTATTTGCCGGTGTAAAATCGAACAGCGTAAAACCAGAATTATTTATATTGGAATATATAACATAATAATAAGACTTTTTATCGCGGTAAGAAAGCCGTAGTCATCTTGCTTAGAAACAAAATTACAGCGACTTGAAATTTACTTTTTTTTTTTCGGTACAGGCCTTATATAGTTTATTCAACTTTCGTTCTTATATTTTATGTAGATAAAGATTATTGCAGTAACAGAATTTAGTAACCTATGTACTGTAAATAACTATTACAGCACATATGGTGCTATTTTACCGCACTAGTGCGATAATTACGTAACTGTGTCGAAAATTTAAAGGACCATATGGATTGTAAAATGTTGTACGATACATGTGCGAGTAGGCAATAGGGGATATTACGCAAAACTCTGCGTAGGGGGCGCCTCTACCATATACTGAGGATCTACCGCAAAACACGAAAATCGAAATATCATTATTTGATTCTCTATCACTCTTGCATATTCGAGCGATGAAGAGGCCAGATAACGGAATTTGGATTTTCGCGTTTCGCGGTAGGCCTCTGTAAACAAACTGCCTTGATGCGTCAATGTCATGGTGAACACTTTTCAAAAAACTGTTTAAGGCATAGTATGTATAGGTTACTCTATGGTTTATGTGATGTGATATGATAGCGCTGCTCCCTGGCGGCAGAACATTGCAGTAATGCTCCCTATTCGCAACTCGTGTCGATTTAATTTATCCCCACTCGTTGCGAACTTCTTATTTTTCGCACTTATATCGTAAACCTTAGTGAACTATTGTACAAATACTTGTTGACTCTAAGTATAATATTTCTTCGAGTGCTTAGTTTGAGTCCCGTGTAAGCGAAATATTCTATAGATAATAGATTCACGAGCATAGCGAGTTAGAATCTTGAGCGTAGAAAGGGACTCAAAAGCGCACAAGATGTAAATAACTTTGATCTCGTGTAGTACACACGACTTTTCACCTCAGCAGTGAGAACATATTTAGTAGGAAAAATACAGCCTGAAAAAAAATGTAATCTGAAAGTATTTCAACAACAAACTTTATTTTTGCAATAAGAGACAAAAACAAAATGAATTACATTTCAGTGAGATAGTACAGAATTAACGAACGTCAATAGGGAATATTACGCAAAACTCTGCGTAGAGAGCGCCGCTAGTAGGGATTGCAAACCGGATTGATTTTCAATCCGGCCGGATCCGGCCGGATTTTGGCCATAATCCGGCCGGATCCGGCCGGACCGGATCCGGTTTGGTATAGGGATATTGAAGTTACCTAAATGGCATACTTTTCTAGTTTTTTGCATAATACGTATTCCTAAATCTATAATTTAAGTTAATAAATAACTTCTTAACAATAAAATATAACTTAGTAGTAAACAGTGTGACTCTGTCAATATCACTTTAAAAACAAAATATGAAATCGGTCATTTATTATATTTAACCTTTCACAAGTGCTCAAATTTTCGTTTACAATTGTAAATTTGATTAGTTTCCAAAGCCTGGTAATGGGATGTGGGGTGGAAATTGGAACTTCTTGAAAGGACAAGTTTTCGTAACTGTTGTTTGATTGAATTCTTTGTTACGTTGACATCCATTCCAATAAGAAAATAAGATATTTTACTATTAACCAAAATGATATTAAATTTGCCCTCATTTTATTTCCGAGAAAGTAGGAGACTATGATTTAAAAAAAATAACTTTTTCTTAATTTACAGATAAAGATAGTTTATTATTCAAGTAGGCATATTATAATGCGCTTATGAAACAGAAAACTATATTGTTCAAATTATAGGGAATGGAGCACGACACGACGATCTCATGCGAAAAATAATAGTGTAGGATTGAAATCCATCGCGGAAAGAGACTCTCTAAGAATAGTTACATGGATCAAATAAAGAATTGGCTAGACGTAGAGTAGCATGTACCAGGAGATGAAGGAAATTGCATAAGATTGGATGAAATTATAAATACAAAGGATTCTCTCGTAAATTTGAATAGAAAATAACCAATATTTTATATATATATATATATGTATATGTATAAATATCTGAGCAAAATAACTGAAAAAAAAAACTGAGCAAACTAAATGTTATCATAATATTCATTCACAAATATAACACATATTGATTAGCCCAACTCTAGTCGGTTGAGTACCGCCGACTTAATCCTGCTCATTTGTTTACTTTTAATCTCCTATCACAACATTAACCTTCTCTTTAGAATAAATTACAAATGCCTTCCATAGCATCTCCATTCTTTTATTTTTCCTTCTATAACAGTATTTATGTAATCGTCATATCGTGCCACCAACATGAAAGGCAACTTCTGTTCCCAGTCATCGTCATATATATTTTTATTTAACTAAATTTAAACTTTTTCATTCGTTTTACGCTCTGTTCAACTTCACACCTCTCATCCGTCGCCTTTTCCTTATCTAAAACGCACAGTGCGTGCTGTATTTAGGGGTTTTTTTATTTTACCGGATCCGGTCCGGATCCGGCGATTTTTACCGGATCCGGTGGCTCCTGAAAAGTGCCGGATCCGGCCGGATTACCGGATCCGCCGGACCGGATTGCAATCCCTAGCCGCTAGCACATGTTGAGGGCCTATTTACCGCGTAACATCTAAATTTCGCGATAGGTTCTTTGTACACAAACCACCTTAATGCAACAAGGTCATAGTGAAAACTTCTCAAAAAACTGTTTAAGGCATAGTGTGAACGAGTAACTCATGGTTTACAATATGTGCTAGTGCTGCACTCTGGTGGCAGAACATTGCAGTAATACACCTTATTAACTGTCCGATCGAGAACATTTTTAGAAAACAAAAACTATACATGGTGCGTTCGGAATTGCAGACACTACTATTTGACCACTAAACTAGATATCGTTAAAAGCATAAGTAGAATATTTATTTTCCGTCATGATTTTTTGTATTTTTATCAAAAATCAGATATTTTTCACCACACCAACTCGTAAAGGCTCTCTTCATTGTTCAAAACTGATGAGAAAGCTGCATGTTATTCATATGTGTGGCAAAGTAATCTGATAACAGTTTTGAAGTCTAAAGTAATCTTGAGTTGATGGAAATTTTGAGTTGTTTCCTTATGTTGGCTGGTAGAATCGACTTTTAAACGATGAATTTGAATAATAAATATTTAATAATTTTCATTTGCATTTGAAGGCATGTTTACAAAAACAACATAACTAACATTTTTGGCGGATATGAGTTATTGGTATCTTAGCGTTTGTCTAAGCGGGATGTACAAGTAGAGCAAAAGATAATGTCCAAAAATGACCCCATTGTCCAAAATGAGTCCTAAATATATACCCATTTTACAAAAACTACATATCTATATTATTTTTTACAAAACGAACATAACTGTATGAGTTCACGTAAAAAAACTTAATTTTAAATATAATATACTTGAATTTAAAATGTGCTTATGAGTCTTCACTTCCCCAAAATTCTCACCAAGTACGCGACTTGAGGAAAATGTTGCAGTTTTTGGTCAAAACATCGAGCCATCAATTCTACCAATCCATTTTGTTTCCAACGTCTCAATAATCGTCGTCTCTGAAGGTAGATAGCGATGACTACAGTAGCGGATGTGAGGATTAAAATAAATCCACATAGTTAAGTAAAATAAGCATGTACCTCTCTCATAGAATAAGAAGATAGTTTCTATAGAAAGTTGTTTTATTTTCTTATAAACAGAACATAACTAACAAAACTTTATAAAAACCGCGCAACAGAGATTTTAATTTTTTTTCAAAAATACTGGTCTTTGAAATATGTATTAGTATATTTCTGAACTATTGGCCACTTACTAAAATCACCTATACAATATTTATCTCTACAAAGTAATATATCAGAAGAAATATATTTTTTTTTTTCGTTTCCTGTAAACTCATGTTTAGAGTAGTTATGTTGTTTTTTTAAACATGCCTTCATTTGATTTCGATTGATTATGTTTAATGTTTTACAGTTAGTATTTTCCTCATGTTGGTTTGGTGAAAAATTTTGTGTGCACTCGGTGGCAAAATTTGTTTAACCCGTGCCTTGAAACCCTCGCAAAGCTTAAGATTTGATACTAGCTAGCACGAGTGGTTAAACAACAACTTTGCCCCCATGTAAAACAAATAACTATTTTAATGAGTGAATTAATACGAATTCATACTCGAACTTTACTTTTGAACGATGCGTTTCCTTTCTGGGGTCTATGTACCTACGGTCGAATGACGTTTGAACGTTTTTCTGCCTCTTCCTTTTTGCTAAAGACGGAAAAGAGAGCGACTAGAATCCAAGTATTTCGAACTAAGGGCCATCATGAAGAAATGACATTCGAATGTAAAGGTCACTAGAATGTCAATTTGTCTCACTCAGTCAGCATTTTGCTCACTGTTAACCAGCAAAGTACCCTTGTTCGAGCTGTTGAGGGGAAAAATATGTTCGGTCTTGTTATTTTAAGTATTATTTACATTCGATTTCTTTACTCCTGTGAAAAAAAAACTTAAAAGAAAACTTGTGAACGACACTTATAGTTTCCACCGTGTGTCTGTAACGTAATCATTACCATGGTGCCGCCCATTTGCAGGTAGAGGACAAGCGGTTGCCGCCGGGCTGGACGAAACACATGGTGCGCAGGAGCCTGGGCAGCTCGGCCGGCAAATGGGATGTAGTTTTAGTGAGGTCAGTATTTAGAATCTGGACAGGTGACAGGTTATTATTATATCTATTACTAGCTGACCCGGTGAACTTCGTATCACCAATCCTATTATATAAATGTATAGTCCCAAATGTCTCCTTTTAGCTCGTCACGGGTTATCCAATCATTCTTTTACAGATGTTACTGACTTATCAAACAAGTACCCTACATACAATTTTTTTCGGAGCGGTTGTGGCATTTCCCTATTTATAAGATATAATTAAAACTTTTTACAAAAAAAGTAAACCGACTTCAAAAAGGATAAAATGAAATATTATCCTTTTTTAAGTATTACGAAACGCGTTAGTCAACTGAAATGAATTCGACCAATCACGTGTCGCCAAAGGAAAAAAATACGTAGTATTTAACAAACTCCCCCCATCTCCCTATGTCAGATTTAGTGAGATTCGGCTTGAGCCCCTCTTCTCCTGAAGCCCTCAGGCAATTAATGGGACGCCCCCTAATTAGTATATTATACACGATACTTACGTTTTGTGCTAATTATCTTACAGTGCGCTAAAGTAGCACCAGATGTACTGTAATAAGTACATTACGATACAAGTGTGAAAAGTAAGAAATTCGCCAATTATCTTTTCGCGCGTGTATTTTATAACGTTTTATAGTTTTTCGACATACGCATTTTTAGTGCTAGTTATCACACTAGGGCGGTAAATTAACGCCATATGTACTGTAAATAATTATTATGTTGCAGCCCGGAAAATCGTAGACTTCACACAAAGAGCGATATGCGGGTGTACCTAGAGAACAACCCGCAGCCGGCGCTAAAGCCCTTTGAGGCCGCTCTGATGGACTTTGGCATCCACCTGAAGCTGTCTCGGCGGCTCGGCTGGGTGCGCTCCACGGCCGAGGGCGCGCCGCCGCCGCCGCCGCCCAGCCGCGACTTGCCCGCGTCCTCGCCGCTGCTCAAGCGCTCCAAACTAAGCCTCAACAAGAAACACCACAAGTTATTGCACCACAAAAAGCGACCCCGGCTGAAAATCAAACCTTTGCGACCACCCCCGGTTGGTTTTCAACTGACTTGTTCTTATTATTTATGATTATTGTAAAATTGTAGAGAGATTAGGTGACCTAAACAGTGTTTATTTTTCTAGGTTTCAGCTGCACCCGGCTTGCAGCAGAATTATAAGGAAACCAATGTGTGTTCTGAGCCAAGTATAGCTGAGGAAGCTGTTCTTGATGGCGCCAGTATTAAAGATGGATTCGGTGAGCACCACTTTCAAATACTGACGAGTAAACTATTGATTTATGCAACCAACTTTGCAATAAATTATATTTTGTAAATATTAACGTTACTCATAGTCTATATGGTGAATCTTAATGTGTTAATGATTTATTTTCAGTTGATGTTGGTTCGTTAAGAGTTCAAGTTATTGCGACTCTGCTACGATGTCCAGCCGAAGGGTGTTTTAAGAATTTCCGAAATACTACCTTACTAAAAATGCATATCAAACATTATCATAGGGAGCTCCGAAAGTCCATGGGAAATACTCCCAAAGTTTTAGATTTAGCTTACGCCAGGACCAGGCCGACCGAAGCGGAAATGAACCTGTTAAAACGTGAAGCGCAACAGAGGGTTGTTAAAGTAAAGCTGCCACGGCTACACAAGCGGGTGGAGGCGCCGACACCCGCCGCGCCGCCGGAGCCCGCGCCCGCGCAGCTGCCGCCCGCCGAGCCCGCCGCCGCCGATGTCCCGCCCCGTCCCGACGACTCGCCTAAGCTACGGGACGCGCTCGCCATAAAGCCGGCCAGGAGACCCCGCGTGTTGCTGCCTGTGCGCACCAAAGAACCGGAGCCGACGTTAGACACCGAGAATGTCGCGGCCGACGCGCCTCTGCCTCTCGTCAAATTAGAAAACGCCGAAACCGAAGACGATCTACTTGTGCCGAAACAAGAGATACTCGATTGTGGCGCCTTGGACTTTGAAACAGCGATATCGACGCACACCGTAGCGAAAATGGTGAACGGCAACAGGAGTAAAAGCGAGAAGAGGCGTAAGACTTTCGCTTGTATAGGGAAACTGGCAAGCGAGGACGAGGATTGGGCGGGTGGCTCCTCAGACACGCGCTCCAGCTACCCGAGCTGCGGCACGCCCGACTCGGCGCGCGCCGACCCCGACGACCCCGCCCCCGCCGACGACAACCACTCCGCCGCCGCGCACCTCTACATGTACACTGAGAGTAAGTATCCTACACTCTTAACACCTTTACACTATTCACTTTGTATTTGTACTATTTTATTTTCCATTATGTGTGACCAGTGAACGGAAATAAAACATGGAATCCGCATTTGAGAACATTACCGTTCAAATTCTCGGGACAATTAGCACACATATACAATTACGTCGACATTTAAATAAGACGATACATTTACAGAGCCTGTAATCAAAACTGAGAAACCAAATAATAGCCATCTCTATTACACTAATGTACCTACACGGATAAGTATAAAGCATAGTTCATATAGAATTGGTACGCACTAGAAGATTGTTATTTTTTTAAGTTCATAAAATAAGAAAGTTATGAATGGTGAATTTTAAATAGTAATGTATTTAGCTTTCAAATATGTATATATTAAAAAATTTTTTTAGATTTGTTTGATAGATTGAAATTTGGGACAATTCAAAGGATTCATCTCGCGGGGTATGTAATTGGCCTGATTATTAGCATACCATGCCAAAACTTTTTTTGAGTAGTGGCAGCTGGCTAAATCTGGCCAACATTTCACAGGAACGTTATGGGTTCTAATAAATGCCAATACTCATTTCTCTAAGCACTCTTTAATATAAAGGTCCGACTTCATTGTTGACTATGTTATAAAACTTTTCGTCTTACACCCGCAATTATAAATTCCTTGCCATATCATGTTTTTTTGCGAACTTGTCAAGTTTCACGAACTTATATTTTTCGGGTAAATTACCTCTATTCTTTGCCATATAAAACTTCGAACCGAGTAGTTGATTAAAATCGAGTATTACATACGTCTTGTCGTCCAACAACAAGCAACCTTCGAATTTTGTCAATACTGGGTCGTACAATAGTCGAGCTAGTGTTTTAGCTTGTCGGATCCGTTGAACAGTCGGATTTGGCTGTTTTATTGCTCGATAGCACTTATAGCCACCTCTGAGGTGAATCATCTTTATCTTTCTAGAAGTTTCTTTGAATTTTTGGGACAAATCGTAATTAGACCGTCCTGAATTTTGTTTGAGCGACCTTGGGCATTTTTTTTCCAAAATCTTGTTATTTGTCCCAGACCTCCGATTAGTTTGTATTTTCCTGTCGGCTGATAGAGTCTCCTTGTAACGTTTTATGACCCTACAAATACTAGCTTTTAGCATCTTAAGCGACAAAGACAGCTTTGTCCGGGATCGATAAGAATTTTCGAAGTATTTGTGCACGATCAATCTCCTGTTCTCAATTTTCATGGTCGAAAACTATAAAATGCATAAAGCTAGAAAAATAATATTTTCACCATTAATACTTTGAAGGTTAGGGATTGAACTGTAATTGTCAATTTTTTTCCCGCCATGGAATTATTATTTTTTAAACATAGCTAATTATGTGCCAATTCTATATGAACTATGCTTTAGATGAAATGCATATAATGTCAATAACTACCAATCAGCGACATTAATCCGCTAATAACCTTGCTGTACGTACTGGCAGCTGAGAGTTCGCGGTTCATATTTTGATTAGAGTATGACGTGGACAGGGATAGGTTTATGCCATAATAGTTTGAAGAACCAGTCTAATAATCCACGTATAATAATTTTAAACGTATAACTAGTTAAAATGTTGTTATGAAATGAGACTAACCCAACCTAAGTAAATATTCATTGTTGTGTTATCATATTCCGCTATAATAAGTATTTTTATGGCTAAATAAATTTTATTATTAATCTGTATGGCAGAGCGTAGTCACGTTCAGGTATTTCATGTACACCCAGCAAAATTTACATGGGTACACGATTCGGGTCAAAAATATTTGAAAAGACTGAGTGACAATAAGGGCTCATCCCCACTTTCAGTTCCAACGGAAGTATATTTTTTGCAAAAATTGTGATCTCTGCGTGCGTTGTCTAAATGCAAGACGGAGGAAAATTTTCTGGGCAAAAAGTCTTAGCCATACAGGGATATACATATGACAGTGGAGAGTGGATTCAAATGATCTACATTTTCAGATAATGTGTGTATTTGTTAAATAAAATTCATTGAAAGTGTGACAGAAAAAATATCTACATATACTACCTATAGGAGACCGGGTATGGTTATCACACAGGTTGGTTGTCACCGAGCGGCCGTAACAAACCATTGAACGAACAGCGGTTTTATTAAGCTGTGTGATCCCTTTTTTTGACAAGTTAAAATGTTCATCTTTGAAATCAATAAAACATATTCTATATCTCTTGCAAGGCATCCAGTCAATTTCGTCTCTCTAATTGGACAGCTTTTTTCCATAGCTCGCTGCGATTAGCATCTTGTGGGAATCTGATGATACCTAAAGAATAACAAATAACTAGGTAACTTAAGCTCCATCTCATGGAAGATAAAAGGAAAATACAAATCTGTAATAAGGAATTTATTATAATATAAAAATGTCTAAATGAAACATAAGTTAATAAAATAATCTACTTCATTTGGCATAACATCATCCATATTATTCTCGTAATCTAAAAAGACGTATGTTGTTATGAAAGTCGTATGTAGTTACGTTTTAAATTAGCACGATAGTATTGAAAAAATGTCGTCATATTTATTCCAAATTTTAGTGAAGTTATCTGTTCACTTACACGTGAAAAGTGTTCCTACTGTCCTTGGAATGTACAGGATAACTTCTGCAGCACTTCATGACACATGAAGACATTTATAATTATAAAAAAGAACGTTGTTTTTATAAACCGATTTAGCTAACTATAGAGATATAGCTAAAGTTGCCAATCGAGTACATAGTTTGTAACCCCCGCCCACCTTAGAGTAGTTTACGTTGGGCTATAATTGAGCATTCAGAATGCTTCCATGTTTTATTTCCGTTCACTGTGTGTGACATGGTGTTAAAATATGGGTGCGTTGACGTACTTACATGTATATTTTGATATACTTACCTACTTAAACCTTTGCTATAGTAGAGTTGATTGATTATACATTCAGCTACATAGAGTACCAATCACAAAAACGGTGGTTAATATGGCTTACGGTGCAATAAGTTGGTGTTCTCTCACTCTCACTAGGTACACCTACAACCTTAGGTAGGTTACAAGCGTGAGCGAGTTGGAAGTGCGTGCCCGGGAGCGCGGATACCATGTTTGTTTAATTTTAATAGTTTGTATGTTTTAAAAATAATAAAAGCGGCCAAGTGCGAGTCGGACTCGCCCATGAAGGGTTCCGTACCATTTATGACGTATTAAAAAAACTACTTACTAGATCTGGTTCAAACCAATTTTCGTTGGAATTTTGCATGGTAATGTATGTCATATATTTTTTTTTTTGATTTTTCATTCCGTTATTTTAGAAGTTACAGGGGGGGGGGGACACACTTTTTTTCACTTTGGAAGTGTCTCTCGCGCAAACTATTCAGTTTAGAAAAAAATGATATTAGAAACGTAAATATCATTTTTAAAGACCTATCCATAGATACCCCACACGTATGGGTCTGATGAAAAAAATTTTTTTTTTTAAATTTTATAACCTATAGAAAAAAAACTACTTACTCGATCTCGTTCAAACCAATTTTCGGTGGAAGTTTGCATGGCAATGTATATCATATATTTTTTTTAAATTTTTCATTCTGTTATTTTAGAAGTTACACCTTCAGTCATATTATAACGATTAAATAGGCATTAAATCTATTGTACACATGACAGTAAGGTCCAATTATAAGGCTGCCTTAAACCAGTTATATCTGCAGCTTACTGTACTTATTATCTTGCTTTTGATAATTCGGTTTCTCCAGGGTTCTCTAAGTTATGCTTACCCTACATACGTGTTTAATTTAAGATTGATGGACTTACACTCCGTTAGATGCCGCTAGTAGCCTACATGATAATTATATATTTTAGCATAATACAAACATTATTATTTTAAAAGTTTAAACCAAAATTAAACCCACATATTTTTGTTAGGCGCATCTTTTTGTCCACATGGACATTCCTAGGTCACAATGTTATGTTTGGCTGAAGCAGGGTATGTTTCCAATTCCTTTTTTGTATGCTAGTAAGTACTGAATAATTACCGAGAACTTGACCGAGAGTTAGCGAAGGTCTCCGTTTCAGCTTCCGCAAAAAATGCTTTCGTATGATGTTCTCCTCTGCATGTCGCATTTTTTACCGATTCCCTTTTGGTGAGCAGGTTCGGTAGTTAGATATATTATTTCTGTCGTTTCATTATTTGGAAAATTATCAATATGATCCAAGCACAAGATTGAAAAGATTAGTTAACCATGACAAACCTGTGTTACCAGTCATTTTTAGGAGGTCTGATGGTATTTCGTCAGGGCCCGTTGCTTTGATAAGTTGCAGAGATAATGTATATGATCGTATATGATTTATAATTGTTACATATTTGTTGTGATTTTTTTTCTAAGGTGTTTTTTAATAATAAGACACGTCATAATCGCTTACCTTCTTTCTAATGCTAAAAAAACAGACTACTTATAGCCTTCTGCCCGCGACTTAGTCTGCGTGATTGATAAAACTATGCCATTTCCTGCCCCGGCTCTCTTATTATTTTCATACCATAAATAGGTTCAACGGTTTAAACGTGAAGAGGTAACGGACAGAGTTCCTTTCGCATTTATTATAATACTAGCTTCTGCCCGCGACTTCGTCTGCGTGATGATGATGATGATTGATGATAACTACACAATGTCCTTTTCGGGGCCCAAACTACCTCCATACTAAATTTTGTTCAAATCGGTTCAGCGGTTTAAGCGTTAAGAGGTAACAGACAGACAAACACACTTTCTCATTCATAATATCAGTATGGATTAGTAGGGATAACAACAAATACTTATTAGTTTTATTTGTCACACTTACCCATAAAATAATGAATGCCGTTTTGGTCAGACGGTGAGCGCATCAAGCTGGTCCGCATGAAGCGTGAGGAGATCATCAACTGCCACTGCGGGTTCCGCGAGGAGGACGGGCTCATGGTGCAGTGCGAGCTGTGCCTGTGCTGGCAGCATGCGCTGTGCCACAACATACAGCGGGAGGCCGAGGTGAGTGCTGCTGGAGATCAGCTACTGCCACTGCGGGTTCCGTGAGGAGGACGGGCTCATAGTGCAGTGCGAGCTGTGTCTGCGCTGGCAACACGCGCTGTGCTACAACATACAGTGGGAGGCCGAGGTGAGTGCTGCAGGAGATCAGCTACTGCCACTGCGGGGTCCGCGAGGAGGAGGGGCTCATGGTGTAGTGCGAGCTGTGTCTGCGCTGGCAGCACGCGCTGTGCTACAACATACAGTAGGAGGCCGAGGTGAGTGCTGCAGGAGATCAGCTACTGCCACTGCGGGTTCCGCGAGGAGGACGGGCTCATAGTGCAGTGCGAGCTGTGTATGCGCTGGCAGCACGCGCCGTGCTACAACATACAGTGGGAGGCCGAGGTGAGTGCTGCACGAGAGCAGCTACTGCCACTGCGGAGTCCGCGAGGAGGACGTGCGAGCTGTGCCTGTGGTTGTGGCTATTTCATGAAAACAAGGCTGGTGATTCTTATCTAGGCCGAGGTAAGTATGGTGCTTTGCTCAAAAACTGCAGGAAAATATTATTTAATACCCATTTGTAACGCTCTTAGACCGGTAACTTTGTACGGAAATCGATAGCCAGTTAGCCTGTTATTGCGAATATATAATGACATATTTACGACTTGTGTTTAAGAAAACGTTAAATTATCTTTTGTACTCAGGTGCCCGAGAAATACACGTGCAGCATCTGCCTGAACCCGCGTCGCGGGCGGCGACGGCAGCGGTTCATGCACGACCAGGACCGGCTGTACGAGGGGCTGCTGCCGGGCCCGGGCGGCGGCCGCGCCTGCGACGCACTGCGCCGCTCGCACGAGCTGTCCGGCAACCTGCTGCGCATCGAGGACGCGCTGCACGCCGTGCGCGTCAACACGCGCGTCGCACAGTACGTACCGAGACGCCGACAGCTAAGCCCGCCATTCATACGCAGCACACACGCCTTATTCATAAAACTTATAGACTCTATAGCTCATAGCCCCCTCCAGACTACGTGCGTGAATCACTGCGTGTCTTCGCACGGCGAAGTTATCACGACGTTGACGTACTTATAACTTCCACACTCACAAAACACGTTTTTGCAGTCAAGTTCGCGCCAGGGATTAAGACGGCGGCCACCGTTCAGTGGCGCCCTCATTAGGGAATTGTGTTTTCTAATAAACCAATTAATTGATAAATTGGCACCGTGCTTACATGGTGAAGGTCAGAGATGTGAAAAACAGTTAATAAAAAGTATTTAAATGCAAAATACAAATACTTCCGCGATATACTATTTCAAATTCAAAATTACAATAAAGTATTTGAATTTGTATATAAAATACTGAATACAAAATAGGTATGTTCAAAATACTTCTTTTAAATACAAATACTTTACTATAAAAGGTACTCTGAATAGTGAATACCTAGTCTGAATTAAAAAGTAATACTCGGAATTTTCTAATTGGAATGGTTTTTAAAAAAAGTGTGTCAGTTAGTCCTCTAGAGTGCAAATTTCGAGTTGTTTCCTCATGTTAACCCTCCATCTTTAGTATAATAATACTCCATCTTTAGTATATAATAATACTAAAGATGACGTCTAAGCCAGCTGTCACCGAAGCCTCACGCACACAGCCATATTTGTATGTCAATTCACAATGAGTAACCAGATGCTGTGCTGTGGGCCATGTCGAAATAGTACATTACGATACAAGTGCGAAAAATAGGAAATTCGAAACGAGTGGCGATAAATCGACACGAGTTGCGAATTACCTATTCGCACATGTATCGTACAACGTTTTACAGTACATATGGCCCTTTAAATGTTCGACACAGTAACATAATATGCTACTTCTCGCACTAGTGCTATAAAGTAGCCCCATATGTACTGTAAAAGTCATATCGATAAACTACCGGTAAGTATTTTACAATTTTAATACAACAACTTTATATATTCTTAACAACCAGTATGATTTTTTGATTTCGATATTACAATAATCAACGGCGGAAATCAATGGCACACTCACCAAAGCCAAATAAAATATGTTTTCCGCAATCATTGAGTTATTTTATTATATCATAAAGTATTAATTATCCATTAACATTTCTATGATGTTAATTTTTAGTAAAGATATCGCTTAAGTTAATCGCTATTCTGTTCCGCTGTGTAGAGATTATCTATATACACGGTGTAACATGAGGAAACCGAAAGATTTTAACCACGCATTTCTGAGGCCAAAAGAAGAAAAAAATGAGTTGAAGTAAATTTCGCAAAAAAAAAAACATTTTGTTGTTTTTTCAAATTTTTTAATGTATTTTTACGTGTAAATAAAAAGTTTATGGTAAAACAGGCACTGAAAATGTTGCTGAATTTTTTTTAATGGTAGCCTCATGCAATTTTTTTTAAAATCATTGTTTATATCGGTTGAACACCGGAAAAAATAAAAATACTTTTATAAATCTTCACATTATTTTATTAAAAAATATTTCAAATGTTGAAAAATTTTGAGCGTTTCAAACGCTCATAATTTTTGGCGCGAATTCTACAGAGCCGATGACGTCGGACACAATCGACATTTGTTACTAATGTTGTTCGTGTACTTCAGCTACTCTACACTAATAATTCGTTTTATTATTTATAAATACCATGGATGAACATGAAAACCATTCTATAGGCATTATCTATTGCCAAAGCATACAAAAAATAAAAATACAGCTCACAATGTACAATAGCACTAAATATTTTTTCTAATAAATAAATTAAGTCGAAGTATACAAGAGTTTACTCTTACTCTAATTTTGTTTGTAGATTTAAACCGATCTGGTAACAAATGATTTTTTTACCTTTTGGGCTGGGCCATAGGCTTCGCAAGTAAGTAGTAGGTATGAAGCCTATATATCACTTAAGTATATTCATTAATTTAATGTAATGTAAAGTTTTTAATTTAACAAAGTATTTACGAATTTATACAGAACAGCACTGCATATTCTTTAGTCAAACCTTTGCACAAAAAATGCAAAAAAATTGTATAGCAAAGACAATTTGCCGGTTCTTAAGGCGCGTCCAGACGGGACGATCGAAAAGAAATTGACCAATTTGATCAGAAAATAAATTGACGTCAATCTCCTCTATTTGCGAATTTTACATTTATGATAAATTTTGAGCGCTCCAATTAAAAAAAGGCGGCTGACGTCCACGAGGATTCATTATACATACCCGTTATCCACTATACGAGTGTCTGAGTGCGGGAGGCGATTGGTCATGGCTCGCGGTCTAAAATGAGAATATTGAAAGTTAGTACGGAATTCTCGGCGAGCGAGTTAAACGAACTCACACTTGACCGTTTTCTTAAGCCCTTCCAACTCGCCGAAAAATAGTCCGGTTTTATCCGGGTATACTTTACGTATATGCGTAGGTATCTGTATCATCGCCTAGTACCCATAGTACAAGTTTTGCTTAGTTTGGAGATAGGTCGATCTGTGTAAGATCGTCCCCAAATATTTATTATTTATTCACGGTCGACCGGTCTGGCCTAGTGAGTAGTGACCCTGCCTATGAAGCTGATGGTCCCGGGTTCAAATCCTGGTAAGGGCATTTATTTGTGTGATGGGCACGAATATTTGTTCCTGAGTCATGGGTGTTTTCTATGTAAGTATTTATATATTATATATGTATATCGTTGTCTAAGTACCCACAGCACAAGCCTTATTGAGCTTACTTAGTAAATTTGTGTAATAATGTCCTATAATATTTATTTAATTTATTTATTCATTGTTTATTTATTTCACATTATATTAATTATTAGATTATATGTTTTTTTTCCTTTTTGCCATCAACCTCGAGAGTATGAGAGCATTTATCTTATTAATTGTAAATTGAATTAATTGTGACGTTATCTATGAAACTGGGATCTTTTGTCAAGGACGCTTACGCCACATTGCGTAGCGCAGCGTTGTATTTATATAGGAGCATCTTTGATAATGTCGTAAGCGCCATCGACAATAAAGTCCCTTTCAATAAATAACGTCACAATTATATGAACGAACAAACAAACCAGTCAAAAGACAGATTTTTTAATCACTTTTAAGGCAGTATACTGAAACAGCAGTCGACTTCTAATGAAACGAATAACTAATTAACTTATAATTAATTCGACGTTTAATTAATTATTGATTAAGGAACTCTTTATTTATATTGATTTTATTAGTGGTAACTACTGGGAATTTTTTGTAACCAAGTTTGTGGTAACTAGTGAGAATATATTTTCCCAGTAGTTACCAGTGGTAAAAGGTGGGAAAAAAATTCCCAGTAGTTACCACTGGTAACAGCTTGGTGGTAACTAGTGGGAATAACCCGTCACTTCCCATTCAGGTCGCCACAAGCTGCCCTGGGGGCTTATTATTATTATTTCCTTTATTCGTTTAAAATCTTAGGTTAGATTATTTATAATATGAATATAAAAGTTAAATATAAAAAAAACGTACAAAATAATAATAATTATTAAAAAGTGGCAAAATGCCGAGACAACGCAAGGAAGAAGAAGATTTAAATATGACTATGTAAATGTTTCACAACGGCGCGTGCCCAACGCGTGACACGTCATTAGATATCTATGCTTTTTACGTTCGCTGGACAGGAAGAGTTAACATATAACGCCCGTGAATAACGTTAGTAATGTATTGTTGACATTGTTGTCTGGAGATCAATATTTTTGCTTGAGCGTCAATTTGATCGAATAAGAGTACTGGTTATTATGATATTGATTTGATGGGACTACAAAAATAAAACGCTTCAAGGGAATTCGGTCGCGCAATGGTTCGCAAAATTTTAAATTCCTTGATTCCGTGGAGTATGGGACGGGTGCTGGTGTGGGATGCAACGTGTGTAGACACACTAGCCCCGTCACATCTCCACCGAACTTCCGTGAGGGCAGCGACAGCGGCAGAGGCGGCGGAGAACGCCAAGGTAGGAAAATACAGGGGTATCGGCACCGAGTACAATTTTATTCCATTCGGTGTCGAGACCCTTGGTCCGTGGGGCCCTGGCGCTCTGAGTCTCTTCAAAGATCTGTCTAAGAGACTCAGAGACGCCACAGGAGATCAAAGAGCTGGCAGCTTCCTCGCTCAACGCATCAGTCTAACGATCCAGCGAGGAAATGCTGCCAGCGTCTTCGGTACTATGCCGCAGGGGCCATTTTTAGATTTTTATTTTAGTTTTATTTTAGATTTAATTTAGTAATATTTTAGTTTTAATTTATATTGTGTTTTTATATTGAATAAAATATTAGTGAATTCTTGAAAAAAAAATAAATAAGTATCTAATTAAAAAAAAAAAAATTAATTGTGTTTTAGACCTATGTTCATGATTTATTTCTATCGAGCGACAGTCAAAAAAATCAGGATTCGAATAGCTGAAGTCCTTAAAGATCCACAAGATTTTTGGCAACCGTATTGCTATCTAAAAAAAGCGGCACGATTTTTCTAAAACTCCGCTCCGTGAACCTACGGCACTTCAAAATTTTACAATAGCTAATTAGTTTAAAATGATTTTTCTTCCACAGGACAAAGAACCATCCGAAATTGTACCTGTGGGCCAGAGATTGGGAATCTGTTGAATTATCCTTCGCCCAAGAAAAACTAAACTCAGAGTATTCAGACCTGAATGTGATCATCAATAATTTGGGAAAAGAGAACTTGCCTATTAAAGCGGAGGATTTAAAAGAAATGGCCATAGATATGAAGACTCCTTCTGCTGATGAACCCGAGGAAAAACATAGCCCAATGGAAAAAGATAATCAAATAGGACCTCAGGCCTTACTTAGCGGGTTGCTGTCGAGTCCCAGCGTGGCGTCTCTGGAGCTGCCCATCAGTGAATCCGAACTAGAGAAGCTGGCTAAATCTGTGCATGGTAACCTTACAAATACATTTTTAAATATTAATTTGGCTTTCCTAGAAGGCTGTGCTGTAAGTCTGGAGAGACACGCTAAATTCAGCGCAAAAAAGTAAATAACATTTTATCCAATATGCTCGGAAATGTTCACCTTATTGTAGCACAAATAGTACGGGAAGTTCTTCGTTATAGTCAAACTGAAATTAAAAAAATCAACCTATTATTGTCGTGTTTTAGCGGACGAGAAAGTTATTACTGTATTTTCTTTTTTTTTTTAAACATGTATCTACTAAGGAAAACGCATACATCCAATTAATATAGCTGCGGACTACGTCTACACGTCTACACGACCAGCTCAGTATCATTTCAAGCAATAGGATAGTCGTGTAGGACCGACGTGTATGATCGTGCGAAATAATTAAAGAGGGAAATTGTTTTTGATGTGAAGGTTCGATTTGAGTGCTGGTTCATGTTTAATAGTACATTATGATACAAGTGTGCTAAGTTGGTCATTACACACGAGGCGATATAGCGAGCGCGCAATAAGCCGATGTGGGTAATGACCAGTGATCGGTTTTTTGGATTCGACATGGGGTGAACGACCTCAATCATTATGTTAGTATGGATATGCCCCGGGAATCCGGGCTTTATGTTGTTAGAAGTTGTTAGAAGAGGCAGAAAAATACAATGTATTTATTTTATTACACTTTTAAACATCTAAGTAGCTGATAGACTAGTACCCAAGAAAGTCCGTTGTTTCGTCAAGCGATATCCATAATTTTTCGTCTGCAACGTCACCGTGTATAACACTTAACTTTTCTTTGTAAAACTTATCCAAATACGTTCTTCTTATAATAGATTCACCGGGTAACTTAATACTATCACCACATTTACAGCATATGTACTTTTCAAAGAAAGATTTAAAAGCCGGATTTTCCATTTGCTGCCACGGAATGTTGCAAAGAATTAAGAACTGGACTAGATCAAAGTAAAAATTTTCTTTCTTCTGTTGTAATCCTCTGTGCTGGCCACTTTCAACGTGTTTTTAACAACATTTTTACTCGTACATCCGATGGTTACTTCACATTTTGAACAATAGATTGATTGCTTAGTCGACTCATACATCAAGTCAACGTGAGGCTCGATCCAACTTAGAATAGTTTCATCCTTAGGTTTTCGCGGCATGTCAACTAGTATGTAATACTGCCTTACGGTCTAGTACTTTCCGAGAATATTCCAATCATACGCGAATCAAAAGTTCAATTAGAGTAAGCCACAGTTGTCGTAAAAGATAATCCCAGAGTCCATGAAACAAGTCGATGAAATGAAAATTGAACCATAAATCATAGCGTGCGAACTTAACGTGGATACTTATTTATTGGATCGCCTTTGAGCTATAAGATCTATGTATTTGCACTTATACGATAACCTGTGACCTAATATTATAGTATAAATTATACAGATAATACCTATTTATTTATGCAATCCTTAGATGCAAATAATAAGAAGTGAAATCCAGAGAAAATAATGAAATGTCAATGTCAAGATTTTGAAGTATTTTTTCCATCATGACAAATATATAAGCTAATACTTTGTGGAGGTTTTAATATATTTTGGTTTAAATAAAATGTTGAGATTAGGAAAAGAATAGAAGTTTTTGTCTCAACTGGTTGCCATGTAAGAGTAAAAAAATCCTTAAGAGATAATTTAAATTGTTTTATTTTTGTACGGTTTGTTCGGTATCGCGGGAAACTGTCGTATCTATATTAACTTTTCTACTTGATATCCCGCGAGGGAGAATCCAAATAACCGATCACTGGTAATGACTAATGACCAATGCACATGCGTTTCATACGACGTTTTTCAACACACTTGCGAGGAAAAAACAAAACTTAGAAGTTAGTTTTTTTTTTTGTCAAAATAGTAAAAGTACAATTTTATAAATGTTGGCTTACAGTTTTAGCATCGAATAATTGCACCAAAGCGAGCTGGGCTTGTAGGTACTTATTATTCGCCAGTTCATTGAAGTAAGCTAGCAACACGTTTTCCAAGAAAGACTGGGCGTTTTTGCTGATTTTCCATTGAATAAAAGTTTCACATGCCGCCAATTATTTTTCACCCGATTTTGATGGTAAAAGGCTATCGTTCTCGGCTCTTGCCTTTATTAGTATTACTAGCAGCGTAAATTTTATGTGTTCCTCATTTTCAATGCTTGAAAATGAAATTTTCTTCAATATATAAACTAAAAACATGCAAAGCTATTCCAATTTAATGACAAATACGGAAAAAGGCTGGCGCGTTATTTTTTTTTACGCACGATTCCAATGCGCGCGCAAGGCAAAGGCGCGAACGAAATCGAAAGCCAATTTTTTTTTTTTGTAAAAAGCTAATATTTTCGTATTTCTATTCGACGGATGGAGATTAAATCGACAAAATGTTATGTTTATTCATTACTGTAATTTACGAGATAATTTAATCTATAAATGATATTTGGTGTAATAAAACTTCTTTGAACTAACATATGAAACCTTGTTGATAAAAAGACTTATTACTCGACCAAATTAAGAAGGCTCTGATTCCATGCATATTATTAGCAATCAGTTACCTTGTCAACTTAGTCGGATAATATAATGAAAAAGCACGAGTGTTATAATATACTGAAAAAGCACGCGTGTTTTATATCTAGGATTATGAGCAAAAAATCGGTGGAATTAATACAGCGTTTTGAACAAGTGTGTTGAAAATTATGATTAATTTACCTGATTTCCTGGCATGTTTGGAGAAAAGCACTATATAAGCCTCGGCAGGAACAGCAATTCGTGGATACGTCTTCTTTATCGGACTCCGCTTCGCGTCGTCCGACAACATCGACACTCCTCCACGAATTGATACAAACCAAGTACCTAGCATAAAAGAGTTTCACTTTTAAAATACTGACGTTTATAATTTAATATTTTAGTTTATGTTTAAAATTATTTAATTTGATTAATTTGACAGCCGATTAAAATATTTTTACATAATTTTCAAAAGTGGCTGAATGCCGAATAGGTCTGTGCCTTCGAAGCCTCACTTGCCAAGAAATTACAAAATGGCGGACGAATGTTTGATATGTCACCGTATTTAAGAATTATTTCGCTTTAATTTAGTTTTTTCTTCGCAAGTGTGATGAAAAACATTGTGTGTAACTCCGGGGGTAAGCATATTGCAAACTCGGGTCTTTAATTCCCTCCAGCCTGCGGCTGTAGGGAATTACCACCCTAGTCGTATCCAAAATTTCACTTACCCCCCTCATTGCACAATGTACTATTAAAGGTTTGTGACAAGTAATTGCCACTAATTAATTTAAGCATACTTTTTATGACTTGCGAACTAAAGTTTCAAGATGGAGCATATTGAAACTTGTCGTAGCAGTGACATTCATGCTACACAAGAAGATAGCAACTTCATTGTTTTGTGGAATATAATTTCATGATTCGAAATCATAATTTTAACATTCGTTTATTGTAAACGAACGATTTCAACTAGTAAATATGTGTGCGTTTAGTAATCGAAATAGGGACTGTAGTTGAGTACCTACTCGGAAAACAAGCTCTGAAAGTATTGTTTTTTATTTGACTACGGGCTTGTAAAGTCATCATCATACAGACGTAACATTAGAGGTCGTTTATATTCAGAGCACGAGAGCAGGGCGCGGGTACGCGCGCCGCAGCCCGAGGCCGCCATCGAGAACAGCGCGTGCCGAGCGCGCCTGCTGCGCCACATCCAGCGCTGCCACGCGCTGCTCGACCAGCGGCTCGACTCCATCGAGGCGCAAGTCGCAGGTAACCTATGCTGACCAAATGTATACGGTCAACACTCATGAAAATACTGTAATTATCGATTATATGGATTATACCGATTTATTATAGATTATTAATAATTTATTTTCGAACTCTATTCACCTTTTTTACCTGAATGCTATCTCATGTACGCGTAAAAAGATAGCAATTTGTATATCAAACAGAAAGCTTATCATTATCATTTTAGCTATAATATTACGCAATTTACATATTACTCATACTTTGCGGACATAAAGTGGTAAGACGCGTATTTTTTACATGTTCATGTCATCAACTGATAGTCTTTCACCGCGATACAACCGGCTGACTATTTGCTTCATTCATGATAGCATCTAAACTATCATCTGACAAAGAATCAGCCGTGAGGAGATGACTGACGATATATGCTCCTGGCCGCGGTTTATTATGTATATAATAAGTATAACGCTATAGGGAACTTTTTGTGAATCATTAGTCCCGAGAAGTTGCTATATGTTGGTCTGCCCAAAATATGTATCGTTTGATTATTTTGGTTCCCAGAGCTAGAGTCCCAAGACGCGTCGCTCGAGGACGACGAGTCGCCGGAGTTTTGCCCGCGCGCCAAGCAGGCGCTGGTGATGATCTCGCGCGACCTTGACGCCATGGAGGAGCTCGGCATCGTCACCTAACACGCGCCGCCCGTGGCCCCCGCGGCCCCCGCCGCCTCCGCCGCCGTCCGCGCGGGCTAGCCGAGGCGGAAATGCGCACTAGCGGGTTTGGCGACGCGGCTACACCACCAGTGGCGGTTGTTGCTCGTGTTTTCCATTTAATGACAGGACACTATTAATTTTGGGTTCTACCACAAAGTTGTTTCTACTGGTAACTACTGGGATTTTTTTTACTAATAAAAGTTGTAAAAAATCCCAGTAGTTACCACTGGTTAGAACTTGGTGGTAACAATGGGAATAACCTTAATTTTGTATCGTTTTCGTTTCGGTCAGTGTTGGGTCAAACGAATCAGTCTAGCGAAATTTAATTGAAATCCTATAGGAATCATAACGTTAATGTGACCCTCAATCGGTTTAAAGAGGTAAAGGCGCACTATAACGAAAAGGATAGTATAAACATTTACGTTGTTTGCCATTAACAATACTAAAAGTGATGACATTGTCGAACGGGCTAGTCACTGCCAGAGTAGTGCAACGGAGACAGGCGGCGGTGCACCCACGGAACTAGAACCGAACGACATCATAGACCGGCTGTACGAGTATTAAAAAGGTCAAATGATTACGGCCAAGGATTAATTTGCAAGACAGCGATGTGTCAGTGTAAAAATAATATTATTATATAAAATGGCTCATCGAAAATTGTAACTCTGCTCACCACTTGGTCATGGTCTTGTCGTATTTGTAGGAATTAGAAACGATAGGTTAAAATAAATGATGTGCATCAAATGCAAAGCGAAGTGCTTTTAGTTATACCAACCAGCTGAATTGTCGGCACCTAAATGATTTAGTTAGTCTGTAACAGGCGCTGAATTAACCAACATAAGGCAGCAGACAACACAAAGGTTACCTGTGAATATTAATAAAGATAAATTCTGTATCATAAATGATATCACCCAGTGGATGAAGTGAAGTATAGTGAGATTTTTCTAACATCACATATTTGACACATGACATTTGATGTTTGAAGTGATGTGGCTAAGACAACATAATATGTCAAATCCAGCAATCGGATCGATTACAGTTACGATTTGTGAGATCGAATCGATTACCTATATAAAAATCAATATTAGGAACCTGCACAGCAGTCATACATGCAAATTATACTGCTAGTGACTACTTAGTATTAGCAAAATCAGGCATTTTTAGATCCAAAGTCAACTAAATTCAAATACAAGCTAAGTCAAAGTCCAAAAATACGAGCCAAGGTAACCAGATGTGAAAGAGAAGAATCCAAAAATAAAGCCAGGTGAAAAATACGAAAAGAAACGGAATATGCGCACAGTAAGGCGGAGAAACTTCGACAGACTGCGCATTTGACATTTGACAAACGAATGATTTTGACGTCAAATTTGATCCGCTCAGAAATCGACATTTTTTGCAAATCGTACGGTAAAGATCTATTATTATAATGGATTTTTAAAAGTATTTGTTTAAGTTAATGTTTTCTTAGTTATAATACCTTATTTTTGTATTTTCTGTAGGTTATAAATATATCGATTTTATCGATTATCTTTAACTTACGAATATGTTACCCGAATCGAAAAAAATGATTTGACCACAACGCTGGTTTTAAAAAAAAAGACCCTTAGGACGTAAACGTTTGTGCAGTGATTTATTATTGTTAAATACTTCAGATATACGATGTGAAAAAAATAACTATAAGCATAATTACATTCAAAAAGTGAGTGTAGTTTAAGTGGAAACGAAAGACATATTATAATTGCGTGGTTTTGTTTTTAATTATGTGAATGGATCATACATATTTACATTATATGGGTGCTGTCATGTGTCAAATATGTGATGTTAGAAAAATCTCACTATAGTTGTTCGTCGTTGCTGCATATTTTTGTACAGGCCATAGCCGCATTAGGAATTAGGATAAGTTAAGTAGTCGTTCCCCAACCTAATGAACTTTCAGTTTGTGGAAGTGCCTCCGCTGCCTTGTGCGGGTGCGCGAAGCGGGTTTAGCGCGACTGGCTTTACTTGCGATGGTATACTTGAATAAATATAATTTGCACCGATGAATGTTAAAGCTAGCTAAACAATCTTGATGTCACTTATTTTTCTATATTTTAATTACTAAGTTTTCCTGGTTCAACAATTTGGTACAAACTTTTCAGTTCATATAGTTAATCAAATTAAATATTTAATCTAAAGAACCATGCATCAGAATGATTCTGAGTGAGTGGTTGGTGAAGGTTTCATTTGCATAACGTATTAATATTAATTCAGACACGACACACAATAGTACATTGTGTATTAAGGGCGGTAAACAAGAATTTACGAACAAGTGTTAATTAAGCCCGAAGCCGAAGATTAACACGAGTTCGTAATCTCGTACCGCCCGTGGCACACACAATGTATTTCATCACATTTGTGGTTTAAAAAAAATTAAGCGAAATAATTCTTAAATACGGTGACATTTCAAACGTTCGTCCGCCATTTTATCATTTTTATTATGCCAGGTTAGGCATCGAAGGCACAGCTCCATCTGACATTCAGCCACGATTGAAAAATGTGTAAAAAATATTTTGAATGGCTATTATTCTATTAAATGTATCAAATGAAATATTTCAAACAAAAAAATTATAAATTATAAATGTCTGTATTTTAAAAGTAAACTCATTTATATCAACTTGGTTCGTATGAATTAGAGACATGATTAAAAAAATATGTTCATGGGCATAATGAAATTAAATAAAAACATCTTACCGCCCGTGTGCATACTATAATTAATATAGCTCATTCCATCTCAGTATGCTGGCATACAATAGTACCGTTTACGAGCAAGTGGGATGAAAAGTATCATAACTAGTTTTTTTTTATGATTCAGGAGGCAAACGAGCAGACGGATCACCTGATGATGGTTAGTTAGTTATTTATATACTTTAGCGCTCTTTTGTCTCTTTGTATTAAACGCCATAACCTGTACTTATAATACCATGTATAAATTGTCTTTAGTCGCCATTAGGCAAACGAGAAATGAGTACGTGCTAACGAGCTCGTACACCGAAAGAGAAAATCTTATGATTAACGACGATTATGACAGAGATGAAATAAATATGGAAGTATTTTTTGTGCTCCTAATGTTGTATGTGTATAACCTATTTATAATGTCATTGTTTGTATTCGTAAAGATAAAGTTTTATGACTGATCGGTGCAAATTATAACCGCTCTAGACAGCGAAGCCACTAGGGATAATGATTTTTGATAGAAACTGGATCGCCAGCGACGGGCCCGCTCACGTGTGAGGCCTTGGTCTCTGATTGATGCCTTACGCTATGATGAGTCATGTTCTAAACAAATGTTAATGTAATAAGCTGCAAACAAATTAGTTACCGATATTTAAAGAGATGGTACTTTACATTAAATCTATTAACATGAAATATAAATTCAGAAAGCCATCCATATCATTTTTTGTGTTTATTTACCTCACTTAAAAAATAAATAATTAATTTATCTAAAAATAAGCATCATGTGCAAACTGACAAGATGTTTAACACTTTCTGTCATATCAACAATATTGTTTGTCTTAAATTTCATAATGATTGTCGTGGAGATTCCAGATGGTGAAGACATCTCGAGAATATTTTTTTTTTGTTTTGCTCATTAATGTTGTTTAAAGTATAATATTATGCAGTGAACTATCGTGGAAGTATACAGCAAATGAAAAACTAGTCTTAATCAACATCCGGCAATCCTGGCTTTTAGTAAAGTCCAGCTATCTCTTTACTGCAAACAACTACCGATCGACGTCATACTTAAACGCTACTGCTAGGTTTAATGGAGGCTATATTTAAAAATAAGAAATTTCATAATCAACGTGTCATTTGATTTATCAATGAGGTCTCATTTAATTATCCCAGTAACTGGGTGTTTTACGTAACAAATTCGTTTTTCAATTTTCCCCAAAAAAACATCATGAAACCTATAATATTTCATACTTAAATATACTCCGCGAGCCGAGTACTATCAGCTGTAACAATATTGGTAACTAATTGGTTAGCACCTTATACAAGGTGGGCAAAAGAAATGTGCATTCCCGTTGCCAGGGAGGTTTTGGGTTTGGGTTTGAGGACCATCCCCGAAATCGCGAAAAAAAAAGTACCCTCTCATAGAAAATGGACCAGCTAAAATGTATGAAACAGCCAAGAAATGTTTTCGCGATTTCGGGGTTGGTCCCATAGTAAATAAGTTGCTCAGTATAAGCCCAAAATCTCCCTGGCAACGGGAATGATTGGAATTAACATATTTTTTGGCCACCTTGTATATCCTCTATTGGTCATATAGGCAGCATCAATAACAGCGTTTGAAACAACGCACCAAGTATCTACCACACTCGAATACTTTTCCGAATAGCGATACTTCGACAGTTCGCGTTCAAAAGTATCTGCAACAGTTTGCTCCAAATATGGATCAATATCTCTTTTTGGAGCGAATTTCCTTATCGCATGGTATAGACTGGGCGGATGGGTTTATGCGAAAAAATGTGTAAGTTTTCCGTCACGACCCTTTCTTAACCGTTCCAACCGAGTGTTCCACGAGACTCGCGTATTTTTTTGTAAAGCTATTAGTGATTGGTGGATACTTTTGATGCTTAACCTGAGACGCTACTTTTGATGCTGGCTGTACAATGTAACGATGTACTATGTAATCCCATGCGATAGCAAACTAATCAACTGACTGGGGTTGGAAACCAGTTTTAAATGATTAATATTTAATATATTTGAACAGTACAAGTACATATTTTATTTTATGAAAGATTTAAATATTGAGTTTATGAAATAAGTGGCATTTAACTGAATTTAGAAACTGACACGCAAAAAATATTGCGTATTATAGTCGCAGAACAGCTGATTTTTGGACTTGTCGATTATTTATTATTGTTTTCCTTGTATTTTGTACGACCGGAATAATGAAGTTAAATCGTATTGTTTGACAAATATTCTACAGATTTGTTACACGTGTTAATTTAATTATACCTATCCTATTGGCATGATGTCGTTTAATGGGTTTATATGAGATATCACCAGAAACAATTTATTGCATTTTAATTATTTTGAATAAGGAACTGTTTCGTTTATGACTCCCCTTGCATACACATGTCTAAGACGCAATAGAATTCGTATTTCTCTGCAGTAGACTGTACAGTCGAGTTCATAAATTGGTTGACTGGTAGAGAATGCCTTAAGGCATTAAGTCCGCCATTTGTACCTTCATGTATTGTGCAATAAAGATTAAATAAATAAATAAATAAATATATGAGCAAATCCAAGGCTTCAAAAATAAATGAGCATAGAAAGGTACATATGCATATGAACAGATTAACCAGTCAAAAATATGTACACATATCACCTGTCATATTAATCTAAGCAAGTATCACAATAATATGTAAGCAACTGAAAACTGACAAATATGTACTGTACAAATATTTTTCAAAATTATTTAACCAAGTGAAAGTACACAAATACCTACGCAAAAGTTTTTTCCAAATATTTATAAGCATGTAGTGACACAAAAAATATCTGTACTAACATTTTACAATTTTATGTGAACACGTAGAAGTTCATAAATATCGGATTAAAACTGAATAAATATATCACCTGGTTCTTACGGCCTACCTATCAAAATATATAATAGGCTTAAGTTAGTCTTAAGTTTAGACATTATAAGTTACTCTGTTATTATATTGTATTTTGACATGACGTGTTTGAAATGCTCGGGAATTCTGTACATATTTGATATAGGAATAAATATTATTCATTCAATATTCAATGCTGCGCAAATTAATCACAATTTGTATATGTTATTATACATATATTATTATACTCTTACAACAACCCCCTTATTATATATTTCTGTGTTCTGTATAGAAATAAATAATTTTAATTTTTAAATTTTCATTTATAAAACTTTTCGAGCCTGATTTAGTTAAATTATGTTTTATCCCTTTCTTGCAAATACATAAGTCAAAATGACAGATAAAGACAAACGATTCATAGCTAATTCAGGCATGTAACGCGATTATGAATAACGCCATTAGATTTTAAGCCCTTTATTCATAAAACTTGGCAAACATCAACATCAAGAACAGAGCCCCTAGTGTAAATTTATTCGATTTCGAAACGTGACGTACGCGTTTGCGTTAAGTCTCATTTAGTATGTAATTTAGAAACAGCGCGCCAAGTGGGACGTTTTGAAAACTCAAAATCCCATACAAAATGAGACTTAACGCAAACGCGTACGCCACGTTTCGCTATCGAATAAATTTACATTAGGGGTACTGATTATCATTTTTTAAATTGTAAGTGGCCAGTCATTAAAGTTATAATAGATGTAGGATTTAATACAATTAACAATTAATAAGAATTACAGTAAAATGTGAATAAAGGTACAATACAAACTTAAACTAATTAAAAACTAAAAATCTATATCTAAAGAGGGCCCCTGGGGCATAGTGCCAAAGATACTGGCAGCATTTCCTCGCTGAATCGCAACAATTATTCGTTGAGCGAGGAAGCTGCCAGCTCTTTTGTCTCTTTTTTGTCATTAAAGTTGATAACAACCTCTTTTAAGTCGATCATAAATCGAAACCAGCAAGAATGGGTAAGAAGCCGCAAGCAAACACTTATGGCACTTCTATGACTTGACACTTAAAATGAAAGAGACAAATGTATGATTTGACAGTACGGTACTCTTTTCAATGATTGTCAAATTGTTAAGTCTTATGTTTGTTTAGATTATGGTAGTTTAGATATTTACGAACTTATGTGTTCACATACAATTGTTAAACGTTAGTACAGATATTTTTGTACCACTACATGCTTATAAATATTTAAAAAATCATTTGTGTACTTTCACTTGGTTAAATAAATTTTGCTCTCATATTATTGTGATACTTGCTCAGATTAATATGACAGGTGATATGTACATAGTTTTGATTGGTTAATCTGTTAAGATGCGTATGTATTTTTCTATGCTCATTTATTTTTGAAGCCTTGGATTTGCTCATATATTTATGAACTTGACTGTACAATTCCTATTCCGTTAGAATTAGACCAAGCTAAGTTTGCTGCGATTTTGATAGCAAAAACTGTGTAAGTCTTATATAATACTTATAGTAAACGCCATAATTTCATAGAAGATTGACGTTTAAAAACAACACTGGCACAGCTGTGTTATTAAAATCGCGGCCAACTTAGGTTGGCCTAATTTTGTTGGCAAAAAGTGTTAACGGAATGGAAAAAACTATGTGATGTATTAAGTGTAATTTTAAGCCATTTAAGGCAATATTAATGGCTATAGTAATGTTAAAGTTTAATACTGAGTCAATATTATATTTTGTTTCCTAACAAGGGATGTGAACACCGAGTTTTTCTAGAAGGTGGTAAGCATGTAAAGGAAATTCAGGTTATTACTTAATTTCCACAGCTGTCGTTGGCCCAATTGAATCAACTGACAAACGGTTGCCGAGCTACCGCTACCGCAAGGTTTGGCTCAAACGGTAAAGCCCGTCACTGGTGGAGCGATAATATTCTAATTTCACAATAGAATCTAAACTATCATCTGAGAAAGTGTCAAACGGGAGGCGATGACTAAATTTTTTTACGTCTTTCGGTAGCTGCCATTCTTCAACCCACCAACGGAGGGTTTATCATATATATCCGTTAACCACTATATGAGTCATGTGGGGTAAGGGTAACTTATTTACTAATGGAGAGGTGGAAGTTTGTAATACACTTAGGAGCAAAACTGTCCCAATAGTAGCATATTATCAGAATGTGGAGAAGTTGATGTCGATCAAGGGGAGAGCACATAATTAACACATAACAGTACTCCTTGAAATTTTCTACAAATCCGCCTAACATGATGTACTTGGCATTGGCAAAATCATCATAGATTTGAAGGAAGCCATATTTTAAAAGAAGAAGAATTATATATGGTTCCCTATTTGAAGTTTTCATAGGAGGAACTAGAAATATTGGAAAAAATAAAAATGTGTTTTTTTTCTACTTTTCGATTCAAAATTACAAAATAACCGTAAATGCCAAGTACATCATATGTTAGGCCGATTTTCAGAAAATTTCAAGGAGTACTGTTATGTATTAACCATGTGCCCCTCCCCTTGATCGACATCAACTTCTCCACATTCTACTAATATTTATGCTACTATTGGGACAATTTTGCTCCTAAGTGTATTTGTAAAAAAATTTAAGATATGTTGGTGAAGACTTAGTCTATGCAAAAAAAAATCCAGATGGAATCATTCGTTTACAAACAAAAAGAATATTTAAAATCCAGTACTGTTAAGGTAAAATTTGTCGTCAAGATGAAAGTTGTTACAAGTAAATGATTTTTTTTCCTGTTAGTAATGTTTTTAAGCCTTTTATTCAGTATAACATTTGAAGTTATGTTATGTCGCAATAAAGTTCGCTAAATGTTATCAACATTAGTCTGCTTACAATAATAAAAAAAAACTACAAATATCATTTAGCTGCGCACACTTACCCGAAGTATGGGCTAAGTGCGCGCATTTTGAGCTGATTGAATTAAAGCGATTTTTCTCCGGAGTGTCAAGATTTTAGTGGTTTTTCTTGATTTAATTATTACCTTAATAAATGCTTTACCTGATACATATATTCATTTCCCTTCCATACTTATTGTTTAATTTTAATACTAGTTTGAAAAAAAAGTGCTCACACTTGCCCCACAGACTTTTCGATTTGTCCATGTCTGTCTAGCACTTACATTGTGAGAGAGACGAAAATATACCGAGCTATATATCGCAAGGTATCTTAAGATGCCTTGCTATAAGATATCATAAGATACCCAAATATATATCATAGCTTGGTGTGTGGACTCTATCAAATGGTACGTAAAATATGTCGTAAGATGCCTTGTTATATCTTTTGGTATATTATCGCTCTGTCTGTGACGGGCTTAACACATTGACATATATATCTAAGGACGGGTCTTATGGGCACTAATAATGGCGCTAGTTCAGTGGTGTCACTCTCGAATTCGAGCCAATCATGTAGTTTAACGGAACTAGTTGCGACCAATCGCGCGCGTGGTGCGAACTCATCAACCAATCACGTTGCGGCGTTAAACTGCACGATTGGCTCGAATTCGTGTGTGTGACACCGCTGTACTGGCCCCATTCTTATTGTTCGTAAGGCCCGTCCTTAGATATATATGTCAATGGCTTAACATTACAATAGGTGGTACAACGACTACATGACTAATCCCAAGAAAAACCCTAGCCAGGTGTACCTCGTAATGTACCTCTACCCAAGAGCTCACAAATGTGAACCCAAGTCTCCAGCGCTGAACATTGAACAAGTGGTCGTTGGGTATTCGGACTTTATTTGACCAAAAGTAGTTTATTTATAGATCAACTCTTTAGTGTAAGCTTTAATCATAACATGTTAATACAATAATAATAATAATAATTACATTAAACTATTTTCATAAACATTGCTATGAATTTTATTACCTACATTTGCAGCAATTGCAAATAATTAATAAGTCGATAATGGACGAACGCTTCTCCATACAAACGTCCTTCATTTTCTGTCCTGGATATTGACATGGAAAAAAGTCTTACACAATTTATTGCGTAATATCTGGGCGACCGAGCTTTGCTCGGAAATAGTACATTATGATACAAGTGTGCTAAGTTGGTCATTACACACGAGGCGATATTGTGCGCACGAGCTGTAAGCGAGCGCGCAATAAGAAAGCCGATGTGGGTAATGACCAATGTACACGAGTTTCATACGACGTTTTTCAACACACTTGCGAGGAAAAAACAAAACATTTTTTGTTAAAACAGTAAAAGTACAATTTTCAAAATGGTGGCTTACAGTTTTAACATCGAATAATTTCACCAAAGCGTGCGGGGCTTGTAGGCACTTTTTCGCCAGTTCATTGAAGTACAACACGTTTTCCAAGAAAAACTGGGCGTATTTGCTGATTTTCCATTGAATAAAAGTTTCATATGCCGCCAATTATTTTTCACCTGATTTTGATGGAAAAAGGCTATCATTTTCGGCTCTTGCCTCTATTAGTATTTCTGGCAGCGTCAATTTTATGTGTTCTTCATTTTCAATGCTTGAAAATGACATTTTCGTCAATATTATTAACTAAAAACATGCAAAACTATTCAAATATGACATTTATGACAATTACGGAAAATGGCTGGCGCGTTATTTTTTATTACGCACGATTCCAATGCGCGCGTAAAGCAAAGGCGCGAACAAAATCGACAAAAAGCCAATTAAAAAAATTTAAAAAAGCTAATATTTTCGTATTTCTATTCGACGGATGGATATCAAATTGATAAAAAAACTTGTCTTTTTTAGTCATTAATATAATTTACAAGATAATTTAATCTATAAATTATGTTTATTGTGATAAAACCTCTTTGAACTAACATTTGAAACCTAATAGTTTAACCTAGTTGGTTAAAAAAAAGTATTACTCGACCAAATTAAGAAGTCTCCGTTTCCAACCATATTATTAGCAATCAGTTACCTTCTTAACTCAGTCGGATAATGTAATGAAAAAGCACGAGTGCTAATAATATACTGAAAAAGCACGCGTGTTTAACATCTTATACCTTTAAACGAGCAATTCTTGTTTGTGCATATTTCAGGGATCTCGGAAACGGCTCTAACGATTTCGCTGAAATTTGGAATATGGGGGTTTTTGGGGGTAAAAAATCGATCTAGATTAGTCTTATGTTTGGGAAAACGCGTGTTTTCGAGTTTTCATGCGTTTTTTTTTCGACGCAGAATATGGTCGCTAATTTCGTGTTGCCGGCCACTGTCCGTCTGGTCCAGCGGGTTAAGACGCGGACGGCAAGAAACAATCAGTGTTACGGGATCGAATCCCGCCCGGTGACTAACTTTTGTTCAAGTTTATATATTTTTTTAATTTTTATTGTTTTTAGACAAGTTTAAAAAATGTAGTTAATGTTTGAGATAACAATATATACTCCTCAAAAGAAAATAAGGGCCACTGAGTTTTTTGGCTGTAACTTAAAACATACTTACTTATTTTATGTGATATATTTTTTTACAAATAAAAATGGCATTCTTTTTTTTACAATTTAAGTGTATTTCTATCCGAGCTTTGCTCGGTCGCCCAGGTATCTAGGATTATGAGCCAAAAATTGGTGGAATAAAAACGTCGTTTTGAGCAAGTGTATTGAAAACAAATATAAGAACTAGCTACTCTGCTAGCGTTTTACCTAATTTGTTATTTGGGACTATCCTCAACAAATACTACTGAAGATTATACCTAGCCGTGTTTCTTAATATTCACATGACTGTTTACTTTCGTCGCATTCGAAATGAAAAATAGAGTGTTTAACACGGGTGAAAGGCACTATTTCAGTCTCGGACTATTGGCGCTCTTTCTGCGTTGGAGCGCCAATCTACCTCAACAGAAATGGGTGCCTTTCATCCCTTGGTTAACAACAACAGATTATTTACAGTTTTACCTACTCTTATTTAAAAAAGTCAATTTCGAAAATTAAATTTCAATCCCTTTTTAACCCCTTTTATGGGATACATTTTCAGAAACGGTTAAATGGTTTTAATTGGATTCTAATAACACATCTTTGAACAAAGTTCCTCACTCAAAAAACGTTCGATTCCGATACAAAACTTCACTCGACAACTTTCTCTTTTTAACCGCCTTAGAGATCGAATTTTTCAAAATCGCTTATTATGTCTCGTGTACGTTATAAACAGGGGTCGGACAAAAAGTGCGGATGACGTAAAAATGACGTAATCTTGCACACAGGATGATGTTTGAGATTGTATTTAAACTTCCGTGTGACATGTAGAACAAAGTAGTAAACCTAGTAACAAAGTAGTATTAATGAAGTAACAAAATAATCGTTATATTTATATTATATTAATACGACGACCGGTTGGCCTAGTGGGTAGTGACCCTGCCTACGAAGCTGATGGTCCCGGGTTCAAATCCTGGTAAGGGCATTTATTCGTGTGATGAGCATGTATATTTGTTCCTGAGTCATGGGTGTTTTTTATGTATTTAAGTATTATAAATATTTATATATTATATATATCGTTGTCTAAGTACCCTCAACACAAGCCTTATTGAGCTTACTGTGGGACTTAGTCAATTTGTGTAATAATGTCCTATAATATAAAAAAAAAAATTAAGAAAACCCATGGAATTAATAATACATTTATGCATTTTTTTATGAAATTACGGAAGTTTTCATTTTGTAGTTGCACCCAGGGTATGTTTGCTGCAATCATAAAATTTGTAAGGTTCATATTAAATTCACTTTGCCCTTTTTTTTCTACGTTTCCGATGTTTGGTTGTCTCCAAATGTCTTTTAATATTGTTTACCTTCGTTGGTATATCTTGATTACAGCAAGAGCAGTATACGTGTTTGTCACTTACCTCCAAAAACGGAAAATTGACACAATATTCGAGTAAAGATGACATTTTAGAGCGTTTTCTTATACATTAGTAAATGTAAATTTTAGCTAAATATAATCGTGAAGATACAATAGCTAAACAATAACGAAGTCAATTTATTGTTCATCTGATTGACAATGTGTCAGTCAAAAACGTTACTCATTTCAAGTGGCGATATCGTTTAATAAAGAGGTTGATAAATGATAAGTGATAATTGTTTATGAAAATCAAAAATACTATTTGAAATCATCCTATAAGTGGTTTGACGTCATCCGCACTTTTTGTCCGACCCCTGGTTATAAACGTAACCCGATTTGAAAATTTCGACTTCCTAGCTTTTGTAGTTTCGGCTAACTATCTCGTAATCACGTTTGCACTCATACCCATAGAGAAATTAGGTATGTGGGTCTGGGGGTTGGTTGGGCCCCTCCAATTGGTCTGGCTGCTTACAAAATGTTTTGTAATAGTTCCTTGAGTATCATATATGTATAATACGTAATTCACATAACGTTAACTCACATAGGTGAGGAAACAAGGTGGTTAAACAGAGATGATTGTGACCATTTCAAGGCCTGTCGACTTCCTTAGAAAGACACGAAACTTAATAATTGCGTATGTGTGGTCTGATGCTGGAGAAATAGTAACACGTAATTAACATAAAATATTTTGCTACAGCAACATTGGTCCCAATCTGGCTTTGTCTATACAAATTTGGGAACAAAAAATACATTTCGATGCTAGTGCGGAAGTATGTCATTACTTCACGAGTACCGAGATATCTTGGCGAGACTCGGGACGAGTGAAGAATGATATTTCCGCACGTGTATCAAACGACGTTTTTTAATACAGTTGCGAAAAAATAAGAAAAACAACAAGTACTTTTTTATGCATGTTCTATAAGACAGAAACAGTTGTAAATAGGTATAACATATTATAGTATTATTACCTAAGTATCGTTATTTACGATTATTTGTGTATCGTATATTTAAATTGTATGAAAACAATATCGAATGTTGCCTTTGGAAACTTAAAACATTCTTGCAATAAGAAAAAAACGCCTCTGCTTTTACAGGCGTTTCGGCAGCTATTCCGTTCCATTCAGACAACTTATTAAGGACGGTTTTTCAATATTAAACGTGTTATATGGATGGAGAGGTAAGTAATTAAATATGTTTATCTTATATTTATTATTTTTACATTAACAGTAGGTTTTTATGTTGATTACGACTTTTAAAGGAAAGTAACATTAACACTCAGCAATAAGTAGTCATGAATTGGAACAAGTGGAAAAGTAAAAAGCAATAGTTCGCGAAATCCAACTTTCCGCACGCTAAACAGCTACGTAAAGTAGCACTTTTTGAGCAACTGTATTAAAAAAATATTTTTATCAAATATTTTAAATTTAGGTACTTATGTCTCACTACCATATGTACATTACCATTTTTTAAATACATTATTATTAATTTCAGTTTGTCTTTGTCTATGTTCATAAAATCTATGGAGGTCAGAGGCACGTCTACCCTCCATAAGGCCTTGCACTTGGGTCTGGCCGGTTAGAATATAGACAAAAGTCTGCAATGTTAATACTGTCAATAAAGTCATTGTCGCAAAACTATCAAATATCCAGGGGTCGGACAAAAAGTGCGGATGACGTAAAAATGACGTAATCTTGCACACAGGATGATGTTTGAGTTTGTATTTAAACTTCCGTGTGACATGTAGTAACAAAGTAGTATTAATGAAATAACAAAATAATCGTAAATAAATCCATGGAATTAATAATACAGGTGGTAGGGTGATGTAGTGAATAAAATAAATTTCACGAAACTTGTTACCATAAGGTATAATTATTTGAAATTAATTAGAACAAGTCTGTGGGATCCTCAGATAAATAGGTTTAATAGTGAGAACAGTAGGTAAGATTAGTAAAAATAAAAAAAGATAATTTGATGTTATGTTTGCTGCTATCATAAAATATGTAAGGTTCATATTAAATTCACTTTGCCCTTTTTTTTCTAAGTTTCCGACATGTTTGGTTGTCTCCAAATGTCTTTTAATATTGCTTACCTTCGTTGGTATATCTTGATTACAGCAAGAGAAGTATACGTGTTTGTCACGTACCTCCAAAAACGGAAAATTGCCACAATATTCGAGTAAAGATGACATTTTAGAGCGTTTTCTTATACATTAGTAAATATAAATTTTAGCTAAATATAATCGTGAAGATACAATAGCTAAACAAGAACGAAGTCAATTTATTGTTCATCTGATTGACAATGTGTCAGTCAAAAACGTACTTACTCATTTCAAGTGGCGATATCGTTTAATAAAGAGGTTGATAAATGATAAGTGATAATTGTTTATGTAAATCAAAAATACTATTTGAAATCATCCTATAAGTGGTTTGACGTCATCCGCACTTTTTGTACGACCCCTGCTGAAATATCTATCAAAGTTTTCATATAAAATCCACGGACTTATAAGAGTATCCGGATAGGGTACATTCATTATATACATGGGCCAAAAATTGTGTCCACATGAGAAGTCAAGGTGGGCCGTTGCATCTCTTTCTAATTAGGGTGACCATGAGTTATATGTATCTGGAATATTAGGATAACGTGGAATATATAGTTTGCCCAAGATCTTTTCTCATTCATGCATAGTCAGAGAGAATCTTACTGTCTTTTTTCTGTGCTAGTATTATGGCCCTGAAAAAGGGTGGATATAGTTTATTCTCTTCTGTAAAACGCTTCACAAAATCTTACTTAATTTAGTCGTCCTAAAAACTGTTACTGATAGGCGTACCGGACCGCCACCATGATCGATCGTGAGGAAGGTGGTCCGCCGTAACTTCTGTCAAGAACACAGGTATGAGTAAGAGAGAGACAGATATGCTGACAGGACCAGTCTCGGTCCGCTCCGCCCGTTTCTTATAGTTTTTAACCAAGGCGCTTGTCAATGGAGCGTAATAGACATTAGAGAGACACATATTATCTTTTTTTACGATAGTATTATGCTTGTTAGCAATGCCGGATTTAGAGGTCTGGAGGCCTCGGGCAATAAAGGTGTGGAGGCCCCCTGGCCCCAATTTTTTTCCAAATAAAATGGTAAATTTACCGAATTCTCTATTGTGGGGGGCCCCTATTTTGTGGAGGCCCGGGGCAGTAGCCCCGGTTGCCCTCCCCTAAATCTGGCCCTGCTCGTTAGAGCCGAGCATACCGCGAACGCCAAAGTTCGCAAATTGCGAGTATCTTTCTTTGTCACTCTTAACTAGGGATTGCAAACCGGATTGATTTTCAATCCGGCCGGATCCGGCCGGATTTTGGCCATAATCCGGCCGGACCGGATCCGGTTTGGTATAGGGATATTGAAGTTACCTAAATGGCATACTTTTCTAGTTTTTTGCATAATACGTATTCCTAAATCTATAATTTAAGTTAATAAATAACTTCTTAACAATAAAATATAACTTAGTAGTAAACAGTGTGACTCGGTCAATATCACTTTAAAAACAAAATATGAAATCGGTCATTTATTATATTTAACCTTTCACAAGTGCTCAAATTTTCGTTTACAATTGTAAATTTGATTAGTTTCCAAAGCCTGGTAATGGGATGTGGGGTGGGAATTGGAACTTCTTGAAAGGACAAGTTTTCGTAACTGTTGTTTGATTGAATTCTTTGTTACGTTGACATCCATTCCAGTAAGAAAATAAGATATTTTACTATTAACCAAAATGATATTAAATTTGCCCTCATTTTATTTCCGAGAAAGTAGGAGACTATGATTTAAAAAAAATAACTTTTTCTTAATTTACAGATAAAGATAGTTTATTATTCAAGTAGGCATATTATAATGCGCTTATGAAACAGAAAACTATATTGTTCAAATTATAGGGAATGGAGCACGACACGACGATCTCATGCGAAAAATAATAGTGTAGGATTGAAATCCATCGCGGAAAGAGACTCTCTAAGAATAGTTACATGGATCAAATAAAGAATTGGCTAGACGTAGAGTAGCATGTACCAGGAGATGAAGGAAATTGCATAAGATTGGATGAAATTATAAATACAAAGGATTCTCTCGTAAATTTGAATAGAAAATAACCAATATTTTATATATATATATGTATATGTATAAATATCTGAGCAAAATAACTGAAAAAAAAAAACTGAGCAAACTAAATGTTATCATAATATTCATTCACAAATATAACACATATTGATTAGCCCAACTCTAGTCGGTTGAGTACCGCCGACTTAATCCTGCTCATTTGTTTACTTTTAATCTCCTATCACAACATTAACCTTCTCTTTAGAATAAATTACAAATGCCTTCCATAGCATCTCCATTCTTTTATTTTTCCTTCTATAACAGTATTTATGTAATCGTCATATCGTGCCACCAACATGAAAGGCAACTTCTGTTCCCAGTCATCGTCATATATATTTTTATTTAACTAAATTTAAACTTTTTCATTCGTTTTACGCTCTGTTCAACTTCACACCTCTCATCCGTCGCCTTTTCCTTATCTAAAACGCACAGTGCGTGCTGTATTTAGGGGTTTTTTTATTTTACCGGATCCGGTCCGGATCCGGCGATTTTTACCGGATCCGGTGGCTCCTGAAAAGTGCCGGATCCGGCCGGATTACCGGATCCGCCGGACCGGATTGCAATCCCTACTCTTAACTCCTTTATATCTCCATGTATAAATTATTAACTAATATAAACGGGACTTAATCGCGTATTAAGTTTTATGTTTACGTCCGACGTTCCGAGAATGGCGTTATCCCCTTGGTCTCGAAGAAGACTGGCTAAAGTTGACATCAACATCTTCTAGCCGCGCGAGTTTTTCAAGCTACTCGCACTTGGTCTTGTTTATTGACTTGAACATTTTGCGCACTAGGGATGGTTACTCTGTCGACACACAATACTAACGATATCCGATTTTTCGACTGTCGATATTCGTTCTTGCTTACACATACTAATAACTGGGGGCCTACCGCAAAAACCGAAATTCGCAAATTGCGGGGATCTTTGTCTTTTACTCTCACTAAGACGTAATAAGAGTGACAGAGAAAAACGCCTGCAATTGACAAACTTTGATTTTCGCGGTTATAGCCCATTCCATGTGGATGAGATTTGTATTTTCTAATTCCTCCTTCTTCCTCGCGTTGTCCCGGCATTTTGCCACGGCTCATAGGAGCCTGGGGTCCGCTTGACAACTAATCCCAAGATTTGGCGTAGGCACTAGTTTTTACGAAAGCGACTGCCACCTGACCTTCCAACCCAGAGGGTAAACTAGGCCTTGTTGGGATTAGTTCGGTTTCCTCACGATGTTTTCCTTCACCGAAAAGCGACTGGTAAATAACAAATGATATTTCGTACATAAGTTCGGAAAAACTCATTGGTACGAGCCGGGGTTTGAACCCGCGACCTCCGGATAGCAAGTCGCACGCTCTTACCGCTAGGCCAGCAGCGTTGATAGGCCCCAGCGCTGATGAATGTCGAACTCAAAAATGGTCACGATTCTTCATTTGTAGTCTGCCTCTTTCGCACTCATAGTATGTTCAAATGCGTAATGGTATATATATATATATATATATATATATATATATATATATATATAACAGTTAGTAAAACCGTTTCAGTATTAAAATATAATGTATAAACGTAAGTCTGGAATGTTTAAGGACTTTGGATATTAATTATTCTGTAATAGCTATCATTCCACCAATGAAATATAGACATACCTAATTAGATAAACTTACTTAAGTACTTAATAAGAATTGTATAAAATCGTGCCGACATCATGTTTCATCATCGAGGCGGCCCGCTTCCTGATTACGGCGTAAAAGCCATCAATTTGCCGCTCTGCAAACATCACGGAGGCGCTGCAGTGTCACGGCAGCCCGAACAGCACTCTACACGCATCATTATACTGGACGCGCAAGGCACTGTACCTATGTACGCTGCGTATGTCTGACCCATAGGCTACACGTGTAAAAGGATTGGCAGTACGCCTTAAAAAGGGTTACTTTGACTGCATCAGTACAACGCGCGAACCGCCGGGCCAGCATATTACAACGTACAGCCAGCGCCCTACGTTCCCTCTCTATATCAAGGTTGTCACTTAGGTCATCGGTGACCCAGTGCCGTAAATATTTAAATTGCTGTACCTGCTTTAACGGTGCCCCACACAACCTGACAGGTGGTACATCAAGATATGTTTTAGTACCGGCCTTGAAAACCATGAACTCGCTCTTTACTGTGTTATATTTAAGTCCATAGGTCTCCGCGTATGACTCACAGATGTGCAACATTTTCTGCAACGCATTAATTGAAGGGCTGAGCAACACCATCATCATCATCATCATCTCCTAGCCGTTTTCGACCACAGCGACTGCGTTCTACCGCTGAGAGCGTCGCTGGTGCGCTCTCAGGTGACTGATATAGCCAATTTTTGCAGCAAATGTACGACCACACTCGTTGCAAGTCAGCACCCCTCCGACATAATTGTAAAGTATGGCCGCAGGTGGTCTGGCCTTCAGCTCGTCGCGCTTAGCGTCGAGTTCTGTGAGCCGCCTGGCTTCAAACTGACGCACCTGAGTCTGCACAATATGCCTCCAACGTGGACGGTCACTGGCTAGACTCTCCCACTTCGTTGGCTCTATATAAGCTCTCTTCATATGCCGTTTCAACACATCTTTGAACCGCAAGAATTGGCCGCCTTGTTTGCGCTTTCCATCTTGCAGTTCGCAGTAGAAGATGCGTTTCGCGACTCGGTCTTGGGACATGCGGGAGACGTGACCGCACCATCGTAGCTGTCGTCTCATTAGGTAGGCCTCTATTCCAGCGACAACTGATGTTATTTATGCAAACTTCATCCACTGAGCATCCTAAGTTGGTGTTGCTCAGCTCCTCGATGAGTCGGTTCATGTACAGGTTGAACAGTCGGGGCGAGCTTAACACACCCTGCCGCACCCCGCACTCCAACCCATACACTTCCGAGTGCGCTCCTGCCCACTTAACATTGTTTTTCTGCCTGCTATACCAGTACCTAATAATGGAAATGACTTCACTAGGTATGTCAGTCTCTTCTTTCATCTTCTGCCACAGCCTGTTGTAAGATACCAGGTCGAAAGCCCTTTACAGGTCCAGATAACAGGCAAATACAGGAGTCTTTCTAGCTGTGTAATACTGAACAGTCTGCATGAGACTCAGGATGGCACTATCTGTGGATAGACCAGGGCAGAACCCGAATTGAGCATCATGTAACTTTATGTGCCTATCCAAATGTCTGTCAAGCAGCCTGTCCAATATCTTAGCTATAACGTTTGCTAGCGAGATAGGCCTGTAGTTGGATATGTCAGAGGGATCGCCGGTCCTATCTTTTAGAATAGGTACAACAACTGTGAGCATCAGATCATCTGGCAGATAGCAATGACTAAGACACAAATGGAAAAACATAGCCAGGACCCTCGGTAAGTGAACCCCGGCGTACTTCAGATGCTCGATACTGAGGCTATCCTTACCTGGTGACTTTCCTCTTGCCATCTTTTTAATTACGGAAGATACTTCTTTGGCAGAGAAGGTGACACTGTAATCCTCAGGAGAACTATCAGCGTCGGGCTCCTGCACCGGGGCCACTAGGGGCGACTGAACACGAAAATGACCACGAGAATTCGCAATTTCGATAGGCTCATGACAACCGGCTACGCTTACAGGGGTACCCGGCCTCGGAATTAATTTACTTGTAGCTTTCCAGAAACTAGAAAATTTCCCACACGAGTGATGTTGAGCAATTATTTCCATTTTTATTTTTTTGGCTCATTGTTTTGGCAGTATTTTAATTGTAATGTAAATGATCGTATGCGATTTATAATTTTTACATATTGATTTATTTTTCAAACGCGTTATTCAATAAAAATACATGTAAAATATCGCTCACATTCTTTCTAATGCTAAAAAACGAAGTCTGGCATGTATGTATCAAAAGTAAAGAGATGTTTGTCAGCGATGGCTAATAAAACCAGCATATTGTAGTTCCTTAACGATTTTCAGTAGTAAACGTAATAAAATCTAATTAAATTACATAAATCCAATTCCGGAATTTTCGATATTCAGTGGTGGTATTCCAGAATTGTAATATCGGAAAATTGGTCCGAGATTCCGGAATCTCGGATTGCAAGCCCTATTAGGGACAAGCTAGGGAAGAAATAAAAATGAATGAATATTTCACAAGTTCATTGAATAAAAAATAGACAAAATAACTTTAGCCCTCATAGAACTTGGGTAACTGATCTCCAAGGATAACCGACCGCCTCACGCCGGATTCCGTGATGACGCCCAGCCGCACCACGCCGCCGGACGAGCCGTCGCGCAGCATGGCGAGCGCCAGCGTGTTGGTCACGAACTTTACGGCCTCCTCCTCCTTCATGTTGGGCTTGAAGTTGGCGTCCACGTAACCGTACACGTAAGTAGAGCCTGATCCACCGATAGATACAGCTTGTCGTTGCATCATACCACCAATTGGTACACTGTAAATTTGACCTGAAAGGATTAACCAATTTCAGTATTAAATAATAAACATAAAAGTTCCAGGTGAGCGTCAGGATGGCGGGTGGACCTCAGCAAAATTGAACGAAATATTTCTATTATATTGTACCTTCGGTGTACCTCAGTGTACCTTTAATAGAATCCAGTGTACCTCTCCCTAAAACATCGTGACAACGTCATAAGAAAATACTGATGGAATGGTTTCATTTTTCAAAAGAAAATTTTAATTTTATTTGTTTGATAGATATTTTGTATGGATATAGAGGAGGTAAATGGAAATCACAATTGAATTGATCAAGTTACATTTATTTGTACGCATAAATACAATTGCTGCCGAACGCGGAGGCCGATTGTGCCTCTTTGTCGCTCGTTGCGCGCTCTCGCTTGCACTTCAAGCCTTAAATGGAACGCCTCAGAGCGAGGTAACGCCGCATGAGTCATGTTTTTTCGTGCGTGCAGCCGGCTCCATCGAATTATAAGACGTTGTCATGTCAAAAAGGTCCACCCGCCATTCTGACGTCAGGATGGCGGGTGGACCTTTTTTGTTCAATATCTCGTTTTAGGGAGAGGTACACTGATTTCTATTCATAGTTTACAGAGGTACACTGAAGGTACAATATAAATACATCAATTTTGCGTGAAATAATGCAAGATTTCATAGGTCCATCCGCCATCCAGACGTCAGAACGGAGGGTGGACCTTTTATTGATAAATATCTCGTTTTAGGGAGAGGTACAATATGTTTATAAATATTTCGTTCAATTTTGCTGAGGTCCACCCGCCATCCTAACGCTCACAAGTTCAAGTCCGCGGCCTAACCTTAATTCCAAAATGTTAATAGTATTTTTATACAATCGTGATAAAATAAAGAGCTTTCCAGTCGAGTACCGTGTTTAGGCAACGGAGTTTGGTGAGTCGCCTAAGTAAGGTACAAGATTGAAAAGCTTGATTATATTACTATTATACAATACTTTTTAACGAGTCATTTAAAATACGAGTAATCTTTTTTTTTACTATAAAACCTATATAATGAATGAACATTGGTACTATCCCAGAAGACAAAATGTAGTACAAAAGACATAAACGCGCGACCGGCACGCGACGGCGGCGGCACGTGATTAGTCAAGTTTTTTTTATAGTTGACTACAGGGTATTTAAAATATTATTATAAGTATAGTTGAGTTGGGAGCCCATACACGAATAGTATGCAATTATAGTTTGGAATACGAAAACTTAATTAAACCATTACAGTCGACGAGTAGAAAAAGAAAAGTTTCAACAACCACTTCAAAATTATTATAAATAAATAAATATTATTGGGACATTCTTACACCAATTGACTAAGTCCGCGTTACGCCAAGAGACTTGTGTTGTGGGTACTCAGTAGGGCTTGCAATTCGATTATTCGAATATTCGACCTGTTTTCATATTCGAATATGCGGCCGCTCAGTTTTCGAATATTCGAATATTTTTGATTGCTGGAAAAAATCTATTTCATCCGCTATGGTCACAGTTTCTGTGTGTTTTGCCGGGTATTTTTTACAGTGAATGAGGAACGGTAGGTATTCAAATGCGAAGGAAATAATATTTTCATTGTATTCTTCTCGATAGGCTTCGTGAAATTACAGCTAAACCTAACTCGATTTCAACGAAAATAAAATCAAAAATTGTTATTTTTATTGTGCGGCTAATGCTTTTTGTAGGACAGTGGATACAGAGCAACGTTACGTAAGTTTTAAGTTAAAGGGTCATTCTGTTTATTCAGTAGGGTTACTACAAGCTTAACGCGCACCTGCCCGACTAATTTAACCATGCACCTTCAGGTGACGAATAATCAGCCAACTTTTTCCCTTTAATATTCCAATATTATAATAGCCGACCATCAGGAATCAAAACTTGCCAAAACAAATAAAGCTAACAAAAATTCAATATACATAGACACATACAATACATACAATCACGCCTATTTCCCGGAGGGGTAGGCAGAGACCACGGATTTCCACTTGCTACTGTTTAGGGTGTCTAGACCTGGCCTTTCTTCAAGATTTCCCCGATTTGATCAGAGAAAGTCAGCCGAGGTCTACCCCTTCCAGCTCCGTCTTCTACTTTCCATTATACACTCTCTTTATTAGCCTTATTTCACTCATTCTTTCCACGTGTCGAATGGTCTGAGATGGTATCTCAACAAACCTTTTTCAATTCTTGTCACTATATCTTCGTTCAGTCAGCACTTCTCTATCACACTGTTTCTAATTCTATCTTGTAATCTCAAACCACACACACTTCTCAACGCTCTCGTTTCCACTGCATCCACGTGGCTCTGATGCCTCTTTTGCTATACCTAACTTTCGCTACAATACATAAGTGCGGGTACCAACACCCACAGCACAGACAACCGTGCTTTTTGTGACACCATCTGGCTGCTCATAAAAGCGTTAAGTGCCCCATACACACGACATGATTAATTTCCAGCATTTACTCCCTATCAATGTCTTTATCATGCTTACCGGCTCTAGTAAACAAAGTTCCCAGGTGGACAAACTATTTCACTTGTTCCACTCTTTCTTGACCAATAAAAAATTTCACAGTTTGTCATATTTCCCCCCTTTCCAAATACCATTACTTTCGTCTTGCTTACTTTTATTTCATTCCTTTCCTTTCAAAAGACCCATGTATTATAATTACCATCTCCTGCAACTCTTCGCCCGAGGATGCTAGCAATACCAGGTCATCTAAAGAAGACATCTGACAAGTAACCCACTCATTCTCAACCCACATTCATAATTTCTCAAATGATTCAATGCAAACTACTGTCCATGAGTAGATAAAACAGCCACGGTGACGCTACACATCCTTCCCTAACACTCTTTTCGATGCTAAGCCACTCGGTGTACTATCCGTTTACTCTCACACAACCACTGGAAATACTGGAATAGAGCGGAACAAAATACAATTGAATGAAAGGCTTTTTTATAGGCAACTGAGTGACTAAAAATAAATATTAAATTTAAATCGCAAAAATAATACCCTACTACATTTTTTTTCTCTTGCGTGTTTGGATGCTTATATGTAGTCATAATAGTATTCATTCACGCAACGATGCATTTATACAAAAAGTTTTATCTACAAATATTGAATACGTCAAATTTTTGCGTTTCGACTCGTTTTTATAAATGTATACACCGCAGTAGGATGATAAAACTAGTCAATTAAGTGGATTTCTGCAAAATATCATTAGTTTTTGCAATATTTGAAAATAGTTTTTGAATAAGACGATAAAAAAACCGACTCCCGGTCATTTTCTTATTTCTTTAAAATATTCGAATTTTATTCGAATATCTCGTCAGAAAAAGTCGAATATTCGAATACCTGAAAGTTTCGAATATTTGCAATCCCTAGATACGATATTCCATCATGGAATGCCAGTGCCTATCTTCCGGCTTCATCATCAGACATCGAAACCTAATTGTGGTCAAAGTTCATTACAAGACTTTTCTAACAAATCCAAACACAGCTATGATACGATGTTCCATCATGAAGTTCCAATTCATATCTTCCGGCTCCATCATCAGATCAGTTTGACAGTACCATATTATTATATTGTCATCAGAACTATATACTGCTGCCAATTTTTATGAATTTTTAGATGCTACGATCTTTGGAAGATGGTTAAATTAGTTACCTAGTTAAAATGGAATCTAAGTCCATTAGATAGTTACATACAGGTCAACCTAATAAAAGCGTGTGTGGGTGTGTGTGTGGCCATTTTGGAGACCCCGACTTCGGACTTTAATAAGTGTTTCGAAAACTGGTTCGATCGAATGAAAAAGTGTATTACGTATCACGGTGATTACTTTGAAAAACAATAAATACTAATTAACACTTGTAGTGTCTTTAGTTTTACCAAACGACAGAACTTGGTAGCCCTCCAAATGCCACCCAGAATGTTAGTCCAACATAAATAACAAAGATGTAACATATTAGAAATGAAGTTTATTAAGTGAAGATTTACATTACCTCCTTTCCTTTTGTCCCAGCCGGCGACCAAGATCCCAGCAACAAGTGAATCACGATAATTGTAACAAAGTTCACGGAAAATAGATGCTGCTGTTTCCACTAGTGGAGCCTCACCCAGCTCCATCTTATGGAAGTCTGTGGACAAGTAGATTAATGCAAAAGTGGTTATAATGAATTGAGAATGTACAGGCTGCGTTTGAAAAAGCTCCATTTCTGGGTATGAATTTATGGTTTGGATTTATTTAAACCATAGATTCTGACTCTGGTAGACAAAGTTTATAAGTTAGTTGACAACACATATATAGATTAGATTGTGATGTTCTTTAACATATTATTTACAGAAACATATTGTAGCTGTATATATTTAATTCCAAAACTATTGTTTTATCTAGATTTTGTAACAAATATCAACTAGAGCCATTATACATTGTTTGTGGCGAGGGAGAGAATGCTCAGTCATGACGTCTGGCTGTACCTGTATCTATGACAGATGGAGACTGACAACAATCAGAAAAAATAAATAAATAAATAAAAACCGTTTGTTAGTTGTATACCTCGAAATCAAAAAATCCTTGTAGCTTTTCACCTATTCGCGTTTCGCCGTGATAGCGTATTTTGTTGTAGCGTGTAATATCGGTGGTATATTTTGTTACTTGCATATATTTTTAATAGATTTTTACAACAGTAGCAAATTTTGATGTAGCATGTATTATCAATAGCCTATTTAGTTAGTCGCATATATTTCCAATATATTTTTACAACAGTAGCAAATTTTGATGTAGCATGTATTATCAATAGCCTATTTAGTTAGTCGCAAATATTTTTAGTGGCATTTTACCTGAGTCGTATTTTTTTGTAGTGTATTGTATTAATCGTAAAAAAAATGGTTATATCACTGGGATATAATAAAAATACGATCTCTTATTGACCTCATTGTTACAGCCATACACTAACTAGCTTTGCAAAATTGCAAAATTTTGTGGCACAGGTGTAGACCAAAGTCTTTCATTTCTTATTTATTACTTGCCTATACCCGGCCCTTACTAAAAATCTTCCCTCCATGTGGACTTTGAATAAATTGAAAACTGCCCCGCTGACCATTACATATATATCACACTCATAACCAGGAGATAAACTACAAGTGAGTAATGCATTTACAAAACAAAAGAGGTATAGGTAAAAAACTTAAGTAAGTCACCTGTTGTATGTAGTTGTGACATGTTCGAATAGACAATACATGTTTAAAAGACACACACAAACAAAACAAATGTCTATTTGAACACGTCACAACTACATACAACAGGTGACTTACTTAAGTTTTTTACCTATATAGTGCTTAAAGGAAACATCGCAATATGTAATAATGCATTACAAACAAATATCTATAGAGGTGAAAAGTGACTACAGACAGTGAAGAAAGGCAGGAAAGTAAATATACTATGAATTTTTTAGACCATTGTCATTGGCAACCAGATATCATACTACAAGAAAAAAATCTGTTCAGAAATTATGAGATCACGGCGAAACATGAATAGGTGAAAAGCTACAAGGAATTTCTGATTTCAAGGTATAGGTATACAACTAACAAACAAAAAAACTAAAGTCAGAGTTGCAGTCAGAGAAATAAGAAAAACAAAATTGAGATCAACAGGTCACATGTCAAGATCAAAAACAAACAAATGGACACAAAATATAAATAATTGGTGCCCTATATACAGAAAGAGAGGTCATGGACACCCGAAAATGATATGGGAGGATGATTTCCTACCAAAGTGGATAAGAACCGCTCGGAACAGAGAAGACTGGAAAGCTTTAGAGGCCTATGTCGGAAACCCCGACAACTTGACTAGTGACAACTAAGTACAGTGACAAAGTAATATAACAGATTGGATTGGCTGTACTTGATGGTTATGTCTGACATGATTGGGAACAGTGCCCAACCGCCAATGGCCTAAAAACACCCCCAACTTTGTGTGATTGATCTGTTTGTTGAGTGTTGCTGCAGTGATTGTGAGTTAGAATTTATGGATAGTTTATGACAAGAAGGGTGACCAGAAGCCATTATGTGTGGTTAAGTTAGATTTGTAACCCTTCAGAAAATATGGTTTAAAAAAATATTAGTTCAAACAAATGAAACATCGAACAAAACTTCTTATGGTAGGTAACAGCAATTAGTGTTTGTCCTATGAAGTAGAAGTAGTAGCAATGGCACATGGTATTTTGAAAATTGTTTCATTATGTAATTTAAATTTGTCTTGTGTTTATTAATCTTTGTGGTCAAAAACTACCAGATTTAGCAGGGTATTTGCCAACAAGGAAATACTATGCTGCAACTCCAATTTATCTCTTCCTCGTTTTGTTCACCTTCATAATGACCATTCTTCTAGTAATAGTAAACTCTTGCAATGTATGCATAAAGACTTAACAAGTTATCAAAATGTAAGTACTTACTAAGATGGTAAGAAACAATGTCTGCGATGGCTTGAGTGTCGGCCGCGGAGCCAGAGCGGCAGCAGTAGATGTGGTCCGTGATCTTGGTGAGCTTGTCCGTGACTCTGTTGGCGATGTAGGCGCCGGTGGTGGTGCGCGAGTCCGCGCCGATTACGACGCCGCCGTCAAACTCGCAAGCCATGATAGAGGTTCCCGTGCTATGCGGGGCGCTCATCCATTCGGGCATGCTGGGGCCGGCATAAGTATTGATCACCGAAGTCGCCATTCTGCTTAAATCAAATACCTTTAGTCATTCTGTCACGATGGGGTGCTAAAATATTGTAACTTATGATCTAACCGTAACTAAAATCATTAAGATATCACAATTGTACAAGTAGTTATTTTCTATCGAAAACATTTTAATTATAAAACTTACTTTAACTGTGTTCTAAAAATGCTTTTCAAGTATTTTTTTTGAAAGTCACGGCTTCGATGACTTAGTATTTTAGTTCGATGCTTTATGTCAAATTATCAATGTCACACTCGCATAACAATTAATATCGCGTCGCTTCATGAGTCTAGTCTGTGGTCGGATTTTAAAAACGCTTAAGGCTTCTACAAACCTTGCAACAAATGGCACGCGATTTTAGATAATAGGGTTGTTTCCATCTACAAATCTTAGGGCAGAATAGTATCCCATTACATTTATTATAGATTATAAGAACATGTTAAACTACATTTAGTGAACCACTAATGAGCATATTATTGTAAATATTTAATTTAAAATATCTTTTTCTCAAATTTGCTATGAAATGATGACATGACTTACGTCAAATTAGGTCCGGAAATACTACATATCAGGTGCGATGAGTGAAGATGATATGTAAAGGAATTTCATACTGCCTTACACACCTAGGACTGTAAAGCTTCTTTTGTTTTTAACGTCAAATTGTGACACAACGTCTTGGCATTCAACCATCAACTAGCTTCAGTTACCTTGGTACGGTGATTTGTTGTGCATATTCGTTGCTAAGCAACGGCGGTGGGGCATCGCGCTGGCGCGCGGACTTACGCGCGCAAGTTTGTACACCGCTGATACAGTGGCGAGCCGAGTAGGTCGCCACAAAACAAATTGACTACAATGTTTTGTTTTAATTGCAAGTTTGAGAAAAGCACTATACATATCTCGGCGAGAAACGGGGTAGCCGGCCGCGTATCTCTATCCGGCTTCACTACGCTCAGCCGTATATATCTACTTGGCCTGCAACCCTACGTTTCCCGGCCTCTATTGTAATGTACTATTAACACATGTCACGTGACCCGAGTTGAATCTTCAATGTCGTTTCGAGTCCAAGTCAATCTAATTACGTCTTAGTCAGAGTAAAAGAGAAAGGTTAGGCCCCCCCGTTGTCTGAGCTTAGTACAAAATTTAATACTCAAGCCGTAGCCATTTTGGTGGTGGGCAATTAATTGAAGCTTCGATATCTGCACTAAAAATTAACATCATAGTAATGCTGATGGATAATGAATACTTTATGATATATAATAACTCAATTATTACAGAAAACATATTTATTAGTTGGTTAAAAACCCACACGCACGCATACACAGCTTGCCCACCACCTTAATGGCTACGGCTCACACATCACATTTTGTACTGAGAATAGACAACGGGGGGGGGGGGGGGGGGGCTTGGTGTTACGTGTGTATGTACCTATATACTTACTACTTTTTGACGACCGGTTTGGCCTAGTGGGTAGTGACCCTGCCTACGAAGCTGATGGTCCCGGGTTCAAATCCTGGTAAGGGCATTTATTCGTGTGATGAGCATGGATATTTGTTCCTGAGTCATGGGTGTTTTCTATGTATTTATAAATATTTATATATTATATATATCGTTGTCTAAGTACCCTCCACACAAGCCTTATTAAGCTTACTGTGGGACTTAGTCAATTTGTGTAATAATGTCGTATAATATTTATTTAATATTTATTTACTTTACTCTTTGGTATGTACATAGTTATGTGTCAAACCCTGGTCAAACCGTAAACTGTGACGTCATACAATTTTCAAACAGCGTTTTTGGCGCGAAAGCATGGGACAAAAGCATATTTCATATTTTATTACTTACCTCTTCATCATTATAACACGTTTATTTTTTAATATTGAATATTGAAAAACCGTTCTTAATAATTTGTCTGAATGGAACGGAATAGCTGCCGAAACGCCTGTCAACCCAGAGGCGTTTTTCTTACTGCAAGAATGTTTTAAGTCTCCAAAGGCAACATTCGATATTGTGTTAATTCAATTTAAATATACCATACACAAATAATCGTAAATAACGATACTTAGGTAATAATAGTATAATATTTTATATTTACAATTGTGTCCGTCTTATAGAACATGCATAAAAAAGTACATGTCGTTTTTCTTATTTTTTCGCAACTGTATTAAAAAACGTCGTTCGATACACGTGCGGAAATGTCTTTCCGCACTAGCATCGAAATGTACTATTATTAATTTAACATATTTAAAGCCGTTTTTAGAGTAAAAGTTAAGTTTTAGGGCAACGTTTGGTTAATATAGGACGTATTAGAGCCTGACAATAGTTTATTTGACCCTCGCCATTTTGCGGATTTTCAATGGTACTAATTTCTTTTACTGGCAACATGTACTCTTTGACAACGAACGTTGGATGCCATCTATGTCCAGCTGTCAGCTATAAATAATAGTTCCAAATCTCTCCAGAGCAGCGTTAGAGTAGCTAAGAACCTAGGCGTTATTGACGGAGTGAAGTGCGCTGTCTATGATTAGATTTTTTTCTCAAGTATTCTAGGTATTGTAGCGCCAGCTCGGGATTGCAAATATTCGAAACTTTCAAGTATTCGAATATTCGACTTTTTCTGACGAGATATTCGAATAAAATTGGAATATTTTAAAGATATAAGAAAATGACCGAGAATCGGTTGTTTTTATCGTTTTATTCAAAAACTATTTTCAAATATTGCAAAAACTAATGATATTTTGCAGAAATCCACTTAATTGACTAGTTTTATCATCCTACTGCGATGTCCACATTTATAAAAATGAGTCGAAACGCAAAAATTTGACGTATTCAATATTTGTAAATAAAACTTTTAGTATAAATGCATCGTTGCGTGAATGAATACTATTATAACTACATATAAGAGAACCAAACACGTAAGAGAAAAAAAAGGAAGTAGGGAATTGTTTTTGCGATTTAAATTTAATATTTATTTTTAGTTACTCAGTTGCCTATAAAAAAGCCTTTCATTCAATTGTATTTTGTTCCGCTCTATTCCAGTTGTTGTGTGGGATTAAACGGAAAACGGACGGAGTACACCGACTACACCGAGTGGCTTAGCATCGAAAAGAGTGTAAGGCAAGGATGTGTAGCGTCACCGTGGCTGTTTTATCTACTCATGGACAGTAGTTTGCATTGCATCATTTGAGAAATTATGAATGTGGTTTGAGACTTGTCAGATGTCTTCTTTAGATGACCTGGTATTGCTAGCATCATCGGGTGAAGAGTTGCAGGAGATGGTAACTAGAATGCATGGGTCTTTTGAAAGGAAAGGAATGAAATAAATGTACGCAAGACGAAAGTAATGGTATTTGGAAAGGGGGGAAATATGACAAACTGTGAATTATTTTATTGGTCAAGAAAGAGTGGAACTAGTGAAATAGCTTGTCCACCTGGGAACTTTGTTTACTGGAGACGGTAAGCATGATAAAGACATTGAAAGGGAGTCTTCTTCTTCCTCGCGTTGTCCCGGCATTTTTGCCACGGCTCATGGGAGCCTGGGGTCCGCTTGACAACTTATCCCAAGATTTGGCGTAGGCACTAGTTTTTACGAAAGCGACTGCCATCTGACCTTCCAACCCAGAGGGTAAACTAGGCCTTGTTGGGATTAGTTCGGTTTCCTCACGATGTTTTTCCTTCACCGAAAAGCGACTGGTAAATATCGAATGATATTTCGTACATAACTTCGGAAAAACTCATTAGTACGAGCCGGGGTTTGAAACCGCGACCTCCGGATAGCAAGTCGCACGCTCTTACCGCTAGGCCACCAGCGCTTCATTGAAAGACATTGAAAGGGAGTAAATGCTGGAAATTAATCGTGTCGTGTGGATGGGGCACTTAACGCTTTAATGAGCATCCAGAAGGTGTCACAAAAAGCACGGTTGTCTGTGCATAGAGGGGTGTTGGTATATTGAATTTTTATTAGCTTTATTTGTTTTGGTAAGTTTTGAGTCCTGATGGTCGGCTATTATAATATTGGAATATTAAAGGGAAAAAGTTGGCTGACTACTGGGTAGATTATTCGTCATCTGAAGGTGCATAGTTAAATTAGTCGGGCAGGTGCGCGTTAAGCTTGTAGTGACCCTACTGAATAAACATAATGACCCTTTAACTTAAAACTTACGTAACGTTGCTCTGTACCCACAGTCCTGCAAAAAGCATTAGCCGTACAATAAAAATAACAATTTTTGATTTTATTTTCGTTAAAATCGAGTTAGGTTTATCTGTAATTTCACAAAGCCTATCAAATAGTTCAATAGTTCAAATATACTTTATTCATGTAGGCCTAGCAACAATCACTTATGTATAGTAAGACCGTGTTACATATCTTAAGCTAATTATCAGAGCAATTTATTGATGTTGTAAATATTATTCCATATAATACTAATGAATATAATTCATAGATCAAATTGATTACTAAGAATTTCACAAAATAAAAAATACTAGTCTAGAATGTTTCTAGAATAAATTCTAAATGTCAAACAAATAAAATAAAAAATAAAAACAACAAAGGAAGTACATGCATTGAAATATCCATATCATCATCATTATTCAAATATAATAAATAATTAATCATTTCGAATCTCAATTAATCCCACGTTGTTTTATCATTCATGTAGTCTTGTGTGGTATAATAAGCTTTAGAAATAAGTTTACACTGTACATGATTCTAAAATGTATTAATTGATAACTCAGTAATATTGTTTGGAAGTTTATTATAAAATCTTACACAATTGCCCATGAATGATTTTTTTAATTTTATGGAGCCGAGTGAAGGGCTTATGTTTATTTCTAGTATTAATATTATGAATGTCACAATTTTTCTTAAAATCGGCAATATTTTTATGCACATACAGAATATTCTCATAAATTTATTGACAGTGCACTGTCATTATGTCAATTTCCTTCAATTTATCTCTAAGTGAGTCTCTATGGTTCATTTTATATATTACTCGAATAGCACTCTTTTGCAGAACAAAAATGGTATTTATCTCTGAAGCAGTGCCCCATAGTAAAATACTAAACTAATCGAGCTGTTTTCACGTCTGTTAACTGACGGATCTTGCTCACTGCAAAAGCTGCAGAACTCAGTCTATTCAAAAGAGTTTAGAATCTAAAGTTATACCAAGAAAAACTGTACTATCAACTAATTCCAATTCCTCATCCTTCACAATGACACTTGTTTGTACATGCCTTACATTCCTAGTAGTAGTTTTCGCAAAGCTCGGTTAAAACTTCTTATAATTAGGTTTTTATCTGTGTATGGAGTGAACACTATGTTTACCTGATACTTAATTTTTTATCTAAGATGGTTTAAGATAATGTTCATGAAATAATAACGGAATGTTAAAGTATCTATGTATACAAACATCACTTAACTCTGTTAGGCTAGTAGTGCGCGGCGACAGTTTCATGCGCGTTAGATAGACTAGCTACAGTCGAGTTCATAAATATGTACCTATACATATTTACCTTATTGAAATAGATTAAGTTAAAAAAGTGTATGTGTTTTGTGGCAATCTGTATAATCTGTAACCAATGTGGGAGGAGCACCTTTACGCACAAATATGATGTTTGTCTTCTTAGCCTACTTACTGGTCTTCATAAACAAACGATGTTATTATAATATTAATAATAATAATTCAGCCTATATACGTCCCACTGCTGGGCACAGGCCTCCTCACATGTGCGAGAGGGCTCGGGCTATAGTTCCCACGCTAGCCCAATGCGGATTGGAGACTTCACATACACCTTTGAATTTCTTCGCAGATGTATGCAGGTTTCCTTCACCGAAAAGTGGTAAATATCAAATGATGTTTCGTACATAAGTTCCGAAAAACTCATTGGTACGTGGTAGTATTAGTGGTAGCCAGGATTTGAACCCGCGACCTTCGGATTGAAAGTCGGACGTCATATATATAAACGATGTGCTTAACATGATTATTTAGGTGTTAACAACTACCTACATCATAACAAATATTAAAAAGCGGCCAAGTGCGAGTCGGAGTCGCCCATGAAGGGTTCCGTGCCATTTATGACGTAGTAAAAAAAGCTACTTACTAGATCTCGTTCAAACCAATTTTCGTTGGAAGTTTGCATGGTAATGAATATCATATATTTTTTTTAGATTTTTCATTGTGTTATTTTAGAAGTAACAGGGGGGGGGGGACACACATTTTTTCACTTTGGAAGTGTCTCTCGCGCAAACTATTCTCTTTAGAAAAAAAAGATATTAGGAACCTAAATATCATTTTTGAAGACCTATCCATAGATACCCCACACGTATGGGTTTGATGAATTTTTTTTTTTTAAATTTGATGACATTAAAAAAAAGCTACTTACTAGATCTCGTTCAAACCAATTTTCGGTGGAAGTTTGCATGGCAATGTACATTATATATTTTTTTAGATTTTTCATTCTGTCATTTTAGAAGTTACGGGGGGGGGGGGGGGGGGGGGGACACACATTGTACCACTTTGGAAGTGTCTCTCGCGCAAACTATTCAGTTGAGAAAAAAATGATATTAGAAACCTCAATAAAATTTTTAAAGACCTATCCATACCAACCCATACCCCACACGTATGGGTTTGATGAAAAAATATTTTTTGAGTTTCGGTTCTAAGTATGGGGAACCCCTAAAATTTATCGTTTTTTTTCTATTTTTGTGTAAACATCTTAATGCGGTTCATAGAATACATCTACTTACCAAGTTTGAACAGTGTAGCTCTTATAGTTTCGGAAAAAAGTGGCTGTGACATAATCGGACAGACAGACGGACATGACGAATCTATAAGGGTTCCGTTTTTTGCCATTTGGCTACGGAACCCTAAAAATCATACGCTTTACGATTTTAGGTGCTGATTTATTATTTTATACGCCAGACTATCATTTTAACTCCATATTTTCTTTTTTGATAGCTTAAATTTTCTGCCGGTTTTTTCGTAACATAATGTTTATATTTGGGGCTAATATAAAGTGTTGGCGGTAAAATATTAATACACAGCTAAATTATACATGTTATTATATGACCAATAAGTTCCCGTTTAAAATTTTAGTTGTCCGGTTAATAATATTCCAATTACTATTGCTTTATGTAAACATTATATGCATGCTTATCCAGCAAAATAAATCTTTGTATACAAATGTCTTTCGAATACCACCTTATTGTATCAATCTCGCAATGTTCTCTCGTACGCGAACGTTCTGGAAAACAGCACATCACTAGCTGCAGCAGAGGCACATTGTAGGGTAGGGCGGATTTTGTCTTTAATGATAATAAGGTTCGTAATATATGATTTTTCAACACACTTGCTCAAAACGACGTTTTTATTCCACCGATTTTTGGCTCATAATCCTAGATATTAAACACGCGTGCTTTTTCAGTATATTATAACATTATTATCCGAACTCAGTTAAGAAGGTAACTGAATGCTAATAATATGCATGGAAACGGAGCCTTTTTTTTTAAATGGCATCGCGCTCCTGGAAAGTGCCTTCTTAATTTGGTCGAGTAATACATTTTTTTTTCCAACTATTAGGTTTCAAATGTTAGTTCAAAGAGGTTTTATCACACCAAAAATAATTTTTAGATTAAATTATCTGATAAATTACATTAATGAATAAACATAACATTTTATCGATTTTGTCTCCATCGGTCAAATAGAAGAAATACGAAAATATTAGCTTTTTACATTTTTTTTATTGGCTGTTTGTTTATTATTTCGTTTCGTTTGTCTGTTATTTCGTTTGCGCCTTTGCCTTACGCGCGCATTGGAACCGTGTGTAAAAAAAATAAATAACGCGCCAGCCATTTTCCGTATTTGGGGTACCTAATGATTCTCCGACAATCAATTCGCAGATTATCGATTCGCAGACAACGATTCGCCGAACAACGTTTCGCAGAGTGATTCATTTGTAGATGTAACTTTTGGTTGATTAACGTCACGCAGACTCTTGGTTCACATAAAGTTCAGTTCGCTTCTGTGTAAATTAGCAGAACTATTATTGGACGATTTTCATTTGGCAGAGTAATCTTTTCGTTTAAGGAATGTTTAGCCGAATAACGTTTCACATTTTATACATCGTAATTTTCGAAATAAAAGTTGTTTTACAAAAAAACTGACTTCAGAAAGAAAGAAATAAAATATTATCCTTTTTTAAGTATATGCGTTAAACATAGTTTAGGTTTGAATCAATTTTTCATTGAAATATGAACAAAAGCATAGGTATTGTACAAACAGCAACACTCTTAACTGCCCACCGGTGGACCTTATGCCTTTTGTAATAAGGTCCACCGATGGACAGTTAACAGTGTGGGCCATCGTACCTATGCAATATAGGTTTTTAATATCTGGACGACCGAGCCTTGCTCGGAAAATGTATACAAAAATGCGTGTTTTCCCAGAGATACGACCTAGCTAGATCGATTTTCGCCCCCCGAAAACCCCCATATAGCAAATTTCATCGAAATCGTTAGAGCCGCTCCGAGATCCCCGAAATGTATAAATATATATATATAAGAAGTGCTCCTTTCAAGGCATACCATTTTAGCGTCATTTGTGTCAATGAAAATAGGCATATAATTTGTATTGTGTGGACCATTGTTGTCTATAAATAAATAAATTGATTGATTATTTAAATGTATCAAAACCATGTTTATCACACTCAAACTAAAAGTTGTTGTGTAGGTTAGTCATGTCCTAGTCTAGCCATAAATAAGAGCGAAATTTTGTTAATCAATATTAATGCCAAATGATTATTCGACCAATAGTTTATCGGGTAATTGTGAGAGTTACTAAATGATTATTCTACGAAAAGTAAATATGCGTATCAATTATTTTTTAGTTTATATATTGACGAAAATGACATTTTTAAGCATTGAAAATGAAGAACATATAAAATTGACGCTGCCAGTAATACTAGAGGCAAGAGCCGAGAACGATAGCCTTTTACCATCAAAATCGGGTGAAGAATAATTGGCGGCATATGAAATTTTTATCCAATGGAAAATCAGCAAAAACGCCCAGTCTTTCTTGGAAAACGTGTTGGTAGCTTACTTCAATGACCTGGCGAATAAGTGCCTACAAGCCCAGCACGCTTTGGTGCAATTATTCGATGTTGAAACTGTAAGCCACCATTTTGAAAATTCCTCTTTTACTGTTTTGACAAAAAAAATGACATTATAAGTTTTGTTTTTTCCTCGCAAGTGTGTTGAAAAACGTCGTATGAAACGCGTGTGCATTGGTAATTACCCACATCGGCTTTCTTATTGCGCGCTCGCTTACAGCTCGCGCGCACAATATCGCCTCGTGTGTAATGACCAACTTAGCACACTTGTATCATAATGTACTATTACTTCATGCTATAGAGCATAAAAAGAAAATGTATACCGTTTACTCGCGACTTCAATACCAACATAACGGACATGTGAAGTGAAAACTATGTATGATAGGTACCTACTGGTACTAATAAAATACTAATTGCTAATAATTCATTAATGAAAATTTAATAACGCATAATGGGGCACACTGACATGGCGCGTTTGTACAATGACACGTAGGTACTTATTACTACTATAAATGACACCAGCGCGCCTCGCACTCATTGCGATTTGCGCGTAACATAATAAGATATATCACTTTCTGTAACCGGGTTTTTGCAAATACTATATCTGAATTCAGAAGATTCTGAATAAATTTCCCATAAAAATGTATTGCTAAATGTGGTAATTAGCGAGGGTTATCTTAAGTGCAAATTTAAAAAAAAAATTTGCGTGCTTCTTTCCCGCAAGGCTCTGGACTTTTTTTCCTAGTTTGATATCGATTATCGACACTTCTCTGTCAATAGTTATTTGTTTTACAAGGAGGCAAAGTTTTTAACCTCTCGTGATTGTTAGATTAGATTCGAGAAGTTGGATCTTGAGCGTTGCGAGGGTTTCAAGTTTCAAGGCACGGGGGTTAAACAAACTTTGCCTCCGAGTGAAACACAAAAAATCAAACCAAATCTAACCCAAATGAAAGTAATAAAAAATTAATCATCCAAAATCATCATTTAAAAGTCAATTCTACCCGCTAACATAAGGAAGCAACTTACAATTTACATCTGATTACTTTGCCCCACATCTGGAAAAAAGTGCAACTTTCTCAGTCGTTTTTGAACAATCAAAAGGGCTTTTACCAGTTGGTGTGGTGAAAAATAGTACCCACAGATCTAAAGTTGAGTTCAATATAAATGGCAAATAATGTATATAAATCAATTTACCTTTAGTACTTCGTAATCTTTCGCAAAAATGTTAGGTTATTTGTCAAATGCTAACAAAAATTGTCATACCTTTTTGTTTACATTTGTTTCTATTGAACTCCACTTTATGCATAAGACAGGTTGTTAGCCTTAATAAAGTAAATCTAGATACCTATGTAGATTCGATAATTCTACTGACAACTTATGTTAAAAGTGTTAAAACACCACAGGCAAGAGATTTTTTTACAGAGGCAATATTCAACGATTTCAGCCTGTCTGAATTGTCAGAGATCGTTTGATTGTTCACCCAACGGAAACTGCACAAGTCGATCACAAAGGTTAGCACAGGACTGTCGAAACTTAAAATACATTGTAATATAGAAAAAATATCAACATCTGGCCATTGTCTAGGGGTCGCGGGGGAGTCGCTATAAAATAAATAAATAACAAAATGTCGCCACCGCACGCGTCATTATTCAAGTGCGATTGACAGCCACTTCCATGGGTCTCCGTGCCGGGCCCGACTGTGGCGGCGGCGGGCCGTGCGCGCGGGCTCAATAATACGCCTACTTATTACTGCTGAGCAACCTCCAAGAACCGAACCTCCCGGTCTAACCATCTTGATACTTGCGGTAATACAAAACATGCGGAAATATTCAATATGCTTTTTTTATGCGGTAAAATTTTTATTTCGACATTATGTTATACTCAATACGTTTAATTAAACTCATATTATTTCAATAAATATAAATTTTAACCCGGTTTGTTATTTTAGCAATAGATACATTATTATATAGAGTCACAGCGAGTTTAGGTGTTGTCAAGTTCAACCGTTATAGAGATAACGGTTAAATACCTAAATTCGCTATGACACTGGAATAACATCACGTAGAAGTCCCTTAATGTTTCATTTGATTTTATTTTAATTATTTATTTATAAAGGTAGAAGGTGAACATATCAAAAGTCCCCGGCCGGGGAGGGAGAGGGGGGTTGAAGGTCTCATTTTTCGGTTTTTCGATTATATCTCAGAAATCATGCGTCTTCCATGGTTAAGTTACGGGGTCAAAAATTGTGTTCCAAGCATTTACCTCTATCCCTTGTTGCTTGGCCTATAAGAGTTACGGTCCCATATAAAATTTGAATTTCGCGCCTTTTTGTACTGACAAAGTTGTTTGATCGGCTGTACCTCGTTTCTGGAATTCGCTCTCTCTCAATATAAGACAAGCCCCTAGCAAGTTAGCTTTGAAGCGGTCGCTACATAAGTATCTGCTGAAACTAGAGTTCGAGTAGCGTCCATCATTATGTATTATTAAGTATTATATACTATGCAAGTATGCATGAAATATATAGTAGTATATGTATTATGTAAATTTTATTTTATTTTTATTTGTGTATTTTATATGTATTTTATCAAGTGTTTCCGTTGTTTTCGATAGTTCTAATAAAAATCTGCTTCTTTCTCCTTGCACTATTTTTACGTGTCTCTGTTTAGCCTGATGGTTGACTGATGGTAGAGAATGCTATGTACAGTATTTTTTGTATTTTGTGCAATAAAGTTTAAATAAATAAATTAAATAAATACTTACACATTCTTTAAAATATTCAACTAGGGTTCCTATCACTATTCGGCTACGGGTTTATCATAAATAATATTGGTATAGAAATAAATTGATAGAAAGTTCTGATATGTAGAAATAATAAACATTAAACTATCAATCAAATAAAGTTTACCAACCAAACCAAAACTGATTGCGCTCCTGCCTCGCCTACATATATTATTTTTTTTGTTTATTAACACTTACTTTGAGAATACCCAGTGTTTATTAGACAACTGAAGCCTAAGGAGCGATGGAAAGTGATACAATACCTTAGCCCCCTAAGGCTTATGGTAATTACCTGTAGTACTTATTAAGTTCGATGAAACTTTAGTAATTAATTTGCAATGGAACAGAGCATTTATTTTGTTTTGTTCAATTTTCCAACAAAACAAGATTGACCCTAAATCCTATATTATTGGTTCAAACTTCACTGGCAAATTTTGGATTTCTCTTGTATTAGGAAACCTAACCATATATAAACTCTGGTACCTCTTCAGAATTTTGGCAGATTCGCATTTCACGAAGGTAAATGAACTAGGTTAATGAGAGTGGTATTACGTAGACATATATGATACAACTCCATGTACCTAACTTGTTTATGTGTGTAAGTCACAAACATTTGCATGTTACATAAATAAAAATATAAATATTGAACATTCAAATAAAGTATTTTAAGAGAAAGGTGTTTTATGTTTCTTTTATAGTTTATCATTTCAAAATATGTTTTGCATTCGAAACCAAACTTACTTACACTGCTCTCAATGTACAGTTATTTATATATCTCCAAAAATGTTTGGTAACTTTAACACATTTGCATTCAGGTTTAACAAAATAATACCTAGGCAAAATACTTAATAGGTAGGTATATGTATCAGCAAGTACCAAGACTTGTTACGTAAAAAAAAAAGTGTAAGACGGGTCCGTCTGCTCTGTCCGTTTGAACAACGATGGCGAATCGCAAAGTTCATGAATAAATATAAATTCGATATTCCTTTTGAATAAAAATGTCGAATAAAAAGACGATTTATCAAAAACGTCTATTCATTCGTCCATAGCCGATAGCCGGGTAGTCATTTATAAGTTTTAAATAAACATTCGTATTTCGCAAAATTGCGTGTAGCGAAATATTTTTTTAATGGTTTCTTTGGACAAGGGTTGCTAATGAGTACGGAGAGGACACCCACGTTAGGGTGACATGCAGTAAGTATAGATCATTTTTCTGTAGGGCTTTTACTTTCAAGTAAAAAATCGAGAAGTACGTTATTGCGTAAAAAGTGAGCATTCATATCATTGTTTTAAGGGTAAATTAAGTATACATCTAGTGTATACCAAGTATACACTTAACGTTTATAACTACCAGACCGTAAGTACTGTAACCATGTCCATAGTAAAACGATTAATTAGAATACCTACTTAATATTTACATAAGTAGTTTCCTTTAAAAATGTAATCTAATCAAGTCATATTACGAACTTCAATACATATTTGGTCGTCTTAAACCCAGGTTGACTTTGATGATTCATCGAATATGCTACACACAAAGTCATTAAAACCAGTTTAATCTTACGTTGTACAAAGTGTTGTATACCTAATATTATTTAATTTAATATGATTGTCCTATAATTAACATCTCGCAATCAAAAAAATACTTCTAGTTCATATGTGAGGGAAAACAGGTCGTCTATTTGAGATAAAAAAATCATTTTTAAGTTCTTTTTATTTAATATATTATTTTTAATTTAAAATAAAACATAATGTAATAGAGTCATCTTAAACGAACCAGCCAAACAAAACAAACCAGAATACAGGTTTCTGAGGAAGATCAGCCTCAAAACTAATTAGAAGACATCATTGACGTATTGTTAGAAGATAACACCCAATGCAAAGAAATGTATACAGGCGTCCCAAGACTAAGGGACATCAAGGGAAACCTTAAATATCGTAGATAGGATATTTTGCTGAAAGAAGATTTTGTTATTTTTAGAGTTCAGTAATTCTGCAATTAAAGGTTTTCTAAGAATTACTTGCTTCGTCTGGGAATCGAACCGATTCCCAGATGGGTACTGCCGATTGGCCTAATGGGTATTGCTCTAATTATCAGTTGTCATCATATTATTTTCCATATATGCAGTAATAAACTGGGTTCTAGAATAGTTGGTGTTGGTCTGGTGAGAACTGTGACCTCTACAGAAACCAACTATATTTAGATAAGTTGGTTGGATGTGTATGGTTTGTTATTGGGTTTTGGTGAAAGATGGATTTAAATTATACAAATGGTCATAATCAACATTAGGTTACGGTTAGGTTAGGTTCGTTAGGCATCTTCAAACGGCCGAAGGCCAAACGGCACAGAATAACTGTACGCAATTTGGGTGATTAGTGATTACTCGTACTACCAAAACGTATTATAATTAGGCCATAATAAGGTATGGGCTGTGTGCAATTAGGTATAAAGATGGTTAGGACATATGATTTTTAGGATTTTCAATGATTAGACGCAATGATTGTTATGCTATGTAACATTAGGGTATGTTACAATTGTGGTAAGTGTCATTAGGGAAAAAAAAATTAGGCCAAAACGAAATCGGCCATTGTGGAATAGGGCAACCACAATTCGGCCATACGAGTGTTAGGGCAAGTGATGGTTATGCCAAATAATGTTAGTTAATGATAATTTAGGCCAAAAAGCTACTTACTAGATGTACATCATATATATTTTTTTGTTTTATCATTCTGTTATTTTAGAATTTACAGGGGGGGGGGGAGGGACACACATTTTACCACTTTGGAAGTGTCTCAACCCTTATAGATTCGTCATGTCCGTCTGTCTGTCCATTTATGTCACAGACACACTCCGAAACTATAAGAACTATACTGTTCAAACTTGGTAAGTAGAAGTATTCTATGAACCGCATTAAAAATTTCACACAAAAATTGAAAAAAAAAAAAACAATACATTTTGGGGGTTCCCCATACTACCATATACTATAGAACTGAAACTGAAAAAAAAAATTTCATCAAACCCATACGTGTGGGGTATCTATGGATAGGTCTTCAAAAATGATCTTGAGGTTTCTAATATTATTTTTTTCTAAACTGAATACTTTGCGCGAGAGACACTTCTAAAGTGGTAAAATGTGTCCCCCCCCCCCTGAACTTCTAAAATAAGAGAATGATAAACCTAAAAAAAATATATGATGTACATTACCATGCAAACTTCCACCGAAAATTAGTTTGAACGAAATCCGAAATCCGAATCCTTACAGAAAACAGCAGCCAAATAACACTAGACCCTACTCATAGTGTTGTGTTTCGCCGGTGAGTAAGGTTGCCAGAGCTCAACGAGGGGGGGCGGGTTTAGGGTCGGCAACGCGCATGTAACTCCTCTGGAGTTGCAGGCGTACATAGGCTACGGAGACTGCTTACCATCAGGCGGGCCGTATGCTTGTTTGCCACCGACGTAGTATAAAAAAAAATCTAGTAAGCAGTTTTTTTTAATGCGTCATTAATGGTACGGTACCCTTCATGGGCGAGTCCGACTCGCACTTGGCCACTTTTTTTGAAAATCAGTTATTATTCATAGACATAATTTATTATTATGATATAACCATGTTATAACTGATTTGCATAATAACGGAACTATTTGGCATGAAGTCTAGAAAGTACAATGTTGTTGGTATCTCGGGTTTCTATGGTATACATCTTTCGCTCGAAAATGTAAAGACTGTCCACGATAAAAAGTGGTCCGTCATGCATAACGAGGGGATAAGCAGAGATTTTTCATTTTATTTTGTGGTTAGTTTTAAGAATTATTAGAATTGTTAAAACTTACCACAGAGCAGAGCATTGTAGAAACACGAGCTACCAACAAAATTAGGTTAGGGTTAGGGTCGGCAAAGCGCATGGAACTCCTCTGGAGTTGCAGGCGTACATAGGCTACGGAGACTGCTTACCGTCAGGCGGGCCGTATACTTGTTTGCCACCGACTTTGTATAAAAAAAATCTGGCCCTATTGTTAATAGAAGACAGTTTCTTTTCTTTCAAAAGTAAGAAGGAAAATTATAACTTTTTATCTTAATATTTAATTAATCCTTAAATGTTCACAATAAACAAATTACAACGGGATCTTTATCCACATCTTGTATCCCTAATAAGCAATGAGCGGAATTCTTCATAGCAAAAATCAAACTGTCAGAGGGATTGACCTAACTGTTTTATCGACTTATCGATAAATATTTGTCACTTAACGAAACACAGGTGTCCCTAATTAGCTGACCGCCACTGTATTTTGGTATAATAGTAAAGAATAAAACAGAAAATACTTTTATGATGTAAATGAACGTAACATTTAGAGCAATTTATTGTGGAAGAATCTTCTTTTAAACTGAAATAAGAATCTTTCTGTATCCATTTTTTTATTGTTTTCTTTTAGGATTAAACATTTTAGTAACACGGCACGGAAATCACTCATGAAAACTCAAGTGACATAAATGACATATGTGACGCTGACATGATTTACTTTAATACGGAGATGCAAGTTGCTTATCAAAGAGGTCAAATGTTACAGAATAATCTTCTAAGTTTATTATGGATACCTAATGCGATATTATTCCGTAACATCGATAAGTCGATAAAACAGTTAGGTCAATCCCTCTGACAGTTTGATTTTTGCTATGAAGAATTCCGCTCATTGCTAATAAGATTATTATTTCTATTGATTCGCTTTTTTGTGATATAGGTAGGTACGGGCGATATTTTGGTGAAGTAATACAAAATAATCGGACAGACAGACGGACATGACGAATCTATAAGGGTTCCGTTTTTTTGCCATTTGGCTACGGAACCCTAATTATGAATGAAAAAACATTGTTAGTTTGCTTCAATATTGCCTTGTGTTTTGTCATTTGAATTTTGGTTTGTGGCGCTGGAGTCCATTGGGTTGTTTTTAACAGTAAACATATTTTATTTTCATGAATATGTTCTTTCGGGCTTATTATGGTTGAACGTGTAAGCGGTTGTAAGAGTCAATTTCCGTTGTAAGAGTACTCAAATTTGTTATAATCATTTATATTCCGCGCTTATTTATTTGTCCTGAGACCGTCTAAACATTTTGTGTGAGTAGTCTAAATTCTTATTGCTATCTAGTTTAAATGCATACTGATACACAAGAATGTCCAGATACAGTAGGTTATTAAAAATTAAATAAGCCTTAATGCCTATGTTACATTTGTAAATTTGTCATTTGAGGCATAAAATAATAGTATTTGTATGCTGAACGGTTTCTATTTAATTTGTTCATCAAATTTTCAACTAGACATGCATTGAGAAGGCCGTTACATATATCTAATAGAAGTAAATCTATATTGTGAGGAACGTTCTGAAGTAAATGACTGAATTTTAGTTTTTTAGTTTCTAACTACGAATCTATAATCTACAGTAATTTCCGGATCTGTCAATAGTCGTACTTATATTGAATAGTAATTTTTTTCACATACAACAAAGCTACTTCCCACTGAATACATTTGATACGATATTTTATAGCGAGTATTGTAAGCACGCGCCGGAGCGGATAGCGGATAGCATTTTTATATGATTTTTTTTATAACGTATTTGTGTGAATGTGTGCGAGCTGGAGCGCGGAGGCGGTGGGACGGGGCAGTGGCAGGAGACCGCAGGGGGACGCCCGGCCCCTAAAAAGTTATGTATTTTTTCTCCTCTCGTTTACTGATGGACGTGATGAAAGAGCGAACGATATTGATCCGCACAGTACCTATTGATGAAAGTTATAGCATAATAGTACAGCATTATTCGGGAAGTACTTAGTTTAAATAGGTACCGAAAGTTCAACTGATACTAAATTTAGTTTTAAAATAATATGAGGTAGTCATTAGGTTTATTGCAATAAATGTTTTATTTTATTGAAAGTGTTATAAGTTAGTAAGAGTTATGTTGTTAGTTAGTGTAGTAAGTTGAAATAATTAAAATGTAACGTAATTACGTACATCAGATGTATTTCACTACACACACAATTAAGGAAATGAAAACTAAAAAATATCTAAACTAAATAATACATTAGTAAAGCATTTTAGTTAATATTAGCAAGTTGCTTGAAATAGGATCTAGGCCAGTTGCAATATGGGTTCGGTTCGGAGTATTTTTTACATTAGTGTGTAGCAATGAGCAGGTGTGTAGCCAACTCTCCCGAGTCCCGAGCGACGGCGGACGGCGCGCGTCCATCCCTTTAGGACAAGCTGTGCGAGTGCGCTTGCCCAGCCAGCCATCACGCACATTGCACCCCGAGCTACAGGATGGTTCATCTAATATTCCCATAGTTTACAATTTTACCAAATACCCTACAAAATGATGTTTATTACGCAGTAGGTTACGGTGTAGCCTACTTATCCTAAAAAATCACTAGTTCAAATGGTGATGTTACTGATTAACATTACCTACAAACATCATCTAAGTATGTCATTTTAGATACATTGGGCGTAAGGAATACAAACTAAGAAATTGGGTATTGTTGGGATTGAAAACCATAAGCTACGAGTTATTAACTCCATAAACAATAAATTCGTATATTTTTATTTTGCAGCGCCATATGAGCGTAGCTTTGCGCGCTTATCCCAATTATATTATAACGTATGCAAAACTCTAATACTCCGACTATGCCTGTTTTCAACAAAACCTCTCAAAGTTGATTAAAAACGCGGCCTCATTTACATCGATTCAGTAGTTTTGACGTGGTGGAACACAAGACGCAAACAATTCCACATACTCTCAGACTGCTACAATCAACCCTTTCCGTAGTCAAATACGAGTAAGAACCAATTGTTATCCGGAACAGCGAATAAAAATGGTCGAGTAAATAACGACTTCGTGTTGTAATGCCTCGTTTTAACTATCCAAACAATCTCCTGCTTTGTTTCACAATATTTAATATTGTGTACGTCATAAAACGAGTACAATAGTAACTCAAAGTACACTTGTGACAACAAAGTGTTATTCTGAATCACTTTTTTTTTAACACTACCGGAATAAATATTTTTAAAATAATAAAAAAGATTAAAATTGTAAATAGTACATTATTGTAAAGGCCAAAAGGGCAATTATAGGATGAGTTTCGATTTCTTGCTAAAATCCTTCGGTGGCCTGCAGGAGTGACAATCATGGACTAAGAGCCGAACCGTTACATCAGAGGCTCTTTCTAAATAAGACCCACGACTTCGATGGTATGGTCATACCAAGAGAAGGCCTGAGGACTACATGACTAGAAAGTAGAAAGCTGCTAGAGTGTAAGAAAAAACCGAAAAAGAGTGGACAACTCCGACTTACATTTACATGCATGTCCGTAGTTAAGAAACACCTAAAGACTAAGTATATGGACCCAACGACGACCCGGCTCAGATATAACTAAAGAAAATTGATTAGGAGAGCCGACCCCAAATACAAATGGATAAAGCCAAAAGAAGAAAAAGAGACTCACAGCAGCTGTGTACCTACTACAACTACACTCACAGCAGCCATGTGCCATCACAGTCGTGCGCAGATAATTTTGAAAGTTTATACAATACAAGTAGTACTTTTTACTTTTCCAAATTGTCACTCGAGAGTCTCGAGACGCCTGACCATGTTTACATTTGGTGGATTATGAAAAATAACATGGTAACAACACCCATTCCTAAGGTACTTTCGATCGATGCCAATGTGGATTTTAGGTCCTCAATGGCCATCTATGGTGAATTGTAGTTAGCCATGATGAAAGCTGTTTTGCATAATCCGCGCCAAAAGTCCGAGTATTCCTAAGCTAAGGGAGAGTTAGTGCGCCGAGAGACCGTGCCCGGAGCACATATTCTCCGCTAAGAAATATCTTGGGCGCGGCTTGGAATAAATGTTTGTATAATATTTAATCAGCTTTCATTTGATACTACACATATATATGTTTGTGCAATCAACTGTTCGGGTGGAATTTGCATTCTGTGTCATAATAAGGCGCCAGGCATCTGATGACGTCATTATTCAGGAAATTAGCTGTATCAAAATTTTTACGAACTCTTTTAGGGGTTTACGCGGCATGGTACCGAACAAAATATTAAAAATCGGTTCTGGTTACAACGTCTGAATGGTTAAACATGTGTCATTTACTACTGATATTGAAAAAGAAATATCCAATAATTTTGGGCAGCTGTATCTATCTATCTATCTTAAGAACTATAAGGTAAACGTAGATAAAATTGGAGTTATTTCGGTGCAAATTTAGTCTGGTAAATATTTTCCTTAGTAACTTATGACTTCATATAAGTCTTTTGTACAGAACAAAATCAAATAAAAAAAAAAGATCTCGCCGGGCTTTCGAGGTTAGAAATTTGAATTTACCAAAAGAGAAACAGGCCAAGCCTTATTTAATACAAGAAATGAAGAATGTACCAATAAATAGGATACAAATCTGCTGAAGTGTAACTTTTTTTGTCAGGTTATAGTATATCATTAACATAACAACTTCGATGTTAACTTGGGATATCACGTGTTAAAAACTCACGGATTCTACGTGTTAAAAAAAAACTTGGCACAGCAAAAGTGGCTTAGAATAATAACATGAAATTTTCCCCAGTAGTAATCGTAAGAACGCTGAACATTACAATTTTCGAAGTGCCAGCATATTACACCAGACGAATTTAATTATAAATATAGACATGAATAAGTAACATGCTGTATAAGTGCGCAGAATAGTTTGGACAAATACACGATTAGATTTTTTTCGAAACACCGCTGCCGTTTTGTCCGATCCAATGGGCGGCATTCACGGAGCACAATTCCAAGCACTCTTTGGGGTCACTTTTTGAAGATTATTACACATTGTGGGCCGAAGTCGAAAAACCGAACAAAGGGCTAAAATCCTTGTTGACTGACCGTAGAGCTTTAGATTTTTTGTGCAACGAATAAAGTAACGGTGGGTCAGTCAAAAGCTGCGTAGGTACCTAGTTCCCCAGATTGGTTACATTATATCTTGATTTGAGATTTAAGTTGAGATGCGGATCTGCAAAGTAATCAAGATATCACGTGGTTATGAGCTGTAAAATTGGATTGCACACTCGATTGCAGGAGAATTAACATACGATGGGCCCTACATAATCATTTCATCTGATGATAACGATTTCATCTGCTTTGATTGTTTTTTTATTTTATTAATACACTCCTATTTTGGGTACATTCATAAGACCTATCACAACCTATCACAACTTAACATACATTTCGAAGCTTTCTATTTTACATATCCTGTGTGCCTACACTTACATAGCTGTTTGAACTTTTTGGTAGTCAGCATGAAATAAACAGTGACTGGCCGTCACTGTTTATTTCATGCTGACACACATGTGGCGAAATATATCGGAACAAATCCTTATTTCTATGGTAAAAAAGTTGTGGTTCGATATATATGGCAACTTTGACCGTCATTATCTACATATGTATAAGTAATCCGATTTATGTCACGACGCTCCTCCTATTTTACGAGGTGCAGGCACATACTCGTATCAGTCAATAAACAGTAATTGAACCATTAACAAAACGTGACTCAATAAAAAGTTCACGGTTAAAAAACGCTCCCTCGATTTTTATCACTAGTGTGGTAATTGGATGTTTTCTTGGATATGGGGGACTTTTTTTGTGTGTGAGAAACAATTTAAAAGCAAAGTGGGTAAGTGCCGGGTCAATCTCGATAGATTAATTTATTACCAGTTTCTGCTCTTTCACATGAATGTTAGGTACTTTACGTCTAAATTGTACGTAGGTAAGTGTAACAATTGCGGCGCTTTTTACTAGTTGTAGCTGTGTTCAAGAAGCCAGCAGCAATGAAAGCTATGATAAAGGTCGTTTTCTCCGATGCCACCAAAGCAAGTTTAAAGAAAAGTTAATAAAAATAAGGAAAACAAGGTTTAAGGGGACGAAAGCTACGTTTAAAATAAACGGAATTTAGTCACATAGGAATTCAGTATTATGACTACGCTTTACTTGTTATATAAATCAAGATGCCTAAAGATAGATCATAAGAAAAAAAAAGATCATGTGACTATATATATCCCCATATCAGCGGTAACTATCAGAGAGCAGTATTTATTTTTTAAATTATCAATTTACACGCTACTTTTTTTAAACCACAAAAAACGCAAAGGGCACGGCACGCGCTGTTGCTTCCCCTTATGAAGGGGCTTTAAAAATATAAAAATAAATAATTTGCGTTTTTTGACGTTCGCGTGCGATGCCGATCTGCGGTGCCGGGGCCGGGCGGGCAAATGTCAAGCAAGCACGCTTCCGGTATTGTGCGCAACCCTCCTTAAGATTTTACCCTCGGTATTTTTTACATCTAATTGTGTTCAAATAAATCTTACTTCCAATCTGAATAGGGTTTACGTGCGCTGAGACTCTTAATTAACTAAATATATTTTAGATGAATTTTAAATTGATCGGATTCTGTAATAGCTTAACAAAAAATACCTATGTTTCTATATACATATGGAACAATTAGATTGTAACATATACTTTTGAACGCGAACTGAAGAGTATTCCAGGGTGGCGGATTATTTTGGTGCGTTGTGTCATCCGCTATTATTGAAGATGACTGTAGGTATCAGACAAACGTGGGTACTTATATTCTAGATCTGTGCTTATTCGTATTTTCAATCAAAAAAGCATGTTAATTTTGACAATACCTGACTTATATATTTATTTAATCGTATGGCTTATACAAAAAAATAGGCAGTTACATAAATGACACAGAATAAAACTTACATTAAAATTAAAAATTAAATTAAATGTCAATATTCAGTTCGTTCAGGCACTTTGCAATTGCGTCGGGTGTTAGGCGCAGCAGGTCTTCTGGTGGTCCCGAGTATGAGTGCAGAGGGCATCGCTGAATTATATGCTCCATAGTCTGGACTTCTTCGCCACACTCACACATTACAGAGTCTTTCCACCCCCATTTACGCAGAAAGTAATTGCAGCGACCGTGACCCGTTCTCAGTCTATTTAAGCAACACTACAATCTCCGGGGGAGGTTGAATCCTAATAATTAAAAAGTCGGGTTTATGGTTTCCACGTGAGAGCCAGCAGAAACAGTGGTCCATTCAATTTTCTAGGCTTCAGTTCATTGTAACCATTTAGAGTTTGAGCAGCAGCATACGCAGGACTTCGGGACTTTAGGCGTTGAGGTGGTAGGTAGAAAAACTCATTGTGGATAGGCAATGCTGGTTTCGAGCTGATCGTTTAAGTGTGCAGATTAGAAGGGCAATTGGTCTATAGCTTTCAGGTTGATCCTCGGGCTTTCCCGGTTTTAGTACTGCGACTATTTTAGTAAGCTTGAACTATTTTGGCAGTTTATTGTTCCGGAGAATATAGGTAAACAGTGCAGATAGCCAGCTTACACCAACCGGGCCCATGTGACGGATAAACTCGTTGAAAATGATGTCAGGACCAGCAGCTTTATTTGTTTTGAGTGTTATAATGGCATTAACTATTTCACTAAGTTCAAAAGGATCTAGGTTCAAGATGATGGCTTCTTGGCGCGCTATGTTTAAGTGCTTTGAGGTCCTTCTTTATTTTATTTGTAAAAAGTTTATCAATTATCACGTTTGGCTCTGGTTACTTCAACCATACGATCGAACTGACTTATATAAAACTTCATTTATAAAATTCTTGTAGAAATAATGGACATTTAACAACTACTCGTGTGTTTTTGTATAAACGTATATTAAATGTATATTAATAGGAAATTAGATTCAATATAATTGTTAATACCTATATATAGGTACATTAACTCATTCCCTTGTTAAAACATGCCCTTATTACGAATGAGAAAATATCAATCATTAAATACTTGTTACAATATTTGTTGTAGATAGATGGGTAAAACAAAATAACAAAGTGATACCATTATTTGAGTAACCAGTATCAATGGAAACTTTAGTTAGTAAACAAGATTTTTAAATAAATAAGGTCATTTACCTATTTTATTATACCGGGTGTGGTCTGCAACACGAGCAAATAACTTAAACATACTCGTAGATTATACTCCTGAAATAACTTTTTTCAATAACTTTTAAAATGTATGAAGCCTATAGACTTCCTACTTTTCGTACCAATAAATTATTGTCTTCAATGTATACTGTCGTCAGTGTAATTGACGTTGCTTGTCACGCTTTAAACATAACAAAATTAATAAAATTATTACGCTCTTTTTTATTTCTGAAAATTAGTTATTATTAAGTAGCTTAGTTTAAAACTAGGTATATTTTAAATAGATTAAAAATAAAGAAATAAGAAATTTCTTACTGTAGACGAAGACTAATCAGACACTCATAATTTAATCTTTAACTAAATCGTGGTCAGCCATAACATCGTACCTAATGGATTTTCGTATAACCTGCCTGCTTAGACAAAGTGATCGCGTAGGCAAAGTTAACCTGGGCTGGTTCGTACTGTACGTAGAACTTTTAGCTTATTGTTGGTTTTTATTTTAGATTGTATTTCCACACAAAAACTTCTTGCGACACTAATAGTACATTGCTACATAGGCCTATTAGGGACTAGTGGGCCGAGTGTGATATAAAGAGCCAAGTGAAGCGAGGCCATTTTATAAATACAAGGCCAGCAATTAATTATTCTGGTGCTTATTTTTAATAAAGCGTGTAAATACAACCAAAAAACATTATTTATCCTGAAAGTTCAATAAAGGGCGTGGCACGTGTCGCGCGAATAAAGTCATTTTGCTGGCTTAAGCCGGCAAATTTGTAAGAAAATTCACTGCCGATGCGTCCCACTTAGGCGCGCGTAACGCGCAACGCGACTTTTCCCAGCCTACTATTACCTAAATTCAAACGTAATACCGATATTGTTGAGAAAATATAGGTACATACCTACCTTGGCCGGCATGGGAATTGCCATCCCCGTGTTCCTAATACGGCCGCGCATTTATATCACAGTCGGCTGTCAATATCCTACTTCCCGGCTATTGTTAGGAATTCGATAGGTCCCTCTAATACACAGTATAGGTATACCTATCCTTGACTATTTTTGGAAAATTGTTTGCTTAAAGTAATAATTGCAAAAGTTACGTACCTACATAACAGATTATTTATATTCTTAATACCACGCTTTGTCGGCTAATGTAAGTTATTCGGTCCGACGCCATTTTCCGTTATTTCCTTAGTATGTAAACGAAGACAAACTACAGTAAACAATACACCGAATCTTAATTCCATTGTCTATTAATCAAGTAAAAGGGATTTGGCTGGCAAAAACCGACCGCCTTTGACAGTCGGCGACGGGCAACCCTTTTTTAATGCGTCCGCATGGAAGTGCCGTTAGCCGGCAATATTTGGAACAATCTATTAGTCGATTTTCTAAGCTTTTTATGACCGTCAGCACAGTCGGAAACCGTGCATTGTTCTCGCTGAATACTGATAGATATTTGCATATACAATGTAAACTTTGGCATTATTGCCATCGGCGGGTACTTTTTATGTTCCATAAGCAATTGTCAATATTGTTTTTTAAAAAGGGGCAAAGACAAAATGTAAATTAAAAGAAAATACACCCACATGACAATAGTGATTTTTAAACAACGTTCTTGTCAGTGCTGTGAAATCCTGCCGCTGTTTTTGTTTGGGTTTTATTTTATTACTAACGAATTATATATAAATGACAAGAGATATACCTTAGGACATTAGCTTTCTAAACTTATAAATTCATGGGTGAATCTTATTAAGAATGGGTCGAGTATTGGTCAAATAACTTTTAGCAGGAAATTACGACGACGAATGTAACGACATTCAGATTGAGATTTATTTGCTTCTACAATACACGGTACATTAAAACGGAGTACATACTGTATACAATTATGTAGGTTATTTACTTAAATATAATTTATACAATGAATATCAGTTGATATATAAAATGTTAATGGACAAAGGTTAGTTAATTATACAAAGAATTCTACATTTACTTATTACTACATTTATTTATTTAGGTAAAATATACGCAATTAAGAACAAAAAATAAAAATAAAACCGGCCAAAAGCATGTCGGGCCATGCTCAGAGTAGGGTTCCGTAGTTACCCATCCGTCACAAATGTCACAATAGTCTGCCTTGAACGAGGGCTATTAGTAAGTATCATGGAGGTACGTGACAAGCAAAAGGGAATACTTTCGCAGCGCTTTGTACGTCTTTATGCTAAGAAGGTAAGAGTTTTGCGATAACTCAAAAACGGCTTAAATTATATTGTTATATGTATTGTTTGCAAAGTTTGAAATGAATGTCTGTAAGGTTTACTGTCACAATTTTTCATATTTTTGAACACGTGATTAAAAAAGTTGAGGACTGGACGAGCACATATAAATTTTTTTTCGGAGCTATTATTTCCGAAAATATTTACATTATAAGAAATGGTTGCTGAAGACACTTATCCAACGATACCCCACACCATAGGGAAAAGCGACAAAAAAAACATCCCCACTTTACGTGTAGGAAGGTACCCTAAAACATTTTTTCTAGATTTTCTTTTACCACTTTGTCGGCATGATTGATTTATATATCCGGTTAGACAGACAGACGGACATGGCGAAACTATAAGGGCTTCCAGTTGACCACGGATCTCTAAAAATAATTTCAATTATATCAATATTTATATCACTTGGCAAAATATTAATTACCTATATTAGTCTATTTATGAAATAACCTCTTACGTTTTTGTCCGAGGTTCTTATTTCACAATATTGTTTTATATTCGTACTTAATTTATTCCATTCCACCTAGTGTGTTTAGTGCGGTTATCGTAAGTAATTTTTATCAGTATTTTGTCTTGGTACTTTCCCGCAACTGAAACGATTAAATTTACAGTTATAACAATTACAAAATGTTATCAATTTATTACTTACTTATTGTTTTATTCTTAACCAAATTTAACAAAATACGTACCTATTATTATTTAGCCCCCGTGTGTACTGTGAACTGTACTCTCGAACAGCTTGAAGACTCATGGGACATCTACAAAGGGCTATATTCTTACCCTTTTGTAGATGGGCACCTTTTTTATCAAAATCCATTTCAATAAATATCTGAACAAAGAGTTTGCAATCGTTATTATTATATCGTTTTTGCTTAAAGATGCATAACTCGCCAAAGGTATTTTTTTACAAGGTAATATCTGGGATAACATTTGAAAAAGGAATGTGCATGTGGCTGTAAAGGGACAGTGCAGGTACCCACTTGCGTTTTTGCATTTCCTTTCCATATTTTTTACAATAAAAACTTTCTTTTAAATAAATAATCCTGACATTTGCTTGACAGGGATTCATCTTAAAATAATAATTGCAAATGTTGCAGAAGCTGGATCTTTTTAAAGGCACATGTCTATTGATATATATATATACCCTACCCGCAAACTGCATCATAGGCCCGACGGAAGTAAGTTTATTGTTATTATTATTTTACAACTATGTTCAGTATACTTAAGTATCCGAAGTCCTAAGTGCCTATTGTATCTAAAAGTATTTAGGGCATTTGTTGACGGTACGGCTGCAGGACGACGACGATATTAAGCGCGAGCGGAGGGCTCTCGCCGTCAGAGGCAACATGCTCGCTCGACGGTTTTCTAATTGCAGCAAGGATGTTAAAATCACACTCTTCAAAGCGTACTTCTTAGGCATGTACACCTCTTAGTTGTGGAAAACATTCACGCAGAAGACAATCAGCAGAATAAGAGTTCAGTACAATGACGCGTTCCGGGCTCTTATGCGGCTGCCGCGGTGCTGCAGCGCGTCAGCATGTTCGCGGACGCGAGAGTACCAGACATTTTTGCGGTAACTAGTTACCGCAAAAATGCCGCGTTACTTCGCTCTGGAGGAGAGTGCACTATTCTGACAACAAAATACTTCAGGCTGTCTCTGACGATATAAGGAGTCCGGTGTTTAAGCGCTGAATTTCTGTTCACATGGATCAGAACCAAAAATTACTGTACTTACCATGTGCAATTTACAGTGTCAATTTAATTTAGTAGTAGTTTAATTTTGTATGCACTATGGGTACTGATTGTCTAAAATAAAAGATTTTTTTTCAGGCAGTTAGTACCCAATAATAGTACATAAGGTTTGACCTGGATTAGTGAGGTGTTTTTTAGGGTTCCGTACCCAAAGGGTCAAACGGGACCCTATTACTGAGAATTCGCTGTCCATCCGTCCGTCCGTCTGTCACCAGGCTGTATCTCATGAACCATGATAGCTAGACAGTTGAAATTTGCACAGATGATGTATTTCTGTTGCCGCTATAACAACAAATACTAAAAACAGAATAAAATAAATATTTAAGGGGGGCTCCCATACAACAAACATAATTTTTTTTTCGTTTTTATAAATAATGGTACAAAACCCTTCGTGCGCGAGTCCGACTCGCACTAGCCCGGTATTTTCAAGTATTATAGTTTACTGAATATTTATTAGGAACTTTTACTACGGTGTCCATACAAATATACCTATGGTGAAACCATTGAAAATGTATGATTCCGCCATGTTTTCTCGTGGCTTTCAAGTTGGACCATAGGAAAAGTTTACAGTAAGAAGTATGGTACTTACGTATGTAATTCAGCTTGCACGCTAAGGGTTGAAAAAAAAACATCTTATTCTTACTGTAATCAACTAATCGAGCGCATAATTTTCGACGTCTAACCATAACGCTCGAGCAAGAAACGAAACGGTGGAACAGGACGAGGAGATTCCTCTATCGCTACCGACATCAAATGCGGTGATGTTTCAGATTTTAAATCGGATTAAGATATGTTCTATGCTAAAGTTTAAGCTGCAAGTCGTGGTGTCGATTGCATGACTGATATTGTCATACTCGGAACGTGTTCCTATGGCTCACTTCTCGGCTATTGACTTTTTACCATCGGAGTATTGATATGCCTATATATACATATACATATGATATGCCTATATATATTATGTGTAAAAAAATCCTCTATTTACTACCTATTCAGAAGCCTATTCTGACAACAGTGTGGCTTGGAATAAATTGTTAGAGGCAGATAATATCTACCTGCTTTAAACACTTAAGAAATATATTGCAGACGTTATTCGTAATCGTATCGCACTGCGAGACTTGTGGCGGGCACAACACGGGAAGAATGTGTCGTTGAATAAATTAACATTTTAGGACACAGTAAACTTAATAAGGCTCGTGTTGTACAATAAAATATGTAGTTTACTTTAATATAATAAGAATTATTAAAATGTCCTCAATTTTGGTTATTCCCAACTGTCCACCAAATTGATAGCAATACCGCTCATAACAGTTGGCATGCTTTTTTGACATGTTTTACCATTGGGAACAACTGTATACAATACTGATAAAAATAACGTTCAGTACTAACCTAACCTAAGTTTATATAAACTTAGGTACGTCTGCAAACTGAAACGGATAAATGGGCTGTTACTGTTACCATCTGCTACTTGAATGGCTTAAAATCTTTTTTCCCGTGGTTTCGTTTAGCAACGTGATCGAATAGTGGAATAAAAAAACTGAACACTATGAGTGGTCATCAAACAACAGCTGTCCTGACCGAGAAAAAAGAACAGGTTTAGAAAAAAATCATACGTATACTGGGAGCGTGCCGCCTGAGTTGAACCCCGCCTCTTATCAACTTTGGGTTTCATTTATTCAGAGAACTGCGGGCTACGGGTGGCCGCTCGTTCGGACCACACTACAATCACTGTATAATATTATATAAAACCCTAATCAAAACATTTTTTAAATACTTGCCTATATGCTTATCTTCGAATAGGTACTTAATAATGTAAGTACATACATAGGTACCTAGTTAATATAATTTATTGACACACTAAAATAAAATGTAGCAATACAGAGCATACAAATATTGTTAAAAGGGGTAAACGTGAGTCTAACATGACTATATTAGGTACCTATACATAAAGTTCATGCTCTAATGTTTAGAATAGATAACCGTAAACGGTAGATTTAATAATATCTAATTCTAAACCATAATTTATCTTAACTGTGAAAACATATTTTTATCCTGGTGCAATTATTATATTTTTAATTTAATTTCATTCTTAATAGCTGGGTGTGTGTGAAAAATCACAAATTAGCCAATGATTGTTGACGGATGTTTAAAAAACTCCTCGGCGCCGTTTTTGTAATATATCGAGAATTAATAACTAACGCCTAAAAAGGTTTCACGGAATCTATTGATATTTGATTCTTTTAAGGAATTCTTAGCAGTTGGTAATTCAACCGTGTCGACGTTAATTGTTAGAAAATGAATAGCATTAACACTTTAATTAATGGGATCCTTTATCTAAATTGTATGTGTCAATATTATTGCCAGTTAGGTTCTTTGATCAAATATTATATTTAGCCTTACTTGTTTCAATGATTGATAACCTATAGGTATACGAATATACATATCACTTACATAATAATGCAATGTAACTATATAAGATTTACTTATATAATAAGTGTCTGGTTAACTTTGTGGTTTTTATGCGGGTTAAATCGCATTTTACGCAGGTCCCCGAGTTTTTTGTGCACCAAGTAACCACCTGCGAGCGCACGATCCCGACAAAAAAGTGTGCATTATTCGATGAGGTACCGATTCATAGATTACTTGAAGACGTGTTTGAAATTATTTTCTTCTAAACGCAGTAGTGTTCAGACTATAATTCTTGGTTTAAGTAGAATTTTTGAAAAGACTATAATGAAAGTGGGTTTTAGCGGTTTTATTGATGAAAATAATGAGATGCCGATAAGACCTCTGCTATGCTATTTAAATACCTAGGGTTCCAAGGTGTGTGAGCCCCATCGCTGTATATGTGGAATGATGGGGGAAGCGAATGGACACCATGGCCTGAGCTGCTCCCGGTCTGCGGGGCGGTTCCCGAGACACCATGCGATCAATGATTTAATACTCGTACGTCGTACCATGGTCTCGGCGAACGTGTCTTGCATTCTGGAGCCTCAAGGTTTAAGCCGTACAGACGGCAAGCGCCCCGATGGCCTAACGCTGGTTCCATGGGCCAAAGGCCGCTGCTTGCTGTGGGATGCAACTTGCGTGAGTACATTTGCACCTACTCATCTTGCTCCCACTAGCAGGTTGGCAGGCGCAGCCGCGGAAAATGCCGCGAGGATCAAGCGGTTAAAATATGCCAACCTGGAACCGGCGTACGATTTTGTTCCGGTTGCGGGCGACACTTCTGGGCCGTGGTGTTCGGAGGCAAAAAATTGGTTAGGGACTTGGGGCGGCGTCTATGTGACAGAGGGTGCGATCCCCGTTCAGGCTCCTAAGGCTCCTACTTAGTCCAACAAATATAGCTTGCCATCCAGCGCGGCCATTCCGCAAGTATTTTTGGTACTTTTGGACTAGGGAGTCGGAATGGGGTGGATACGAGTATTATAAGTAGGGCAGTATATTAATTATTATTATTATTATTTAGTTTTAGTGTCTTTGTTTGCTTTTTTTTGTCTTGTATGTGCATGCGTTTGGGTTTTAGATTTTAAGTTTTGACATAGTGATTTTTGTGTATTAATTCATATTAAATACCTATGACAACGATTGATGTAGTCTTCAAACAACCAAGCTGTAACAACTACAGTGGACTATTGAAAGCATTGGACTAATGGCCTGAAAAGAACACAACTTTAAAAAACAGTACGTACCTGCACCTATTAACATTAAGATGACACGGCAATCTCATGAAATACGCGCCCACAACTGTCAGAATTCTGGAATATACATACACGGTGTACTTCTCCTCGGATGTCGCTGTTCCAAGCACTTCTTATTCAAAGTTCGAATTCTTTTGAAAAGTTTTTTATTTGCCATCTATTTACGTGAAAACTGCAACATCCGCTGGATTTGGGTCAGGCGTCAATTGCTTGCGCTTAGTCAGTGCTCTGTGTAAACGAGATTGTGACTATCTACACAATTAGGTAGATTTTATTTAATTTTGCACTTTAAATACTTACATTAGCACGCGGTCTTAATTAAAAACAAAAGGTGTGTCGGAATTATAGGATAGGCACTTACTAAAGTGGAGTTCAATAGAAATTGCAAATTATGTTAACAAATATGACAGATTTTGTTAGCGTTTTTTGACGAATAGGTAAGATTTGATAAAAATCATGGTTGTCCACAAAAAGTGGTTTCGAAATCTCGAAGAAATTAATGTAAATTGGCTTGTGTACAATATTAGTGGGTAAAACTGCAAAACGGCCGTAAAGTATTAAAATCAAAGCGTTCAACTATGGTTTCGTGCTCTCGCCGCCGTTTTCACAAACGTACCTAATTCGACCGAGAAGTAATAAGTTCCCTATAAGTTAGTAGATCCAATTATATTTTAGTGATAATTATTAGGAATTAATTGTTTTTTGCAATCGTCATTAGAGTTCGCAGCACATCAAATTTTAACACAGTTACAAGGGATCGCAGACCTAATTACATATTTGATACCTATTAATTTCAGCGTGGTAATATACCATCATGGTTTCTAGATTACGAGCTGGGTTAAGCTGGAAGGTCACCTTCGTAAAACAAGTGCCTACGTCAATTCTTGGAATTAGTTGCTGATCGGACCTTAGGATCTCATGAGCCGAGGCAAGACAGCCGAGACAACGCGAGGAAGATGATGATGATGACCTTCACGTTTTTTTTGGGAAAGTCTTGATCAAGTATTATCAGCAAATATTATTGATCTACTTACCTTGGCTGGATTATCTCAACAGAGACCCACTCGTAATAATATTTGAATTTGGCTCGATGCCTGTTCATAATTGAATAAGGAAGCAACGGCAACCATTAAATAAGGTTCACCAACGAAAAATATCAGCGCACCTTCTTAGTAGAAAAGTGAATCTACGCAAAAAAAAGACTTACATGTGGAATTACTCGTTGCACTCCCGGGTATCTACCGTAAAAGCGACTCGAGTTCACCGACGCGTCGCGCATTTTCAAACGAAACACTTAAAGTATTTTGAAACACCATTTAGCCCATCGCAGGTTTTATGAATATTCATATGAAGTTTTTACCCGTAACGGTGACATAAAATTGTATTGTTTGGTAAAAAATAGCTACTTCATAAATAACAATCATGTATTGAAACAAAAGAATAAGTTATTTTTAGAAAATAGCAACTCGCCGTACCTATTCTATTGTTATATCTTTCTACACGAAAACTCAGGCTATTCGCAAGTTTCTGATGGCATGTATGTGTCAAGCAAGCGCAATATCGTATGAGCGAATGACACATTTTAGTAATTATAAGTAGAGGTTTATAATAGGCCTAGTATGTTCTTACTTACGTACCATTAAACATTAGCCAATTTGAGAGATTATAAATTTATAGATACAACGAGTTTATTATATTGATATCTAGCTTCTGACCTCTGATCTGCACTTCATTTGAGTAAGTCAGGACAAAATATACCTATGGTATAACAAAGGTAATTAACTAATTACTTAATATACAGCTATGCTAAATTTCAATCAAATTCACTAAGCCATTTTGCGTGATTACTGATTAAGTAATAAACATTCACATTTATTATAACACTTTTTATAATTGTGTTTTTAGTTACAATCGATTGAAAGTCGAAGGAAAACATTAACCGTCTAAACCATTACCTTAGTGAACAGTAGTGCTTAAAAATCTATTTTCTACTGTTTGCTAATAACAAATGGCCTTCAAATAAAGTATTACGTACATACATGGATATTTAAAATCGCCAAGAGCCGTCTTTTTTTATAAAGGTAAATGCCATCATTATCCACACCGTGCAGTCAATTCGCGCGGGCGCATAGTGCTTTGCCTTCAGTACATGCACACTTCTTATCACACTTAAGGGGACCACTCAGATCATTCAGTTATTCACAAAAGCTGACAATCGCGAACAGGCTGATATCATCCGGCGAACTGGTAATCAGTGGTCCCCTTAGGTATCACTATTTTTGTAAAAAACCTGTTATTTCCCTCACTCTTACGTAATTTTATTTCTTAGCATAGCAATACATAGCATACACATTGTTTAAAAAACAACAAGCAATGTCATAACACTAATCCTAGTAGGTACCTATAAATTGTAATGTTTTAATAATTAACTAATAACACCCAGAACATCGACAAAACATGTTTATTTTATTAATACATATTTACGGCACACAAACAAAAGTTCCCATACAACACAAAACAAATAAATTTGTGTCAAATATACACAAAAAATGCGTGGACATTATATATAAGATTCAATATATTAGGCTCATCCGCGCCCGCTGTCGCTCCATTCCCTTCGACGCTCGTCAGGCCCATGAGCGACGCGGGGCGTTAAACCGAACAGCTATCCATTTATTATCAAGTCATAATTACATGTCGTTAGTGACTCTAAAGCAAAAGCTGTCCTAGGTATTATATTAATAATATACAATGAATACAATGCAAAACACTGTCATACAATGTAAAACAGGACATTTTGCAGCCACCGTTTTTTTAACCACATTTTAAACGAGATAAAATTAATGAGGATAAATAAATTAAATAGACTCTTTTCAAGTTAATATAAATAGGTACAATTTGTCACGGTAATTTCCGTACATGCAGATATAATTAAGTAATTAATATTAAATTACGTAGGTACTTGGATAAATAATTTACACACAAGTATGTACTTCAGAGCATCCTAAAAACGCTAAGTTGTATGCGTCTAATAGGTAACTTTACCGCAAATGTACATTTATACACATTTAAATGTAAGTTAAAGTAATGCATAAAACATGCACATTGATAATAATGCTATTTCGTTTTGTACTTAACCAAGATTACAGTCTTGTTTACAAATTGGTCACTCTAGATTCTACTCGAATTAAAATCTATATCATATCCTAACTAAACTAAATATTATAACACAGGGTTTTACGTAACTCTACAGCTATGCTCTGTTTGTTTAGGTTTTGTAATACCTAATACCTACCTATCTACCATTGCAAGCACATTAATATGAGTACTTAGATTTTACGGAACATTTATTAGGTACAGCTATTCTTTATTTATCGTCGTAAGGTGAGGGGGGCAAATTGCGCCTTCCTTTAATTTAATGAAAACTGGTTTAAATATAATACTAGTAATATTACTAGTATTCTATAAGCAGTTATCGGTATATTAAAAGTAGGCGCACTTAGACGACATGGCGCACTTCGCCCTCCTCACCTTACCAGTTCAAATAATGAGAAATAAGAATTGTACATATGTTCCTACACGTTGCCTTATTTGAAATCCGTAAGTATATTATTTATCTTTGGTTTTATATCTATACAAATTTCCTATTGATTTACAACCCATAATACCTTCATTACAATACTAAGAATAATTTATATATAATTTGAAATATATCTAATCGCTACAAGTGTTACATGAAATCGTGGACTAGGAGGAAATAATATAATCTATTTCTTATGCGTGTTGTGCTCGGCCCAAGTGAATGAAAAATGCCACACGATCGGCGCTGCGCTCGCCGCACTTATTGCACATGAAGGGATCGTTGTAGCCATGAAAACCCATGTGGATGGTGTGCATTGTGAGGTCCCCGAAGGTGATGTCGCAGTAGTGGCAGCTGTAGGCGGGGGCACGCGCGGGCGTTGGCGCGGGCGCCGCGTCGGTCGAGGTGTCCGACTCAGAGTCGGAGGGCGGCGCGGCGCGGCGCTCGTCCTCATGCTGCAGCCGCAGCGCCGCAGGCTGCAGTTTGAAAGCGCGCCCTTTTCTCCTGTTTTTCAAAGCCGTGGTAGGAGTGATGGGCGTTGGCTGCTCAGCTGGAGGCGGCGATTCAGTTTCGGTTGTTTTTGCATTTGTGAGATCGAGTGCGTCGTTACTTTGACAAGTAGAGGTGGTTGGATCTACTATGGGTGTTTGCGGTAAACCGTCTGGAGACCTGGCAGGTGGGGTTGTCATTCGAACATCTAAATTTGACTCCCCGTAAGAAAGACGTTGATGCAAGATTGAAGGAAGTGGTGACGGCGGACGCTTTTCAGTCGGCGAAATGCCTGCTGATTTGGGCGATGTCCTTGTTTCATAGTTGTTATTCGGTGGAAATAAGAAAGAATGAGGTAGAAGAGGAGGTAAATAAGGCAAATTAACAGGGAAATGAGCGGCTCCGAATAAAGAATGTGACTGAGGAGCACAGGGAGGCTGATTATTGTTGTTTATAGAAGCTTGTTGATCAAACATTTTCGACATCGGTTTTTGCTTCGGTCCCCGACGAGTTCCATACACGTCAATGATTGGCAAAGGATTTGGTGTACCGTCCATGTTTAAAACCATAGCCGGATTGTGTTGATACTTGCGCAAGTGTAGTTTTAGAGAATGACAATATTTGGTAGCGTAATTGCAATCAGCGCATCTGTACTGGTATACATTCGAGTGAGACTTGAGATGGGAGTTGAGCATGGACTTGTTAACGCACGAATATGAACATTGACTGCATTGGAATGGCTTCGAACCAAGGTGGTTTCTCATGTGGTATTCGAGATGATGTTTGTATTCAGTCACAAACGGACATTTTCTGCAACATAGCATTTTTTCTGGTTTGATATGCTCTTTACTATGTTCCCAGAAACTGAGTTTGGTTACCGCAACAAACTCACACTGTTTACACTTGAATGTTTTAACTTTTCCGTGAGAGTTTACAGCGGGCACCCTAAGTCCAGGCTCTTCATCAAAATCTTCTTCTAAACCAGAGCCTTCTCGGCCATCATCGCCATCATGTTTCATGCCTTGCGGCGCGCCGTCGAACCCGGAATCATGGAAATGTTCGAATGACTTATGCTCCTGTCCTCTGTCGGGAGACGATGGTGTTTCGGGCGGAGATTTTGGCGGCGTCGCATCGGCACGCATCAGAGGCGTCGACACATGCATCGGTGGCGCGAGATTTCTAGGCGAATATTGAGACGAATATCCTGGCGAAGCATCACGTCCTTCAGCACTTCGGGTTTCGAAACCGGGAGGCGTAAGTAAGCTGTAGGGGACTCCGCTACGATAGGATTCTAAATGCATACCGAGATTGGCTTTTGCTTTCAGGGGCATGTTATCATAAAACGGCAAAGGTTCACCGCCACTGCCAACGCTGCGAGGAGAGTGCCCGTTCGAATCCTTGCTGGAAGAAGAAGGGGACGCACTGTGGAAACCGTCAGAGTAGAAACCGCTCGTCTGTTCCTTCGAGAACGTACCCTCTTCCATGGGTTCAGATTTCTGTAACAAACAGTGATTTTGTGGGTACAGTAGTTAAGTATACACATATTTAATCAATACGGCAAAAGTGAAGGGATCTAATTGAGTATATATTAAGCTACGTACCACTATCGGAGGCGGTTGCAGCAGTGCGGCCCAAGGTTGCGCGTGCGGGGCGTGGGCGGGCGGCATGCCGGCGGGCGGCGCGCAGCTCAGCATGCCTGCAACAACACCATCGACATCGTTACTCGTACTACCGTGCTGAAGCCGCGCAGGCCGGCTTCTGGCAACCCTCCCCAGCAACCAAAATATTTGAATAAAAAAAAACAGAAATGTCCATCGCTAAATATATTTTTTTTCTACTACTTTTTTTTATTTTACGGTGTGAAATCACATTAAGCAATCTTTCGCTTTTAACGCACCAGGTTCGGTTCTTACTAATTAACATAAATATAGACTCACATAAAATTTTAATAATACGCTGCGAATCGAACTATTTAATTCAAAACATTATATACCGAGATTATTTTATAAAATACTTGAAAGACAAAGAAAGTCCAATGTACCATATCTAAATAAAATAAAAACACCTTGAAATTTGAATGCAAGTTCATTTCGAAAAGTAGTCATTTAGAAATTCCATTTTTTTAAATACTGTAGGTATTTATTTAGTAAAAGAATATATTATACATTTTATACGTAAAAGTCACATACTTAACCTATAAAAACAAATATCATACCATATGTACATATTATCGGTGGGGTATAGGTACATACATTACAGAAGATCATGATGACATGTGATTATTTTCGCGTGAGAATATATTTTACCGTGCGTTCTGCTGATGAGGCAACTCCTTGCTTATTATAATGAAACCAAACTGCCGCGCTGCAAACATATTCCGTGTAATACTTATTGGTGAGTCTCATTAGATAATAACTCTCCGACAAATATGGCTTATTTGCCTTCAAATGGTAACGATAGTGGATTTTATATAATCGGGCACGCGTTTTAACCGAGGAAGGTATATTCCTATGAACATACCTCTGTTGTGCTAAAAACCCTATAACAATAAGTAGGTACCTGATGTTAAACTTGATTGCAGTGTGCAACTGTTAATGATACCTAAAATGAAGTTGACCATATAATATGTAGGTACATTGGACACAAGCACAAATCTAAAATTATGATGGTCAAGTAAATTTCTTAAAGATGAAAATATTGTTAATTAATATTGATTAAATATACAGGCAGGTATACAACTTAACATATACATACCTACTCAAACTTTATATCAATGTGCGTTAATTTTGATTAGACGTTCCTTATATTCATGAAATAATGTATGTAGGGTAACTCAAAAAAAGGTCCGTTAATTTAATCTCTAAATAATTTTATTAAATTCTAAAAATACTTAGGTTAAATGAGAAAGAGGTAAAGAAACCTCATATATTTTCTAAAAAAATAATTTAAATCTTAATTCATACCTGTCTTGAACAATCGGATTTCGTCAAAACCACAAGGCACTATAAAAACTTGTACACATTGGATTCACTACGATATCTTAATGTCGCGTAATTAAAACGGTAAAAAGTGATTGTATTAAGAGTAAACACTTTTTGGGACAACCCTTCGTTGCGGTGGCCGGGAGCGGTGTGACCGCTTCTCCGTGCTCCTTGCAATACACTGAACAAAAAATCTGTCAATTTTTATGCCCCAAACATCGATATTGTATTCTACATTCGTAGGCGACGACTTTTCTCGAGTAAAAGAGACAGATGTATGAGTAGATACGCGTGTTCCTTTCATACACCCTCAGCCTATTTTATTTGAGCCAATACGATGCGGTCGGAGTTTGCACGGGGAGGGGATTAACTTATTAAGTTATTGTTTATACGATATTTATTATAAAAAATAAACGCCACTCGATTAATCTGACCACAGACAAAGATATTCTTGCGTCAACTTTTATCGCTTATTGTTAGTTAGCATACTAAATAGAAGGTAATAAAAACGGCAATTTGTCTGCACGGGTATGACCTCAGTAATATTATTTATATCCATAGGTAAACATAACGAAGTACATGGACTTACTACTAAATACTTATTGCCTGTGCCTACTTATTACTTTGTGACCGTAAATATGACCGGAAATATTATTATTATAGATATTATACCTACTTATGTCCATATCGATTTCCAACAAAATAAAATGTATTTTCTTTTATAAAAAAGGTGAAGAAGTATCTGGAGTTATGAGTTGATCCATTGACCTAATACCCGAGGAAAGTAGCTAAGTAGTTTAAGGTAGGTAATTTGTTTGGTACGCATATACCTATATAACCATTTACGCATATATATAGACTGGCAAACAAGTTCTGCCAGTCACAGTAGAATATAACAACATTAACAACTATACTCATCGCTCTTTTTGGGATTAGAATATGTACTAGCATAAGAAAATACAGTGTGATTCAGTCTGCCCATGCTTCACTGACATACGACATACGGCTCTTGCCAAACTATATAATTTACAATTATGTTAATCAAAGCTTAGTTTTATGTTTTTCTATAAATTATACGGGTCAGATCCTTGTCATATTTTTATTAGTTCACAATTATACTAATTATAATTTAGTTGTATAACAGTTTAAAACAATAGTTGTGACCGCGACCGGCAAAACGTCCCACTTTATTGCTTGCCATAAGGACGCTTTGAGAGGTCATTTGTATAAATATACAAGCAAATCTCGTCCTTATGGCAAGCGACAAAGTAGGACGTTATGCCGGCCGCGGTCACATTTATAGCTAAATGACATCATTTATATCATTCTGATGTTAGTGTACGTTCGTATTTACCTGTTTATAATATTGTGTTCTACCTTTTTAATAACTAGAATAATTTTGAAAGTTATACTGTTTCTTGTAAGTTTCATGGTCCTTTTTTTGAGTTACCCTACATAATTTTTTTTCATGTGTATGTACGGTGTGTTTAGCAGCAGCTATACAAAAATATGACAATATTTTAACTTGTTTGTAGGATTGAATGAGTAAATGATGCTTTTATTCGAAACACACATACACAATAACATTCAAATAGGCTTAAATCTAGGTAAATTACAAGTTACAGTGCTGTGGATTCCAGAAAACGATAAAACTCAGCATGTGTCGCAGCGCCCGAGTAGTCTTACGACGCTGATTTTCAGTGTACCCATTGACGCGTAAAATAAACACAAAACAACACAGAATGTAAAAACAGAACCGAAGCAAAATATAACACAGAAGGTGCAGTTGACATTGTAATTTATTTATAAGAAAACCAATACATGTTTATTAATAAATACCATATGCGTATTAGGCGTAGCGTAGGTACCTATTTGTAACAAACAACGAACCCTTGTGTGGGTGAAGTGTTCGCAAATCAGATAGACTTTCCAAATTGTAAACTTGTAATTTATGATCGTTTTTTACGGTTCCATAGTCAATCAACGAGGAACCTTTATAGTTTTGCAATGTCTGCCTGTCCGTCTGCGGCTTTGGTCCGGGATTGTTAGTGCTAGAAAGCTGCAATTTGACATGGATACATCAATCATGCATGTAGCGGCGTAGCGTATGGGTTTGCCGCCCGGGGCCGATCAGAAATTTGCCGCCCCAATTTACGACCAACATCAGTTAGACAAGTCATAAGTTCAGTCAAAAATATTTTTACTGATAAAAAATTATACGTACAGTTTTGTATAATTCTATGTAATATTCGGAGGAAATGGTATTAAATTTATTATTTTACTTTATTAGGTACACTAAACAGATATCGTACAATATCATGAAAACATACAATTGCATATGATGGTTTAAAAATAAGCACGAGATTCAAAACAAGTGTACACAGCATGCTTTACAAGTAAGCGCAAATGTATAAAAAATCATGAAAAAAATACGTGTCCTCTTTAAGGTGATTTTGATCCCTGTTTATTTATTTTTCTGTTTTACATGGTTGAATCGTACATAAAACAAATGTTGGGTCTTTTATCTTTCATTAGATACTTAAATCATGAGTATTGGACTGCCAAAATTGCAACTGTAATGTTTTACCAAACCTACTCGTTGAATGGCAGTCAAAAATAAGCGTGTTACTGAAAAGTACCCTAAGTATGAAGGGTATTAGCTGAAGTATAGACTTGTCGAAGAACTAAATGCTGGCGATAAAATAGCGTTATAATAAAATAGGTTCATATAAATAAACAATTGTATCTATTTTATTTATGTGACACTGTATTTTACTCCCTTTTGTAAAGTATATTTTTTCACAATCCAGCCGCGTATTCGCATCTAACGACAACCCCAAAGTAAACAAGTAGTAAATAAAGTCGCGATCTAAATTTTAAAACAATTATAATACGTTTTGATCATATAAAACAAGCTTTCAAATCATGGCTAACTTTTTTTTATCAAAAACTTTGTATTACATATTATCAGTCAAAACCTTTGTGACAGAACTTATGACCTGACTGGACAAAGTTGGGTAAAAGTGGTAAAATACAACAATATGTTCAAAAACCAAAACTCGACTACTGAAAATCTGACTCGTAAAAGCATGAAAAAAGAAAAAAATCTCATCTGAAGTAATCACAGAGAAAATATTGTATATTTACATCTTTTAAATAAAGAAATACAATGTAACATAATTTACAAATTTTTGAATACACTGTGGGAACGAGTAACCCGACAGATTTTAACCACGTATTCGTAGTATCATTCCTGACGTCATAAGGAGCAAAAAAAACTTGTCTTTTGATCAAATTCGACAAAAATGTGTGTGTTTTCTGCACACGGCACGTTATTTATTTTTACATCTTGGTAAAATAAACATTACAGCGAATAAGTCATAGTTATTTGTTTTACAAGGGGGCAACGTTGTTGTTTAACCGTTCGTGCTAATATTGATACCCGAGCAAGCGAAAGATTCAAAAATTAAAGTTCGAGCAGTGAAATCGTGCCCGTTGCGAGGGTTTCAAGGCACGAGGGTTAAACAGACTTTGCCTCCGAGTAAACACAACATTTTTCACCTCACCAATGCGAGGAAAATACTAACTATGAAATGAAATAGGTACCAAAAAAATCAAATTCAAATGAACGTAATAATACATTTATCATTGGAAATCATCATTTAAAAGTAAATTCGACAAGTTAACATTAGGTAACAACTCACAATTTGCATCTGATTACTTTGGCTGACATGCATATGGATAAAATTCAACTTTCTCATTCGTTTTTGAACAATCAAGAGAGACTTTACCCGTTGGTGTGGTGAAAAGTTTTTTTTATTATTTACAGACAACTTTTAAGGTAAATTATTATTTCAGATGTGAATGTTTTCTTGTTTCATACGTTTTAGAGCGCAATTTTCAGTAGTCTGCTTTTATATTTGAACGTTTTTATATTTAATTAATTTTGATTTAAAATCATTTTACATTATTTTTGTGCCAGGGTGCCTTCAGCACAGCAGCGCACGCAAAGCGCCCAATGGTTTTACATGAGAGCGCAAAAGGCGCCCGTTATTCGATCGCCCGCAGCGCGGCAACATACGTCAGGCTATGCCAGACTCTTTTAATATGAGGGCACCGAAGCCACCGGCATTTAATCGCGCGTATCCCACCACGTTCATTGGGCTACACCCGACTATTTTTGTGAATGATGGCGCCCTGCATTAGATTGCGCGCAGAAGGCACCGTGTTCAATTTGGTGTGAATAGGGTTATAGGTTATGCCTATAACCAGGAGGCCTACCGCAAAAAGCGAAATTCGCAAATTGCGGGTATCTTTCTCTTTTACTCTCACTAAGACGTAATTAGAGTGACAGAGAAAAATGCCCGCAATTGACGAACTTCGATTTTCGCGGTTGTAGCCCAGCGAACAATCGTGTAAGCGGCGGTGTAAGCACTCCGGAAGCGATTGACCGCTCCCGCACAGCCGCCCCGCGCCGTGCGGTCCCGCGGTGCATTGGTTCGTTTCGTGGCACGATTTGAAAATATTGATTTCTTAATTTTATATATTTTTTAATACCGTATTTTGCCGCCCCCTCTCATGTGCCGCCCGGGGCCATGGCCCCCCTAGCCCCCCCCTCGCTACGCCTCTGCATGCATGGCAACAAAACGATAAAATAGAAACTACAAAAAAAATACGTTACCTACTATATTTGTTTTTTGACTTTAATCGTTGGATAGGTTTTTTGAATAAGGGTCTCCATAACCATTTCTTGATAAAGTGAATACTTTCGAAAATAATTGCTCCTAAAAAAAAATGAAAAAAAAAAAATTAATACAAAAACTTAATAAATACTTTCAATCAAAAGTATAGTGAATATGATTGGTCCAGCCGTTTTTGAGTTATTGCCAAAAGAGAATTCTTCTTAGTAAAAAGACGTATTCGCTGCAAAGCTACTCCCTTATTTTTGTAATGTACATGATACGGGTGCTCTACATTTTTTATAATTACTTTTCATATATTATAGTGTTGATATATCGTTCTTTTGAAACACGCAATAAATGGCATACCACCGTAATACCTAATTAACGGTATACATAATGTAATAATTGGTATAATGGTCATAAGGTACATTTACACTTCGTCTAATATACATTGCCATAATTAATATAAACTCTAAAGCACATTATTTGTTGTTACAAGTGACATCACATAATTATTTGTGTGGCATAATTAGTTGCACGACATTAATGGCTTAAGTTAGGTTGGAAATTTGGAACTGCGACTCCGCGCAAACGAATAAACTTTGACCCCCGTAGAATAAAATAACTAGCAAAAAAGTTGAGGTAAAGTTTGAACTGCGGCCCCCGCAGAATCGAAGTCCTTTAAAAATAAAACCGGCCAAGAGCATGTCGGGCCACGCTCAGTGTAGGGTTCCGTAGTTACTCTTCCGTCACAATAAGCTAAACTGGAGCTTAAAGTATAGTAAATTGTTAACCAAGGGATGAAATGGTACCTTTCACCCGAATTAAACAAACAGGCAAATTTGCATAATTAGTACCTAATTAAAGTAAGTCTTTTTAATATGAAGGGAAATTTTTTTTCGATAACTCAAAAACAGCTAAACTGATCATGTCCGCTATAGTTTTCATTTAATGTCTTTCTTAAGCTCTACTTCCACGATTTTTTTCATATTTTTTGGACCTATGGTTCAAAAGTTAGAGGGGGGGGGGGAGGACATTTTTTTTTCTTTCGGAGCGATTATCTCCGAATATATTCACTTTATCAAAAAATGTTGAAAGACTTTGTCGGCTTTATTGATTTATATATCCATGCCAAATTTCAGCTTTCTAGCACTAACGACCACGGAGCAAAGCCTCGGACAGACAGACAGACAGACAGACAGACAGACAGACAGACAGACAGACGGACATAGCGAAACTATAAGGGTTCCTAGTTGACTACGGAACCCTAAAAATGGTTAGGTTGGATTACACTTTCAAATACCTGGGCTCGGTTATCTCTGAAAATGGGACAATTGAAGCGGACATCATACACAGGACGACATCTGGATGGAGCAAGTGGCGTACGCTAACCGGAGTCTTATGTGATACCAAAATGCCTATTAAGACCAAAGGAAAAAATTATAAAATTGCTGTGAGGCCAGCCTTACTCTATGGATGTGAAATCTGGCCGACAACCAAGGCTCACGAGCAGAAGCTACATACAACGGAGATGCGTATGCTGCGGTGGTCAGGCGGGGTTACTCTTGGAGACAAAGTGCGCAACGAGCATATAAGGGGGAGTTTCAAAGTGGCTCCAATAACCCATAAAATTTCCGAGGCTAGACTAAGATGGTACGGCCACGTAATGAGAAGACCAGACGATCACGTGGTTAAAAAGTGCCTTTCCATCGTTACAAAAAAGAGGGGAAGTGGAAGGCCCCAAACAACTTGGATGACGAATGTCCGAAAGGATATGAGGATGTTGGGACTCCACGAACAAGACACCCAAGAAAGGAGCAAATGGCGTCGCATGATTGGGAAAGCCGACCCCGCGTAACGGGAAAAAGGCGAGGCAGAAGAAGAAGGTTAGGTTGGATTATAATCTGTACTTAATTACACGGCCTGTGTACTACTCGTTATACAAATTATTTAAAACCTTACGTTATCATTAAATGAAATATGACACAAGATGTTATACTATATGTGTATTTATTCTTGTTAAAATTTTATAAAATATTACGTTATACTAAAATTTTATATAGGTAACAAAAGTCATTATATCAATGACAATTTAGATGAAATCACAATATAACAAAAGAGACGTATAGTAAAAATTACATTATAACGTATAATTGTTGCATATTTGCTGTCACTTATTTTTCTTAAGTGTTTTTCAATAAAGACACGTCAGGATCGCTTATTTTCTTTGTAATGCTAATACGAGTAAAACGAATATAAAGTTTGATTCCTGCCCACGACTGGGTTTCAGTTAAGGTTTTACTTAGATCCACAGCCACAGATCGCGTCAACTACTAGACGAAGCACGTAGAGTTAGCCCAAGCTAAGTTGGCAGAGATTTTGATAGCCCAGCCTGTGCAAGTGTTAAGTAAACGACATAATTTCATAGAACTTCGACGTTTAAAATAACACTTGCACTGTCTGAACATCGCCGCCAACTTATCTTGGTTTGACTCTACGACAATCGAGGTCACCATACATATACATACATAGAAGCGCTCCCGTAAAAATGTAGTACTTATTACGCTTACGAGCAGTACTCGTGTAAATAATAAAAAAAAAACATAAATAAAGTTTTAGAGGTGTAACCGGGCTGTTAATGTTATAGTATAAAATAGTGAAGGATACAACGCAGTCGTGTTGCTCGAATGGTATCATTTTATAAATGAAATTGCACCAATGTGTGGTGACCTGGTGATTTTGTAAACGCCTCATAATGCGGTGTCTGTGTCTGTGTTTATATGAGACTACCACTACCATTACGATGTATGGCATTAATTATTTAACAAAAAGAAATTATGTGAACATTGGAATGGATCATTGGAATTTCAGTATTTGCTATTAAATATTTGTTCCTGAGTTATGAATGTTTTCTATGTATATGCTTTTATATAATTAGGTATATTACATACATAAACACGTACATATACAGTACAGGATTATCAATGTCATTAAGATCAAATAACCATGCCAAGGGGTTGTTTATGTACCTATTACGAAGGATAATTTATGAGCCGAAGGATGTTTGAACGTAGATTATTTTAAGGACCTCAAAAGGACCAAAACTGAACCGTTTTGTTCGTTTGTCTGTCAAACTGTTGGACCAGTGGAGTTGAAATTTGGTACACATAGGTAATTCGGTAGGTAATAATAATAGGTATTTACTTTATCCGTCTGAGGATCACCAAAGACGGATATAATAAATAAATGAATAAGTCCGAATTATTGGGGAGTAAAAAAGAAAATTATAAAAACGAAATTGGCAAAATACTTATATCGTATGACATATCAAATGAAAGGGGCTTGTTCGGAGAGCGAGGTTCCTTGAAATTATATAAAAAAATGTGTATTCCTCCACTGGATTATTATTACTATTATTATTTAAGCTTTGTTATCGCACATTTGTTATGAAATTTACTTTTATTTTATTATTTTTCATTATATGTGATCTCTTGAGGATAAAAGCCTCCATTTCTCTTTGTCTATAGCAGTATTCTCCCAATTCTTTCCTGCAATGGCTATGATGTCATCAACCCATCTCTCAGTTTTGTTTTCATCCGGATATCTGTGTTTCTTACTTTGTACATTATTCTTAATTTCAAAAGCCTTCTTTCCAAATATTGCATGTTGGCAAGATTTTTTAAGTTTCGCAGCAAAAACCCATGTCTGGCATTGGCATCCGTAGGTTAAACTGGGGAAGATGCAGGAATCCATATCTATTTTCCTTACTGTTAAACTATTTTTTTTTTGATTTCTTTATGTGACCAGTACCCCTAGTGTAAACTTTTTACTATAATGCACACGTACGCATTGCAAGTAAAATAACTAATATCATTGGGACGAATATTCAAATGTCATTAAAATCAAACCTTTTTAAAACAGCTATACGTATGTGTAGGTATATTATGTAACAAAGCTATTTGAAACATGTCCAAAAGAGAGGTATGGGCAATGTGAATGTCATCTCGCCTTGTGTGGTAGGGCACAGCCAGTGGATGTCATTCCAGATCTAGAGCAGAGCCCAACTGGGGAAGTACTTACCTCCACCTTACAGAAAACCGCAGCCAAATAACACTTGATCCTACTCATAGTGTTGTGTTCCTGCCGGTGAGTAAGGTTGCCAGAGCTCAACGAGGGGGGTGGGGTTAGGGTCGGCAACGCGCATGTAACTCCTCTGGAGTTGCAGGTGTACATAGGCTACGGAGACTGCTTACCATCAGGCAGGCCGTATGCTTGTTTGCCACCAACGTAGTATAAAAAAAATAAAAAATAAATGTCGTGTAGGAGAAAATACCTAGCTCTAAATTAAACGTCTGCGGATGCTTTACGTTCGATTACGTTCTATTACTTTAATAAGTAATAGACATCTTATACCAATGTCTAATGTATAAAGTACATAGCAAAGAACTCGGCGATTATGTATAACGTATTTTGGTGGTAGTACGTATATCTAAATATTCGGGCACACAAGACAAGGGCGTTACGAAGCGTAGAGGGGCGCGCGTTGAGCTTTTTACGCCGGCCCACCGACCAATCGCAAAGCCGCTAAAAAAGGGAATGTGCTTTAAGTTTTTTATACTCTTTCGTTACGTGCTATACACAGATTCCATGACACCTTTATAATTTGTTCATTTATGTACGCGTAAGCTTTGTTAATTTTATTTATATTAGGCATCACTTGTAGCTGGCGATTTTGTTGTACGAGTACGTATTACTATTTAACTAATACTACCTATGTTTTTTAATCTTTCCATAAACTGGCCATTAGCTATATTACTTGAGTAAGTCTAGCAAAAAAGCGGCTCAGCAAAGCAATTCAGACTATTTTCGACACCCCTACAAATTCATTGTGGATAACACTAGAAGCCTGAATTTTCAGTAACCAAGCAGGCATTGTATAAACACAGTACATATACAATTTCATGCAATCTGTACCAATAGTTTAAGAATTATAACTAATCAAAATGTCTTAATTTTGTCACTCACTGACTGACCGATCATCAAAACTCTAAGGCACTTCTAGCAGACATAGAAGCTTCAAATTTAGAATACAATTAGTGTTTAGTGTATGGATTAAGGAAAAACACAAATATTTTGCAATTTCGGTCTAATTTTCTAAATGTAGTGTAGCGATCTCCCTACTTAAGGGACCATATCAATATTAAAAATCTTTTATGTTATAAATAAACGCAATGTCTTGGCCATCGCATAAAAACACAATGTATCTAACAAGTAATACATATTGTATTAAATTAGATTGTTTAGTGCAATTGCCAAGTCCATCTATTTATTTAAAACATAAAAGATTTATATGGTCACTATAAGATGTTATTAGGTTAGCTAATTATGTAATAACTTAAGACAGAAGGTACCTTAAGTAGGGATCTCACTACTTTTTATGGTAGGAGAACTGAGTTGGGAGACTTGTTTTTTTTACAAGTTATGTTTTTCTGGCATAAATATTTATCATGCCGTCATTTTACAGCGATGCTGAGACAAAGTGTTAAAGTGAACAGGTACTTCCAAGTTCCGCTGACAATCTATTGACTGATCTCCTAAAGGTGACTTCAGATTTTACAAATTACATAGGTATACGTATTTATTAATGATGACGCGTCTCGATCGTACGAATATTTTGGTTTCTTGAACATGCCTCGAGGTTATATTTTGAATATATGAATGAATACGCCTCGTGGCGGTGACGTAACGCGCGGACCGGGTTTGCTCGGTATAATTACACGAATACTTAACGGTACTAACTCGATGGCTTCAAATGTCAATTTCAATTAATCGCGGCGCCGTGTACCTACATGGTTAGTGTTTTTTTAATTAGAAGAATTTTCTTAGAGTCTGGTATTAATGTTATTTTAATACTCCAGTGATTAACGGTTAAGGAATTTGTAACTAAGTAACGGTACATTATTAAGCTCGTGATGTATATATGTAGAGACGGTAATTGTAATGACTTATTGGATTTGTCTTCACTCTCTCTCAGCAAGCACTCATAAATTTAGAACATTTAGATGCAACGGTATTCAATTGGCTAATTACTGATTATGATTTACTAAGGCTTCAATTAAGGTTAATAGCATGTGTTTGTTGCTTTTGAGTATAGTCAAGTCTACAACAGTCTGTAAATGAAATCTGTGAAGAGCAAGCGAAATACAAGAACATTCCCAAGAGTTGGTCTTAATGGCATCGTATGGAATATTTTAAATACTTGGCTGTTTCCCTTGTTCGCTTTATTTTATATAGCCTGTGCAAGGTACCTGTCAGACATGTGTCACGTTTCCGTATCACGAAGAAGCCAAAACACGTGATACTAACATAACTCGGTACCGAGTAAAGTTCTGTGCTCTGAAATTAGATTCCGTACTTAGTATTTACTGGTTAGCTCCTTTACATTTCTTTATTTTGAAATTATTAATAATGTCCGAGAACAATATTATAAAAAATAAAATAAAATTAATATTACGAAACAAAAGGAGACAAACGAAATAAAATGTAACACTCATTTAATTGTCAGCTATTTAGGCATAACGGATTTTATATAATGACATGGACTGTCCTAATTACTTAGTAGTACTCGTTCAGTTCAGATAAACTTCACTGCATTGTTAAACATTGACAATTATGTCAGTAGGTAGTACGACTTGTTCTTTTTTATTGTTCAGTAGTAGCACTGATATTCAAGCTTCTATAATACGTTAATAATACAAGTAGGTGTAGTTTAAAATATAAGATAGGAAGGTAAAGTATGTACCTACATTTGTTAAGGCTCACTGAGACGCTGCGAGAAAGAGTTGTTACATTGCATAATACGATCTATCGTTTAATTTATGATATTTAATTAGCCGGCAATTTAACGAAATTCGCATAGGTACGAGTTCTCTCATCGTGTAAATCAGCCTGTAGAAACGCGGCACGCGCGGCGTGAGGCTAAAATGCCTTCTCGTTCATCGCGCACTGAAAGTGCCCTCATGGAAAGCATCGAGTAAAAAGTAATGCCCCCAGCTTTTATGGCTGTTGCGAGTCACGGTCTTTATAGCAGAGGGGCTGAGGTCCGAATGATACTGCCTACGAATAACTACAATTTATATATATTAGTAGAAATAAACAATTCATTACCTATCTGAAAAATATTATGAATTATAGAATTATATTCTACCTGCAATAAGTTTGTTTTTCTACTCGTCGACTGTAGTGGTTGAGTTAAGATTTCGTATACCAAACTATAACGGCGTGCTTTTCATGTATGGGCGCCCAACTCAACTATAATATTCATTTCGATATACTGTAGTTAACTATAAAAAAAAATTGCAAGCACGTGCCGCCGCGCTCCCATATACAAGAACTAGCTGTTGCCCGCGACTTCGTACGCATGTATTTTTATGTCAGTGGTTATATATTCTATACATGAGCGTATTAGAACATTATGCAGCAAAAGATAGCAGTAGCGACGGTTAATCAATTGCTAATTATTATACAACGTCTTAAGATTTGTTTGTCGCAACCAATGAAGTTTCAAGCCCCTAACTGAAAAAAATGTTCTTGATACTCGTATAATCCCTCTCAGCCCCCTCAGAAGACTTTCAAGTCCACTATTAAAATAATATTCGCTCCCGATGCAAACTTTCAACCCTTTTTTATCGAATTAGGAGATTAATCCAAACTTTAAATCCATTTTAACTCCCTTAGGGAAAACACGCTGAAATCACTTTTCTTGTTTTCTATTATTGTGTCTTTTTACAACATTTCAAGTTCACTGTTTACAAAAATGTATTTCCCGATGCAAACTTTCAACACTTTTTTGACCAACTCAGCGAATGAATTTTCAAAAACGGTAAAATTAGTTTTCGTCTATTTTAATATAATGCCCTATTACCAAGTATCAAATTCCTAGCTTACTTTAAAAGGAAAGTTCCTAGCTTATTTTAGTAATGTTATATTAAGTACCTATGCCTTCCTAAAAAGGTTTGAAGCATTGTTTGTTCTGGAGTCAAACCTTCGACCCCTTTTTTAACCCTTTTAGAAGATGAATTTAAAAGCATGCTGAAATTACTTTTCTTGTATTTTAATAATATGTATTTTATACAAAAATTCAAGCTCCGCACTCAAAAATATGTTTGATCTCCATACAAACTTTCAACCCCTTTTTCACCACCTTGGGGTATGAAAAAAAAAACGCTGAAATTAGTTTGCTTCACTTTTAATAAAATACCTTTTAACCAAATTTCAAATTATTAATTAAAATAAAATTTGAACCCTAAAAAACTTTCATTCCCTTTTTAACCCCCTTAGGGGTTGAATTTTATCTAATTGTATCTAAGTAAGTAATTTTATATATGCTAAGAAGACTTAAAGCATTTCTAATGGATTCAATCTTTCAACCCCTATTTAAAACTTTTAGGGGATGATTTTTTTAAAACGCTGAAATAACTTTTCTTGTATTCTAATAATATGCCCACATACAACATTTCAAGTCTCTTACTAAAAAAAAAATTTGATCTAAATACAAACTTTCAACCCTTATCACTTAAAAAGTGGTAAAAAAGACTTTTTAAGTGATGAGTTTTTAAAAACGCTGAAATTACTTTTCTTGTATTCTATTATGTCACACAAAAAAATGTTTGATCTCCGTGCAATATCTCAACCCCTTATTCACCACCCTGGGGAATGAATTTTCAAAAACACTGAAAACAATAATTTTAATAAAACTCCTTTTTACAAAGTTTCAAGTTCCTAGCTCAAAATAAAACTTGAACACCATACAAACTTTCGTTTCCTTTTTAACCCCTTTTAGGGGTTGAATTTCTAAAAACGTTGAAATAACTTTTATTTGTAATCGTATATTATACCTTTATAGAAGTTTCAAAGAATTTGTAATTTATTCCAACTTTTAACCCCTTTTTAAACCTGTTAGGAGATGATATTTAAAAAACGCTGAAATTATTTTCTTGTGTTTTAATAATATGCGCATGTACAGAGTTACAAGTCCCGCACTGAAATTTTTTTTTGTGTCCATATATAATTTCAACCCCTTTTTCGCCACCTTAGAAAAGAAAACCGATTTTCGTAATCGGTTTTCTTCTATTTTAATAATATATATTTTTGCATAGTTTCGAATTCCTAGCTTAAAATAAAACTTGAACCTCATACAAAACCCCCTTAGGGGTTGAATTTCTCAAAATCGCTTCTTAGCTTTTGTACACTTTTTAAATGCAAGCTAGTGTGTTAATTTCAACTTTCTAGCATTTGTAATTTCGGCTCTGCGTTGATGAGTCAGTCAATCAGTCAGGACACGTGCATTTATATATATATATATATATATATATATATATTGAAGATATATAGATAAATGGGCGACAATTAGTCGCGCGTTTATGTATTTTGTATTACATTTTTGTCTACTGAGAAGTATTGGTAAGTATACTAATTCTCATTAATTATTTAGGTTTTATAGAAAAAAAGTATTATTTTAGATTGCTCGTAGAAAAAGTATTGTATACAATAGTGATATAATCAAGCTCTGTATTATATCACGATTGTATAAAATACTACTACTTTACTGTATTAGCGAGACAAAATTAGACAGGTACGCAATCACTTTACTGTATCTCTATAGACCCTTTAGTTATTCGTAATGATGTACCAGAGCTGCCCAGAGACTATACAAACTTAGGTACCATATATAGTCGACTTTACTTTGGCAGGTCTTCGCCCGGAAGACCGTTGGCCCACTTGGCCCCCTCGCATAAAAAATGATTGTACCTTCAAATCTATCCCGAAGCAGGGTCGCTCCCTCGCAGCCTCCCACCCACCCTCCGGCCACCTCCTCTGTAATGTGTTACTCCCCCGCGTCCGTTACGTATATGAATAGCTCTGCCTTCTGAAAATAATTATTTCGAGTGTGTCTTTATGATTGTGCTTACGTGCTGTTTAGAAAAAAAATGATCTTTATAGAAAAAAAACTGACACAAAACAGTCTTTATTGCTATTAACATTATTTAGAACCATAATGCATCTCGTAACAATTTAAATGCAAATGCTTGGTATTTAGATAAGCTTAAAAAGTGAAGGACATCCCTCAATTCCTCACAGAATCCATCATCAGAACTAAAATGTGACTTGAATCCTAATTTGCTTAACGAAGAGAACAAATAGCCAAACATGAACTACCTATATTCGTTGTTAAAGAGTTCCGTTCTGTTCATCACCAGCAGTTCCTATACATCAAATTTCACTTTGTTTAATGTAAATGACAACGAGCTTCCCTACCAACGACACCCCACACGTGTCGTTGGTAGGTAGGTGGTCTTTCAATACTTTTCAATATTTTCGGAAATATTTCCTCTAAAAGAAAAAATATATGTCCCCCAGCCTGTAGATAAGTATATAGGTGGATAGAAGCGTTTTGAGCTTACGCGGCTAACGTAGCTGAAGACGTCGGTTCGATTCCGACCTCGGCAACCGGAAGGCTTGGCCACTGTTTTTTTATTAAACATATATACATATAGTAGTGTGACTAATTAAAATACAAATATAATTGAATTAAATCGTTTTGATGTGTTCCCTAGTTGTGTTTTCTCTTCTCAGTAAAAAGACGTACTTACTACAAAGCGGTGCGAAGGTACTCCCTTTTGATTATAATGTACACGATACTCAATAATATAAGCCCTCGTTCAAGGCAGCCTATTGTGGAAAGAAGGGCTTTTTATATATAGTTAATATAATATATATAGGAGGCAAAGACAGTACATTGACTTGTCACATGGGCTTACGCGAGAGCTGCCTTTTCCAGGATGATTCAAATGTTGTTTTCTTCACAGAGATGGGTGAGTTGTAATGTTGTATACTTTTTTTTTTTATAAATTATATGCCAGTCTCGACTTGTACAATCAAAGAGTGAAGATACTGTACTTAAATGTATCGACAGAGCTAACACCCCTTTTTTAAAGTGACCTCATTAAACTTATGCTACCTTAGTAGGGAAACGTCTAGTGGTAGGCGGGGGTTATGCCTTTGAACTTTACCTAGCATGTGCACATACGATGCGATGACTGATATAAAAACAGCATTAAATTTCTCGAGCCACAGAATTAACGAGTCGATTGCCGCTTCTTGATCAATTCCCTGGCAGTTAAAGCCTGACCAGTAATATATGATCACGGGCCATATTGCGGAATTTCATTGGAGAAAATTTTTTCATACTAAACTGAACTGTCACCCTATACATGAGAAGGACAGCGCCCTCTTGACAATGATCATATATTTCTGGTCGGGCTTTACAATCTTTGCCAGTTTTTGTCTAGATGTTACTTGACATTGACAGCTATAACAAGGAATAAAACATGACAATTAAATTATCTTGAGCTCGAGAAGATCTCGGTTTTAATGTTCACTTTAGATAAAATAGGCTATTGAGAGATCCTAATATCATTTATTCTTTTTTAAATCAGTTTGTTTACTGTTGTATATTCGCCGGAAGACGGCCACTGCTGGACATAGGCTTCCCCCACGGATCTCCACAATGACCGGTCGTCACTGCAATGTTGTGTCACACTTAAGTGTGGCACAACTCTCTGAGGTCTCATTTCTAATTCGATCTTGTAGAGAAACCCTGCGCATAGCTCGTAATTGCCCTTTGTGTGGCAGTAATTTTTAGTAAAACTCGTTGTGAGATTTGTGAGCGGCCACGTCTCTGTGCCTTAAGAGGGAAGAATAGCTTTTTGATTCTAACGAAATAACGGTAATTTATATATGAAATTCCATTTTGTGAGAAAACGGTTTCCACTTGCTAAATCTTAACAAATTGACTTTGACATTTATGTCGATTGCTTCAGCATAATATATGCCAGGTTTATAAGTTTCGCTTTAAAAAGAAAAGAAAAAAAAAGATTTTTTTTTGCAAATTTTGAAATAAAGAAAATCAAATTGGGAGCGTGCACGATGGCAGTGCCGCTTAGCGTTCGCAACTATTGGGGAGCTGTCAAATAATGAGCTCAACAAAATATAGATTATTCCTTAGAAATGTTTACTATAATACAGTTACCAATGTGGGGAATCTTTTCGTTTTTAATGTTAAACACACTTGACTTTTGCTTTACTGAAAATAGTCAGAATTATCTGTGTATTTTATATTATTCGGTTAATTTTCTTCGTCGTTGTTTCGTTACAAATTCAATGAAAAAATTTATGTTTCATTATGTTTTGATGGCCCACTTCGTGATCCTCTGGGGATACGTATGATGTTTTCAACTATAAAAGATTTGCCCTTCTTCACAGGTTTTAATCAACTAATTTTATGTTAAAACATATGTTATTTCGCTTATCGTAAATTTATGTTTATATACTCTGTTACTTTTAAAAAGAATGTTTAATACTTTTCATCAAAACGCCTATTAAAACAAATAAAAGTATTTTGACAAATATCAAGTGTGTTGTCTAAGTTAAGCAACTTTATACAATAGTCAGGTCACGACGCCGCCTTGGTACTGTCAAAATATAGGTGGACGCCAATTTGAACTTACATTTTCATTATCCCTTATCATTCCCCCGTACGTCTCGCTCGCGCCAATATATTTCCTCGTACGAACAAGTACGAGCGAAATGTTTGCGCGAATGATAACAAAATTACATCATCTGTATGTACAATTGTACAGTAATTAAAGCAAGAAATATTACTTTGCTAATCCGCGAGAAAATAACGTGTTAGTCAATCGTCGGGTGTCAGACCGTCAACATCTCCAGCATCTCCTGAGGATGCCTCGTAGAGAGGCGAAACACGTGTCGAGTTTTGTACTTTTGGTGGTGGGTTGTTATATTTCTTTGCGTATTTATTTTTACTGTGGGAGGGTGGGAACAGTAATTGCATGTAAAAATACGCAAGTAAGTATAACGGGTTAGCACTGATTGACTAACACGTTATTTTCACGCGGATTAGCAAAGTAATATTTCTTACTTTAATTAGTATGGATTAACGCAAAGTAACGCCTGATTCTATTAATTAATTGTACAGTAAGCTGCAGAGTTAAGTGACCCTCCCTGCATAGAAATTTGTTTGCAGAGGGGTTATATATAATATAACTCTGCAGCAGCTTACTGTACATAAGTTCGAATTGGCCTCTTAAAGTTATTACTCGATTTTACGACATCTTTTTACATTATTAGTTTAGTGTTTGACGTACTTTGTTCTTGAAAGGATATAAGTTCCACTACTAGCTTAGTTTTTGACTAACAAGTTCCATGTTTGGATTGGCATTCATGTTTCAAAGACATGATTAGAGACAAAAGCAACAAAGCGCTGCGGGGGCGTCAGCAATACGTCGCCCAGGAGGCTCATTTTTTAGACTGCTCTATTACGTTATTTTTAACCGACTTCAAGATTTCAAAAGAGGAGGTTATCAATTCGGTTGCATGTTTTTTTTTTTTAATCTTTGTTACTCCATAACTCCGTCACTTCTGATCCGATTTTGAAAATTATTTTTTTGTTTGAATTTAGAGAATTTATTTCGTTTATATATACAGATTGGTCCCGTTTTTGTCAAAACTCAGTTCTGATGATGGGATCCATGAGGAATCGAGGGAACTCTTCAAATATGAAAGGCATACATATAGTGATTTTTGTATTTTCTTTAACAAATCAAGCATTTAAATTTTAAAAAGTGACATTTGATGAAGTGGAACTGCTGATGATGATCAGAATGATACTCTTCAACGACGCATAGTACACGTTTGGCGATTTGTCCTCTTCGCTGTGTTTGTTAAGCAAATTAGATTTTCAAGACTTTTTGTCAAGATCGAGTTCTGACGATGGGGTCCATGAGGACTCGAGGGAACTCCTCAAATGTTAAAGGTATATATATATATAGTGATCTTAGTATTTTCATTAACAAATCAAGTATTTACATTTGTAGAAGTGACATTTGATGAAGTGGAACTGCTGATAATGAACAGAACGGAACTCTTCAATGATGCATAGTTCACGTTTGGCAATTTGTTTTCTTTGCCAAGCAGTTAGGTTTTCAAGGCACATTTTTATATTTCTATCCTATTTAGTTTTTTAAATAATTATCTGGTGCTTTATTTCATGCATGGTTTGAAATAATTTATCTTAAATACAGTCGAATATTCTGGGCTGTAGATATTGGCTAATATTCTTATACATTTTTTATGAAGTATGAATAGGTCTTTCACGTCTGTACTATTTCCTCATAGTATTATGCCATACTTAAGCCATGAGTAGGCATAGGCATAGTATGCGGTAAGCGCGGACTGTAGATCTGTCATTTTCTTGAGCTCTCTTAACGCATAAATAAATGAGGACAATTTTGTTTTTAGTTTCGCGATATGCTTTTTCCAACTTATATGTGTATCGATATCAAACTCTAACAGTGTTGGTGTCTCTACGCACTCCAAGTCCATGCCGTTAAGTGTTACTTCTATGTCTAGAGGGTTTTTTGATGCGGCCTAAATTGAATGATTGTAGTTTTCGATATGTTGACTGGTAAGATACTCGTACCTACCCGCAATAGAGTATTCGACTGTATTTAAGATAAATAAACTTCTTACGCTGACCTCCATATACATCTTAGAATTGGGTAAATTTGTTAGGGAAAACCCAAACCTATTTATCTATATTCAAGATCAGTCGCGACGGTATCAATCCCTTCAAAAAAATCTGGCAACAATAACAGTCTCTAAATTAAAGTTATACAGCTCAAGTCCGTACGCCATGGCAATAAAAGTGTACAATGAAATAGATAACAGCATAAAAGCAGAAAAATGTAACAAAACATTCTTGACCAGACTTAAAACTTACTTGATTGACAAATGCTACTACAATTTAGAAGATTTTTTCACTGATTCGTCCGTTTAGCAACACCTTTATTTCTGTGCATTAATTATAAATTTAGATATTATTGTATGTAAGGTTAAAATGAATCAAATCATTGACATATTGCATTTAAATATTAATTCTATTTCTAATACAATTATTTTACATCTCTTATTTTTATTGTACTTATTAATTTGACATTATTAGCCAAATAATTAATTATTAAAATTAATTATTTGGCTATTTGTATTTAATTCACTGACAATTATTTGATTCAGTATAACTTTCATATGTACAAACTATTAAATTTACTTAATTTTATATTATACACATAGTTTTAAGATTAGACCCTATGCACTTTATATTGCTATGCCCTTACAGGGTCCATGTGGAACTACCCAGACTTTGTAATATCGATAATACCATGGTTGCAATAAATAAATAAATATGAAATATGAAACCATAGGGCAAATCTGAAATGTGTCAAGGTGGGTGCTGAAAAAAAAACATGTTACATCCTTTTCTACATAATTAGGCGTAGGACGCTGTCTTTTTAATTCCATTGTATGAAATCTCAAATCAACAATAATCGTTCTTTCACCGGTCTCCCTCAATGATGTCGGTTTTTTTTTCTTAAAAATTATTGGATTTGCTATTGTTATTCGCTATTTTTGGAATATAAGCGATAGAAATTGGGAATTTAGTGGTCTTGCACACTTGTTTGCAATTCTATTACTAGAATTGAAATGCCTGTATTGGAAATAGTATTGAACGAAATACACGAAATCGAGCGGTCGAAATTCAAAAATCGGCCCCCTGGTCTTATAACTGTTTATAAAATAACTGAAATAAATAAGCACTGACCTTTCTAAATATATAGTTAAAAAAAGCGGCCAAGTGCGAGTCGGACTCGCCCATGAAGGGTTCCGTACCATTTATGACGTATTAAAAAAACTACTTACTAGATCTGGTTCAAACCAATTTTCGTTGGAAGTTTGCATGGTAATGTATATCATATATTTTTTTTAGATTTTTCATTCCGTTATTTTAGAAGTTACAGGGGGGGGGACACACTTTTTTTTACTTTGGAAGTGTCTCTCGCGCAAACTATTCAGTTTAGAAAAAAATGATATTAGAAACCTAAATATCATTTTTGAAGACCTATCCTTAGATACCCCACACGTATGGGTTTGATGAAAAAAAAATTTTTTTTTAATTTTTATGATGTATTCAAAAAAAACTACATACTAGATCTTGTTCGAACCAATTTTCGGTGGAAGTTTGCATGGCAATGTATATCATATATTTTTTTTAGATTTTTCATTCTGTTATTTTAGAAGTTACGGGGGGGGGGACACACTTTTTACCACTTTGGAAGTGTCTCTCGCGCAAACTATTCAGTTTAGAAAAAAATTATATTAGAAACCTCAATATCATTTTTAAAGACCTATCCATAGATACCCCACACGTATGGGTTTGATGAAAAAAGATTTTTTGAGTTTCAGTTCTAAGTATGGGGAACCCCCAAAATTTATTGTTTTTTTTTCTATTTTTGTGTAAACATCATAATGCGGTTCATAGAATACATCTACTTACCAAGTTTGAACAGTATAGCTTTTATAGTTTCGGAAAAAAGTGGCTGTGACAGAATCGGACAGACAGACGGACATGACGAATCTATAAGGGTTCCGTTTTTTGCCATTTGGCTACGGAACCCTAAAAAGGTGGTAACATTTTTGTGGAGGAAACAATTATCTAATTAAATAGGTAAGCATAATTTATTATTTAAACTTTATATAGGTACTTACTTATATTTTCTTAGTGAAGTGTCAACTGTTGACTTGTTAGTCTTGTATATTAATTTAATTTAATATTAATTTTATTCATTAATCGAACTACTTTCGACCAGAAAATACCAGACAACGATTTTTTTAGGTTCACGCGCACACTTTTGACATTAAAGATGACATCGCATCACTTTGTCATTGCAAAATATATTATGCAGAGTTACCTTGGTCCGACTCTACGCACATCGCAGCTGAACTAACTTAATACGTTATTATACCTATACACGAACGAAAGCCAGAAATAAAAAAAATATGTAATACGCAAACATGTGACGGAATACGCATGTTTAGCAGCAATATAACCAGGTATTTATACAAGGAAAATTCAGTTGAATAAACATTTCCGCTTCGCAATTGAACTTGTACTAAATGTACCCATAGATAGGTACAAGTGAATAATGTACCCACCTTATTAATGTTTAGGTATATGTTACTAACTTATTTTGAAAAATTACAACATATTGTTTCTGTATAATGTACGACGTCTTGTCGACGAACGCGTCAAAATTTAAAATTAAGTTTTTCTACGCCAGCACTTCAATCTGTCAGTGAAGTGACTAATGGTGATATCTAATCAACTTCATTTGAGTGATGGCGTTGAAGTATATTTGTCATATGATTTTTTTATTTTATTGCCATAACTTTTGATAGCGACGTAAATCATAGATTATTGGTAATTTAGTCCAAAATTTGTGCCAAACAGCCCCGTTTTACGCTAATAAAAACGCATGATATGATGATGACATGGTTAAGTCTAAAATATGCAATATTACTAACATTTTCTATAAGGCCAAATTAAACAAATCTTTTATGGAAATATTTAATATTATCTTCAAGTAACCGTTTTTTTTTATTTGTAGTTTTCCTATTTTGCCTTCTAGTAAGAGTCCTTTGTTACACAAATGTCGCTGAAAGTAAAAGGAGGCAATTCAACTGAGGGATTCAACTATTATTTGAACAAAGCACACGTGTCGCGTTTTCGCGCCAAATCGCAAACCGGAAGCAAAAAACCAGTGGCAAAAAGCGAGAGTGGACTTAAAAGCACATTCTGCAAAAATAAGATAATTTATTGCTGAACGCTAAAATGAAGTGAGTCTGATTGTTTCCCCTACGGTTCTTTATTCAGGTTCGCCACGTTTTGTTATTGCCACTGAGCTTTTGTCAGTTACCCGGTAAACTAGGTAGAAATTGTTTTGGTTGACTACAGGACGGTTCAAATATAATTACCTACTTTAATTATTATTATCATTCGTATAAAACTAGTATAAGTAGAAAGGTATGAATAAAAGTACCATTCAAATTTTATTATTCTTATTTCGATACAGACGTACCTACTACGCTATTATAACAGACAAGAACATTTTATATAGATACATGCTTATGAATCTTAGCGTACCTTACCTGGTCTCTGAACTAAATAAATATATGTATATGCAACCATTTAAAACGTAAATAAACAAATTTTAATTAGTGAAAAATCAGCACTACAACTGCAAGTAGGATAAAAACTCCGACATATTATTTTAAAATACAGCACCCTAGACAAAAACGTATGTTGGGTAACCTATGAAAGTGAGGGGTTTTTAGTAGAAGCGTCAAGCACGGCGGCGCGGGCGCGGCCGGGCTCATCAGCTGCGCCATAAATCACGCGCCGGACAACGCACGCTGTCACTGGCCAGCAGACGCCAGCCCGTGCGTTCCCACTGGCTGCACGAGCTCCGGTAAGTCGGCCAGAGGGGGAACCAGTTGAAAGTGACCTCGAGAACCGTAATAGATGTGCATAATTGGAGATCACACGTGTGGTGATTCAGACGAGCCTACTCGTGTTCAATATGCCATACCTCCCCGGTCGGGTATTCCCATCGCTTACCGATACTAAGTAGTCATTGTGATAAGACGATCGCATCAGAGTATTTTTTCGACACTACCCGACATTTTTGAGTAGCTTTTCGGAATGACCGAAAACACCTTATTTACGTCACATATGGTGGAGCGTCGCGTTGGTTGTGGACTACTTGTCTCTGAAGCTGAATATTGCATAGCATTTTAGTGTATGTGTGTGTATTGAAAGCCGTTATATTGTCAAAGTTGAGAAATGTCCTTTCGAAGTCTATGATAATTTGCTGTTTTAAATTTCACGTCAAGTACAATGGTCTCGACGTACCTAGTTGTGGTATGGCAAAAAGTAGGAGGCTATCAATCAATCAATCAATAAGAATTTATTTCGAACAATGTCCATATTGTGTTAGTAACGGCTATATAAGTACCTATATATTTTTGCGCACGCAGATAAGGGATAACTCATTAAATTAAATAGTCTGTTGGACTTGTAATGTCCGCATGGAAATAAATAATTATAAAAAATAGAGTCACGACCTACGCGGTTAGTTAATTAGTAATAAAAATTCGTGATACTGCTTGCGACGATGTTTGGCATCAGCAGTGGTAAAATAAATAATTATACAAAATGAAATGATGGGTACAAGTGGAACAGGCACACGCCGAACTCGAGGAGCGCAGGCGCAGCTGGCGAGCTTCCTCTTCCGACCGCGCAAAAACAACGTCTACGCCTGCCGCCGACACGTCACCGCGGCCCGCGCGCGCTGCCATTATTGCCACATCAGCCAAATCACATTTTATCAAGGGTTTTGTTTTTATTGGTGTCTGTATTCAGCTAAAACCGCATAATCAGAATGAAGAGAAAGTATGCATTATCTGTCCAGTAGGAACGAACCTAATAGTAAAAAAACCGGACAAGTGCAAGTCCACCGACTGCTCCGGACTTTATATTATTATTATTATTTTCATATTTATAGTTTTCAGCTATTTCCCTGTACTTGTAGTGTAAGACAATATTACTTGCCAAATTTCATAGTTCTAGATCAATGGGAAGTACCTACCCTATACATTTAGATTCCCTTGAGTGTCGAAATGTACGTTTTTTGCGGCATAAACGGCCGTATCTTTTTTTACGTTAACTTGGAACTTTGATTTTTTCACAACTTCAAGGGACTGTAGATCTGAGTATATTCTATGGTTTAAATTTCAACCCGATACCTCCATACGTTCCTGAGATGTTCTTGACAGACATACGGACATACGGACAACAAAGTGATCCCATAAGGGTTTCGTTTTTTTTCCCTTTGACCATAAAATTAAGACATAGTTTCGTTTTGTCGCAAAGATAGTGCTTAAAGAGTACACAACCATACTCAATAAAAAAAAATTAGGTACTCGTACATTGCCAAAATTGGACACCTCTCAGCGTGTTGTCATAGCAATCTGGTTTCTTGTCCCTGTTCATTATGTTAAATCTTCTTCTTCTATATAACTATAATAACTTTAAATATGGATAGTCTTCGAGGTGTTTTTTACTATTATTTCGTATATAGGTTAACTTGTATCTACTGTACTTACCTAGCTACATACCTTAACTAATTTTGTTTCCACTTTTCAAATAGCTACCCACCTACATTTTGTTAAAAAATATCAATCAAACTAAAACAACAACGACGTTAACATTTTGCGGGAAACGCGACCTTGGTTAAGAACCCACAGGAGTGGTCATTTCTCCATACAAACGTACTCGACTGTTTCCTCCGTGGTTTTTGAAGCTAGAGCAATGATTTTTTCAACAATTTTATTAATATTTGCGTCGGACTGTTTTGCTTTTTTTTGATATTTTTGTTTCTTAAGGCGCTAGTGCACTTCAAATATTCGCAAAAATGGCCTCATTTACTAGGCCGCAAAGAGAAGCATGGTATTCAAAACTGACATCAATTAGCCTAAAAAGCAAAACAGTCCGACACAGGTAATCTCTGTACTATTTAGATCTCACAATTGCGTTACATTTGGTTAAGTTTTAGAGGAAGAAACGGTTGAGTACGAAACATCGATTATTGAGATTTTTACGTAGGACGCCAGGTTAGGTGAAAACGCCTAACCTGGCGTTATCCTTATCGCACTAGTTTTAGGAGCCGCTTCTTTTAGCGAGACGGATATATATTCACCTAAAATATTTAAATTTCAGCTCCCGTATCCGCTTAAGCCCGGGAGCTTTATCTGTTTGTAGAAATTCTCGGAAGGTCTACATACCGTAAATATTTGCAACGAAAGGGAAATTTTGCAGGTAGCCTTAATGCATTTTATTGTAACCATAAAAATTATAGGTCCATTGAGACAAAACTTTATTAGTTTGATTTTACATGCTTTAAAAACAATTAACAAAAAACTTTCTGCTCGGCTTTTCTCATTTGTGTTTCGGGAGTCGGCAGGTTCATAAAAAACGGGGAACCGTTTTGTGTCGGTATTCTGCAACACCGCGATGCAGAGCCGCGACGTAAGTACACGTTATTGCAGTCAGGGTTCCTTAAAAATTAACCATCGCTTTGTGCTGGTACGATTTTGCAATCAATGAACATTACCAAATGTTAAGCTTGATTTTCCAGGTTTTTGGTAAGTACACACAATGTTTTTCATCACACTTGTGAGGAAAAAATTAAATTATACGCGATATAATTCTTAAATACTGTGACATTTCAAATCGTTGGCCATTGGACAGGTTAGGGCATCGAAGGCACAGCCTACGCGGCATTTAGCCACGACTGAAAATTGGGAAACATCATTGAAAAGGGCTATTAAATGAATCAAATTAGGTTAATATGTATAAACATACACATAAAAAAAATATAAACGTCAGTATTTTAAAATTAAACTCATTTATACATTCTTGAAAAAAAATATCATTATTTATGCCCAATATTCCCCCGGGCGTAATGAAATATAAATAAATCTATTACGCCCGTGGGCACAATATATGTAGATCATTCCCTCTCAGTATGCTATAGAAACTTTTCTATACAGCTAGGCTACTTATGGTATTGTTAGTACAGTCGAGGAAATTGATTATTTAGCAGTTTGCGGTTCACTTTACATTGGACAGCTCTTAGCATAAGTATGTACAACAAAATTTACTTGAACCGCAAATTGCTAAAGAATCAATTTCCTCGAACGTACATTACATTTACCGACTGTATATTACATCTACGAAATTAAATTTTGACAGCAATAGTTCACCGAGCGAGCGAGAAGGGCGAGCGAAGCGTCTCCTTTTCAGTTCGTAGTCTTAAGAGTGCGAGATAGACTACCCGTCCCTATCTAATGAATACGTTTAGAAAAAGACGGATAGAGTCGCGGCGCTTCTTCGCCATAAGTCCACAGCTTGAGCAAAAATGCTTTCGAATGTCCGGCTGTTCTCCTTTACATGTTGCATTTCTCAATCGATTTTTGCGGGTTCGATAATTATGTACATGGATTACTTTGTTTTTTTTTTCAAAATAGCGGGTTGGGGAGGTCTACGGTTCATACAGCCACTAGTTTTTTTTGTGTAAGGGAGGGACAATTCTTTAGAAAAAACAATGTTCTGCAAGTTTACATTTCCATACATGACGTTTGTGATAGGCGACTTGGAGGCGTAGGTATTCTGATTTCTTCAAACAGAAACGTCTCGTTTAAACACACAGATAATATCTATAACAAATCCAGTTTTCTATTATTACAATTAGAATACGCTTCCTGGTTCGAGTACGAACGGAACCCACCTCGCCGGGTACGGGCCGCTCTATACTTATATTTCGACGCGGTCGCGGCGATATCACGGAGGGGCGTTATTGTGATATCCATCTTTTTCACCTTTTTTAATGCTTTTTTATTGACGAGTGGCGTGTGGCTCGACTGATTAGGTCGTGTTAACACGTGTTTTTCTTATAACGCAGGTACTTTTTAGGGGAGAGCGTCAACAGTGGGGTAGCTGGCTTTTTTTAGTTAAGGAAGGATATTTAATATCGCATATATAATATTTAAACATTGTAATTGTTATTGTTATTGATATTATACCTATTTTTTATAAAATTATGTACGGGTTTTTTGGGGCTCAACGCGGGTAAGCAGTTCCATGTGGCTACCACCAGTTCGGCAGTGACATAAACGCTATCGAGAACGTAACTTACTTTCTATGCGTCTCGCTCGTACTCGCATATAAGTGCGATTGAGTCAGTGACTCATGGTACGGGTACTGTTCAGTTTAAGTTCAGTTCAAATATACTTTATTCATGTAGGCCTAGCAACAAGCACTTATGAATAAAGGTTGAACACGCCAAAACTTGGGCACATAAAATTACAAATAAATTGAAAAGAAAGGTCTACTGGAATGAAATATATATTTAATATAGTTAAAAATATTATAGTTTATCATGCTAATATATTAGAATTTCATTTCAGCCTCAGGATTTGACATTTCACAGACTTTGTGATGACCAGGACACAGGCACTTTGCACGACATGATTACCGTATGTTTACGTAGTCCAGTCCAGAGTTATTTGCGGATTAGTTGATAATATAAATTTAACAGGTGTCTTTTTCAAATATTCCTTGATATGGACCCATTACCATCTGCCTTAATTTATAACCATCCCCCAAAAGTACTCTTTGGGCATTATCAGCATGTCTATCGTATCAATACCCCTTCGTCACTGTTAAAGTGTAGTGACAACTCTATGAATGCTACCATAGTATTTTATGCAACAGTTGTATAAGAAGGGTCAAAAAAGGCGAGTGGCGTGAGTTACAATGTGAGCCGGAGCCGAACATTGTAAAGGAATACGCCACGAGCATTTTTTGACCTACTTATACAACGTTGCATACAATATTTTTCCTACGAGTCAACAAAAATAAATCTTAATTTAGGTAAACAAATTACAGCAAAAGTATATAGCCAAGACGCGCGAGCATACCTTGTTACGCGCCCGGCCCGCCCCGGGCCGCGGCCGGCTGGTCAGCGACACCTTCTCGTAACTCATGAGGCCCTGGTACTTGCTACTTGCTAAATTAATTTTTTTGACAGTTTGTTCTCAATTTTGGCCACTGTAGCCTACGGAGACTAACAAGCAACGCTAAGCGGTCTTCGTAGTCTATGGGTGTTGCTATATTACGGGTGTCACATGCGTGTTTCTGACTTATGAAGTAATTATTTTTACTATGCAACCAAATGAATATTTTGTAAGTTGGCAGCAATGCACTTAGTTTAAAACTGTATTCGTTTTGGTTTTGTTAGGTTGGTAGCCATTAATCGCAGTAACGTTATAGCTTATAAAAGCACAAGAGATTTTATGAGGAATAGACAATATAGACTTTTCTTGAAATCTTTTATGTATGTTCTTATATTCGTGTTAATGAATGCATAAATGACAGATAACAGTAGAGGAGTAGGAAAAAATATTTATAATTTGTGTTATTTGTTAATTGTATTATTTTTCATGTACTTAAATTTTGAGCTTACTAAGTTACTGTTAGAACTTACTGTTTTTATATTTTTATATAGATTGATAGGTACGAAGAAGTTAAAAACACTATACCTAATTCCTATTATTAATATTATTCATTTTTATCATAATATAGTAACTTACGTCAATTTTTACATGTATCTCTGTGTTTCATCAAAACGTAACATACCTACTTTTTTATTTAACATGAATTAATTTGTATCTATTCCTTTATTCAGTATTTTATTCTCGCATAGGTCAGTATTTTAGTCTCGCAAGTGTATCTTTCACGTTGCTGTCATTAAAACGCAAATGTTTAGTAATAATTTTTAGACTGGGGTCAATTGTGTAGTTGTCTGTGCATAATTTATTAAAATTTTTGTTAGGGTCTTTTCACTATTTATAATTTATGTGATCTCAATAAGCTCAGTAATTGGAGTTATTATTACGGGTCAAACGCCCTAAGACGCTGCGTCCCTTTGCTAGGGGGTCAAAACGGTTAGGGGTCAGCGATTTATTATTGGGTTTAACAAAAGTTACATTTGTGTCATTGTCACAGCGTGCATAGATATTTACAGTGACCTTTACTACCACTGTTCTGAACGCATACTATATAATCATATAAATAAATAGATAATGTTTCAATGAGTATGAGGAATATTGAATAAATATACCTTAACATTTTAAGTTTTAAGATCACTTTATTTTTTACCACCATTCTTCTTTAAAATGTTGATGTCATTAGAGAGGAGATGATGTAAATAACTCTAAACCATTAGGTTGCCTGGGGGAGGCACTACTGTGCATATTCGCACGTATATCGTACAACGTTTCACAGTACATATGGCTCTTTAAAGTGTCGACATATGTACGGAAAGTGCTGATTCCCGCACGGGTGCGGTAAAGTAGCACTAAGTATATGTACTGTAATAGTACCTTACGATACAAGTGCGAAAAATAGAACATTCGAAACGAGTGTTTTAAATAGACACGAGTTGCGAATGACCCATTCGAACATATATTGTACAATGTTTTACAGTACATATGGCCCTTTAAATTTTCGACGTAGTTACCTAATGTGCTAATCGTCGCACTAGTGCGGTAAAGTAGCACGATATGTACTGTAATAGTACATTACGATACAAGTGCGAAAAATAGCGAGTGGCGATAAATTAAAACACGACCGAAGAGAGTTGCGAATGACCTACTCGACACGAGTTGAGAATGACCTCTATTCGCACATGTATCGTACAACGTTTTACAGTACATATGGCCCTTTAAATGTTCGACATAGTAACGTAATATGCTAATTTTCGCACTAGTGCAGTAAAGTAGCACCATATGTACTGTAAAATAATTAATATAAATTAAATGATGTGACTAAGCTTAAAATTAATTTCACAACAAAAAAACAAAACAACCACCCGGGCGGCCAAGACGATGACAAGAGGACTGGTATAAGTTATAAAATAAAATATTCCAACTAAACTTCCAAATGTAAGAAACTGTATCCCTATCTCTAAGTCCCTTGACCGCCGGAACTTCAAGTCTTCTGTCATACCTACAGTTCATGCTAAGCAAATAAGTTTACTTAAATTGTTGACATAGTTCAAGAACAATTCAAATATTGACTCTTTCTTTCGCTCCCTCATTTACGTGTCTCACTTATTGCTTCCTTAAGCCACGGCTGTGCGTCCTGCTCAGACTTGGTAACCGTTAACCTAATCGCACCTGAAGCCCACGACCTATGAACCGTTGCGCAATTTATGATATCTTCGCACAAAACACCAATTGACCCGTAACCTAAACATCGTCCCCTATAATATAAAAAAAATAAGCCGTCTCCGATTCTAACATAAATCTAAAATCGGACATAAGACGTTCGACGTTTGAAAATGTGTCAAAATCGAAAGCAACGGTCACTGAACAATAGCGGCCACATATACGGTTACATTTTATTTTATTTTTGCCAAAAATGTAACAATGTTCAATTGTTATCACGGAAAAAGGGTAGGTTTTAGTAATCTTCTTAATGGCGTGTGTGAAAAGATTATAAATTAAGTTTCTGCAACAAATAAAAGTGACCCCTGGCCATTGTCCGGGTGTCAATATGTGTGACCGGCTATTGTGCGTGACCCCTGCAGGCTTAGCGCCAATTGGGAGCGCTTCGGTACAGCGTGATCGCTTCAATGTGCCAAGGATTTTACATATATACTATTAATCGATCTATTGGCCATGTATCTAGGTGCTGTCTCCTAAACTGCAAATGTGTTCATTAAACGCGAAACTTGATTGATGATATGGTAATCTACAATTGTCTTCAACTATCTCTGTATTCTAGTTAAGTAGTGTGAAATGAAACTGCAATTTCTATCAATATAATTTAGTTTTATTACTGTTGGTGAACTTATTCACATATAATCTTATGTAACACAATCGTATTCCCTCCTAAAACATATCTGACAGTTCTCCATAAAAAAAAACTAAATATGGTCATAAACACAACAACAAGAGATTATAAAGCCGGGTGCATACTACATGGCATTATGAGTATAAGGCCACATACAGGATATTCAGTACTGAGATGTCCGAGATGCTTACAGTAGGTACATGGTAAATTAAGACCGGTGCTGTTAGTGAGTAAGCAAGTAGAAATTTTGATGATCATAAGCCAAAAGTAGCTATTTAGTTAGAGCTACGAGTAAAAATTCGTCTTTGACAGAAAATATGCTTAAAATGTAATAAAAACATATACATATTATGTAGATAACACAGTCATGTGCACCCTGTAGTCCAGCAATAAAATGCACTCCGTGAACGTACATTAAAATGGCTAAAGTTGCATTGTAATCTTGACCCCCCTCGCAAAAATAATGGCTGGGGCCAGATAAATTAAAAATGGCTCAAAAATACCCCTTGACGGCTGTCGATTTATAGCTGGATATTCAGTGCACGAGTTTCAGATCACACCGTTTTAAGGGGCGGTAATAAAAGTTGTGTTCTATGACTTAAATTCTACGTAACCGATTAGTTAGAACAAATATTGAAAATAATGGAAACAAACTAATTTACCCTTCATTTCTCGGTAATCTCGCACTTTTTGTGGACAACCATTATTAAATTATCATTGCATATACCTACTTAAAACTTTTATTTATATATCAATTACTAGTTAAAGTATAAGTTAATTATTAATATTTCACTGAAAACAAACATCGTAAACCCTTTAGGTTATATGTGAAATGCTAGCAAAATCAGTCATATTTGTGTACATTTTTTAAATTTCTTTTGAACCTGGGAAATTTGTCTGAGCAACGTTTTACTTTTGAAGTAGGTTTATTATATTAACTCATGAAAATCATCATTGAATGTATAGTATTATATTTATTTTATTAGAGACGCCTATTTGACGTCAATGTGATAATTGCGCTGTGCCAATTAATAAATGTGATTCTGATTAATTCCGATTAATAATTTCTATAACCGAAAAACAAAACAGTATACTCGTAAGATATTGCTTTTGCTTTGGCACTTGTGTACCTTTATAAATATTATAGGAATTGAATATTTTCTGATTATATGAGATTAAACGCTTTTATAAGCACAGCGATTAAGCATGAACATATATAAACAAAGCGCCTGCCATGTCGCCTATCAAAGATTTTTTAAGAATGGTATTCTATAAAAAGTGACGCTACCGGCATATTTTTTAAAATACTCTGCAACAAAAAACCTAAAAAGATGTTTTTTTATAAATCGCTATTGAAAGTTAAAAAGGACAAGACGATTAGGAATGTCCATTTTGTAGGATTTTTTTGCTTACCATTTGCAAACGGCGGTAAATGCCACAATTGATCGATGAGATGCAACGCACCTGCAGCGGTCGAAGTTAGACTAATACTCAATGATTCTGTTTTGCAATTGGTAAGCTTTGGAAACATTTTGTGTTTGGAAAATTCTTTGAACATGTCTTACCTGGGTTACAGTATGATGACCTCGTAATTGTAAACTAAGTGGCGCTTGCCTGTAGAATACCTAACCCAATAGCCCGTAGCAATTGAGTACCTAAATACCAGCTCGTTTTAAAAAGTAATAATAATACCAAACGTGAAAGTCGAAGGCCATTGAATAGTTTCATCAGAATATTCGGAAAATAAGCTATATTTTTTGCTCTAAAGTGCGATCCACTAGGCATTCGTATTAGAATGCCAACGGAAAATCGCCAGGTTGAGTGGGTACCAAAATAAGAGCAAATAACAAAAGATTTGATCTGAATCTGCGATACGTTCACGAGTGAGGTTCCGTTTGAACGCATCATGAATAAAACATGGTCGTTGGACAGAGAAGGGTGGGTGGGGGGGGGGGGAGCATGCTGCCCAACCCTTTCCCTCGGTTACCGCCAATTTAATAAAAGTGCTCCATTCCTCCCTCAACCCCTTAGTTTTTTGTGACACTTCACTTGTAAAGGGATCTTTTCATAATGAGAAGAGATCAATATATCGATTTGAGTCAAACAATATAATAAATTAGGAAACTAGGTACCTATATAATGTACAGTCGTGTCAATTCACTTTGTTATTTATATAAATCTGTCATTCGAAATCTCATTTAGTTATAGGTATTCTCATCTGTTAATAAAATAATTGCGTACAGTGTGGATATCCTTGTATGTAGTAGGTAAGAAAGTGGCCTTTTATGACCATTTTAGAATCAGTAATTAAAATAGGTAATTAGGTATGTATATTCAAGAGCAGTATAAATTATTTGTATTAAGATGTACCTCCATAATTGTTTCGATGACAAATCAGTCTCGCCAGCCGTTCTGCATCATGATGTTTCTTACTGATAATTTAATTCAACCGAACATTCCTTTTAAATAGGTAAGTACTAGAAAAACTAATATTATTTAGAGAATAAAAATTTGTGCGCATTTTAATCAGTTCATTTCTGTATAATTCGTAAGGTGTTGTCCTACTTATTCCCCAATTTTTGATATAAGTATGTGATATATTACTTGCTTTTCACTTCATCAAAAAGTGGCCACCATTTGCCGTTTAGATGATAATGCAAAATAAAACTATGTGACAAAGACCGAAAGTTGAGGACTCACTAGGACGACAACAGTAATATTCTGGATTATACAGAAACAGATAGGATTATTATAAAACACTGAGTGTGCCAGTATCTTTCTTACTTTAACACTGAGAACAATATTTGTAGCTGAACATTGTCGCGGTGTGAACACAGTAATTTTATTCGTTACTGTACGAGTATACAGGTTACAGGTATTGAATCTTAATAATGAATACTGTACAGTGCAGTTCTGATGTACACACACGTTTTCTCTCCTGTGGTCAATAGTTAGCAGCTTGTGGGCATGTAGGTAATTAATGTAATTATCATACTTATCCAAATACATAACAACGGGCTAAGCGCGGTCGCATGTTTATCGCCTGTTACCATACCTGTCACGTCCTAACAAGTATGTAAGTGCGAAAGTGACAGACATAGTGACAGACGACAAAAATGCAACCATGCTGCCATCTCCCCTTTTATGTGGATAAGGGTTAAATAAGAAAATTAACCTTTATAGCCCTTATTTTTCGGGTATGTCTACAGGAAAGACGGGACTCAAAAATCTAACAGTTTTTCCTAATGGCCTTGCATAATCAATTTTAATTAAGTTATGTTAGATCGGAATTAATCATATACCTAGCCCAAAATGCAATATCATTCCGTTTGAATAGCAAGGGACGGCGGGACGACCGCAGATACCTACCGTTTACATTGATTAAAATACATAATATAATATTCCAGCATCGATATTTTGTAGGGGTAGCGAACACAATGCTGTAATTGTTTTGGATGTGAACCCTTTCCATTCGCATGTTGTCATGTGAGTCACCCTGTTCTATTCCAAAGCTCAGCATACAGTTGAGTTGAAGTTACTATGGTCAACTTTTGCCTATTTTCACAAGGGATCCTTTATATAAGTAAGTAAGAAATATAAGCAAAAGCATAAAAAGAGCTCAACGAAAATGACAGTATGTTTTCGCCGTAAACAATCTCATCAGCAAAAGAATGACATGATTTATGGAGCCAAATGACTACCGATTCCCGTTTCATATAACGACTAGGAAACTTTCCCTCTCCTCCCCATAATTTTAGATTCCCTTCGAGGATATTTTTTCTTGCGAAAGTTAAAAAGGGAGAGCCGCTGTTAGAACGGGACATGTATAAAATCCATACTTATAATATTTGCAGGCTCCGCACTCAGCACTCACACATGTTAGCTTCGATTTAGCACTCCTCAGAGAGTTTCGGACGTTGTACATGGTGTTCTCATTTTTAGTTTAATAAGTCAGTAAAGATTTAGATTTATTTATTACACAACATAAGATTGCATTACAAATTACAATTCATCATGCCATGCGGAGATATGAGCTAAATGACAAGTTTTTATTTATGGTACCTAAGTATCAGTCGTTCAGATTTGTTTTGAGGACAATATGTCTATTGGGACCCATTGCATTAAAGCAATACAAAAGACAGTAATGATAGTCAAAGTCTGACAATAATATTACATGTCATTTTTACATTAGTAGATTTTTATTAAATATAATGTATATCAAATTATTTTACATTTAGATTTGATAATATTGTACAGAAACAGTAGATTAAAATAAAATGAATACAGAAATAAAATAAAAATACCCCACAAACTATTAGCCCCGTCAAAAATTAACTTTTAAGCCCCGAACTGTTCCCTACCTGGCCCAAACGTTCCAAATATGCCAGCTGCGTTGCCACGCTGAATGGCTAAGGATATTTGTTGGACCAGATAAGATCCAGCCCGGGGGTCGCAGCCTCTGTCCCTCAACCGGCGTCCAATATCTCTAACCAGCTTCTTGGCCTCGGCGCACCATGGCCCAGCCGTCTCGACAGCGACTGGAATAACGTCATACACTGGTCCGAGGTTGGCGTATTTCCCATGTTTAAACTTAGCAGCAGCCTCAGCCGCTGCACCTGCCTTCTTACTTGTGTGGCTGACATGAGTGGGAGCAAAAGTACACACACATGTGGCATCCCACAGCAGGCTCCGACCTTTTGCCCACGGGACCAGTGTTAGACCGTCCGGCCTTTTGCCATCTGTACGGCTTAAACCAGGGGGTTCCAAAATACAGGGTATGTTTGCCGAGACCAAGGCGCGTCGAATCAGCTCATTAATAGCTTGGTGCCTAGGTATTCGTCCCACACACCGCACACAACTGAGACCGTGGTGCCCATTAAATTCGACCATTGCTCCACAAGGACATCTGTGGGGCTCACATACTTTACTTCCAAGCCGTAAGGCAACGCTCACCCTCACAGTGTCATTGTCTAGCAACGTTCCTAAGTGGGGCGATGGCAACGCGTGTAGCCAAGCCCCTGACTCGGGCTCCGCAACAGCCTTCAATCGTGCCGCATCTGCCCCAAGAGCGCCGTCCAACAAACTCGTATGTATATTTTTACAGAGAATGTCGTCCCAAAGCCTTTGTGATGCAAGATTCTCCGGTTGTAAACCTTCTGGAGAGCGAAAAGACCACTCAACTAGCGCCTCACGAACAAACGGAACGTAGATACTGCCACCATCTAAACATAACATTTTAGCGACAAGTACCGACGACGCGTGAGCCGAGGCAAGAAAAGCGATAACCCCGACATCCTGCATGGCACGGACTCCTACACCCCCATAACGAATGGGAAGTGTTGCCTGCCTCCACTGAACCTCATCGAAGTGTACGTTCAAGATGGATTCGAGGCCCCGCCTGAGTACACCGTCGAAGTCACTGACATCTTGCCTAAAAAACCAAGTAGGCGCCGTCCTTAGTGTATACATTATGCGTGGCATCGCAAAACAATTGCGTAACAGAACCAGAGCCACATGCGCCGACAGCTGATTTAATAGCTGTAAGGAAGAGTCCAGCGCCGTCGTCTTCGCCTGGAGCACCGAGCTCACCCCGTTAGGGAAAATTGGAGCTCCAAGGAGACAAAATGTTGACTTGTTAAGTAACCTGATGCCGGGCAACACTGACTCAAAATCTGATAGGGAAGTGTGCGTTAAGGAGCCGCAAGGAAACAGCTCACACTTCGAGGAATTAATTTCCAAACCGAGGGACCGCAACGCCGGCAAGAGCCTAGCGATATCATCAAGGACGGCTCCAGAACCACCTCCTATAGTGCCATCGTCGAGATACCAAACATTCAAGGGTGATTCCAAAGCCGTGATTGCACTCTGCATTGCTAGGCAAAAAACGAGAGGGCCCAAAGGGTCGCCTTGCTGAGCACCGACCTGCGAAGCGATCTCACTGCCATCATAAAAAAGGTTGCTAGGGGAAGAATAACACTGAAACAGGAAAGGGTATAGTGACGGAGTGTGATTTTTAACTTCTTTTAAGATTACATCCCTTTCAACAGTGTTAAAGGCATTCTTTATATCCAATTTTACAATGACTGTGTCACTATGTTCGTGCGCCATGGCAAAATGCCTAGTTGCATGGATCGCTGATTCACATCCCAACGGCGTACCAAAACCCACTTGACATGGTTGAAGGAAGGTTGCCATCTCATCCCTAACAGCACGACAACCCAACTTGGCAACCAGTCGCCTAATCGTGGTCCCAATGGCTATTGGCCTAATTCCCCCATCCTTTTTTTCCAAAGCACATAGAGACGCTCCATAAAGATAGGGACTAACCTGGGGATTAAGCATGCCGCGTAGAAGAAAGTTGGATAGCTTAGTCAGCGACTCGAGTAATCTAGGCCCATTATCCCCAGCACAATGAGAGGTGAGCTCCTTAAAATGTTGAGGCCGAAGACCATCTAAGCCAGAAGCGGAACCGCTGTAAAAGGACCCAATGGCATTAGTTACGTCTGGTACTGAGACCGTGAGGAACGGGGTGGTCAAATCTGGCTCAGGTGGGAACACCAGCGGTCTGGATGGCGGAGGATGCTTGTCCATTAAAGCCCTTAAAGTTTCAGCATTAGATGGAGCCAGAGTTGAGTCCGACAACAAGATACGAACTGCACCCCTCAGATCACCATCGTGGACCTTGGCTTCTATTGTACGGCAAACTGACCGTGGCTTTTGATTAACTTCGTCTGTAAAATACATATTAAGGCTATCTATATTTTCCTTGACCTGCGAGGTCAAAGACTTGCCAGCGCCTCCCCCAGGAACCCTCAAAGCTGTAAAAGCAAATGAGAGAAGCGCAAACCAGTCCCTGACCTCGTTTGATCGCAGACAGGCCTCTATTAATGCGGATAGTTTGCCGGCAGCGAGATTTCGGGCTCCCTTTGGAATGTGTTTTAGCACTCTGATATGCCTCTTTAACGTCGGGAGACTGTCAAGCCCAGCATCACTCGAGCCTGTGACAGACGCAATCCTTACAGGGGAATCGACGTGCACGTCCTTATGGCACCGACTAATATGCACATTAAGACCGCGGGGGGCTACATATAACTTAGACAGGCCAGGGCAGTGGGGACAGGGAACTTTAACGGGGCTTTTCATTATAATCAAACTGATACAATATCGTTCGTAACTAAAGACACTAATAAAAAGATACTAAAATAATAACTTATGGATACTATTTTACACACAATACAACACAGAAAACGACTTAATAGTACAGTACCTATCTAAGAAATTAATAAAAAGGATATAAAAAGAGTCAACGTAAGGAAATACGGCGGGCCGATCCAACTTCTGGCATCCATCATACCATCATCATAGCGCCATATTTCAGCACTCTCGGTCATAGAACGGCATGCTCGTCTTATTAGATCACAACATTATTTACACAATAGCATTACAAAAATTGGTCGAACACACGAAAAATAGTTGTTTACAAACATTGAATTTTTTCCTTGACACATGTCACATTGGCCGGGTGCGCTGCCTCGCACCATAGTGGCCCGGGCTGCGGTCTACGCAGAGAAAAACCTTTCCTGACTCGTTCTTTTAGCACTTTTATAGGTGGAGTCGTAAAATATAAATTCGTAGGATAATATTTCCAATATTCCCGAGGCAGAGCAATTTAGATGCCTGTTTATCTGTTGCTAGGAGATTTTTTTAAATACAATCTATTATTCTGACAATCGTACTCTACTAACGAAATAGTTGAAACATTCCTAACAAAACGGCAAGCAATCGTGATGTCACTATTGCTGAGAAGTCGTCTTGATGTATGGAAAACAACGGAATTGCCATTTTGTTCGCGACATAGTGCGTTTATGTATATAGTTGTTATTAGAGATGAAAATAAAATATCTTGTAATCAACAAATGCTCATTAAAGGGTTCAAGGGTTTTCTTGTTAATTAAACAACTTTCCGATAATTAATTTTAAATATTAAATATACTGTTTTTGTGTAATTTTTCGTTTTAGGTCGGCTGGTGGTAGGGAGTAGTAGGCATCAGTCAGCCGAATAGGCCGAATACCGAATAGTTGCCGAATATTCGTGACATCTCTCGTTGTTATACAGTCGAATAATACTGTTATTGTTTTCCTTACTAAAAGTAAAAAAAAAACTTTAATGTTGAAACTTTGAAGTCTTTTATTTTTTTATCATTTCCACATATTTTTAAGTGTCAATTTTATTGTGATAAATTGCTCAGTTTCTATATATTTAAGTGGAATTTGCTATAATATTCAACATGTGTTATTTATTTATTTATTTCATCTTTATTGCACGAAAGAATCTTATAGTACAGAAGGCGGACTTAATGCCACGATCATCATCTCATACGATTATCATCTCTATTGTTGGAGATGCCTAACAAAAAGGTAATCTCTCGGTCCGATAAAATTGAATTTGTGGTTATGAATTCAATTACTTTGTTTTCAAACGGTTTGCTAAGTAATCATTGCGAGAGTGAGTAGCTAGGATTTCAGATAATTGACTGTGTGAGCGCCTAATCCCCGTTTCAGTTCAGCTTGGGCAAAAATGCTTTCGTATGTAGATCCGGCTGATCTCTTCTACAAGTCACTTTTCTCGACAGATGATCGTGTAATTTTGTGAGCGAATCTCATAATAATTAGTTTTTTTTGTCAATTTATGGGAATTTACTTACCTATTTATTAGTAAAGTATAAAGAAACCTATGAACCTTTTGTATATAGGTACACTTCAAGTGTGAATAAAACGAAGTGTTAGGTCATGCCATAACACTGCAAATACAGGTTGATATGATGGATGTATCTACTTCGTTTGGTTTGACTTCAATAATGACGGGTTTCGTGTATCATATTTGTACTATCAGTGGAAATAAAATCATGCTGTATAGCCGCACACTAGCACGGACCCTCGGCGCGGCCGGCGCTCAGCGTCGCGGCGCTACCGGGAAAAAATGTACGATGCCATAAAAAATCACCGTCCATTCGCTCTCGCAATTTTTACTCGTTTTTTCCCCTCGGAGGGTCGCCGTCGACATGGCAACGGGGAGCGCCCCCACCTCTACTGTGAACCACTAAAAGCTGCGTCAATAATTTTTATGGCAAGAGAAAGCGTTGGATCGTTCAGATTCTCTGGACATCGGTATTTCAACATTTCGTGTCATTTTTCTGAAACTGTTCGGACTAATTTCAAATTGGTTGAGCATAAATTGAAATTAAACCACGTGTAAAAAAATACAAAACTGCGAGTACAAAAAAACAATACATCTTGATTGAATAATAATTACTTTTACGTTATTAATAACCTGACAAATATGAAGATATAATATCGTGTTGTTTCCATTAGGTTGCACAGAGACAAACAAACGATTCCCGGTAACTTAATATTTGGAAATCAATTATCCTTAAGAACCGTATATTTGCGATTGCCGGAAAATAACGGGATTAGAGAAATAATATACTGCCTTCCATTTGCAATTGCTGCGAGTTGTTCAGTATTCCCTTTCGACTTTGGCTAACAATACGTTCAGGCTCTGCATTTACTCGTACTTACCTTACCTACCTATATGTATAACAGAGTTTCTATATTCATTGTGATATTTATATCGCTGTTACGCTACCTAATCAAGTTATTTACAAACAAATACGTAATATATTGAGAGTGTAGTATACGGTGCCATTTTGTATTTGATTGAAAAATTGACGCGTAAAGTTAAGTAGCGCAAAGTATTGTAGCCGTAAATTTGGCATCAGCAAATTAGTAGTTGGCACTTCTAGGCACTCTGCCTTGCAATTAATACCTCGGATAAACGTTTTTCACTAACCAGAAGAATTTAAAAACGCAAACTCTAATGAAAACAAACATGTCTGACTTGCTAAGTCAAATTCTTGCGTTTCTTTGTCACTTCACGACTTTGGAATACATGACTTACTTAATTTAAAAGTATGCTCGAAAGTAAATAGGTACTTTTTTGTATGACTTTAAGTCCTTTTAAAAGTTTTTAAGCGACCACCTTTAAAATCTTTATCAGTTTCATGTCTTTTTGAGTGTTGACATCATGCAATAAGATATCCGTTTGTAGACGTCGATATAGCCGAAGTCGATTATTGTTGAAGTCTTATTTACATAGGTAAACGTATTTGGCTCGGGCTAAAATAACGGCTGTGGCTTGAGTTTCTCTGTGTTGCGTTTTCTGGGATACCTATTGATATTTGGAATAGTTGCGAGTTAAGATTGCTATAGTTTCTAATACCGTGTATATGCTGGATGGAGGATGAATGCTGGACGTTATTGATGTTTGGCAATAGATAGGTTCTGGAATGTTAAAAAATCAACATCGACGTGTGTTAACCTTCCTTAAGATAAAGATATTTTACTCTCACCTCACCGCAACGTGTGGTATGCAGTGCCTTATGCAAATATGCAGTTGTCATAAGGTACTTTTTCAAGTAAATGACATGTTTGTTCATCTTACCCCGTGAAATTTCGCATCGTCAAGACTGAAACGTGTTGTAAATCCAAAGGCACGAAAACAGCTTTATTCAGATTCAATCAATCAAATTAAATTCCGGAAATTGTACATTACGATACAAATGCGTACAGTATTCGGACGTGTATCGTATTCGTACGTTTTTCAGTACATATGGCACTTTAAATTTTCGACATAGCCACGTCAAGTGCTAACTACCACACAAATGCGATAAAGTAGCACCATATGTACCTACCTACTGTATGTCTTAGTATGCGGCTGTATCTTGTATCTTTTTTCTTAGAAGTTACAGGAGACGGGGTAAGATAGAAACTCGTCTAATAACACCACCGTTGACAATTTAGATCGTAGCACACGACTACGCACTTCAAGTGGGAATTCCTGGTTTACCACTGAACAACGTGGCACAGCTAAATAGTAGTTGGATGCAACAGTCATGCCAGAATATTACACGGGATCGAAATTACGGAGGCCTTTTTGTCTTATCCCTGTTTGCATCTCACCCCAACAGTGTAAAAAATTATAAATAAGTATCAATATAAGAAAATTAAGTATGTTTCTTTAAGTTTGTAAATGTTAATACACTCTCAAGTTGTTTTGGCAAAAGTATATTAAATGCATGTACTTATATAATATTAATTAAACATATTTTGAGCTATTTAAAATATATACAGCTACCTAGTTATTATCCAATATATTCCCATATTTAGTACCGTACAATTTGAAAAATAGATAATAGCGTGGCCTTAATGCTACTTTTGTAATTCTAAATTAGAACGACCCTACACATGCAACTCGGTAATATTTTCACAGTTTAATATATATATAGGTATTTAATTATATTAATAAAAATATTATTAATTTACCTGAATAGGTAACCGAAAAAAAGACACCGCCTATTCTGAAAGTATACGCCTCCAAGCTAAGCCCAAAATAGTAATATAAAGAACATTTCGAACTAAAAAACTCCCCTTGAGTTTTTTAGTGGCAACGCGCACTGATTGGCTGCGCGCCCCTTAAAAAAGATAAAGACGCGTGTTACGCGCGCACGCTCCACCATTCAAACAGGGCCGCACGCGCGCGGGAGTTGCCTCTTATTATTATTACAAACAAACCAAAATGAAACAACCCTCCGGGTGCCCTCCGCCGCCGCCGAGCACGGCAGAAAGAGATTTAGCGCCGAGTTGTTTCAGGGATCATTTTAAAATGGATCGAGGACGTAAAAATACTCGCGTGCTGAGAAAAACTGTAAAAGAAACTATAGGAAGTATTTTAAAAATAGAAACTGGTTCCCCTTTTACGTTAGGGGAGTGCGAGCTTGATATATTACTAGAGTTACTTGGGATTTTAATAATACACAGCGTGTGTTGGTTCACTTAGGCCGTAAGATTTGTCAATATGGCGTTTGTGGGCGCTATTTTAGGCGGTCACGTGCCGTCTCGCGCCTAATGCTTTCCCTATGCAAGTGTGTAACGGTAACGTTACTATGCAGTAAAATTCAACCAAAGCTACGAGAACTAGCTAGGTCTGGCCTAGTCGGTAGTGACGCTGCCTATGAAGGCGATGGTCCTTACCTAGTTCGAATCTCGGTAAGGGCATTTATTTGAAAAATTATATATAAAAATGTAGGCCGCAATTTTTGCAGGTCATGTCAATGTTACACTTCACCATCCCTGTTTAATGCGGGACGAGGCCGTAAGTAGATTAAGTGTAAAGCCCCCTCCAGACTATGCGCGTGAATCGCGGCGCGACTTCGCGGAGCGAACATACCGCGACGTTGACGTAGACTCCACACTCGCACAACTTCACGGCGATTTCGCAGTTTGGTTCGCGGCAAGAGCGTCAGCTGATCGGATTTAGTTTACGGCAAGGCACTGATTCAAACTGGGAACTGTCAAATTCATTTTTGGTTGATCAAGTTCGCACCCAATAACCAAGTAGCCGCCATAGAAGGTTATGACAGTTTACAGATTAACCGACTCGTGAGCGAATCGCGGCGCGAAGTGATCGCGAGTGTGGAGTCTTGCAAGTTCGCGCTTCGCGTCTCCTTTGACGCGGGCCAAATACCGACAAAAAACGGGGAATAAGGCGCGAAGGCGTGAACAATCTGCGAAATCGACGCGAGGGCCCTCCACACTCGCGTTCGCGGCTTCGCGCCTTGATTCGCGCACAAGTGTGGAGGGCCCTTAAGATTGTTTCACAATTTTATTTATGTTCACGAGACGACATTGATACACATTCAAAAGGTAATTTATAAGCATTTCCCAGTAGCAAATCCTGGTTTGAGGAGACAAAATATGACAATTTAATTATCATTACTCACCCAGCCCTGAGCCCAGTTAAAACCGTCAATTTATTATTATGGACCCGTATCCAATTTAAAACAACGCGCGGCCGAATGGAGCCATTAGACACGAGGGGGAACATACCTACTTACATTGTTTTGAAAGGCGAACATTGGAGGGGATCTTTGCGGAGTAAAAAAAAACAGTTTAAAAATAAAATGAAAATTTATAAAAGGGAGGGCGCGGCGCGTGTCATGGCCGCTTATTTATGCCGGTGCCAGTTGTTCAGCTGTCGTTTGATTTGGACGCCTATCGCCCGAACTAGTAGGCACATAGTGACATATGGTGTACTTAAAAAAATATGCATACCGCAGAACAAAAACTGCGTCTATTGAGCGGTGTATACACCTGCTATTAGATTAAAGTTTCACTGGATTTTAAGGTTAATAATCATGCACCTATGAAGTAAGTAGATAGTCCAGTAGGTTACTCTTTGTTGCTTTAATCATAGGCCTTAGGTACGCGGTACCTATTATGCTGCTACAATTTCGATTACACATGTTACAAGTATTTATTTTTATTCATAGGTATCAAGTCTTTTAATATGTACAGAGTAGGTATTCGTACCTACGATGGTCATTCTTGTCTTTGTCACAGCGTCATAAAACGGCGTGTCTGTCACTTTCAATCCTGCCGTGTTAAAAAAGTGACGGTTATTTTATCACGTGTATAAAGCTATCTATAATATGTCTGGATTTCAGTAATGTACCTACTATTGAACATTAGAAACGGTATTGCTTGCGCGTTGGATGTTGTACCTACAGGGCTTACAATAGGGACAACTTAGTATACAGGACACCATGATGGGTACCCATTGTACCCAATAATATTTCAAGTTTAAATACATCAAAGACTAAGGCACAAATAAATCTTACAATTAGTAGGTACTAATATGTAGGAATAGTTGAATCTTTGTAAACGATTGTTAATAGAGCTACAGGTGTCGTTACGTATCAACTGCAATGACTTAGGCGGTTGACACGAATGATAACGTGAGATTGTGCCGGTAGGTTGAAGTCATTTCGTGTTACGACCTATCAGAACATTCGTTTTGTCCAGCGGAAAATTTTACGCGTAATGGCGGTCTAATTGCTTGGCATATCATTACACCTATCAAGTTTTTTGTAGAATTCTATATGATTTTATTGGTTTTTAATTGATATAGAACACCTCTAAATTGTGGTAATATTAAGAGCGTTCTGCCCCGCCCCTTCAGACCAAGGGCGGGGTTTTGGAACACATGCGATATTATAAAAGGAGCCTTTCATGATATTAACATATTTTGATCATGTTCATAAATTCGCAACTCCCGCTTTATCTAATATTAATTCCTTGTCGATTCAGTAAGACACTATCACGCATAATAGTGTATTTAATTCAATTAGTTATACGCCCGCATAAGTAATATTAACCAGTGAGAACTATGTGATGCTGAATGAGAGTGGGTCACAAAAGAATTGTCGATTTGTAATCAAGATAACAAATAAGCGATCTCACTTCACATTTTAACAGATGCTGAAAAGAAAGATTAGAACGTAATACTTTATTTTACTCAACCATTTGGTTGTAATATTTGTCTCAGAAACTGGTTACCTGTTTTCAACAAGACGTGTTGCTTTTCCCTTGAAGAGAAAAGTTTCGCTCTCGTCTTGAAACCTATGTGTTACTCATCGCCAACAAACTGTCTCGCAGTTTGGCGAATATTTTGTTTTGTGGTACACATATTTTATATTTTAATGTTATAATAAATTAAAAAAAAAACTTATCATGTTATGATTTTTTGATATTGTTGTTTTTTCGTATCGACAGCAAGTACCTCAAGCAACTGCAAGATTGAGTTAAAAGTTTCTTTAAGACATTTAGCATACCTAAAAATCTCGGACATAATTAACATCACTCTCTCATTCGTCTATTTACAATATGTAAATACGAGTAGCAATCTATGTAACGGTGTGTGTAATAATCCACCTCGGCAATATTGCCGACACCTATACTGCTTCGTTACAATACAAAAACTTTTAGTTGCACACATTATTAGACAATGTTCAACAGAATAAAACCGACTTAATATAACAAGCACAGAGAACTATGGAGCGCGCGATGCTCGGGATATCCCTGCGAGACAGAATTCGGAATGTGGACATCCGCCAACGCACAAAAGTTACCGACATAGCCAAAAGAATAGCCCAGCTGAAGTGGGAAAAGGGTTTTCTAAAGAGGAACGATAATTTAAGTATTTTTACGCTACGTAGCGCAAAATTAAACAAATTTTCGTTCTCCTTTAGGAACTCCTGAAATAATAGTAAAAACACAATAAAGGAAAAAAAAAGAAATAAAAGGATAATGGCAGGTTTTTTATGGTTAAATGCCAAAACGTGTCACATTTTAACGTTAAAAACCATAGAAGATCGCCCTTACAGGTCTAGGTGTGTAAGTAAGGCTGTATCGCACCGGATATGTAGTATTGCCGAACCTAATTTGAAGTAAGTCATGTCAACATTTCATCGCAAGTTTGAGAAAAGGTACATGCATTACATTCTAGGTACATTGTCTGTACAGGGTCTGAGCAGAAACTAATATAAGTATTACCTATTTAGATTTGAGTAATACTGAATGTTTCTATAATGAGCTACTTAGGGATCACACGCAGTGAAAGAGAACGTTTAGTGTATTTTGTCTTGTTTTTGAGGTAGGTACAATGTTTTATTGGGTTTGATGGCTATTTTAGGAATACTGACTGTTTGAAAATTGTATGTCAAGCCTGATTGTAATTTTAACCCGAGAAATCGCTCGTGTCAGAATATTATACTTTATACTTTCTCGACAAGAAGGTTTTAATCGAGCATTATCTTATAATGAAGCCCACTTCTCGAGTTACTGTACTGTTTCTAGTAGGTTTTATAAATTTAGTCGCTTTTGTATTAATCTTCTGGATGATAATTGAGAACGCGATCTTTCAACAGCGATGCTGTAAACTAGAATCGCAGTTGTGTGCTCAATGATAAAAAAAAGTTACAATAATATCGCAAATCAACAGATTCAGACAACCATATCCAAATGATATAATTAAAAGAAAATAATATACGTCAGAAAACATAAATCTAAATATGTACATACCCGACAACCGTCATATAAAACCACTGAGACTAAGGACCCACATTTTCATACAAAAAGTGGCCGAGGCAAAATATGCCGTGTACATTTCAAGTTCACCCCATCGTATGCCCCCGCTTCGTCAGATAGAGTTAAGTAAAGCGATCATAGTTAAAACAAAATTTTGCATATTATATAAGAAGCATATAGGCACAATCTTTGGTAAAGCGTGGCGTTCTACTGGACTACACTACCCGATCCGCAAAGGGCAGGAATAACTTCAAAAAATACAAAAACTGCTATTCAGCTGTGCGCCATTAAGCAGAAGGGGGACTTTAGGGACACATCTTTTTACAATAGCCCCTAAAATGACCAGAAAAAAAAACTCTTACTACATACAATGGAGCTCATGATGCGAGGGTGGACGATCAATGATCAACCATTAAAAAAATGTCCTAAAATAATTGTAAATTTTCTGGAAAGAGATTTATGTAGTCAGGAGCTATTGTGGTGGAATGTTATCGTCCACTAAGCAGTGTCCGGTTGCAGATGCGATTCGTTAAAAAATGCCCGGTTATTTCTTCCACTGCAACGTGTTGTGTTGTGTCGCTCCGTTATACATTTGCACTGATTTCTTTTTTTTTGCTTTTAGGGAAACAGAGTTTGAAGAAGCCCTACTATAAAGCATTTATTACTTGAGTAACCACGGGAAAAATCTTTTTCACCACACCAACTGGTAAATACCCTCTTGATTGTTCAAAAACGAATGAGAAAGTTGCATTTTATCCACATGCAAACTAATGAGATGAAAATGTTGAGTTGTGTCCTTATGTTAGCTGGTAGAATTGACTTTTAAATGATGATTTTGAATGATAAATTTCTTATTACGTGCATTAAGGATTTGATTTGGTTTAATTTTTAGTATTTTGTTCGCGTTGGTGTGGTGAAAAATTTTGTGTTTCACTCGGAGGCAAAGTTTCTTTAACCCTCTTGCCTTGAAACCCTTGCAACGCTCAAGATTCCACTTCTTGAACCACTCGCTAAGCTCGTGGTTCAATTTTGGAATCTTTCGCTTGCTCGGGGATCAATATTAGCACGAGCTTAAACAACAACTTTACCCCTTGTAAAACAAATAAGTAAATAACTATTTCATGTCGATATTAAATGTATGTTTTAAAACTACGGTAAAAAAATCCTTTTTAGGGTTCCGTACCGAAAGGGTAAAACGGAACCCTATTACTAAGACTCCGCTGTCCGTCCGTCTGTCTGTCTGTCCGTCTGTCACTAGGCAGTATCTCATGAACCGTAATAGCTAGACAGTTGAAATTTTCACAGATGATGTATTTCTGCTGCCGCTATAACAACAAATACTAAAAAGTACGGAACCCTCAGTGGGCCAGTCCGACTCGCACTTGCCGGTTTTTATGGTTTCGTAGTCACCTAGAATAGAAACTCTGCGCGATGCGCCACCGCCGTTGCTTAGCAACGAATGCACAACATAATATACGGTATGGTGAATGCACAACAAATCACCATACCGTATATGGAGTGTGGATTTAAAAGGAGTGAAATCTCTTATGGTAGAACTGTTGCAAGTGTCCAGCTGTCAGCTATAAATAATAGTTCGAAATCTCTCCAGAGTAGCGCTAGAGTAGCTAAGAACCTAGGCGTTATTGACGGAGTGAAGTGCGCTGCCTATGATTTGATTTTTTTGTCAAGTATTCTAGGTATATATTACATGGAGATTTAATTCCTTACGTCCACCTTCCATTATACCGTACCTATATTTGTTGATGGTTGAATGCCAAGACGTTGTGTCACAATTTGACGTTACAAAACAAAAGAAGGTTGCTTTACAGTCCTAGGTGTGTAAGGCAGTATGAAATTCCTTTACAAATCATCTTCACTCATCGCACCTGATATGTAGTATTTCCGGACCTAATTTGACGTAAGTCATGTCATCATTTCATAGCAAGTTTGAGAAAGAACAAAAACTACACAAATATATATTTTTTATGGTAATTTCATACCATAAAAAATATACAAAATGTTTTTTTTTTTGCTTAGACCCAATAGTGTGGGGTATCGCTGGATAGGTCTTTCATAGCGAAATTAAATATTTTGAGAAATAGTCGCTCCGAAAGAGTAACACATATGTCCACTTCTGAACAATGGGTCCAAAAAATTTAACAAAAATCGTGAAACAAAAGCTTAGTAAATATTTCCCACGAAAATTATAGCGAACATGATCGCTCCAGCCGTTTTTGAGTTATTGCTCTTCTTAGTGAAAAGACGTATAAAGCGCTGCGAAGGTACTCCCTTATTCTTGTAATGTGCCTGCATGATACTTATTAATATCCCCTATTTGGCCTGTGAGGGCTGTGAGCATAGCCTGACATGCACTTGGCCAATTTCTTATTCTAAAATTACATTCTCCCCACAAATTTAAACAGTATTAACCCTTTTAAGTAACAACTGTTCAAAGAAATAAAATAAATAAATAATAAATAAATAAATAAATATTATAGGACATTATTACACAAATTGACTAAGTCCCACAGTAAGCTCAATAAGGCTTGTATTGAGGGTACTTAGACAACGATATATATAATATATATAAATATTTATAAATACTTAAATACATAGAAAACACCCATGACTCGGGAACAAATATCCATGCTCATCACACGAATAAATGCCCTTACCAGGATTTGAACCCAGGACCATCGGCTTCATAGGCAGGGTCACTACCCACTAGGCCAGACTGGTCGTCAAAATAAATAAATAAACTCACTTAATACAAAATTATTAAACAAATAAATATTATTGGATGCCAATCCTACACAGATCTACCTAGCCCCAAATATGTACCTAATATTAAATGTATACACCAAGGTAATTTTCCTTATTTTTATTTTGGACAAGCTGGGATATTAAATCTAGGAAAATAACTATATATGCAATTAAATAAATAGCTAACGATCCTGTAAATCAGCACCTATTCTGTATTCAGTAGTTTCGGCGTTTACTGAGTGTGTCAGTTAAAACCAATTCTCGAACGATAAATTCATACAATACTGATGATATTTAGGGTACCTAAGTACTTTTTACGTTAATGTAGCATTAGTAGGATTAATATTTTTTATTGATTTAAAATATAACTAGATTTTTGTGTACGCAAGAGTTATGCGTAAACAAAGTGCATGTAGTTTTACAATTACAATTTTCATAAAAAATAATTTACGAGTGTACAGGGTTGGCATGTTGGTGGGTGTAGTCTAAAGTAAATAATTAGTATAACGTAAGGTTTGCACGTTATATTACAAAATTCAAATTTGTAACGTGTATCCAAACAGTTCTACAATACAAGGCTTTAGCAAAGTTTTTAACCCATAAATAAATAGGCAACTGTGTTAAAGTGCGGCACATTCCTATGAACCTAGCACGTAAACAGACCGTAGAGCTAAGATGGTCGGCTCTTTGTCATTTGTCACCATACCTGTCACGTTCTAACAAGTATGTAAGTGCGAAAGTGACGGGCATAGTGACAGGCGACAAAAATGGAACCATGATAACACCGCAGGGTGCTTAGCGAACATGCCAATCGTAAACACTCAGTAGTGTAGTCATTTCTATCACTCTACGGAGCATAAGATTGGCTATGCACCCAGGCGCCCGCATTGACGAGGGTAATCGTGATGACAACGCAAGCAGCGCACATTTCGCCGAGCCTCGCTCACCGAGTGTTGCATACCTAAAACATTCTTGTAATATCCGACGGAGCACACACCTGGGCGTTTAGCTAAGATGACAATCATTTATAGAAAACGCCAATTGAAACTTAAATAATGTATGGAAATAGTCATGTGACTTTTCATGGCATCTCTCATGCCGATACTATTTTACTTTTTGTTTGGCGGTTATCGATGTAGGATTTTCATCTTGACTAGACCTCCAGAATAGTCCTCTATTTATCAACCGAGCGGGCGAGAGCGAAAGTCTACGTTTTAGCTTGGGGAAAACTGCTTTCCTATTGCGGTCCCGCTGTCCTTCTGTAGCACAGATTCTGTGTTATGATACTAATCTCATCTTTAGCTGAATTTTTTTGGGCGGGTTTGATTCAGTTTTAGTTTTTTTTTAATTATAACGGAGTCAGCTCACAGTGCCACTAGTTCTTATACTGTACGATTCAATCAAACTAAAATTTTAGTGAAACTATGAAATTATTATCAAGTCTCTTAGTTAGATTACCAAGATTATGCATTAACCATGCAAAGAATCAAATGATTGTGCACGTACGCAGGTAATGTTACAGGGTGGGAATTTTTAGTCCTTGAACATTATCTGTTCGTTAGAGTCAGAGCAAGATAAGTAAGTTGGCAGCGATTTTGAGAGCCAGACGGTGCAAATGTTATTTTAAACGTCAAATTTCTATGAAATTTTGACGTTTTATAACACTTGCACCGTCAGGGCTATCAAAATCCTGCCAATTTAGCTTGTCAAATTCTGACTCAACTGATTGTTGTGTCAGACTCTAGCTAAGTCGAGCTTGTAGAAGATATGAGAATTTATTCATTGTTTTTTTGTTTCTTGAGACCGACGTGTGACTGATATTTATTATATGGTACTAAATATTACTTTTACAGTACATATGGGGCTACTTTATAGCACTAGTGCGAGAAGTAGCATATTACGTTACTGTGTCGAACATTTAAAGGGCCATATGTACTGTAAAACGTTGTACGATACATGTGCGAATAGGTAATTCGCAACTCGTGTCGTAATGTACTATTATTCAATCTACTCAAAATAATCAACAGGGATGTTACTACAGTTTTCTCGTATTTAAAATACATCCTCCTGTTTGGAAGTAAATTAAAATGTAGCATGTGTCACTTGAGTTACAATAACGAATCATTTGACACCTCATTCATCGAACTCGACTCATTTGATTGGACGCTACTCGGAACACGCCGCACAAACACAACTACAACTTAGTCGTGGATATCTGTATCGAATTACTATTTTCAGAATACTAGTTTTATTTTTGTCATAGTTACAGAGCTTATTAGAAGTTGGATTAGTTTTAAAAAATTAATGAGACTAAGTATTTACATTGATTATAAATACATGTACGCTCTGTACTCTGCGCTCTGTACTCTGCGCTCTTCTTATACAGGATGTTTATTTAGTCACCAGCAATAATTTACGGGCTGAATATATAGGTAATTGTGGGCGCCGCACCTTTTTAGAAAATGTTTACTTTTTATACTTTGATTATATTTTTTTTATTCTATTGTGACTCATACTTGTCAACTAGGAAACCTTATAGTTTCGCCATGTCCGTCTGCCTGTCTGTCCGAGGCTTTGCTCCGTGGCCGTTAGTGCTAGAAAGCTGAAATTTGGCATGGATATATAAATCAATAAAGCCGACAAAGTCGTACAATAAAATCTAAAAATTTAATTTTTTTGGGCTACCTCCCCTACACGTAAAGTGGGGTAACACAAAAACTGCAGCTCGTGCACAATCAGTTGATATTGATAACCGATCATATAACAGTATCAGTACATGTAAACTCTCAATTTAAATATTGCCAATGCAAGTGCCTTTAGCACTTGTCAGTGGCGCTGCACGCTTTTTATTCGCTTTTTTGTCGGGACGGGACTAAAAAAATCTGAAGGTAGGCACGAATCACGTGCGGTATGAATGCGGATGTCACGAGAATGGTTTTAAAAAATCCCTCTACTCAAATGTATATCTCTAACGATTTATTGACAGGTGATGTTATTAAACGCGCGATGAAGAATTAATTAAATTGGTTTTTAACTTAAGCAACTGGAAATACGTAAACAGTGCGATTAGTAGTATACTTTATCTAGCCCATGATAATTTTTATCTACACACATATCATAAACCCTCTATGATGCGCTCAAAAACCGCAAATTACAACCAGCATAAAGACAGTTTCGTTACAGCATTTTTTTATCTGTGAAAATATTATTGCGGATAATAACGTCGATATTGATATTTCTTTCTTCCTAGCGTTGTCCCGGCATATTGCCACGGCTCAAGGGAGCCTGGGTCCGCTTTGACAACTAATCCCAAGATTTGGCGTAGGCACTAGTTTAGTTTTTACGAAAGCGACTGCCATCTGACCTTCCAACCCAGAGGGTACTAGGCCTTGTTGGGATTAGTCCGGTTTCCTCAAGATGTTTTTCTTCACCGAAAAGCGACTGGTAAATATCAAATAACATTTCGTATATAAGTTCCGAAAAACTCATTGGTACGAGCCGGGGTTTGAACCCGCGACCTCCGCATTGCAAGTCGTACGCTCTTACCGCTAGGCCACTAGCGCTTGCAACGTCGATATTGATATAATAATGATATACCCATTTCGAAGATCTTTGAAAAACAATGTATTCTAGTATCATTCGTGGTGATGTTTTATTGAGTGTGTGATTGAATGCCGCAATGGCGGTCGTAATATGCGCTTCTTAAACACATTATTTCGAGCTTAATATAAGTGTGTAGATAAAGCATGTATGTAACTGTACATAATTAGGCATTAAACAAAGTCAGTTCGTTTTATAAACTCACACTCGTATTTTAATGCCTTTCATTATATAGCAGACACATTTATAACCCACTATAATGATATAGTTTACCTATTTTTTAATCCTACAAGAACTTATTCGTGAGGTGTGCAGGTAAACTTTGACAGTTAAAACGAGATCTTTTTTTTAACAAAATCTTTATGGCAGTATCGCTTTATGACTACCAAGTACATAAGTTGTTTTCTTTTTGAAAACTGCTCAGTTGTCGTTTATTTAATTTTACATATTAACAGTAGTTAATCGTGTTCAATATGATAAAAAAAGTACTTACGGTAAAATGGGGTGAGTAGCAGACATTTTTAACTCGATAAAATATTTTATATATGTGGCACGTTGATTTTTATACGCAACTAAAAGTCCGGCCATGTGAATTTCAGTTTTTTTTTAAAGTATCTGTCGTTTAATTTCATACTTTTGAAGATAAGCAGATACGAAATCCCACCTCACTCCGTAGTTGGGGTTATAGGGGAAAGAAATGGAGTGAGTTGGGATAAAGATGTCGGATTGTGAATTTCGGAGTAGCTTACCTTGATCCGTTGTTCGTCCCAGTCTCTGCTCATCTTTATCGCTCCTCTTCCGCAAGATCACTCCCCGCTACCCTGGTTCCGCTCCCGGCCTCATATCTTAAATCTCACTCTTCTAAAGATTCCGGTTTTGTTACGTTATAATTTCGCTACTGTTGCCACAAAAAAAATACTATGTCTTAAAGTATAATTAAATTTATATATACCCTTAGAGTCAGGAAATCAAAGCATGTTGCTGAAAATATTCGCGTTCCTTCTGCCCCCTCAACTCTTTCTCCCCCATTTTACGGTAAGTATTTTATAAAAGTATTTAATAAGGTAGGCAATGTAATTTTATTTTCTCTATTTTTAAGCTGAAATAACTAACTTGGTGGGCGTTGTTTTTTCAGGACATTATTTTGCCAAAGTCAATAGCAAACACATGGCAAGTATAAAACAATCTGGACAAAAAAGTTTCGCATCGCTTACAAAGTCGGTCGTTTAGCATTTTTGCTGGTTTTTTGGGATTCCTTCAGGCCCGTTGCGAGTTCGCTCTACCAGGAAATGATGTTCTGGAATGAGGATATATTCTCGTTAATTTGCGCCATAAATCATCGGAAATGTACAGTTTTTGGCGGGTCGCTGCGGTTCGAGGGCGTCGATTGGACCTTTTTGTCGCTACATTTTAGAAAACGGAACATATCAAATTTCAAACGCGACTAACATTTTTGTTGTTAACTGAGGAACGGTTGTTAAGAATCTGATAGAGTTTCAAAAGTTTAGTGAAATGTTTTTATTTAACGGTGAAGTTACCGATAGGCAGACGTTTTATATTTGAGGAGTAGCCTACTCCGAGTAGGTATAATTTTATTATTGTTCGTCACATAACATAAATACTTACTCGTGTTTATTAGATAATATAACTACATATAAGCCAATTTATGTAAATTTGAATTATTCGAGTAAGTGAGTAAACTAAATTAAGATGTCAAGAATCTCACGACTGATTTACAATCAGTAATAATTTGAGATTGCATCTTAAGATGTTGTATTCAGAACTTTCATTTGATTTGTATACCTACCTTATCTCGACTTCGATACTCTGAATCAAAAGGCGAAATACTTTGCAACTGAACTTGTACACTAGATGACTACTAGATCTGTTTAAAAAAGAAGGGAATGGGAACCAAAAACTGAGCAAGTTAAAGAGGTATCTTGTGTTTGTTTAAATATTTTTACAATAAAGCTACATAAGTTTTTGTTTTTATTCTCATAATTTTTCTTTTCTTTTTTTTGTTTTGTTTTTGCGCGCACAAATAGCTCTGTTTTACTATGTAGAAACTACTTAATAAGCATGATGTTAAAATATTTTCATTAAGGAAACTGTAAGTCTAGTTTTAAGAAAAGTTCCTGTGTTATATATAACTATAAAAGACTGTTTGTTTCTTAAATAAAAAATAAAATAAATAATAAATAAGCTGAAGGAAGAATTACTACGTCAACCAAAGTGTTTCTGCTAAATATTATTCTTATCATGAAAAAGTAATGTTTTAGAAGGCACGGATAATATTATGATTGTTTTGGGAATATGCCAAGCGTTTCCCGATTTCGTGACTTATTCGACCCCGGGGAGCACCGCCGCCGCCGCCGCCGCCGTGCGTCGACTCCGGAACTTCGACGTTTGCTAAAGTGCTCATTAAACATTTCGTTTTTCAGAACAATGTCATAACTAAATTAAACTGACAAGCACGGCACTTATGACATGTGTAACTAAATTAAAACGTTGATATGCACATAGTTAGTCACTATAGTTAATTTTAAACGAGTGTGAGTGTGAAGTAAATTTTTTCAATCATAAGTAAATATTCTTTATACAACATTGAAACGGGTAGTGCCGATATACATATAATTCAACAAAATGAAGACGCAAACAATATAATACATACCTACATACTAATAAAACTAATACATACATACAGACATATATTATACAATCATAAATAAAGGCAAGTTAAGGCAGCGAAAGGTAAGAGTTATCAAAAGATTTGATCATATTGCTTTTTATGTTACAAACTCTTGCGAGAGCAAATATAAGTACAAAAATAAGGTTGTTTCCAATTATGGGATATTTTTGCTTTCAATTAGTCTAATGCCTACAACACAAACTGTACTTCTGGCACTAGCTTAGTTCGGTTATTTAAGTAATTGGTTGCCTCACACATACGAGTATTCCTAGGTTATTGTACGAAATTGAGTACCTACTTACCTATGCACATAAATTATTACCGTCATGTGGTGTAACTAAGGACAAAAGGGTATATATTATTAGATGAAGGAAATATTCCCAAACAGGGGCGGCCTTTTGGGATGGCGAACGGGGCAACCGTCCGGGGCCTCGCGCTTCGGGGGGCCTCGCGCTTGCGGGGGCCCTCGCGCAACACGCTGTCTAGTTTTTTTTACGTCAAACATAAGTAGAGTCAAAGTCGATGCAGAAGTTATCTAGGACGGACTCTTAACGTCTGTAAAAAGATCTAAGAGGGTTAAATTGCAAAAAAACAGTTGTAAAAAAGTGTTATGGCACGATTGCTTATTATATTTTTGCAATAATTTTTACTGAAGTTAAAATTTTGTTTTACTTCGCCATATGCAATTTAGTATATCTGATATAAAACTGGCATGCCAAAATCGGACAGCGAGAGGGAGATTCCAGCCCCCACTACCATAGTGCGAAGCCCTAGGCAGAGCTACAGAAGGGTTGAATTCGGAAATGATAATGGTTAATTGTTTAGTAATGAACCGAAAGGGCGATATGCAGGACAGCAGAGCTTGGACACGACCAAAAGATGATGTGTTTGGCGGATCGTAAGAAGGAGCTTTAAGGCCCTAGGTGGCCGAAGAGCGCGCTACACATCAGGCCTAAAGCCCGAAATGTGCAGCCCGAGGCCAAATGCCGATTTACTACACAGCCGTGATCGTATGACTCAAATATGAAATTTAAAAAAAGCACATACGGTTGAAGGCCCATAACATCCAAGCAAGTCGCGCTTCCATGCGATGCTAAAGGTTGAGTAGCAAGAGAATCGAGATCATATTGATTAATGTCCAGGCTATGCTCTCCTGCAGCTTGGCTTTGCGTGGAAACGCTCCTCGATCGGACGGTTGGGCCCCCGGTCGTTTGTCCGATTTCAAGCTCTGATCTCTCGTAGCTCGACCTTTGGCCTCACGCGAAAGTCCTTCGGTCCTTCGTGGAGCTCGGCCTTAGGCCTTGCGTTTTAAAATACTTGGCCATTGGTTTTTGTCTGTAACTTGGCGTTTGGCCACGCCTAAAAGCGCTGCAGGAAATTTGTAGGTCTAACTGAAACAGTAAGCTAAGCTAAGCTTTTAGCTTGGCTTTCGGTCTTGCTTACACTTGGCCACTGGTTCACGGCAGGGTGTTCATCCTCACACCCTAGAACCTAAATGGTCACGCACTGTGCGGTTTAAGAGGAACTTCCTCCCGCGCACGCTCCGGTTGTGGAATGAGCTACCTGCCGAGGTTTTCCCGAGGGTCTACAGTATGAGGTTCTTCAAAAAAGGAGTGTACAGATTTTTAAAGGGTCGGCAACGCGCATGTAACACCTCTGGAGTTGCAGGCGTCCATAGGCTACGGTGACTGCTTACCATCAGGCGGGCCGTATGCTTGCTTGCCACCGTCGTAGTATAAAAAAAAAATCCAAGTTATGCTCTTCTGCAGCTCGACTTCAGACTCGCAGGAAACTCTACACATTCGGGACTGCTGGCCTTATTTTTACGGAGCTTAGCCGTAGGCATCGCTCACTCTGTGTGTTCGATTCAAAGCTCTGCTTTCCTGCAGCTCAGTCTTCAGCTTCGCGCGGGAAGCCATTTCATGCCCCGAATCTTCTGTCCTAGGCGGAAGCTCGGCTTTCTGCCTCGCTTCTCGCTTTATGACACATAGGTACTTAGTTCACGACCGAGCTCCATTCTCTTGAAGGATCCTTTCAACTGTATAAGGCGTTTTCCTAATACGACCTACCAATTTTTTTATTTAGTACTAAAACAAAACATCGCAAAGATTTTCCGCCCGGAGCCTCGCCCCTGTAATCCCAAATTATATGAACGTGGCTGACAGCAGTGCACTTTCTACATACAATTTTTGAATCATGATTTACCAGTCTTTTGGTCATTTATTCAACTTTCTTTTTTTCAACTTTCAGTTCATAGTCAAAAAACATTGTCTAAATTCACACCATTTGTCCCCACTTACCCCTTTTGACGGTATGTGAATACTTACTATAAGTGCGTATTAGATTCATTAGGTAATTGCGAAGTTGATTGATGAAGAGGCATGGTCTTCAGGAAATGCCTATCGGTTCATAGTTCACGTCCCGTGGGAGCCTTCTCATTAGCCCGACTGGAAGCCACCTGCGCCCGCACGTGGACGTCCTACTTGAAACTTTTTGCCGCCAACGGACAGGATTTCACACTTTCGAGAACATTATCTACTCGATTGTTCACACTTTCAGGGGTTGTTCGGAAAGGTCGTCTACGCGTCGAACCCTACAACGAACTTTAATCCTAACTAGAGGCAATATAAAGACAAAATTGTGGGTTTATTTATAGTTCAGTAACAGTAACTTTAAATGTCTTGCCCAGAGGTTATAGAGCTACGAAAGTAATGTAATTAATTGTACGAATGTTAGTGGGCGATCCGTTATGTTAATTTTTACCCGTGACTCTTTTTCGATTGATGGTCAACAATATAATATAACGATGCTTTTACCTATTGGTAAAAAATGCATATGTAAGCTAGATCGCATCTCACCTTTAGCTAAAATAGCTCAGCTTAACGGATATTTATGTCTGCATTTTGGGAAGTTCTAAAGTGTTTCTGATTTAATGTATACTATGAATTTGTGTAATGCGAATTCTATAATGCATACTCGTATGTCTGTCAATTCTTATTTTGCTTAATGCGTGTTTTTTGTACGACCATCTTTAGAAAGGGTTTTACATAACGTTGTATTGTGTCCTGCTGTCTTTGCAAGGTGTAAGGTTAAAGTGGTAGAGCATTTCTCGACACTGATATGAAATAGTACATTACGATACAAGTGTGAAAAATAGTAAATTCGAAACCAGTGGCGATAAATTAAAACACGACCGAAGGGGGTGTTTTAAATCGGCACGAGTTGCGAATTACCTATTCGCACATGTATCGTACAACGTTTAACAGTACATATGATATGGCCCTTTAAATGTTGGACACAGTAACGTAGTATGCTAATTTTCGCACTAGTGCGGTAAAGTAGCACCATATGTACTGTAAAAGCTTCTACGGTATGATAGTTGGATATTGGATTTTCGGTATATAATGTGTATGACCACGACGCATATACCTAATATTACTTATGCTCTATTTAAAAATAAATGAAAAAATTATAAATAAATAAATCTACAACTGAAACGACGTTGCCTTTACGTTGTACATATATCTATAACTCTTGTACGGGTGGATTACATTTTCTATAATTACTTTTCATATTTTATAGTTTTTTATACCGTTATTTGGAATAATGTCATATATGGCACACTTTTGTTTTACTAATTAACGATATGTAAAATGTTATCAAATACACACTGCTATCATTATCACATACTATAAAGCATATAAGCTATAACTAGTGATATGATATAATTATAGTCTAGTCTCTCAGAAAAGTCGGTTAGGTTAGAATAAAACAGCAACCCCGGCATAATCGTATATTTAACAAATAGTATGTTAGGTTAGATTGAAACCTCACAGAATCGAATAAGTAGATATCTAACCAAAAGTAAGTTAGATTAGAACTGCGATCCCCAAAGAATCGAATATCTACCAAAAAGTAGGTAGGATAGGTTAGGTTACAACGGCCACCTCCGTAGAATTATTTTACAAACAACATGTCAAAACCTGATATGCAATATGTATACTTATTAAAATTGTATAAAGTATTACATTATATAAAATATTATATAACTAAAGGCATTTTATACAATGTGTCTTTATAATAGATATAAATTATATTTAAATTAAATAGACATTATTTCCATTACGATTTAGTATAAATTACAATATACCAAAAATACCTACAATAAAAATTACGTTATGCCATTTAATGTTATACCAAGTGGCATTATAGCATCTGAATGATAGTTTTTTTATGATTATACAAATAATGGGTCAAATATTAAACATTAGGTACACACCCCCCTTGAACGTCATTTAACTGACGTCTTTGAGAGGGTTGAAAAAGAAAGCGCTGTGTATGGATTATGGATGCCTATTATGTGTGCATGTTGCATCTCGGGCGTCGTTTTTTAACTAACTCTAATTACCAAACTCAAGTTACCAAACGTTACTATCATTGCCTAGGGCATCTAGGCATTGGAGTTTAAGACATATCAAGCAAGCGGTTGGTGAAGAAGAGTGACGCGTGCATTATAGTTTTTCTTTGCATGCCCGATTAAATCTTGTTTTGTGTGAAGTGTCATGTCATGTGTCATACACGTTACGACGTTTGCCTCGATTTTATGCTAGTTTTATTGCTTTTAGTATAACCTAAACTAAACTGGACTAAGGATAAACTTGATTAAATAGGTTTTTCAGTATTTTGTCCATCTCTCACTAGAATTACGATAAATAAATTCTTAATACGAGACCGCAGCTGAAGGTATTAATGTAGGTATGTTTCAGGTTTGCTAATGGTATGCATTTTAGATTCTTATCCAAATAATTGCATCTTATACGAAGTTACAATAAGCAACATAGAAGTATGTAATTTGCTCCACATTTACCTACAAAAAAGGCACCTCTTTCCCGAGCAGGTAATATTTTTTTCGCAAAGAAAGAATTAAGCCACACGGACTTGGGGGTTGGTGAAAGTTTTGTACAAAAATTGTTACCGAACAAATACCTAGTAAGATCTTTTTTATATTTACCAATCTGGCAAAAAAACATCTGGACCTTTCTCCGAATCATCCATAGGGTGAAGGATACCACAAAAGGGTTTCGGATTTCACAAACAGATGTGATTTTTTTATGTAAGGATTTGCCAAATAGGTTGATTGTAGATTGGACATGGATTGATTAGGGATTGTAAGGTTCGAGATTACGAATTTACCAACTAGATTCAATTTTTATTAATAAACATTCATTTCAACACAAATGGGTGGAAACACAATGAAAAACACTTAAATTAAAAACTTATAAATAATAAAATTGTCCAAGTCGAGACCGCTTGGTAGGGTGCCCAGAAGGCTGGCTGCATTGCCCCTCTGGGTAGCAATGCTTATCCGCTGGGCGAAATACAGGCCTGCCCTCTGGTCACCCGAAGCCTCTAGAAGGCGCTTTGCTAACTCCTTATAGAGGCGGCGCGTGCTGGGCTCCCACGACCCTAGGGCTTCAAACCCAAACGCCGCAAATATGTAACTATTGCCGAGATTGACATACTTGCGATGCTTGAGGCTTTCGGCCGCGGATGAAGCCGCACCAGCGTCAACTGTGGTACCTGGAATACGGGATGGTGCCAGGGTCGCTCCCACGCAAGTAGCATCCCAGACAAGGGGCCGTCCCACACTCCAAGGCACCAACGTCATTCTGTCGGGCTTCTTGCCATCATCTGTACGATTGGCTCGATTTCATGTGCATGACACCGCTTTACTGGCCCCATTCTTATTATCCATAAGGCCCGTCCTTAGATATATATGTCAATGCCCACATACAACACATACTGAATTAAAAACTATACATTTTAAGGCTGGTTATTCATGCAAGATAGGCTAGGCTAGTTATACAAGGTGCCCGTGAGCATTGCGAGAGATTTTAACGGTGCATTCCTGATGGCAACAGAAGCAAAAAATTATATGACTTTTTGTGAAATTTGTCAAAAAAAAAATCTTGTTTTTTTTTGTTTTTCCCTTGTTTTGAAAACTCCTGTACATAAAACGTAATTTTTCTTAATAAACACAACCTAAAATTAACTAAAAAGCTTTTTTTTTTATTTGGGGGTAGCCTCTCGATTTTTTTAATTTTTCGATATCAATATATAGATATGTCCAGACTAGACCTCAAAAATGTGTTTTGTACCGACTTATGGCGAAAGAATGATTTCGAAAACATTTAATTATCTCTGAAACTAGGCCTAATCCAGAAAATTATATATGACATTTTAAATCATATTTTTTCCTTCGGTTGAGAAATGCCGGAGTGCTGAGGTAACAAACATAAACATTTTATTATTATTAAGAGCCCATTGTGTCCCACTGCTGGGCAAAGGCCTCCTCCCTCTATTTCACTCGTCTCGGTTTGGTGTTAATTTTGGTCAGTCTCTCAAAAAGGAGTCTAACTTATCCTGCCATCGCCGCCAAGGTCTGCCGGATCCTCGGGGTTCCCACTCCGTGGTTATCAGATAACACACTCGCAACTCATCCGGGATTCGGCAGATATAGCCAGCCCAGTTCCACTTCAACTTGGCCGCTTTCCGAGTTACGTCTATTATTTGAGTCTTAGAGCGCAGCGTGATGTTCCGGACACCTACGTTTGAGTGGCTCATGGACATGTGCGTTCTCCAGCTCTCACCTCAAGTCTAAACTTGGAATTTGCCAAAGGGCTACGGAGCACAGCATATTAGGCGTAAAATTAAGGGATCATGTCCGGAGCGTGTTATATTTAAGTAGTAAATGAGTGTATAACACACTCATTTAAGTAGTAAATTTATATTTTTGTTCTTTTTTACCTTTGAAAATAAAGAAATATCCTCATAGTTGGCCGTTTTTGCTTGGCAGTTATGTGCTTTTTGTAATGCGTATAGTTAAAAAACTACTCAACGGATGGTCAACCCTTTTTTAGGGTTCCGTAGTCAACTAGGAACCCTTATAGTTTCGCCATGTCCGTCTGTCTGTCTGTCTGTCCGAGGCTTTGCTCCGTGGTCGTTAGGGCTAGAAAGCTGAAATTTGGCATGGATATATAAATCAATAAAGCCGACAAAGTCGTACAATAAAATCTGAAAAAATTTTTTTTTAGGGTACCTCCCCTACACGTAAAGTGGGGGTGAATTTTTTTTTCGCTTCAACCCTAGAGTGTGGGGTATCGTTGGAAAGGTCTCTCAAAACTAATAGGGGTCTTCAACAAACATTTTTTGATAAAGTGAATATATTCGGAGATAATCGCTCCATAAGAAAAAAAAATGTGTCCCCCCCCCCTCTAACTTTTGAACCATAGGTCCAAAAAATATGAAAAAAATCGTGGAAGTAGAGCTTAAGAAATACATTAAATGAAAACTATAGCGGACATGATCAGTTTAGCTGTTTTTGAGTTATAGCAAAAAGTTTCCCCTGCATAGTAAAAAGACTTACTTACTTTAATTAGGTAATGCAAATTTGCCTATTTGTTTAACTCGGGTGAAAGGTACCGTTTCATCCCTTGGTTAACAATTTACTATACTTTAAGCTCCAGTTTAGCTTACTGTGACGGAAGAGTAACTACGGAACCCTACACTGAGCGTGGCCCGACATGCTCTTGGCCGTTTTTTTTTAGATAATATTATCAAGTTAAATTTTTTTCAAAGTTTCAAAGCTCAAAGTTATTTTATTGTAAAGCCTGACCAGTAATATATGATCATGCGCCATATTGCGGAATTTCATTGGAAGAAAATTTTTCATACTAACTGTCACGCTATACATGAGAATAACAGCGCCCTCTTGACAATAATTATATATTTCTAGTCGGGCTTTATATAAGAATCCGGTTACATTGTAGGTCGAATATACAATTTCATATTAAGTTACACTGAAACTTTACCTTTTCAGGTGTACATATATTTACAGTAAACATATAATTATGTTTACATATTTACTTACATACTAGGAACAGTCATGAGAAACTTAGATAATCATTAATACAGTAAAAATATTTTTCTATAAGGCACATTTTTGTGTTCGACTTAAACAGCATTAGCTCCATGTCTTTAAAATGATCAGGTAACTTGTTGTAGATTGTGATGCACATGATATAGGTGTTTTTTGAAGTTAGTGACAAATTTACACATGGCTTAGGTAACCTGTTTGTATTTCGGTCTAACCACACGAAGACCCAATGATATGTTTTCTGTGAAGAGATATTTATATTTGTGAACAAAAACAGAAACATCATATAGATATAGAGGCAGGGGGAAGGAAAGATATTATTTTCTATAAAATATGGACGGCCTGACTCTATAGGAATAACTGAAAATATGGCTCTAATGCAGCGCTTTTGAACAATAAATACATTATGCTTGTTAGTACAGTTTCCCCAGATTACTGCGCCTTACCTTAAATTGAGTTGACATATCCATTATACGCTATTAATACTGATTGCATGGAAACAGTTTTTAAGATGGGTCGCCTTACGGTCTTGTAAATTTGGATCTAAGTTTTTCTGCTGAGAAGCCTGGACACCAAGATTTTGTGCAGAGCTGCACCGCACCGTAAGGCATTCTGAATGCAATTTTTTTTTTGTCACGGGTATTGTTGTCGTTGATCGTACAGCCTATGTATTTATATTTGGCCACCCCTTTAAACACAGTATCTCCGACATGTAGATTTGCAGGTTTGCCGCGACCGGTTTCATAACGTCGCATGTGAAGATACTCAGTCTTATCGTGGTTTATACATAGGCCTACTTTCAAAGCTTAGGTCTCAAGTATCCTAGTCGCCACCTGGACCTCTGCTCTACTACACAGTGCTCTGATTCAGACTCATAAAGCGCCTGTGCCAATATCACAGGCAAAGCCTCACGGAGGCCAACCGCCGCTCATATTTTTGTGCGCTCTAAACAAAATTTAATATACTGTTTTGTATTTATCTCGATAAGTGAATTGTAAATTCTTATGAGAATAAATGATCTTAAACCTATATAGATTTAAGGTTTTCTTCAAAATTTGCATGTCATTTACTTATTCTTGTACCACAAGACAAATAACACGTCTCATTTTATATTTTTGGAGTTCTTCTTCTGTAAGCCCGTCAGACCCTTGAACATGGTCCACACGAACCGGGTATAATTGAAGAAACCAGCATTTATAGCATGACCAAAGGGAAATAATCATGGCACCAGGTCTATTACCTGCAGGTATGTATGCTCTCAGAGTAAGCAATTACTATGGAGACAGGCTCATCGAGAAGCGCTTACCATACTTACTCAACGCCTTACCTGCAATTATCAGACAAGAGAAAAAGAAATAAATAATAAAAAATCTTTGTTTACCTTGATAGCATTTAACACATACATATCCACTATTTGTCTCAACAATTAATTAGATTTTAGGCTTTCTAATTATCATGTACCTAATCTAGTATAGACCCACGGATCCCACAGTCAAACTGTGCAAACAGTTTTGTGGGACGTTGTATTTAATATTAAGTATCCATTGTATTTTATTGAAATAAATAATAAAAATAATAAATACCTATAAATTACCAATACTGAGAGTGACTGAATTTACGACTTGCGAGGCTGTGATGAAGAAATTCACCAGGACATCGAAATCCAGGAGTGTTGAGTGTGTTAGGAGTTGTTAGGGTACAGCACTCGTTATTAAGGTATAATTAGGTAGGATTTATAGTGGGAATACCAGGTTAGTGAACATTTTATTATTTAAAGTGTATTGTAGTTACTAAGGTTAAATCAATGTGTAAGTTAGTTCGTTGTATTTATTTAAATGTGATAATCATCTAGTCAATTCTTAATTATTTTATTTATATGTAACTCACAATAAATTGATTTGTTTTTGGTTTAAATAACTTACTTTTGTCAACGCAACCTCTTACCGTTAATTTACCGCTATTCGTGTACGTACCTACCTACACTTATTCTATTCACTTGAGACTAGTCTGTTAGCTTGATTTTTATTTTTATTGTGGATTATTTTAAACAGGAAATAAAAATAAAAATTACATTTTCAATTGAGTAATATTAATAATTTTAAAAATTAAGTTTCTGTTTCTTTTTTTGTTGTTGTTTGTATATTAACGCATTCACTACCAACGTTTTCGTGTTCAATGCGTAGCCGATTCTAGCGTTTTCCCGCTTTGTAGAGGAAAGCGACTACGAACAGAGCGTCCGCCAAGCGGGTTCCCGGCACTCAATGTGTTAATACTATCCTACATACCAAATTTCAGCTTCCTACGACTTCAAGAAGAACCCTAAGGGTTTTGATGAACATCAGTGAGTGAGTGAGTTAGTGACGAAATCGGGAATTTTTCGATAAGAATAAAATCTAAAGTATGAGAACTATGCCATGAATATTTTTATTCTTAATAAGTCCACTATTAACATTATATCCCGAGAATTATGTTTATCTGAAATAATCCAAACACAAGTTAGAGGGTTCAAAAAAATGACGAAGCGCTTCGAGAAAAGGTAGGTAGTGCCCTTGCGCTTCGCTTTGCTCGTCTTGGTGGAGGCACTACCGTGCCCCCCGATATGGTGAAGTCTTTTTGTTACCGGTTTAGTGATACGAGTACCACGCATGATGCAACATCAATAATGTGCACTTTGAAAATACACCCAAGACGTCTTTATTTTATTAATGTATCTGTATATTTTTTCGCGGCTTGCACTTCGTGACAGCAAAATGTAGCCCTGACAAGAAAATGATTGCGTGTGACGCTTTGATGTTTGATGGACGCTCACCTTTAGCAGCCCTTTGTATTAGCCCTGTGCCCGGCCCTGGGCACGAGCGCCTTTTCGGCGCATACAATATGTATCACAATAATTTGCTTGTCAGTTATGCGATAAGTGGATGGACAAAAAAACGTAACCTTTAGCCGATGTAAGAACGTCGTATTAGTAAATATTTATACCAATAATTATGAATCAAAACACCTGTGTGTTTGTTATCAAAATATATTGCGTTCATGAAATTCACATTTTGACAATATTTTACTCTGTTAAAATGTGACAACATTAATTTCAAATAAAATGCAGTCGACATTACATAGCACTTTATTGGCTACAACGTAGAATATTGTAATTAATCTAAAGGCACATCTTATTTTATTGCTTAATAATAAATTAGGGCTATAAATGCAGTTAAAAGTCACGATAATCTCAAAAGGCCTATACGAACTAATAATATACTAAATACGACTAAACTGTCATCCACAAAGCTAAATTAGCTCAAGCTTTGTGTACGAGAACTAATAGTTTGCTGCACGTTTACTATAAACCAGAGGTATTAGCAGTGGAGGAGTTGTAAAGTCTAAGAAAATATCGTTCCCGAGCTTGATAGCGGAACTGACGTGGCGCGACACTGCGCCATATGCTTTGTGCTAACTGCTAACTAAAATGTCAAACGTCCATTTTGACAATGAGAGTTATCGTTTATTGTAAAGGGTAGTATAGGGACATCTACTTTAGATGTCAATTTCGAGCCACGATTTTTATTAGACTTTAGGTACACTTTTTTACTATACCATATAATCTTGTCTAGAGTCATACCGATTTGCAGTGATCAAGTGTGGAAGTGGACGTTGTTAGTGATACTCCTACACTTTGTACTGTGGAAGTTGGCACAGAATTAGCTTGGACGGACTCTGTAAACTAATAACACCAGCATCAAACATTTTTATTAATATACTTATGTATATAACTTATCTTAAAATCAAACATAAAATAAATGTACACAAATAACTTTGAGTCTTTTTAAGTTACAGTTTTTAAGTTACCGCACAATTTTTGACCTATAATAAGGCGTCAAGTTTTGCAGAATAATATATAACCCGATAATAGACGAAAACCATAACGATGATAGCTGCTTAGCGTACGATTCGAAAGTACTGTCAGCACAGTTTATAATTAATCATTATATGTAATCGTAAGTGAATCTATTATTACCTATATACCTTCACTACTACGGGCTCTAGAGAGCTGTAGAGCACGCCATAAGATTAAAAAAAATGTAAGATTTAATAATACTTACTTCGTTGAGTCATTATCATAGCGAGCTCACAATCATATTAAGTGCCATAGACCCTGCTGGCGCTTATGTATTTTATGCCAATTTCCGCCATTTTCATTATTTCCAAAAAATGAAACGTTACAAAAATTATATCTAGCTACTGAACCTGATCACAATATTTCACGAGAATCGGTTGAAAAACGCGATCTGTAGAGGAGAACTAATCCTCTATATAATTCAATATTTTAATAACGAAAACTATTAAATAAATTTGATGTTATTTCCAAGATATAAAAGTTTTAAATCTTCTTCGTACTGATATAAGTATTTTTATTTACCTGCACACTCTACCATTGACAGTGTCATTTCATGTATTATTTCAAAAACGACATACCTATGTGCTCAATCGTATTCTAATCGCGGTTTTATACCTAATACGGTACAGAAAAGACACTGAATATTTACGAATCGGAAATACAAAATGCCTTCTGTATTTCGTCCTACCTTATTAATCTCATTCATTGTTCGCAATACCGATATAACACGTCACGTTTGCTTTTTTACCCTTAGTTTGACACCGTTTAAAATATGTATATCTTTGACCTTTTTTTCTAACCAGAAACAATACAACAAATTAAGCGCTGATGTGGTTTGATCTCACGACATTATGTCGAATCAAGGGTTTAATGAGTGTTATCATGAGACTGGACAATCAGCAGCAGTTTGTCAGCATTACATGTAGAGATCAAAGTCAAATCCGTTGCCTCCGCTGAGATAGTCGTAGAGGTAGACTGCCATCTCGTCGAGCGCGTCGAAGCGTGGGTCAGGCAGCGGCTCGTCGCGAGCCCGCGCCGCGCGTGCAGAGCGCGACAGGGACCTGTTACAACAACGATTTAATATAAAACGGTTATACGAGTAGGTACTAGTCTATTATATACAAACCTCGTCTTTATGGTAAGCGACCAAGTGGGATCTTTGACTAGACTGCGACACAAATACGAAAAAAACCCAGACAGATTGAAAGTTAAAAAGAGGGAAGTACCAGATGATCGTCCATACAAAAAGAGAAAACGTTTTTCTACGTCTAAATATTTTCCATTTAACATGATTTTTTATGTATGTTATTGACACAATGAAAAACTAGGTTTATAGGTTTTTAAAACTTGTAAACAAAAAAAAAAACATAAAAGCTAAACCTAGAATATGCTGAAGCGATCGACATTCCGTTTTCTCCCGAAATGGAATTTCATCAAAAAATTACCGTTATTTCGTTAGATTCGAAAAGCTATTCTTCCCTCTTAAGCAGCTATTTTATTATTAAAATTTAATTTTTTAAATCTTAAATCATAATAGTAAATATCAATAAAAAGTATCAGTATGTTAAAATTAAAACTCGTTTATAGCTTGATTTTAAATAATTATTTGAGTTATAATATTAACTACTTGGTTCGTATGATTAGTGACCTTAAAACAAAGTCATAATTCCCTAGAAAATAAAACTAAAATACTACGCTTTATGAACAAGTATGATGAAATAATCATTGTAAACCTGACGGTGACTGCTTACTATCACACGGGCCGTATGCTTGTTTGCCACCGTCGTGGTATAAAAAAATCCTTCAATGCAAAAAGGTGTCTGGTTCCTGTCGTTCCTAATGTATCTATTAAAAATAACACAGGACAGAAAAGTGTGATTAAGTTTATTATACATATTAACTCTGTTAATTAAGTCTTTTTTAAACGGGGCGACATATTCGATCAATCGAAAAAGCTCCTTAATAAATGAAAAAAAAAAAAAAAAAAACACAGGATACAATTTCGTTACTTTAGTCAAAATGGTGATTATAGTACAGTAAATGTAAGATCTAAGGATAAATCATTCTTCGACTTTGACAGCTGATGTAGATATCGCTGTACGGCCCCGTACTTTATTCTGGTGGACAAAAGTTGACGTTTAACAGTTCAATTACCATAAAACATTATGGAGCGCCGTATTGATGGCATTATATTTGTTTTACAACCAGCAACTCTTTACCTACTTAGTGTCAGCGCGCTGTTAAACACTTTCCTTAACAAAGTAGTTAGCTCCTCAGTACTGACCTAAAGTCAGTGTCGGTGTCTAACTCATCCTCGCTGGTGAAACGTTCCCTAATGTCCTTCATGATGCACGCCTCCAACTTCTTGTGCTGTAAATAATCATAATTTGAAACATTAACTGAGTATGCACATAGTGTATTATTTAGGAATACAAAATTTCATTTGGATCTATAAATAAATAAAAAATGTCACATCTGTACTACTGCTACTCGATAAGAGTGAGCGAAATTCGAAGTTACCGTGATCGTGAGACAAAATGATCTTGAAATGGTAATGCTACGAATTGTCATTTTAATATATTTTATGTGCGGGGTCTAATTTATTTATTTATTTAAAATTTGAATCAGGCAACAAATACCTTATAGACTAACATACATATACATTAAAACTAAACAAACACTATTTAGGCGACAAAAAACACCAATTCGAAACGTTGGTGCATAACTCGTAGATTTTGATATCTTGTTGCTCAAATAACTAGAAGCAAGGAGGTTCGTTCTTTCGATATTTAAAAAAGGTACCTTTAAGACAGTACATGTAAGAATTAGGAACATCCAAAAAGTGACCAATTTTATCATTAGCATAAATGTTAATAGGGGATGAATAGAGTGAAAGGCGTTATCTGATAACGTCTACAATTTCACTGTGATATCATTCAGATGCGAGACGGATGTGGGCACTGATGTTGATTCGACCATATTTACCTTGTAGCAGCGGAAGAAGAACATGGGCTTGATCAGCTCCTGGGACAGTGGCGCCACGTCTCGCTTACTGTCTGGGACGCATTGCTGTAACATAATTAACGGTTATCTACTCTACCGCATGTTAAATTAAATGCATATAAAAGAAAGGAGTCATCAGTCATTTATAAAATATAATTCATAAATTTATTAGTATAATTGATTACCGAGAACTTCTGGCAGAACTGCAAGCCGTCTTGAATATCGCCCTTAAGCTCGCTAGAGACGGGCAGGTTGGCGATGCGCTGTGTAATCTGCTCGTAGTTGGGCTCGAGGTTGTGGTCGATGTAGCCCAGCTCCTGCATGACGCACGTGATGTTGCGTACGCGGCCTCCGCTTGCCCCCGTGCCCCCTCCGCCGGTGCGCGATATTAACTCCAGCCTGTCGCGTATGTCCAACTCTCGCTGGACGCATAACATACAAAATGTTAAATGAACGCCTTAACATGTTCACTGCCAGACTGGCAAGGCGGGTTTTCTGTAGGTGATTTTGGGCTCGGCTAGGCTACACTTGTAGCGCGTGTAACGCGCAAGCAGCAGTTAAGTAACTACATACAACAGACGCAACGCTAGAGGGTGTTACTGCACTGGGGAAGGCGGCTGCCAAACTTTGCTACTAGGTGGCGCCACTAGAGTTTGTGACATGACATTGGTTTGACTCCACCTTTTTTCTTTGAATAAATGAATTATCATAATTAGCAGGGCTAAGATGGTCGGCTCTTTAACATTTGTCACTAAGCCTGTCACGTTCTAACAAGTCAGTAAGAGAGAAAGTGACGGGCATAGTGATAAGTGATAAAAATGGAACCATGCTGCCACCGCTGACATAGGAAGCCGCGGGGCAAAATTGTTTGACAAGTAGGGAGTTCCTGTATCGATAAACTCAACTATCGATGCTAGTTCTATATACTAGTAATCACTCAAGGGTTTGCTTGTAAACATATGTTTTTATTAAGAGTAAATAATAATTAAATAATAACTCAATATACTCTTCTTCGTTTTCAAGACAAGACAATTTTATAATTGTACTCATTCCATTTTTAGGGTTCCGTAGTCAACTAGGAACCCTTATAGTTTCGCCATGTCCGTCTGTCTGTCTGTCTGTCCGAGGCTTTGCTCCGTGGTCGTTAGTGCTAGAAAGCTGAAATTTGGCATGGATATATAAATCAATAAAACCGACAAAGTCGTACAATAAAATCTAAAAAAAATATTTCCCCTCCCCTACCCGCAAAGTGGGGGTGAAATTTTTTTTAGCTTCAACCCTAGAGTGTGGGGTATCGTTGGAAAGGTCTTTCAGAACTAATAGGGGTTTTCAAGAAACATTTTTTGATAAAGTGAAAATATTCGGAGATAATCGCTCCGAAAGAAAAAAAAAAATTGTGTCCCCCCCCCCTCTAACTTTTGAACCATAGGTCCAAAAAATATGAAAAAAATCGTGGAAGTAGAGCTTAAGAAAGATATTAAATGAAAACTATAGCGGACATGATCAGTTTAACTGTTTTTGAGTTATCGCAAAAAGTTTTCCATTCATAGTAAAAATACTTACTTTAATTAGGTACTGATTATGCAAATTTGCCTATATGTTTAACTCGGGTGAAAGGTACCGTTTCATCCCTTTTTTTTAACAATTTACTATACTTTAAGCTCCAATTTAGCTTATTGTGATGGAAGAGTAACTACGGAACCCTACACTGAGCGTGGCCCGACATGCTCTTGGCCGGATTTTTTTCTTCGTGAACGTCCCATTTACTATTGTTAAAGTAAACGACCAGAATTTGTTCCATATTTTCGGGGGTTAAGCGTCTCCGTCTTGGCTGATAAATCCATTCCGACAGTTTCTCGGCCTCAGATACAAAGTTTAATACTTATACAGAGAGTTTAATTATGAAGTTTTATTAAACATTGGTTTATTAAATACAAATATTTTTTTAAAGTTATACATTTCATACAACGAGTTGGTCGAGTTGTCTCAAACTCTAGTGGCGCCATCTACAATTAGCTTTCAGCCGACGCACTAAAAACCAGCGCCACATATTGCCGCGGCACTACGCTGAGCCATCCTACTTTAGGGTCCGATGCGTTTTTTTATGTATGCGTGTCTTCTTTCTTTCTTTATGCATAAGTTGTGGCGTTATATGAATGGAATGTATTTTCTTTCTTTATTCTTTCTAGGTATTTATCGTAGTAATAAAATAAATAAAATAAAATAGTGGATTGAACACGGGATTAAAACAATGAATACTACTCTCGGGTACCCTACGCCTATCGACCAGGAGTGGAGAAAAAACCTAAAATTTGCATCGTATATATTTTGCACTATTGTTTTTGTAGATAAAAACTATTTTTACCACTATTTCTAATAATAATGAAAGCCTTTCTTTAAAGTTGTTGGTAAAAAATATTGAGACGTCATGCTTGCTCATAATTTAGCTTGAGTGGAGCGTGTTCGTAGGAATGTGTCATTGTGTCATATCTATTTCTTTGTGTTTTGATAAAACGGCTATTCCTATATTTATATTATTTCGTTGTGTAGTTATTAACTAACAAATGTTTCACTAATTTTTGTATACTGAGCTGTTTATCATCTACAGACAGACATATAGACGGACGACCGGACGGACGGATAGTTACCTTTCGGGTACAGAACCCTAAAATCAGATAAGCACCTACGTAGCTCATACATTTATTGCAGATTGAAACAATACAGATACACCATAATATAATTTATATAATACTCTGAAACTCAGGATCTCCTTTTAGTTACTGCAAAATAGTAACAAAAACTTAAGCGAAATCGAAAAACTTAGACAGGGCTTTTACCTAATTTGTGATTACTGATTAGACCCTGCTTTGATTCCGATACGAACATTTAACAAGCTGGTGTCGACATTCATCCATTTTGCTAAATTCTTGACTCTGTTACTAATTATTTACTATGTATTGTAACGTTTTCTAAATAGGTAAAGCAAGATCGTGTGCCTCTGAAAAATAAACATACTTAATTACGAGTATGATACTCTACTACACTATACTCTCGTTTTTGGAAAAAAAATGTTGTATACAGTTACATATGATCTATGTTTACAATACTAACCGACATTCTATTAGATCCAAAGAAACCCGGCTGCTGATAAAAGCCTTGCGGATATTGTTGTTGGTACGCGTACGGATTATACGACGGCATTCCCGGTGGGTAGAACAGACCGGGGGCGCCGTATGGGAATTGGTAGAACGGTGTCGCAGGGCTGAACGGTCTGAACTGGGGACTGCCACTACTGCCAGGCATCATGTACGGGGGCACCGCCGGCTGCTGCTGAGGAAACTGCGACTGGAATTGACAGATTCATTTTTCTTTAATTATATATTTCTTAAGCTTATATTGATGCGATGAATAGTATATATAAAGACATTAACATTATATAATATAAATTGCTAGGTTAAAAAATTATATGACCTCTTGAAAAGACTTAAGTAATATAAATACTTCATTAAATTCTTATGTATTTGTTTTCATGGTTGTGTACAAAAAACGATAAATTATGTATGTATAGGAAACATTTCAGAGGCAACAGGCCGCGTAGCCAATGTGCCAATTTTAACGCTCCGTTGCGTATCGTAGTCATCTCTCTCTATCACTCTTCCATATTAGTGCGATAGTGACAGTTGCGTTTCATTCGCTACAGAGCGGTAACGATTGGCACGTTGGCTAAGCAGTCACTGGAGTGGTCATTTCTTCATACAAACGTATTCGACTGTTTCCTCTGTGGTTTTTGAATCTAGAGCAATGATTGTTTCAACACAGGTTATTATTAATATCTGTGTTGGACTGTTTTCTTTTTTTTTATAATTTTGTTTCTTAATGCGCTAGTGCACTTCAAATATTGGCAAACAGGGCCTACTTTACCAGGCCGCAAAGAGAAGAATGGTCATACAAAACTGACATCAATTAGCCTAAGAAAAACAGTCCGACACAGATAATTTCTTTACATTTGGTTAAGATCTCAAAATTTCGTTACATTTGGTTAAGTTTTGGAAGAGGAAACAGTCGAGTACAAAACATCGTTTTTCGAGATTTTGACGCAGGATTTTTCGCCTATCGTTAGCGAAACAGATATATTCACCTAAAATATTTAAATCTCAGCTCCTGTCTCCTCTTAAGAAGTCCTAAAATGAGAGTACAGCGCGCATCGGTGCATCCAAAGTAGCGGATAAGATATATCACTCTTTCACATTCGCGGTAGGTCGAGATCCTCTACCCCTACTACCATTCTCTAATGGCTGAACAAAAACAGACAAGTTTTCATATAAAGAATAATTAGACTGTGCTTATAAGATATACTTTTGAATGCGAATTGTAGAGAGAATCTCTATTTGTAAAAGTATTCCACAGGGGGCAGATACATTTGGCGGGTTGTTTCCTCCGCTACGATTGATGCTTACTGCTGACTGTGTGTAACAAGTTAACAGCAGAGTACCTAACATCAAAGATAATTTGAAAGTAACATGGCACACATTGGCACCCTTCGGGCATATACTTAATGTATGTAATCCTACCAAGTATAAACGCCAGTATCATTAATTCTCAAAATTGCACGTTGTAAATATATAGGTAGGCATCCAAGCCATTTTCGCCTTTTGATCTGTGAAGCTATCGCCTCTTTAGCTCAGTGGTAGAGCACTGGTCTCGTAAACCAGGGGTCGTGAGTTCAATCCTCACAGGAGGCATTGTTAGAGCTGATACTAATGGACATGATTTTTTTACATATTATTTTTATTTTGTACTTACACCATGTGGCCTAAATGCAAGGACCCCTCCTAGAGGCGACCCTTTAAGAGAATGCGAGTCTTGATTTGCTAAATCATTCTCCTGGTTGTGTAAAGCGCCATCTGTGGGCTTAGTGATGGTTTGCGAGCTCGGGTCCATGGCAAAGCCGGGCGGCAGTTTTCCCAAGAGCACCGACGGCGGGAGATGCAAGTTCGGCTGGGAGTCGAAAGATGGCGGTGCTGAACATTTTGCATATGCGTCCTTCATTTCTTGTCGAATTTGTTTTACTACTTCTGGACCAAAACAACTTTCATAAATCTGAAAAAAGAAATAAATTTCATTTTTAGTTAACAAAAACCCCAATAAAAATATAAGAATTAAAAAACTAGCGCTTTCGCTTACTGATATCTGCTGTACTATTTTCGATTTGATCATGATCAGTTTCGATCTAGAGTGATTCGTTCCATATTTCAAGAACTAAAGATAATATATTGGAGTGGCCAAGGTGCTCACAAATATCACGCCTCTATTATCAAGATGTTAGAATGCGTGTTCAGATATTTTTGAGCATAATGGCCACTCAGATATATCTGATGGCGACTGTAGGTATGTCTCGAACCCCTCACCAGTCAGCAGTCTTAGTGCAACGAGAAACGAATGTGCGCTCTAAAAAAAGTTTGTTTCCGAAAACGATTTACTTGTGTACAGTGGAGATACCCATTAAATCGCCAGGGCATTAAAAAGAAGTACTTATGGATTTTTCCGAATTTATATATCAATTTAACTACCGCGAGAAACATCAAAGTGTGTAGACTCTAAGTACGGTTTTACCTTCATCATTGCGTATTTCTTGATGAACCGGTCGTCGCTGCTGGCCGTTGTGTGCGCGACCCAGCAGAACAGGCACGCCAAAACAAGTTGTCTTCGAAGCATGTTCCAACTGACATAACGAAAACAGTTAAGATAAGTAAAAAAATTCATGTCAAATGATAACAAATACTGTCATATTTGTTTACATCTTTACATTTTTTGCCATTTCGATTGAACCATTTTTAATATATGTTTGGTCCATGATTGAAACTGTTACTTTATATGTGGCCGTCCATGAGAAAAGGGTCCTTATGGCAGTTTCTAGTTACGGAGATATTAACGTTTTTGTAAAATGCTTCAAAATTATCGTTTGTTTGTTGTATGCAAAAAAGTAAAATATATGTATGTAGCTCAGTTTCACTAGTATACGTAGAGCATTTCTGTATTCAAATTGGGTTCAAAGTTTAGTAGAAAAGGGTCCTTATGGCAGACCATACACAAGAATGATGAATCTGTTGATAAAAATTGTTTAATAAAATGTAGCTGTAACTGTTTCTCATAAGCATGTTTAATTTATATACATAGGTATACTTTATCTTATGGGTAGTTACAAAATTTTTTCGCTGATGTTAAATCTCACTTGGCGGCAGCGTGGCAAAACGTAGCCGTCCTTCCTTTGTCATTTACCGCCGCTACTAACGAAGTACCATTTCTAAGTTTCGGCTCAGCCAAAAGGTATGCCGATATTTGGCCGAAACCGCCCAACTAGCAAATTTATGTCCTACAAAAGTCGAGAACACGTTTTTATTTTCGGTTTTTGATGCTTTAAACAATAGAACAACACTCGAATAAAAGTCCTGTAAATGTTTACTCGACGCGAAACAAATATGTTACCTATGTAAAAGCTGCCAAATTGCTTTACTCGGTATTTTAAATGTGTAAAAGTGAAGGAAATGCTTTTATTCAACTAATATGTGCTAAAAGCATACCTCAGGTAAGCGATTACACAACCAGATCAAGGAACAAAAAAGTACTTAATTATTCTGTACTGATGTCGTCCATGACGTTTTTACCATCAATGTGTAGGTACCTAAGTTTCTACCATCTGTTAGTACACGTAATACAGTAAAACTTAGTGCGAAAAATACTCTATTTACTCAAATTTAAATATAAAATATTGATTAAAATCAGTAAAAATTTGCTTAAACGATCTGGTTTCTGATGTACCGAGTAATTGTATTTACTGCTACATTTATAGCACACGATGCGGCCATGTTAATGGATTTAGGGTTACTCAAGTCGAAGAACCAAAATTATTGCTGAGTATATCATCTGATTTAATGTGTTTTTAATTTTTCTAGGAAAATTACCGCTTCTTTTAAGTCTCTTCCACTTATTCCTAAGAGGGCTGCCTTTTAAGTTCTGTCGTTTGGGAAAACTAAAGACAATATAAGTGTTAATGGGTATTTATTGTTTTTAAAGTAATCACCGTGATACGTAATACACTTTTTCATTCGATCGAACCAGTTTTCGAAACACTTATTAAAGTCCGAAGTCGGGGTCTTCAAAATCCCTTCGGCCGCGTACGCAACCAGAGCTTCGTAACCAGATGCGATCGAATACTATTTCTGCCTTGTACGAAACCGGTTGCGATCAAAAACTAATTTCGTCTTACCCGTAACCAGTTACGATCGAACACTTTTCTTTGTTGTACGAAACCTTTCGACCGTTGATAAAGTCAGCTAAGATTATATTTATACACCTTGTTATACAGTATAAGTACTGTACACGTTATATATCTAGTCAAAAATCAGAACACAAAAATTGTACCAGTTGATAATATTCAAATATTTTGTTGGCAAATACAATGTAACCTCGTTCCTTAAAAGACACTGGCTTAAGAGACATGGAGCACTGACATTCAGGATAAGAAATTATCATGAGTATCATGACAAAATATTTGAAAAAAACCTATAGCTAGATGGCCCAGACATTGGTTTCGTATAAGAACGAGAAGTGTTCGATCGTAACTGGTTACGGGTAAGACGAAATTAGTTTTTGATCGCAACCGGTTTCGTACAAGGCAGAAATAGTTTTCGATCGCATCTGGTTACGAAGCTCTGGTTGCGTACGCGGCCGAAGGGTTCAAAATGGCCGTTTTGTATGCCTCAACCGCTCCTTCAGGCGAACGGTACTGTTGACCACGAAGTCGTTGCTTGATTTTTGGAAAAGTGAAGAATTAATTGGGGCTTAAGTCTGGGCTGTACGGCGGGTGTTCCAGATTTTCTACGTTTTGCTCTTTTAAAAACTCAATTGTCTGCCTAGCGGTGTGCGTGCTCGCGTTATCGTATAATACGATACGACTTCTGGGGTTGTTTTTCTACTCGCTGATAACTTCTGGTAAATAAACATTGATATTCCAGTGAGTAATGACTGTTTTACGATCCTCTAGCACGGAGGTGGCAACGTGACCACTTTTCGCTACAAACGTGGCGACCATTTTTTCGAAGTGCTCCGTGAGCGTCTTACTTTGGTCTAACACACTATTACACGATACGACGTCGTATCGTGGTGCGAAGCCGTGTCACGTTGCGACGTCGTGTAACGTCGCGGCGTCGTGTCGTGGCACGATACGACATCGTGCTCCGGCACAATACGACGTCGTGTCACGATGCGGCGTCGCGTCGTGGAAATCTACGATGTAAACCGTAAATGTTTATAGCATTAAAGAAAAAGACAAACTTATGTTCAAATCGGGGAGAGCGACACGCACAAAGACACACCGATTGCGAACATAGATTAACGCAGCAGACGCGTCATGCTAAATTGCATTTTTTCTTTGGTGCTTGTCGTTTGTTCGACCGGCAACGGCATACTTTATATACATAAAATAAATTTTAAAGCGGCGGAACAGTTGGTATTTGATTGTTTAGCCTATTCATTTAAAGCGTCATACAACAGTGTCACTATGTAAAGTGTAAGGTGATTCTTTAATTTGTGTGAGCCATTTATTCACTTTCTTATGGGCTTAACTATTCAACCTTCATTTTAAAATGTTTAAAGATTTGACGTTGCCATAGTTACGAAAATAATAAAGCATCAATAAAAGTAAACAATGTATAAACAATGATGTATTCAAGAAAAAATGCAAAATATATGATAAATACGTAAACACCATTAATAATACACTTAATACCAAATATATAATATGTAATCTCTGTGTACATATAATCAATAGGTCTTGGTATTATAGATACTACAGTAGGTCTTATCTTAAAGATTTCGAAGCCCTTATGCACATCGTTAGTATACACGACATGGCAACGAGACACAACGTTGTATTATGCTACGACACCACGTCGTATCGAACCACGACGCGACGTTGCAACTAGACTCGATGTCGTATCGTGCTGTGAGACGACATCGTATTGTGCTGGAGCACGACGTCGTATCGTGCCACGGCACGACACCGCAACGTTACACAACACCGCAACGTGACACGACGTCGCATCGTCCCACGATACGACGTCGTATCGTGTAATTGTGTGTTGGCCCTTTGGTCGGTTTTGGCTCATCTTGGAACACCCAAACAGTCGACTGCTGTTTAGAATCCGGATGGTAGGCATATACACATATATACAAGACTCGTCACCACTGATAATGTCGTAAAAGCGAGCCGATTTTTGGTCTTCACTGAGTAAATGTGGTATCCAGCATGAGATCAACTTTTTTTACGCCTAAGTGGCCATGCAAAATATTTTGAACACTGGTCCCTGAAATGCCCAATGAAGTTTCTATCTCACGGTATGTCGCATGGCGATCTTCGACGATTAGTTGCCGTACAGCATCAATGTTCTCCTGAGTCACGGTTGTTTTTGGTCGACCTTCACGATGCCCATTAGTCTGGAGGCAACAGGACTTTTTTGAGAAAAGTCGTCGACATCTCTTCTAAATACCTAAAACTGGTATGGATATGTTCCTCCTTGTCTCCAGAATACGAATTGACCGGTTTTTTGAAATTTCTTGAAAAAATCTTATATGAACTAGCGTGGTGGCGTCTTACAAAAGATACTTCGTTTATATAGAAGCGTCGACTAGGGAAGTGGTGTATCCATAAAATAATTTCGATAATAGATATGACTAGATTAAAATAATGAAATTTTTAACTAAATCAAATTGATATTTTTTAAATCTTGGGAGGTAGTAAATGATTAAAGGAAATATGTTGTTAGGAAACATTTAATCTATATATTCAATAGATTATTTATTCGATAAATGTATTATAGTATTAAGTTGCTAATATAATGTGTATTTTGTAACAGAACATTTTTCATGAACAATGTGTGGCATACTCGTAGTTCTCGCCTGAAACACAGGGAATCCTAGTTTAGGCACATGTAAACCATCACTAATGAATGTAACCATGGAATATGTGTTTTTTAAATAAATTATGTTTATGTTATGTTTATTTTTATGACGTGACAGATGACGTCAATCCAGCTCAAATGAGTGACAAGTTGTATTTTTTTTTCATTCACCACTAAAAATAACATACATTTGCTAATAGAATGTTTTGACTGACTTGGCTGTTTGTAAACGTTACCCTAAAAAAAGTAAAATTATCGATACTTTGGCATCACTACAAAAAACGTCATTCGCAGTGTTACATGACCCATCTTAGACCGGCAGAAGTAAGTATAAGTACGCCGCTAAAAAAATTAAAGAACCGACATATGATTACTTATAATTTGATTTGTATGTTTTTACATGTAGCATTAACGGATGTCAATTCAAAACTTGTCAAAAATGCATATTTTTTATGTGGACCCACTTAAGAGGAAAGCGCGCCCGACCGTACAAATCTAGTCCCCATTTTACTCTCTGGATATCACCTGGATGCATAGGTAATGCCTGGCATTATGGAAAATATTTTTACACAATATGATATAACTATACTCGTATTAACCATAGGGTGACTGCGATAGTTATTGGCCCCTCCGCCTCCATAGTAATTAGCCACTCCATAGTAAGGCAGCAAGAAACAAGGCAATAGAAATCTTATTGTCAAGAGTGGCCAATTATAGCAGTCATCGTAGCTATACCCTTTCGTTTGACTTTTTAATCGACTTCAATTTCATAGAAGGAGGTTCTGTATTCGGTTGTGGCTATTTTTTTATTATTTTTATACCTAAGAGTTAGGAGCGAATAAAAGTCCATACGATTTATTAGAAGCGGTCGTCCTCTATGCTCTTACTTTACTGGCTATCCATACATACGTAGTTGTTATTTTAATTTCATGCAAAGTCTAAGTAAGTATCCCAAGTACTGGTTATTAATTAAGTGCGCTTTTTTATATGCAATTACAAGTAGAAGTGGAGTCCATCGCAGGGTCATTGCTCCAAACGGCCTTGCTCCAGGTATGCGCGCGCGCTGCTTCCCGCATCTGACATCGGCGATAGGTACTTGCGTAATGATGTTTTCTTAACATCGTTACGCAAGTAACTAACTATTCGCTAGCTAATGATGTAATAAGATCACCATCTTTCTTGTATTTTAATATTTTATTACAGCTCTAGGTCTACTTTCCGTGACCATAAAACCGTGATCGTAAACGCCGTACGTGAATACTATATTCCAGTTAGATTTAGATTTTTGTAGATCTTGATTTATTTGATATTGTTTAATTATAGTATGCCATCTCTTAAATCCGGCAGCCAAGATGAGAAACCTAAAACCCAGGATTTTGGGGCTCACGGCGTAGTAAATAGTAATGACCCGGGATTCCGAAGTCCTGGAGAAACAGTGTCATGGAATCTTGGAATCCCGGATCATATTCCCAGATTTTCCGGGGAGCACTGGACTGATTTGCATGTTTTTTGTTTTATTATGGGGTATTTTATAGTTATTCGTGAATTTACTCTTCCGAGCACCATTTAACGGGTAGGGACTGCTTGTGTAGACAAAAAATGAATCAACAAAACTCTGTCCATAGTTGTATAGGTAATTAATGATTATAATTACTCCAGGGCAAAGGCTGCTGCTTTCGCAAAGTCAGACTTTTTGACAGTTCGACCGCTTGTACCTACAATGGGCTGTGCTCTGAAGAATTGTTTGACATGATGCCCACGGCTACTTTTTATCACCGCACCGCCCACCGTCGGCAGGGTGTTCATCCTCACACCCTAGAACCTAAATGGTCACGCACTTTGCAGTTTAAGAGGAACTTCCTCCCGCGCACGCTCCGGTTATGGAATGAGCTTCCTGCCGAGGTTTTCCCAAGGGTCTACAGTATGAGGTTCTTCAAAAAGGAGTGTACAGATTTTTAAAGGGTCGGCAACGCGCATGTAACACCTCTGGAGTTGCAGGCGTCCATGGGCTACGGTGACTGCTTACCATCAGGCGGGCCGTATGATTGCTTGCCACCGTCGTGGTATAAAAAAAAATATTTTCTCTACGTTGGCATTATGAGCCCGATTTAAGAAAATAGGTACCTACTGAGAAATCTTCAACAATAATCAATATAAATTCGCATTTAGTATTTTAAAGCCTGCGTCGAAAAATCATTTCAATTTAAAAGCTAGACAAGGTTAAACTTCAAGAAGATCATTGAATTTTGGCTAAAGATATTTATTGTTTCTCAAATTCAGATTGAGTCCTCAAAATCAATAACTTGTCACAAGAATGAACTGACTTCACAAAACCGTAAGTATGCCATTATTTTATTAGTCTTTATCTGCGTGCATCTTTTATACCCTTTTAAACTTTTCCAGATCGACCCGATCATCTTCGAATCATTGGGGAACATACCTACATAAGAAGAAACAAAAAGTAAATTCCCAACACTGACTTATCTAAATATGTACCTAATAAACGACTGCCCTGCGACCCCGCCATTTAAATTGTCATGGCGGCGTGAGCACGCCGGTGATTTTACTGAAAAATGTTTGGCTAATCTATAGCACAATCGGAATAGAACAAACCTCGAAATCTCTTGGACAGTCCTGAAATTTGGTATGTACGTAAATAAAAGGCCCCTTATTCATGTCCATACCATTTGACATTTGGGACCTCGAGGAATCGCAGCCTTCTTGGAAAATGTGTACCACCCTGGAAAAATTCGCGTTTTAATCAAAATCTACGTTATCTAGGAAAATATGGTGTAAGGGAACATTAATAAGTTTATACCAACACATGTTGCATTTGAAAGTAATATGACGACCTGTCTGGCCTGGTAGTGACCCTGCCTATGAAGCGGATGGTCCAGGGTTCAAATCCTGATAAAGGCATTTATTTGTGTGATAATGATAAGCATATATATTTGCTTCTGAGTCATGGGTGTTTTCTTTGTATTTATATATTATTTATATCGTTGTTTACGTAGGTACCCTCAACACAAGCCTTGTTGAGCTAATGAGCTTACTGTGGGACTTAGTCAATGTTTAAGTATGTCCTATATTATGTCATCTCAAACAACGGATTTAAAAATATCATATATATATATATATATATATATTTAGTACGATGTTTTTAAACTCGTTGTTTGAGATGAAATGATGATAGTATTTTTATTTTTTACAGACCAAGCCGTCGTAACATGCGGTTCTTGAACACAACATAAAGAGCTTAATATGTGTAGATAATAAGGAGCGCATGTAAATGCATAATTAGGCATTAAACTCGCTTTCAACACTCTTATTTTAATGCTTTTCATTATGTTGCAGTCAAATAAACCACCAGTTCCTTAATTTTGCTACATAGTTACATAAAAGTGACTAAAATCGATACATATTAAAAAAAATTATGATGCTGGGGTAAAGGTACAACAGCATTCGTTTCTTAAAACAATTTTACAATGCGTTACATAAAGTAGGACACATGACGTTGTTCATTTTATATGTTAAAAATTTTGTATGGTATCCGAAATTACCTAACGGAAGAGGTGAGGCTGGTTTTGGTTGAGTCGCTAGTGTTATCACAGTTTAATTATTGCGATATCGTATATGGACCACGCCTGCTGGCTAAAACCGCACAGGCAATTCAAAGAGTTCAAAATGCTTGTACTAGGTTTTGTTTCTCGGTGCCAAAGCGAGCTCATATCACACCGTTTACAAACGAGAGAAATATTCTGAAGATGGCAGCACGTAGAACCTTGCATATGGCCAGTATGGTTAAAAATATAGTTTCTAGTCATAAACCAGAATATTTTTATAATAAGTTTCGATGGATGAAAGACGTTCACGGTCGGAATACTCGCAGTAAGTTTCTAAATAAAATGAGTGCCCCGCAACATAAAACAGCAGATTATCGTGGTAGTTTCAAATACTCTGCATCTAAGATCTGGAACGACCTACCACCGCCATTGCAAGCTAAAATGTCCCTTCCAACCTTTAAAGGCAAATTGAGCTTACTTTTATTAAATTACCAAATTTCCTCAGAGGATATAATTATTCGTCATGTCCGTCTGTCCGTTTATGTCACAGACACTTTTTTCCGAAACGATAAGAACTATACTGTTGAAACATGGTAAGTAGATGTATTCTGTGAACCGCATTAAGATTCTCATACAAAAATAGAAAAAAAAAAACAATGAACTGAGACTCCATTTTTTCTATGAATATGTCTTTAAAAATGATATTGAGGTTTCTAATGTCATTTTTTTCTAAACTGAATAGTTTGCGTGAGAAACATTTCCAACGTGGTAAAATGTGTCCCTCCCGCCCTGTAACTTCTAAAATAACAGAATGATAAAACAAAAAAAATATATATGATGTACATTACCATACAAACTTCCACCGTAAATTGGTTTGAATGAGATCTAGTAAGTAGTTTTTTTTATACGTCATAAATGGTACGGAACCCTTCATGGGCGAGTCCGACTCGCACTTGGCTGCTTTTTTAATACAGTTGCGAAAAATAAGAAAAACAACAAGTACTTTTTTTTATGCATGTTCTATAAGACTGAAAAATTTGTAAAAATAAAATATTATACTATTATTACCTAAGTATTTGTGTACGATTATTTGTGTATCATATATTTAAATTGTATGAACACAATATCAAATGTTGCCTTTGGAAACTTAAAACATTCTTGCAGTAAGAAAAAAAGCCTCTGCTTAGGCAGCTATTCCGTTCCATTCAGACAACTTATTAAAAACGGTTTTTCAATATTCAATATTAAAAAATAAACGTGTTATAATGATGAAGAGGTAAGTAATAAAATATGAAATATGCTTATATTTATTATTTTTACATGAACAGTAGGTTCTTATGTTGATAACGACTTTTAAACGAAACTAACATTAACATTGGAAAAACAAAGTCTGACAAGTGGAAAAGCAAAAAGCACTAGTTCGCGAAATCCAACTTTCCGCACGCTAAACAGTTACGTAAAGTAGCACTTTTGGAGCAACTGTATTAAAAATATATTTTTCAACACACTTGCTCAAAACGACGTTTTTATTCCACCAATTATTGGCTCATAATCCTATATATTAAACACGCGTGCTTTTTCAGTATATTATTACACTCGTGCTTTTTCATTATATTATCCGACTGAGTTCAGAAGGTAATTTATTCCTAATAATATGCATGGAAACGGAGCCTTCTTAATTTGGTCCAGTAATACATTTTTTTAAACCAACTATTAGGTTTCAAATGTTAGTTCAAAGAGGTTTTATCACACCAAGCATAATTTATAGATTAAATTATCTGGTAAATTACATTAATGAATAAACTTAACATTTTATCGATTTGATCTCCATCCGTCGAATAGAAATACGAAAATATTAGCTTTTTACATTTTTTTTATTGGCTGTGTCGATTTCGTTCGCGCCTTTGCCTGGCGCGCGCATTGGAATCGTGCGTAAAAAAAAACACGCGCCAGCCATTTTCCGTATTTGTCAGAATATTGGAATAGTTTTGCATGTTTTTAGTTTATATATTGACGAAAATGACAATTTTCAAGCATTGAAAATGAAGAACACATAAAATTGACGCTGCCAGTAATACTAATAGAGGCAAGAGCCGAGAACGATAGCCTTTAACCATCAAAATCGGGTCAAAAATAATTGGCGGCATATGAAATTTTTATTCAATGGAAAATCAGCAAAAACGCCTAGTCTTTCTTGGAAAACGTATTGGTAGCTTACTTCAATGAACTGGCGAATGTGCCTACAAGCTCAGCACGCTTTGGTGCAATTATTCGATGTTAAAACTGTAAGCCAAAAATTGAAAATTGTACTTTTACTGTATTGACCAAAAACTAATTTAAGTATAAGTTTTGTGTTTTCCTCGCAAGTGTGTTGAAAAACGTCGTATGAAACGCGTGTGCATTGGTCATTACCAACATCGGCTTTCTTATTGCGCGCTCGCTTACAGCTCGCGCGCACAATATCGCCTCGTGTGTAAGGACCAACTTAGCACACTTGTATCATAATGTACTATAGTATGCTTAGTGCAAAATACAAAAAAATCATTAATCATTTTCATTTTCACTTTCATGTTATATATAATAGTCCAGGTTCGTATGTAAAATCATAATAAAATAAAGTGCCCAGTGCTGGGATCGAACTAGCGCCTTCTGGATTTGTGACAGCCGGGGCTGATTTTTGCCTCTACGTACGTCCCATGACTCCCATGACACTCTCGGTTAGATTATTTGAGTTCAGAACTATCGCCCTGCTGAATGAATAAAGATCGGCAGGCGATTTCATTCTGAATTCAAATAATCGTTGCCAGTTATCTACCTCGAGACTGTGAAGGTTTCCTACCTTCACAGTACCGCTTACCAGCGGCGGCCGGTGACTAAATATTACGGGTGTTCACTTACATTAAAGAAATAACCGGCCAAGAGCATGTCGGGCCACGCTCAGTGTAGGGTTCCGTAGTTACTCTTCCGTCATAATAAGCTAAACTGGAGCTTACAGTGTAGTAAATGGTACCTTTCACCCGAGTTAAACAAATAGGCAAATTTGCATAATCAGTACCTAATTAAAGTAAGTCTTTTTACTATGAAGGGAAAACTTTTTGCGATAACTCAAAAACAGCGAAACTGATCATGTCCGATATAGTTTTCATTTAATGTCTTTCTTAAGCTCTACTTCCACGATTTTTTTCATATTTTTTGGACCTATGGTTCAAAAGTTAGAGTGGGGGGACACATTTTTTTTTTCGGAGCGATTATCTCCGAATATATTCACTTTATCAAAAAATATTTCTTTAAAACCCTTATTAGTTTTGAAAGACCTTTCCAACGATACCCCACACTCTAGGGTTGAAGCGAAAAAAAAAATTCACCCCCACTTTACGTGTAGGGGAGCTACCCTAAAAAAAAAAAATTTTTAGATTTTATTGTACGACGACAAATTTCAGCTTTCTAGCACTAACGACCACGGAGCAAAGCCTCGGACAGACAGACAGACAGACGGACATGGCAAAACTATAAGGGTTCCTAGTTGACTACGGAACCCTAAAAAACGAAAAAACTACCCAATTTATTAATCGTCGCAAAATACCGATAGATATCGGTTTTCGCCCTACCGGTCATTAAACTCTCTTATAGATTTTGGGTAAGTATGCGTAATGGAATCTAATATTTTACGAATATCTTGACGACCGATAGACGTCAACTACAGTTCATTGAACAAATGGTTTTATTTTATTTTATTTTATTTATTTAAGGTTCACCAACAATTGTTGACATCGATACATTCAAAACGTACAAGCTAATACATGTAAGGAGTCGTGTCACAATTACTTACAGGTAAACACGGCACACTGAAAGAAATGTTTGCATAACTGTAACAAACATTTTGGTTACTGTTTACACAAAAATTGGGACTTGCGAACTATGTGTTATATGTTACAAAACCGTGTTTGGCTATCAGTGTTCAGGTATTTATTATACACTACAAAATAAGTTTTGTAAATTTATGCAAAGTTTATTTTCTTATAACCGTAGTTTAGTTATTTAGTAAAGTTACAAAACCAGTTCGGCTATTTATTTTTTTCAGTGCATGCGAAACAAATATAAGTAAACAACTATAGAACTACCAAAATTTTAACTTAAATTCTAATTACTTATGTTTAAAAAAATATTTTCGGACAAATTTTATAAATTGATTTAGTGGGTCATAGTGCATATCCGCCTTGTCACAGCAGCCATTAGCAATTTTACATAACCTGCATATTGGAGAGTTAGTGCCTGAAACTGATCTTCTAAGCGGGGCGTAAAGAGGGGTGATAGCATTACGGGGGAAACGGGATGGAGCACGAAAGTTCAACAATGTCAGCAGTTGTGGACAATCTATTTTGTGGTTCACTAACTTGTGCAAAAAAGTTGCATCTAGGAGCGTCCGTCGATCTTCTAGGGAATCCATCTTGAAATATTGCAGTTTCCTTTGATAGGATATTGATCTTTTAGCCATAACACGTGCCTGAAAAGCTAAGTGACGAGTGAATCTTTTTTGAATACGCTCTAACCGTAATGAGTGGGTAGCATAATGCGGCCTCCAGACAACGCTGCAATATTCCAAAATACTCCTCGTCAGACTATTGTATAGCAATATTTTGGTTGCGCTGCGCCTAAATGATTTAGTGCTTCTCATGACAAAGCCCAAAGTCTTAGATGCCCTCTTGACAATATTTTCTATGTGGGGAATAAACGTTAATTTGTTGTCGAAAAGAACTCCAAGGTCGCGAGTGTTCTCAACTTCGATTAGGTTGCAACCGTCTATATGGTAGTCTGACTGTGTTACATTTTTTTTCGCGTGAATTTCATATGGATGCATTTTTTGATATTAATGTGCATTAGGTTATGCTTACACCAACTACTCAGTCTTATATTATAATTCACAGTCTGATATTAAATATCGCTTTGAAGTAAGGTGATATCGTCAGTTGTGTTAATAACGCGTGCGAACTTTATGTCATCTGCATACATAAAAACCGTAGAGTGGTGGAAGCATTCACTTACGTCATTGATAAATAAGTATAGGACCTAAATGCGAGCCTTGAGGTACGCCAGATGTTATATTACGGTAAGACGATTCGTAGCCATTCACCACTACATAGAAAACCCTTTCAGTTAAATAAGACTGTAACCATTGCAGCATATTGCCTGATACACCGTATGCTGATAATTTGTACATTAGTATTGAGTGAGAGACTTTATCAAAAGCTTTACTGAAGTCAGTATATATAACGTCTGTTTGTTTACCTGAGTCCACAGCACTTGTTAGTAGCTCGGTAAAGGATACTAAGTTTGTACATGTTGATCTAGAACTCACAAATCCGTGCAGATTGTCAGTCAAATAAGGTTTGAAATGTCTTTGTATGTGAGGGTAGACAAGGGATTCTAATATCTTAGCATAACACGATAAAATCGATATTGGTCTATAATTTGAAACTATGCTATCGTCGCCTGATTTAGGTATGGGGACAACCTTAGCGATCTTCCAGGCTGTAGGAAAGACTTCAGAAGAAAGTGATTTGTTAAAAATTCGCCATAAGGGCTCAAGCAACTGAGATGCGCAAGAAACAATGAAGATAGGTGGGATACCGTCAGGTCCGGCTCCTTTGCTACAGTCCATACTTTTCAGTTTGATAAGCAGAGCTTCTTTGTCTATGACAACAGATGAAAAGCACTGGCTATTGTTGATAAGGGATTGTGGTAACGGTGAATTATATTCCAAACCGACGTCATTAGAATCAGTGATGTACACCGAGGAAAAGTAGGATGCAAACATGTCGCAGATTTCGGTACTGTCTGTGGTGGTCATTACCCCGTGAGACATTGATGCCGGATAAGCACTTGACCCACCTCGTTTAGCTTTTAGATGCGACCAAAACGTTTTAGGATTTGCAGTAAGCTCATCTTCCACCTTAGATATATAAGCATTGTAGGTACCGAGAGGTAGCCAGACACTCGCATCGCTTGCTAAGCAATTTTAACTCTAAGGCATCCATAGGATTTTTGTATTTTTTATAGCGAACTCTTATCTTATTTTTCTCGTTTAACGCTCGTTTTAAGTTCTTTTCAAACCATGGGGGAATACAGCTGTTTTTCGGTTTAGAATCAGCTGTTTGACTACCTCCGAGAACGCGCTTAGCATATCGTTTACGTCGGTGAGGCCAGAAAATATGTCATCCCACAGACAATTACTAAGATCTGCACGTATAAGGTCATATTTGGCTTTGTAAAAGTTTGGCTTGGTGTTAACATTATTGTACGACAATCGAGGTGCGCCTGCAAACGTTATAACAACTTCAAGTGAAGGGTGGAAAGGGTCTATATTGCTCAGAGGACTCACATTTTGAGAAACATTACATAACGCTACTGTAGACATGACTAAATCTAAAATACGACCCATATTATTAGAGATAAAATTGAATTGTTTTAACTTGTTTAGGTGCATAAAATCGATTATGTTTTGAGATTTTTGAGATTATGAATGTTTTATTTTTATTTCTTGGATATAAATTATATAAATAAATAAATTGTTAACACACCGGTTTCGGTCCAAACATTTTTACGAAAGTTGAAGGTCGTCTTTTTGTATCTAACTCGAGTCGATTATGTAAAGTTTTTTTACATTATGTTATGACTGTCACGTTATATTAATTCATTTTAATCACTTCAGCACTAACAACTTATGTGCACTCATTTTTTTAATTCTTGTCTAATTATTTAGAATCGAAAAAGCCACAATTGCATTCCCGCGCGTACGTTAAAAAACACTAAGGTAAAAGGTATGTTTGCAAACAATGACAACATGGCGCGCGGAGTGCGCGCGCATTTGTCGAGAAGGTACAAGTAGGAGCGCCGCTCCAATTTTACGTCTTTCTTCATAGAAAATCTTCTGTTTCACGTGCGGAACTGTGGCTAAACTTTTCTTTCGCTCTTATGGAATTTCCTATTGATTCAATGTACTAAATCTTTTTTCATACGAGCGTAATCCAAAGCGCTCCGCTTCGCGCGTTACGTATGATATATAGCAGTAGGCGAGTAGTCATAGGCTGTCTACATATAAACTTACAATGAATAATAATTACTTATTTAACTAGTATTGACTTGTTTACGATAGATACATTAATTATGAATAAGTAGTATTATATTAATTAGGTAATATAATCTCATTATGATTATTTATGGGAGTACACTGCACAAGCGCTTTTTAAGGCGGGCCGCTAGTGCCCCTTATATCTCATTAAAGTGTCAAAAAGGTTTCTACGGGTTGGCTTCTGCTTCGCGCACGCCTCCGGAATGTCCATTGATCCGTGATGCGTAAAGGCATATGATGATTATTATTTAGAATGAAGTAATATACCTAACGAATTACTAACATGAAAAGGACATTTAAAATATTATATGAAATAGTATATAATATAAAAGTTATTTATTTATTTATTTAAACTTTATTTCACACATAAAGAAAAATGTACAAATGGCGAACTTAATGCCAAAAGGCATTCTCTACCAGTCAACCATTGGGTCAAACTGAGACATTTGTGTATGGTGGTGCAGGAAAAAATAATAACAAATAATAAGAAATAAATTAAACGTGAAGTCAAATATTATAAATATATAAATAGTTAAATACTACTACTTATATGATGTATAAAAGATAGACTAATACATATAATTATGTAAGTACATATACATGATGGTGAACTTTATTTGAGTTCATATTGGAGTTGTAGCTCTTATTAGATATTAAGTAATATAATATGTATCCATGGCGTGATCGCAACGGCGATAGCTAATAAATAGCAAGCGTCAGCTCTGGTATGGTTTAGTTTGAAATATTCCTTAAAAATAATCAGTTTGTAAAGCTAGTTATTGTAATCCTCTGTATATATCCTGTATTGCATAATTATGTTTTTGTCCTTAAAGTTTACACCATGCCACGATTTTGAATCGTACCGTTAGTCATAAGTAATAGTGTGAACAGTGAAACAGTTAACGTTGTCTAAATTTACATCCGCCATACCAAGGTATTTATTAAAACGTGAGAATCGACCTGAGTGAGTTCACGTCAAATTGCTGAATCCGTTACGTTGTTACAACGTGGTGAGACCTCGGTGGTTGCAAGTGTTACCGGAACCATTGCTTATATACGGTATTACAATAACACTCGCTGCAATATTAAGCATAGTTTTTGTTATATATTGTTTCGAGAGTATGTTCATAGTCAACTATTAGGAACTATTAATAGTATCGCTACGTCGGTCTGTTTGTCACTGAAGGTTACGGAACCATGTGGCAGTGGCATGGCTAGAATCGGCATCAGATAGGTCTTTCGACAAAAAAACAGGTCTCGAAAATCATTATTTGACAAAGAATTTTCTACAAAATAATCGTTTCGTTAAAAATATTTGCTTGATATGAAATTATCCATGCAAGCCTCAATGAACGTACCTAACAAAATAACTTTTCATGACAACTATTTCGAACATGATGATGGAGCCTTTTTTAAGGTTTCGTATCAAATTAGTTTTTGAGTAAAAGTATCCTTCTAACACTATTGTTGCGGATGGGACAGTTGGTCGGCTTTTTATTCCAGAGATTTTAGATTCCTCGCGTCTGCGTTAACTTGCAATGCTGGTATGAATCAGGCACGAATCACCTTTAATATAAATACGGTTTTAAGAAAAAAAAAACTGAATGTAGGTAGGTGGCTTTGTTTGAGAGAATATTAAAAACCACTGTAGGTAAGTATACTATTGCTAATAGCGTACGAAATCAAATACAATTTTCTACGCAGCTCGAGTATATTCAAACGATCAGGTATTTTGTAATGGCGCTGCGAGATCGTGTTAACGGATGATTGGCCTGTAAGTATAACGAAAAAACCAACAATACATGTTAAATATTGGAAGAACTATTTAAGTTCATATTTTGTTTATAGCTTTAAAAACGATCTAGAACAATTTTTATTACACATGTAAAAATGTAAAAATCAAAATATATTTAATAATATTTGTAGAATAGAATCTTATAAATCTTGAAAGGGGTTGAAGGGGCTTGAAAGGGGCTTGGTGGCCTAGCGGTAAGAGCGTGCGACTTTCAAACCGGAGGTCGCGGGTTCTAACCCTGGCTCCTAGCTCGTACCAATGAGTTTTTCGGAACTTATGTACGAAATATCATTTGATATTTACCAGTCACTTTCCAGTGAAGGAAAACATCGTGAGGACACCGGACTAATCCCAATAAGGCAATAGACCCTCTAGGTTAAAAGGTCAGATGGCAGTCGCTTTCGTAAAAAATTGTGCCTACGCCGATTCTCGGGATTAGTTGCCAAGTGGACCCCAGGTTAAACGCTAGGAAGAAGTAGAATAGAATCTTAATAAATACATAGCCTTAAACGTCACTTTACTTACTCTATCTAATTCGGAAAGTGTTAAAATTGGCCTATGTCCAGTCCTTAATAGCAAGTTTACTAGGTACTTTGCCAAAACAATAACTACAAATTTAGAAAATGTAAACCCCCTATACTCTTATTTATTTTATAAAATAGAATAGTATAATTTTTATTCGTAAACACAAACAAGACACATTAAATTACATGATATAACAAAAACAAAGAAAGTATAAAGTGCCAGGAAGTGGCCTCATCTCAGCATGTTTCTGGTGGCTTCCAGCGCTGACATTAAATATGTATTATTAAATTATTAAAGCATATAATATGATTATAGTATTGAAAATAATTAAAATATAGGTATTAATCGCTCACGGAGTACGATACCATACATAGCTACTCATAGGTGACAAGATTAGACACATACTTAATACGTATTGCTATGAATTTGCTAATTTCTGGAAATAAATTATTTTTTGGCACTGGATTCTTACTTTGTAAAATTGTTCACGTTTATTGATTATTAACGATATTTTTGCTTGGGCTTAGGCACCATTATAACCATAATAGTAGTTAATTATTATATATCATTAAATTAAAAATATTGTATAACATGTAAAGTAATATTTTTTTGTCAATATTTTCAGATATGAGGACAAAACATACATACCTACCTATTTTAGTCGTTTATTTAGTTATTTATGAATTTCTTAATACATACTGACTATGAAAAATAATTACCTCGCATAGCCTTACAAATATAACAGAAAGTGCGGGAATAAGTAAATAGTAAGTAGTCAAATGATGTCGCAAAAATGTAGAGACGTTGCGTTGTAACTTTTAATTTATATATAAATCAATTAATGTCGAAAAATTGGTATAGGTATCTATAACATTTTACTTACTTTTATTAGTTATCATCGAAATAATGGAATTAGTAACGGCGAAGAATCTATACATGTGTTATCTAGTTAATGGGTGATACATAACTAAAGTACCTGCACTGCACAGATAATGTTACAGATAGTTTTGTATGTATACAAAGTGTAACAAAAATAGTGGGGATTCGTTTAAGGGCATATTCGGTATCATGTTTTGAGTAGAATTTTTTTTAAGAAAACATTTTAGTATGCGGAAAAAAATTCTATGGGGATTTCGTCTAAGACGGCCACCTCTACATACGAAAGCCAACTATTTTTCGCGCCAATTACTTTCCTTCTACTTTTTACTAATTAGAACATGATACCGAATATGCCCTTAACCGGATCCTCACTATTTTTGTTACACTTTGTATTTTGTATATACACAAGTCAATGACAGCACCATATCGGAATATAGCTGTAGGGTATTTAAGTTATCTGCAGTTTGTTACACAAAAAAAAATTGTTTACCCTCTACCTACCTGGGGCCCATTTCTCAAACTTTATTACACTAATATTATTAGTCCACGAACTGTCAAGTCGTATGGGTTACCATGGCAACAGACTAATAATATTAGACTAATACCTTTTGAGAAATGGGCCCCTGTATGTAAGTCACAGTAAAGTGATATTAGTATTCATATTATATGTCGTAATGAAATTATCAACTTATCACAGATTACAATATATTGGAAATTTAACGAACTACTTTTTCATGACACGAGATTTAGTAATTACCACGTAGTAATACAATAAACTTACCGCGAGTTAAGAACACCGATCACAGATTGTAATAGCACTGGGTGCGCTGCGCAAGTAGGTATGCGCGCACAGGAGGAGCAATGACTTGGACGCTCGCACTTGACCTTGCGGGAAGCGAGTAGACGCGATTCAGCAGCCTGTACTCGTTTTATACTTAACTTACGCGCTGACACACGGCCATCATAATTGATAAACAAGTATAAAATTGGGTTGACTTTTAATGCCCATCTCATAATTCGGATATTAACTTTAAATCGAGGTTGACAAAGTGTTAAAATAAAACCTAAACAAGACTAGAAAAAATTACATTTGTATGGTAAGTCCCAACCTGTTTCCAGTACACGTAAAATGTCTCCATTGTAGACCATATGTTTTTTCGTTCCAACCCTACGGTGCGGGGTGTCGTTAGATAAGTCTTTCAAAAAGATTAGGGGCAATTTGATAAAGTGGATACTGTAGGAAATAAATAGAGAATGGTGGGAAACAGCGAAAAAGGCCGTACAACGACCGCAATAACTACGACTACTCTGACAAGAGTATACAACTAAGAAGAAGAGTGTAGGAAAAAAATCAGATCTAGTCAAATCATTCTTAGGTGTCAAAAAATGTAAAATGAAAACTAATTTGGGCACCATCTTTTGAGCCGTTTTTGAGTTTTCGCATAAGGCAACCCCTTCTAAGTCAAACGGCGTACGAGTATATAAGTGCTGCGAAGATACTCTCTTTTGCCTATTAGGCAACTCCATATTATCTTCAAAAAAATTAAATTTTCGATATGATAAGTGTACCAACGGCAATCAGGCTCAATATTTTATTATTTTTTTACGCACGCGCCATTATTTAACTGATATAAATACATATTTTTATACTCACTAATAAATATGTATTTATATGGTTAGGTATACATATATTAAAATAATATTTTAATTAGTTATAAAGCAATGATTCACTTAGATACGTGGGCAATACCGAAGGTATTTAGAATAGAGAAGATTGTAGTAGCGTAATTAGGCAGTCATTTTTAGGGTTCCGTACCTCAAAAGGATATAGTGGATCTCTGAAACTACTGGACCAATCAAGTTGAAATTTGGTTGGTACAAATATGAAAGTCTGTGACCCAAAGACGGACATTACGGACATTAAATTTAAATAAAAGTAATTACATCACTTTCAGACGAACAGTACACACACCCAATCTTTTCATTGATCTGCCAATTACGAAATCTCATTAGTATATGGTTCCTTGGAATCGAATTAGATCCCTATTTAAGATGGCATCAGCATATAGCGATTATATACGTAAGAAACTTGCAAGTGAATGCTTCTCAATAAAGTCCCTGTCATACATAACTTACCGACGCAAAAACTTTAAAGTCAGTTTATCACGCTTATTTTTACAGCATCGTTAGATACGGCATAGAAGTTTGGGGAAATAGCACACAAATAAATGAAATTTAATTATTACAGAAAAAACTTAAGACTCATTGTTGGTTATTTTCTAGAAACGCATAGAGACCTTTTCGTCGAGCATAGAATCCTCACCGTAATCTGTAGCTCTGTACGTATATCATATCTGTAATTATGTGTATAAAAACATTGACTTATTTAAACTTATTTGCACCTAGCTTATTTAACAGATTGCAACTAGCACTACCAACGTCAAATTAGACACTTTAAACAAAATATTTGTCGGGTACCACTCAATATTTTCAACGAACTAGCAGACGATATAAGGGCAGCTAAAATGTGGAAATATTTTGTAAGAAACTTAATCTTGTGTGTATAATAGGACCCCAGATTTTTTGATAAAATTATTTTATCCAATTCAATTTATTTCATGTTATTATTATCAAGTTTTTTCTTATTAATCCTTTTCTGACATTTAACATTGTGTTAAATTCTGGCCCAAATTACAATTATTTTGACATTTCTTTTTTATATGTATTATTATTTATTATTTACTTTTAGACAGGCAGCTGATGCTGGTACATCTAAATCAGAGTCCACTTAGCACGATTTCACTGCCTAGATAGTCTGTCAAGATTGTTTTTAAATTGATTCACACTACAAGAGTTCACAACTTCAGAGGGTAATTTGTTCCAGGCATTTGCTATTCGGTTTGCAATAAAGTTTTTGCTGATATTTGTTATATGCTTTGTTGTTACTAGTTTAAGATAGTGTCCTCTTGTGCGCGTGTTTGGATTTCGAGTGAAGAGGTCGCTTAGTTCTAGACAGTCGTAGTATCCGTGAATTATTTTGAACGTCTCGATCAAGTCGCCACGTTCACGCCTTTTTTGTAGTGTTGACAGGCCCAGCTTGACCAATCTTTCCTCATACGAAAGTGACTTTAACTGCGCGGCAATCTTTGTAAATCTACGCTGCACTCGCTCGATCATATCAATATCTTTTTTGAAGTATGGATTCCATATATGAAAACCATATTCCAGAATTGGTCTTATGTAGGTCTTATATACTTTAAGCATCGTTTCGGTGGTGAGAATACGAAAAGATCTTCTAATTATGTAGATTATAGAGTTGGCCTTTTTTACCATTTTTGAAATATGGGGTTCCCACTTGAGATCATTGGATATAATGACTCCCAGGTCTTGTGGGGTCGTGGCTCCTGCTAACTGTACATTGTTTAAAGTGTAGGGCAACTTTGGGTTTTTCTTGTGCATGTGGAGGACTGTGCATTTTGATTCGTTGAGGTTTATAAGCCAGTCTAGGCACCAGTCCCTAATTCGGTTCAGGTCTGACTGTAGTTTGCTGTGGTCTATCATAGGGTTTACAAACCGCTTGGAGTCATCTGCAAAGATGCTGAAGTTGGATTCAATGGTGGTCTGTAAGTCATAGTAATTTTTTTATTGTTGGTAATGTGTTATTTCTAGGGATCCTTTCTGTTTGTTTGTTTAGGTATTTATTTTTACTTTTTATGAATTTATTGTTGATTATGTGGAATGATTAGTGTTAATGTGACATGTTATTATTGTATTTGAAAGCCTTAACTATATTTGCAAATAAAGACTTGATTACGTGATCCACCAAGGTGGGCCTTTATCTCCGAAACCACTGGGTATATAATTTTGAAAAATAAATGCACTAAATAGTTCTTTACCTATAGACAACAAAAATCCTATTAGAAATCTATAGTCAAGCGTGAATCGATCGGTCACAACAAAAAAAGCTTGCGATTGGGCTGTTTTAGGAACACAGCCGCAATGGTTTATACGAGTATCTGTTCAAACATAGAACAATAGTACAAGTGTCTGAATACGAAGGCCGAAGGCCGGGCTGCGGGAGGTACGAGTATCTGTTCAAACACAGAACAATAGTACAAATGTATGAATGCGAATGCCGACGGCCGAGCACTGCGTAAGGCCGAAGGCCCTAAGCGTCTTACATGTGAATGCTTTCTGCGAATTCCACAAGTAACTGAAATTGCGAAGGCTGAAAGCCGAGTTTTGCATAGGGCCGAAGGGCCGAAGCGTGCGGGAGACACACGTCTACAAGCGAGGCCAAAGGCTGAGCTGCGGGACATTAGTGCATTAGTCTTTGTGTAGCACTAAAAACCCAGAGCAACCGACAGGTACTCGTATTATAGTTTCATGTTTGCGCACTACATTCCTCCTGTAGATTCACCTTCGCAATTAAAGTACTAATGGAAGTTGAGGGAAGCCCGCACCTGTCAACGCTCGCGTCCCGTCGCTCGGTCGCGGTGCTCGGCCTTCGGCCTTAAGAATTTAGCCACTTTTACTATTGTTCTGTACTTGAGCACTACACTCCCGCACCTACTATTCTCGGCCTTCGCAGCAAACAACCGCCGTTTATTCCAGCCCGCCGCCGCTGTAAGTTTTAACGTGCTATCCGAGGAAATGAAAATGATTCACTATCAATGGTTAAAGTGGTCAAAGTGGTTCGTAGAAAACACTTATCTCTTCGCCTTGCTATCCGAGCTAGTTTACGTCAATTTTGTTTACTGTAAAGGATTAATAGTTGCATAAGTGCATAACCACTTTGTGACTGATCCATCCACAAAGTCGTTATGGACTTTTGCAGCTCGTTGTACATTAATATTAGCACACAGTAACCTCAAGCAAGACCGTTACATTACATCTGGTTTTTTAAACCTACCTACGGGATTTTAAAGATGTTTCACTGACGTTTCACCCATGTCAAAAGAATACATTGTTAAGAGCCCATCAACGTGCTCACTAGCGCCACTGGAAAATAATTGTGATTGTTTAAATTTGACGATAGGTATTTAAAAAAGGGGGCCGCTACGTACTGTATTTTGTATTTAAGTACCTTTTGAATACATCTATCTAGTTTCTATGTTGCTGGATTCATCAATCTATGAACTCAAAACAAAAACGGCCGTTTTAAATTTGGACGCCTAGATTGACGAATCCAGCAACGTAAAAACTATTATCATGTATTCAAAAGGTATTTAAATACAAAATACAGTACGTAGCGGCCCCCTTTTAGGGTTCCGTAGTTAACTAGGAACCCTTATAGTTTCGCCATGTCCGTCTGTCTGTCCGAGGCTTTGCTCCGTGGTCGTTAGTGCTAGAAAGCTGAAATTCGGCATGGATATATAAATCAATAAAGCCGACAAAGTCGTACAATAAAATCTAAAAATTATTTTTTTTTGAGGGGACCTCCTCTACACGTAAAGTGGGGGTGAATTTTTTTTGAGCTCCAATCCTATAGTGTGGGGTATTGTTGGAAAGATCTTTCAAAACGAATAGGGGTCTTCAACAAACATTTTTTGATAAAGTGAATATATTCGGAGATAATCGCTCCGAAAGAAAAAAAAAGTGTCCCCCCCCCTCTAACTTTTTAACCATAGGTCCAAAAAATATGAATAAAATCGTGGAAGTAGAGCTTAAGAAAGACATTAAATGAAAACTATAGCGGACATGATCATTTTAGCTGTTTTTGAGTTATCGCAAAAAGTTTCCCCTTCATAGTAAAAAGACTTTAATTAGGTACTGATATTATGCAAATTTGCCTATTTGTTTAACTCTGGTGAAAGGTACCGTTTCATCCCTTGGTTAACAATTTACTATACTTTAAGCTCGAGTTTAGCTTATTGTGACGGAAGAGTAACTACGGAACCCTACACTGAGCGTGGCCCGACATGCTCTTGGCCGGTTTTTTAAATATGTATCGTTAAATTTAAATAAACACAATTATTTAGCAGTGGCGCTAGTGAGCACGTTGATGGGCTCTTAAGAGTTGTGTGATGTGCGGAACCCTTGGAACGCGAATCCGACTTGCACACAATAGTAGCAATCTACTATTACTAGCCTCAACTCTTTCAGACCACATTGAAGATTATGTATGTTGTTCTGCGTAAGGACGTAGATAAATATTTGTAAGGCCAGCCAGACTCAATAAGCTTCACGTCCAAGTGTCCGTGAAGGTTCTAGACCCATCCATTTCTAAATGGCCTACCGCGTCCCGCGTGGTCCGATGTAAACTAAAAAAAGAAGCAGTCGCCGGTAGATCTGGCTAAACTGGACAAGTTAGCAGGGTACTTGCTTTAACATGTTCCTATGTAAGTTCATTGAAGTTCATATAGTTTTTGTTTTAACCCTATTTTCTTGTATAAATACAAAAGTATATGTACGTGTACCAAAATTATAAAATATATATATTCGAGAATCTCACAACGAGCCTTTTCATTCGATATATCATACGATATAGTTTACAAAAATTAGAAGCGAGGAAGAAGATAATTTACAAAACTTTTTTAGTTTTCTTATTAACTCCCGAAAAGAGGCTCTTATGATATAATTTATTTATTTACGTTACAAGTCCGTCTTTGGTTCAAAGACATATGTAATTACCAAATTTCAATTCAATCGGTCGTTTCGGGAATGAGAATGGTTTTTTTTTAGTTTCTATGTTTTACTACTTTTACTTGCACTGAAGACCCTCCATTTCTTTTTATTTCCCTAAGAACGAATAGTATTTACAGATTTTGGAAAAAATATTAGATACTTTCAACGACAAATTCGTCAATTTAGTCAATATTTTTATGCTAATCGATTCCATTTCAATACGGTTAGGGCACTAGAAAAATGGCTTAAAATGATGATAGCAAAATTGATTTTCAAAATGTTCTGAAACGTACTGCTAGAATATCATAGGTATTTTCAACCATGCTGCTTGTTCTAGAAAGCATGTAGATTAAAAACTTAGATCTATTTGTTATGCCTTTCAGTTTTTGATGGTAAATGCGCTATCACATGTTTGCCGTCCATGCTACGAGTAGAGTATATTCTGCGTTGTCTCAAACTGTACGGATGCTTCTAACCATTATTCTTCCGTTTCTAGAAGCGGCAAGAAAATTTAAAAGTACAACATAGGTAGCTCCAACTCCTGGAGTCGGCACACATTTACTGAAGAAGATTCTACAGACCGCATATCAAGAGTGATGGCAATGCAACTGAAAGCAAGGATAAAACTGAAAAGATACATCGCTGAAAGTACCAGAAGTTATGTTTTATAGAAAACTTGAACAATTAACTGTAACTATTTCTATAAATGTAAGAGCCATTCCCATCCTAAGTAGTTACACACCATCTCCCTTGTCACACGCATTGGCATCACAAACTTCATCCCAATCACCAGCTTCTAATACATTTCCGTTAAATAATTATCATGGCAATTCGGTTGAACGAGTACCATGTATTCCCAAGCGTCAGAAGTGTCAGAACAGTCAACCACCGTCTACAAAAATGTCTCTACCTTACCGCATTTTTTTTTTTTTTTTTTTAATATGGCTTACTGTTGATTGCCAGTGTCATGTCGATTTATTTATGATAAACTTATTTAGGGGGCGCGAATTTTTATCAAACACAAGGTTGCTAATCCAAATGAGAATGTAGGAACGACAGTAAATTTAGATGTAAAGAAAAATCAAAACATTAGTACAATATACAAGTAACTAGGAATAAATGAGCCAATTGAAATTAACTATTAAACAATAGTGAACCCATAGATTTTCTACACCACAGACTACTACTGATGTAAAGTTTATATTCATAACTAAGTTTTTTTAACTAAGTATACTATTTAGAAAAACTTGATGATATTAATAATTGATTAAGTTTCCAAACAGTCAATACATAATTCATTCATTCATTTATTTATTATTCTAAATCAATACAATCATTGTGTCAGAAATTACATTAAATACAATTTATAAATAATTTAATGATAAAAATAATCCATTTGAATTAATACTAAATAACAATTATAAATACCTTAAATTACCTATCAAATATTTCATCAATACTATATAGCAGCATCTAGTCAGTAAGAACGACTTACTTAACTTACGCTTAAATAAAAACCAATCCGTGATGACTTTTAGATCAGTCGGGAGCTTATTAAATAAAATTACTGCCTAACACTGTCAATTTGGTAATTTCGTAAGCAAAACCTAATCATTAGAACAATGGCATTTTGCCCTTTGTTTACCACTCCGATCATTAGGCACCTAGGTACGGTAGCACATCGGTGGCTTCATTTAGCGGATTAATAAAAATAAAAATAATACACTGTCATTATTCTAAAGATAAGCTTAGAAAGCAATTGCGACAAAGTTAATCTTGGAACAAATAATTTTTGCAGTGCATACTAGAATCGGATTGTCGCTCTTAATGATTATTAAAGGTAAATAATTTTTTTGTAAGTAGTAAATATCACTTGTTGTACCTTTTCTGAATCACCATTAAGTAAGCTAATTTTTAGGGAGTTGGCCGCTTTAATGTCCATACAATTTTTTTTCACCACAGGCGATCAAACTTGTAAAAAATGTTAGTCTAAAATGTTTTTTTTTTTGAATGAAGGCCTGATTACAAAAAAATCGTCGGGACTGCCAAGACACTGTTATGTTAGTCAGTTAGTAGGACTATTTGAGAATATTTTTCAAAAAACAGATCGTAAAATTTTTTTTATTTGTGGCTTCCACGGTCATTAGAGTGAAATGAGGAAGCAAAATCCTGAAATTATGATAAGCGTGAAAATCTCGAAAACCAGAGGACTTTTAGTAAACCTCAAAGTCGATTTTCTGGACCAGCCTAAGGTGCCCTATTCGTGGTTAGAAGGTTGTCCATTCATTACTGGACACCCTGTATAAATGCGATTTTGAAATCGCCACTATAAATGGCTTGCAAGCAGAACATCCAGGTGTTATGGTGAGTGGATGTTATTTTCACTTCATGAAAGCTCTGTGGAGAAAGGCGAAGGAATTAGGTCTGGTAGAGACTGAAGAAGGAAGAGTATATACCAAATTATGCACACGCCTGGCATTATTGCCCAAGGAAGATATTCCAGCAGCTTATATGGAGATTTCGGAATCGTTATCAAACTGGAATGCAATAGTCCAGTTCCATAATTACTTCCTGGACTTCTGGAGAATATAATACTTCCTGATTCGCCAGATTCTTGTTTCGTCGGATTCTTGTTTTGTCGGATTCTTGATTCGCCACATTTTTTTGATTAAGAAATACTATAGAAATATCGCGACTTTACCTATCTATTAAATAAAAGGCAGACACTTCGTTACATTAATAAAAACATTTATTTGTTATTCATTTAATTAATTATTACGTAATTAGGTCACTTACTCGTAATTAATATAATTGGCATAACCTGTTTAAACATTCTATGACTGTTATTCTTCCTTCGACGTAGTCATTAACTATGCCCCTTTCTTGTCGATATTTTGTCATATTAATTCGACGCAACTGTGTAACATCGGGGCAATGTAGCTGCATTTTTCTTATAACAACATCTTGCTGCTGTGCTTCGGCTCTGAGTAATTGTATAAATTGATAGAGGGATGTTTTTTAGGGATCCTATGGTTTATTCTGTTTTTCCATCCCTCGACGGCGTTATTGGTTCGGAATTCTTCCTCACTAACGCAAAACAATGAGCTCGTAATTTTACGCATCCAGAAGGAATACTTCCCGATTCGCCGTATTCCTGTTTCGCCGGATTCTTGTTTAGTCGGATTCTTGTTTCGTCGGAAATATTAATATACAATAAAATCACCCAGGCAAATGAAAGATGCAGGTTTTAACCGTGGTACCACGGCTTTTGTACTACGGGGGACCACGGGTAATTTTTTCCCCGTATTTTCCCCGTAGACCCCCACTGCTCCAGTTTTAAGTTTCAATCGGACATGCCCTTGAAAAGTTAAGATAAGTTTTTATTTTGGTGCTTTATTATACTAAAACGAATGAAAAAATGTGACCAATTAAAGCCATTTTAGTTCATACAAAGTTTTATTTAAGTCTCAGACATTTTGGACACAATTCACTAACAATTGGACCGAAGTGTTTATGGAATGTATTGCGTTTCTAAAAATACGAACGAAGTCATTTGTGTACTCCTGTCCAAAATCGCTAAGAATGTCTTGAGTATGTGAAAGTTGAACCCAGTTCTTCTCTTCCAAGTGCTGCTCACAAATGCGACATTTCGGAGGCAAATAAAAGTTATGCCCAAGTAATATTTTGGCCTTCTCGATGTCCGGAACTTCCAATAAATTTATATTTTCACACCCACTAATGACACATCGTTGGGTAATCGTTTGATTCAAACGAATTATTTACAGGAATATTGTAGTATAGCGTGGTGGTCTTGTCTGGTGAGACCGACCCTAACTCTAATAGTTCTTCGTTCGAGGAAATAGACTTCCCAACGAGCTATCGGAGTCACAGCGGATTAATCGAAAACAAATCATGCTTTGATAGATAAGCAATATGTGCGTGTGCGAATGATAGTGACGTCTCTACGCAGCGCCGACGCTGATTGGCTGCCCGGAACAAGTGATCACCGTATGCGCTGAGATCTGTTGTGAACTCTTCGGCCTTTATAAATTGTTTTTAAAAGTATTTTGTCTGTAACTCGTGAATTAGTACACCGATTTTAATACACTTATATAATTATAATAAAAGGTTATTTGTAAAATCACTTTTAAAACCGGTTTATTAGTCTAATCTTAGGGGTCATAGGATCAGCGGTTATTAGTTTACTCCATTCATACAAGAGGGGCGAGAGCAGATTGCGTCTTTTTAGCTAAGTATTGTGGCTTAACTTACTTCTAGCGGAAGATTTCTACCATAATCTGAGTAACTAAAGGCGGTTTGATATTTGTGAAAAGTATTTTTTGATTTAAATCCTATGAATCCTAAGTTAAAACAACGTTAACACTGGTATGGCGTTAACCCTCTGTATAGGAAGTTAAAGGATACTGAGTTCCGAAATGTCATGTAAATGACTTTCAGACAAGTTTACTGTTTCTTTACCGAATACTACTTGCGCTGCCGTTTTCCCTATGGCCTATACCTTTATTAAAGGTATTATTGAGGCTCCATTGAACCTTGTTAAGATCACTCTTCCAATTGCGGTCATCTTTATCAATATTTAGAGCGGTCAAAGAGCTTAGTCTGGATCTATTATGACGCTCAATTAGACCGCTCGCAAGAGGAGTTGCTACGGCATTCTTCACATGTCTGATCTGATCAGATTCTATAAAACGTTTAAACTCAGCCGAAGTAAAACTGGTTCCTCGGTCCGATACAATCACTTTAGGGGAGCAATCCAACAAATTCACTCACGATTTGAATCGTTGTCCTACTTTTGGTGTTCCTAACTGCTCGCAGAATAATTGTAGCCGGCTAACTAAATCGTTAGTAACTAAATGAAACCAGGTTCTTATAGTAAAAAATATAATAGTAAAATATGTACAATAAAATAAACTAATATCCGTCAGTACGCCAGTCTACTCTAAAACAATAAAATATCGTCACTGGCCTTAACGTTCTTGAACTTGAATCTTCGTGGAGCCAAATGATGAATCACGACAGCAAGTGCTACTGAGGGCTACGCGGGCCTACCAGACGCAAGCAGATGAAAGTTTCAGCAGCGATTGTCAAGAAAATAAGTAGTCTTCAATTTTAAACGAGAAGAAAGGGCAGCAACAATCGTTCATTCTCAAATTTCGGGTCGGAACCTAACCCAGGCCTCATTCGGTTACAAGAGCCAGTGACGTACAAATAAGACTTGGATTAGGTTAAATCACAAGCAGAACTTAAAACTATTATACAATCTTTACCTGCGTTAGGGGCAGCCCATTAAGTAACAACTCTTTTTTAAATAATAATACAGCGATTAAGCTTGAATAATATTCGATACCTAAATGTAATTTGAATCGTGCGATTCGCCTTCAAATTGTCGAGAAAATTTGACCAGAAGAAAAACAAAAGAGCGAAAAGGGCATATTTTTTTATTACCGGCCAGTACGCGCGGTAACTGCACCATGCAGGTTTACCATATTACACAATACTACAATTAAAGGAATCTATAACTCCGAAAATATACATAGTTATTTCTATATTTACTTTTGACAATAGGGTCAACATGGTCTACGTGTTAGAGCCATAAGTGGAAAAAGACGTCTGGAACCATGTAGGCCATTGTTTAAAAAATTTAACCTTTTGACCCTCACTGGACTATACATTTTTGAAATCGCAATATTTGAATACACAAATTCTCACATATACAACAAACACAACAAATACAAATAATTTATTGAAAACAGTATAGTACAGTGGTAGCACTTAAAGACTAAGGATTAAGGATAAGGAAAAGTTTACAAATGCCTGAACTAGGAGTTCCTGTGTTTCAGGCAGAATAGGGCCATATTAATTAATTTGTAATTATTCACTTAATTATAATTATTACACAATAAAAATCTGGTAAGGTGATAACTTTAACAAAATAACTTATTTAAGTATTCTATATCAAAGTACAGTAAGTAATCATTTTACGACTATTAGTAAGTTCTCTGTATCATCGTATGTCATTTTTTGAAGGGCGCGTCGTAGAGTATTCTTACAACTAGCATAGCTAAGTGGGTATAAGTCTAGTTTTGAATTTAACCTGTTGTACAAATAAGGTCCCAAAAAGACAAAAAATCTGGATGAAAATACGTGTTTTCTTTGTACGGTTTGAATACATATAATATCTTTGCGCCTTTTGTTACTAAATGCAGTGTTGAAAGGAATTTCGATGTGCTGCTTAAGTGTTGTGCTTAATATAAATAGTTGACGAACAGTTAGTACTTCACATGCTTTATAAAGGAGTTCAGTGGGGTATAAGAATAGGCGGTAAGTAGCTACCTTTAGTACAGCTCTTTGGGCTCTGTCTAGGTTTAGTAGTGTTGTTTTAGCTGTACCACCCCAGGAAGAAATACAGTAACTTAGTATCGATTGACATAGTGAAAAGTATACTTGCTTGATTAAAGTTTGATCACAGATCGAAAGAAGTTTTTTAAATACAAATATTAATTTTCGAACTCTATTGCACAATGAGAGAGAGAGTTTCGTCAATCATGACTCCCAAATACTTAATGTTGTCAGTAATAGCTATAGATGGGCATGTACAGGGCTTATTTGTTTCGTCCTCAGAGTTATGTGCGTAAGGTGTGTGGTTATTTGACATTGGATCTGATTTCCGCATGGAAAAGCTTATAAAGTTTGTTTTGTCAGAGTTCAGTGTTAGTAGATGAAGTTTTAGCCAGTTAGTTACAACATTGAATCCTCGTTGTGCGTACTCGTAAACCTCGTTTGTTGACTTTGCGGAAATAAGTAGCGCAGTGTCATCTGCGTAGGAAATGATTTTGCCACTATCTATTTTTAGATTGCATTGTCCATTAATGTAAATTAAAAATAGGGTAGAGGCCAAAACGCTGCCTTGTGGCAAGCCGTAAGATGTGTTTTCTAAATCTGAGCTGATGATGTTATTTGTACGCATTGAGTTCGTCCGTTTAGGTAGCTCGCGATTAATTTGTGCCGTGTGCCCCTAATATAATATAATATAATAAGATTCAAGCTTGTGCAGTAAAATGGAAATAGAAACGGTGTCAAAAGCTTTTGCGAGGTCCAGAAAAATTCCAATTGTCTTGTTACCCTTGTCTAGTTCCTGAACTAAATAGTTGGTCAATTCATGTACAGCATCTGCAGTTGATAACTTGGACCTAAAACCAAACTGCGTCTTTGACAAAAAAGCATGCTTCTCCAGATATTGCACAAGTCTATTATTAATATTTTTTTCCAGAATTTTTGATATCGCTGGAAAAAGAGAAATCGGTCTATAATTTGTTACTTGAACTAAGCTTCCAGATTTATAGAAAGGGATTACAACGGATTTTTTAAGACATTTCGGAAATATTCCTTCAGAGATGCACTTTTGAAATATATATGTTAGTGGTGGAACCAGGATATGTCTGAATGCCTTTATCATTTTGTTCAATATGCCATCCCAACCGACCGCGGAATCGTCTTTTAGGCTCATGATAATCTTTTCAACCTCAGCTTCATCCGTGTTTAATAGGACAAATGATTTCGAGGATTTATATGTACTAAAATGTTTTCTTGAGGGGGGTGAAGACGGATCCTCCTGGATTTTTTCAGCCAGGTTTTTGCCTATGTTAACGAAAAATTCATTTGTGCTATTTGCAGCTAGCAATTCAAACGGGCCTTTCAACAAACTTGCAGATGATTCACGTTGTTTGGTGTGTATGTTACGGTTTTAATATATTTCCAAACTAATTTACTGTTTTTTCCAGCAATTTCCAGCTGTTTTTTTGTCGTAGTTTGTTTTTACGTTTTTATTAACTTTTATTAATTTTACTTTAAATGTAGCGAACCACAATCCCTTATTATCTACTTGAAAAGCATGATTCCAATGTGTCATCCATTAACTAGTCATTCTATGTTTCAGAACTGGAATAAGATCTGTATAAGGTAGCGCTACATTAAGATATGAATTTTCAGTAGGTATAAGAAGCATTAATTGATTTAGCTAAAAAGTCAGCACGCTCATTACTGGACTGACTTATTATTGGACTGGACAATATATAAAACAAACTATTGAAGACAAATATACTGAAGACATACTTATAGGATTTGACTTATGAATATAAAAAAGGAAGACTTTATAAACAAAAATAATTTATGAAATTTATTCTCACCCAATACGAGGCAGTATGGCCTCTGGTCTTAGCCTGTCCAGATAGGCGAATAAAAAAAAAGAATTGAAGACGAAGATAAAAAAAACTACTTTCTGGCGGACTGACACTTGTGAGCTTGTGACACATAGTGATTATATATATATATGACGATAAGATTACACACTAGATCTTCCAGTTGAGTGTCGATGGCGGATGGTCGAAAATTTATTAAAATATTTTAGGTTTTTGGCGTCAACTCCATTTTCAGCTGGTAAAATTATCTCAAAATTTGTCTAAATTTACGTTGCTAATCCAATTATTGCGGTAAGAAGTAATAATAATCACGTAAAAAGTAGTGAATTTTTTTAAAGTTTGTAGTGACTCCTCATGAACGAGGACGTTACTTTGAACCGTCCGGGAGATGGAAAACTTAGAAGCTCTTTAACGTTTAGTTTAGCCCACCATGAGAAATTCGAAAATACGCATTCTTCTAAGTCTTCCATTCAATGGAACAAATATATCGGCGTGAAAGGGAGAAACGTAAGGAATTGAAGGAACGCAACGAAAAAATGCCGAATAAAGGTAAGGGGGCCCGATCCAGGTCCTTCAGCCCTCCCGACAGATGGTCGGACGTCTCAAATATGGATTTTAGTCAGCCTCATTGCAGTTCGGAGGAAAGTCAAATCCCGCCAGGTCAGCAATCGCCCAGTCACGCGTTGGCCCAGTCTCATGTCCCAACTCCACCGGCTCATTTAATAGACCCACAGGAAAATAATACTCCCTCTCAGACTCCTTCTTCTCTCCTTACGCCCATTGGTCGCATAAAATATACAACCAATGATCAGGGTCCCTTTTTGGTTTACGTTTAAAAATTGAAACGGCTCTAGATTCAGGAGTAACTATCCACCCTGTGGCCTTCGGGCGGTTCTTACAAAACCGTAAACGAAAATTTCCCAATATTGTCGAGGGGTCAGTAAAAAGAATCGGGCGAAATCGAGTGTCGATCAGTTTCCACTTTGCTGAAGATGCCAACCTGTTTCTGGAATCTACCACCCTAACCCACAATAACTACAAGGCATTTGTGCCTACTTTTAATGTCACAAGGCTGGGACTGGTTCGAGGTATTCCTGCCGACTGGTCTCCTGAGGAGATCCTCGACAACCTCAAGGCTCCCTTAAACTCAGGAGGCCCTGTCCCTATCAAAATTAGACGCCTCAATTTTAAAAAAACTAATCAAGACGGCTCACATTCATGGCTTCCATCAGAAACGGTAATTATGACTTTTGACGGCCAAACCCTACCTAAGAGGGTGTTTTTATGTTTGAACTCCTTATTGGTTGAGCAGTATCAACTTCCAACTATTCAATGCTTCAACTGCTGTCGATATGGACATACCAAAGAAAAATGCAGATCACTTCCTAGATGCTTCCGTTGCGGTGGCGCTCATCAGGGAGGCAATTGTAATGGCGATGGTGAACCCCAACCGTTCTGCTGTGTGTGCCCTCAGGGATTAGGGGCAGGTCACACAGCCAACAGCAAATCTTGCCCCGAATATACTCGGCAAACTAATATTAAAAAAACCATGGGGGTAGAGAATATTTCTTACATTGAGGCCTCAAATCGTCACGCTAAAGTCACCCATAAATCTTACGCCAATGTAGTTGCTTCTTGCTCTTCCTCTTCTCCAACACATTCTTATAAAAAAACTATTTTCCGTCAACCTCGCACTCCCCCTCTCCTCGAAAAAGGGTATGATAAAAGAGCTCATGAGGCTTTAACTAGGGACCCGGTAGTTGAATCCAGACCGGTCTTCCTTAATCAGCATCCACCTAATGAACAATTCATAGTTTCAGAAATAATAAAATTGATTTCATCATTTGTTAAAATGTTTTCCCCCGCCAGCCCTTTGGCTAACCCTTCTTTGATTTCCCACGTAGCACCTTTTATTTCATCTTTGCTAAGTCATAATGGATCAAGTAATTCTACAGTGGAACAGTCGCAGTGTAACCAATAAAAAACAAGAGTTACTCCACCTTATCAATAAACACAATCCATCTATTTTAGCCATATCAGAGATATGGCTAAAGGAAAGTTCTAACTTCAAAATTCCCAGTTACTGTTCTGTATTGGACTGTCGGGCTGATGGACGTGCTGGGTGTGCCCTTTTCATAAGAGACCATATCTCCTTCTTACCTATTCCTTTACCTAATAATAGCCCTAAATTTCACGCAACTTGTGCTCGTGTAGAAGGCATTACCTTTGTGGGACTACACTTTAGATAAAGAAATAATAAATCCCTTTTTGGGAAATTGAAGGAAATGTAGTTTTATTGACAATTAAAAGACATTAACATACACATGACATCTCACACCAAAAACATATCATTCTCTTAGCGGCCTGCGTTCGCAGGCGGACGTAAGACAACCAAACAGGTTCGCCACATCAGCCTCCCCCAGACCTTTAGAGTCGATAACGTAAAGGGAACCAAACCTTACGACCAGAGCGGGTCTTCCTAGGTTCGGCGACGGGAGGAGCAGGGGGAACTATTGTGGGTGCTGCTGTAGCACCGGGAACAGGAATAGCACTAGAACTACCTGGTTCATCTGACAAGATGTACGCTGGTTTAATTCTATCGATTGAAACAGAAACAGCCTTTCCTGAAATGTCGATAACGAAATATTTATCATTTCTTTCCAAAACTAAATAAGGGGGCAAACTGCCGAATCGCAGTTACTTCCTGTATCTGGCATTCTGTATAATTTGCAAGTCAGTATTATAAATACAGCACACAATATTCGATAAATTAATGTCGCAATTCACCAGTTGTGGGACTACACTTTAGATAAAGAAATAATAAATCCCTTTTTGGGAAATTTAAGGAAATGTAGTTTTATTGACAATTAAAAGACATTAACATACACATGACATCTCACACCAAAAACATATCATTCTCTTAGCGGCCTGCGTTCGCAGGCGGACGTAAGACAACCAAAGAGGTTCGCCACACCTTCTTATCTCGCTATATTCCTGATCCTTCTTCTAACATTCTTAAATCACTTAGAAAGTTAATAGAACCACTCCCCCAGCCTATTATTGTACTCGGGGATTTTAATATCCACCATGTCTTGTGGGGTTGTGAGAAAAATGATGATGCTCTAGGAGAACAGTTCCTATTAGATATATTGGACAAATGCAACTTATGTCTACTAAACTCAGGTACTCCCACCCGGCGGTCTCTACCGAATCAATCAGCTAGTGCAGTGGATTTATCCCTTTGCTCTCCTTCTCTTGCATCTCGAATTACCTGGGAAGTCCTGGACAGCACTTATGGAAGCGATCACTTCCCAATTTTACTTGGCCTTCCTTTTGTTTCCTGTAAAAGGCCTACAATAAGCTGTCCCTTATTAGTTTATAATATCAACGGCGCAGACTGGGATAGATACAGAAAATTTTTGGACTACGAAACGTTACATCTTCCTCCTATTACTCCACTTTCTATAGAGGTGTGCTCTGATGCTCTAGTTGCAGCTATTAAGATTTCTGCTGATAAGACCTTCCCTCTTAAAAATACAGTTGTGGGCAAGCTGGCTTCTCCCCCATGGTGGGATAATGATTGCACTAAAGCTGTCAAGGTTAGAAAGAAGGCAGAGCGGGAGTATGCCGCAAATATGTCATCTGAGAATTTCGAAGTTCTGGAAAAAATTATGGCGGATACCAAAACTTTGCTTAACAATAAGAAGTCTGAAGGGTGGAAATGTTTCTGTTCGTCTCTAAGTCCCACTACTCCTAATTCAATTGTCTGGAATAATATTAGAAAATTTAGAAGATCTTATAACCCTTGTAAATGTCCTCACCCTAATACTTTACAATGGGCTGAATCCTTTCTAGCCAAAATCGCTCCTCCATATGTTCCAGGAGTTCTGGACTCCCCTATAGGCTTGCTGGATAATCATTCATCTGATCCCTTAGATCAATTGTTCTCTCTCCTGGAGCTCAAGACTGTGCTGGAAGCGGTAAAAGACTCCGCCCCAGGGCATGATGGAATCCCATATTCTTTTATTTCTAAAGCTGGTGATAGATTCCTTAAATATTTCCTTAGCCTATTAAACTTTATTTTGCTTTCGGGCCGGCCACCTCGGTCCTGGAAATCTCAACTGGTAATGCCCATTCTTAAGCCGGGAAAGGACCCTAATGACCCACAATCGTACCGACCTATAGCCTTATCCTCTGTTCTAACCAAGATTTTAGAGCATCTCATCAAGAATAGATTGGAATGGTTTCTTGAAAGTCATGAACTATTAGGAAAATCCCAATATGGGTTTCGAAAGGGGAAAAGTACAATTGATAGCCTGGCCATTTTCACAACTGATATAAGGCTAGCCTTTTCAAATCGTGCCTCGGTTCTTGCTGTATTCCTGGACGTCGAGGCTGCTTACGACAATGTTCAACTCCCCATTCTCCGAGAAAAATTCCGTAGTCTGAGAATTCCAGTGAGGTTTGCCTGTCTTATGGGTAACCTCCTTTCAGAAAGACAAATTTCTTTCCGGGGTAAAGACCCTCACATTAACCCATCAAGACTAGTATGGCGCGGATTACCTCAGGGATCTGTCCTGAGCCCCTTACTTTACAATTTATATACGCATGATCTGGAGGGGTCTGTTTCTGGCTGCCAAATTCTTCAATATGCAGATGATCTCTTAATTTACTCCACAAATAAAAACCTGGTTTCTGCATGTGCGAATATCAACAACTCCCTCCAGTCTTTAAATAACTGGCTTTCTAATAATGGTTTGTCTCTCTCCCCTTCTAAATGTTGTGCTGTCGTTTTTACTCGTAAAAAAGCTCTGTCTAATTTGAATGTATCCATCAACTTATCTAGTATTCCTTTCCGTGCCTCCTATAAATTCTTAGCGATTATTCTTGATTCTAAACTGAACGGAGACTTACACTTTGAGTATTTAGTTAAAAAATGTGAACGTGGGCTTAACACTCTCAGGTGCCTTGCGGGAGGTTGGTGGGGTGCTCATCCTACTTCCCTTAGATTAATTTATAATGCTACAGTACGAAGCATATTAGATTATGGCTCTCACCTATTGGTTCCAGGGAATAAATCTGGACTGAAAAAACTTGATCTAATCCAATCTAAAACTTTAAGAATTATCTTAGGTGCAATGAGGTCTAGCCCAATCATGGCCATGCAGGTAGAGTGTGTCGAACCCCCTCTTGTTTTGCGCCGCCAATTCCTAGCGGATAGTTATTTTTTCCGATCGCTACAATTTTCATACCATCCAATCATTCACCGTTTATATGAACTTAAAGCATCGTTTGCCTTGAATCGTCTTGACCAACCCTGTCTTGTGAATATCCTAAGAAAATTCCAATCTCTCAAAGATCCAGTTTTCCATTCCCGACGCCTTCCTTTATATGAATTTAACTACGCTGTTATCATTTATCAACCTCGTGTTATTTTAAATTTTGATATTTGTCATAATGATCCTCATGCAGATGAGTACTTACGTCAGATTCTTTCGCGTGAATGGCATGACTGGAACTCCATATACTGTGATGCGTCTAAATTGTCGCCATCTGGTTGTGTGGGAGTAGGTGTTTTCCATTCTCAATATGACATAGTATGCTGTATGACGCGGATCTATCCAAGAAATATTGGGCAGAAGCTGTCAACACAGCTGTTTATCTGCGGAACAGATCAGTTGTGTCGGGTACAGATGACAAGATTCCTTATGAGCTATGGACTGGCAAGAAACCTGATGTTAGCCATCTGCGGATATTTGGGAGCAAAGTCATGGTACACGTGCCAAAGGAGAAGAGGCTTAAGTTTGTCAAAAAGGCTATCCAGTGCATCTTGGTGGGCTACCCAGACAATGTAAAAGGATATCGAGTTTATAATCCACAGACCAATCAGATAACAACGAGTAGAGACATTGTTGTGATTGAAGAAGGACTCAGAAGCGAGGTTCAGATCACAACCGATGATAACTCGTTAGACTTCGTTATCAGCAAAGATATAGAGTTCGAAGAGAGTCCAAAAACAGTGGGAGCGATGCCAGAAGCCACGAAAAGCACAGAGCCAGAAACTAAAAAGGACAAACAAGCTGAAATTCAGATTGAGCCTATGACAGCACTAGAAAAGACTGGTGCAGCAGTCGAAGACGAGAGGGTTGTTGAAGCAGCGCAGCGAACGATCACTGAAGCTACGTCATCTAAACGCGTGCGGAAGGCACCTAACAGATACGGCTGGTGCGCTACTGGTGAAAATGTAAGCGACAATGATCCGTGTAGTGAGGTAAGTCTCAATGATGCACTTTATGGACCTGAGAGTTTGCAGTGGAAGCGTGCTATGGCAGAGGAACTGAAGGCTTTCGATGATAACAATGCTTGGGAGTTCGTTAACGCACCAGATGATGGTGCTATAGTAAAATGTAAGTGGGTTTTTAAAAAGAAACAAAATGCAGATAACAGCATTCGGTATAGAGCCAGACTAGTGGCTAAGGGCTTCACCCAAAGGCCAGGCATTGATTTCGAGGAAACCTTCTCTCCTGTTTTGCGCCATTCAACTTTAAGATTAATGTTTGCATTAGCTGTCAAATTAAATCTAAGTACATGTCACTTAGATGTGACAACTGCATTTCTTAATGGTTATTTGTCGGAGAAAATATATACCTATGCAAAAACCTGTAGGTTTAGAGTGTGACGATGACAGTAAGGTTTTAAAATTAACCAAAGCGATTTACGGTTTAAAACAGTGATCCAGAGCATGGTATGAAAGGGTTGACAATTCTTTACAATCGATCGGTTACAAAAAGTCATCGTTGGAACCGTGCAGGTTTACCAAAATTAATGAACATTCTAAAACTGTGATATGACTGAATGCCAAAATGGCAAAAAACGGAACCCTTATAGATTCGTCATGTCCGTCTGTCTGTCCGATTCTGTCACAGCCACTTTTTTCCGAAACTATAAAAGCTATACTGTTCAAACTTGGTAAGTAGATGTATCCTATGAACCGCATTATGATGTTTACACAAAAATAGAAAAAAAAACAATAAATTTTGGGGGTTCCCCATACTTAGAACTGAAACTCAAAAAATCTTTTTTCATCAAACCCATACGTGTGGGGTATCTATGGATAGGTCTTTAAAAATGATATTGAGGTTTCTAATATCATTTTTTTCTAAACTGAATAGTTTGCGCGAGAGACACTTCCAAAGTGGTAAAAAGTGTGTCCCCCCCCCCCCCCCCCCCCCCCCCCCGTAACTTCTAAAATAACAGAATAAGAATATAATAAGAATAAGAATAAGAATTTTTTTTGCCACATATTACAGGTATAAAGCAAAAAGAAAAAATAAAACATTACATAATAAAGAAGAAGAAAAAGAATTATAATAATTTATATATATGAATAACGCAGAAATATTGGGCAAAGGGTTCCAGTCTCAGCGTGTGCTGGGCCGAGATGCCCGGCGCTGGTTTTCAGACCGGTCCCAGACTAGGACGGTCGGTCGGAGGATAGCATAATTACCAATGAAAAATCTAAAAAAAATATATGATATTCATTGCCATGCAAACTTCCACCGAAAATTGGTTCGAACGAGATCTAGTAAGTAGTTTTTTTTTATTACGTCATAAAAAATTTTAAAAAATTTTTTTTTCATCAAACCCATACGTGTGGGGTATCTAGGGATAGGTCTTCAAAAATGATATTTAGGTTTCTAATATCATTTTTTTCTAAACTGAATAGTTTGCGCGAGAGACACTTCCAAAGTAAAAAAATGTGTGTCCCCCCCCCCCGTAACTTCTAAAATAACCGAATGAAAAATCTAAAAAAAATATATCATATACATTACCATGCAAACTTCCACCGAAAATTGGTTTGAACGAGATCTAGTAAGTAGTTTTTTTAATAAGTCATAAAATAAAAATATTTTTTTTTTTTTCATCAAACCCATACGTGTGGGGTATCTACGGATAGGTCTTCAAAAATGATATTGAGGTTTCTAATATCATTTTTATCTAAACTGAATAGTTTGCGCAAGAGACACTTCCAAAGTGGTAAAATGTGTGTCCTAAGTGGTAAAATGTTGAACGAGATCTAGTAAGTAGATTTTTTTTAATACGTCATAAATGGTACGGAACCCTTCATGCGCGAGTCCGACTATCATTCATATATCGATAAATCGAATATCAGTGACTGTATGTAGACGATTTTTTCATATTTTCAGATAGTCAAAATGAAATAAACAGTTTGAAAAAAGATTTGGCATCAAATTTCAAAATTAAGGATTTAGGATCTATTAAGCAATGTTTAGGCATGCGAGTTAACCACGATCAGGAAAACGGAGTTATTACCATTGATCAATAAAGATAAATAGAGCAGGTTCTCTATAAATTTAATGTAAGGCCCGTACCGAAAAGTTTTTTTACAGAGTCTGCATACCAGTAAAATACTGGCTGGTAAACGATATTTTTTTTAACTATATTCCTCAGTTTGTGTCATCTTGATGTATCAATTGGCATAATAATTTTACGTTAAGTATTGTTTTAATTTAAAATGCAGGACGAAAAAATAAAACGGAGAGAAACTGTTTTGCGAACATACCTTGAATATCCTAATTCAACTTTTGCAGCGATTGGAAAGATGGTTAATGTAAGTCGTGCGACGGTGCGAAATATTGTTAATCGGTACGTAAAGGAATATAGAATCCAAGACAAAGCTCGAAGTGGACGCCCGACGGGTCCTTCAAATAAAAAATTAGAAAAGAAAATAGTGTCTACTTACAAGAAAATATGTAGTTTATCAGTGCGGGATGTGGCAAAAAAATTGAAAACTAGTTCATCTATGGTCCAGAGAGCCAAAGTGCGTCAAAATTTAAAGACTTATAAAAAAGTAAAAGCACCAAAACAATCGGTAAAACAGTACAATAGTTCTGTTTCAAGGTCGCGAAAATTGTACAAGCTTCTCTGCAACTTGGACGGAATATGCGTGCTTATGGACGATGAGACGTATGTGAAAAAAGATTTTCTTTGCCAGGTGACCAATTCTTTACAACCGAAAATAGGGCGAATATAAGCGATCAGAATAAATATATTTTTATGGAAAAATTTGGCGAAAAATATTTAATCTGGCAAGCAATATGTTCCTGTGGAAAACGCACTGGGTCATTTATCACGCAAGGCACCATAAATGCAGATATATATGTCCAGAAATGTATAAAAGGTTTGATTTTACCATTTATAAGGCAGCATGAAGGGAATGTGTTGTTTTGGCCCGATTTGGCTACTGCACATTATGCCCAAGTCACACAAGAGTGTCTGGCTTCAAACAACGTGCAATGTGTGTCCAAAGATATGAACCCCCCAAATTGTCCGCAGCTACGACCCATCGAGCGGTATTGGGCATTAGTCAAAGCAGAGTTGCGTAAAAACTGTGCTCCAGCAACATCTGAGACAGATTTTAAAAAGAAGTGGAAAAAACACGCCAACAAAGTCACTGAAACCACTGTGCAAAACTTAATGGCAGGCTTGAAGAAAAAAATCCGCTTGTTCAGCCGCAAAAACTTCAAACCATAAAATGTATATACTTATTGTAAATAGACATTATGTATCATATAACTAAAATTAAATATCCTTGCTGTTCATTGTAGTTTGATTGATATCATAAATATACTCTGTAAAAAAACTTTTCGGTACAGGCTTTAGTTGATTGTAAGACAGCAACGACTCCTATTGAGCCTAAACTGAATGCAAGTAAAGGTGAAGTTTGCGACAAGACCTTGCCATATCAGCAACTGATAGGTAGTATGATGTATTTAGCTGTTCTTACAAGACCGGACATTGTATTTTCAGTTAGTTATTTAAGCCAGTTCAATACATGTTACACAGAAGAACATTGGGCTTATGCAAAACGTGTTCTTAAGTATTTAAAGCTAACCAAAGACTTGCGTTTAAGATATTCAAAGGATGGCAATGCACATCTGCAAGCCTATGTAGACGCTGATTGGGCCAGCAATACCTTAGATCGTAAGTCATATACTGGATATTTTTTCGAGCTTTCAGGATGTGCTGTTTCATGGGAAACACAAAAGCAAAGTACAGTGGCCTTATCCAGCACCGAAGCTGAATATATGGGGCTAGCTGATTGCTGTAAAGAAGCTATTTATCTTAAACGTCTGCAATATGAGATAACTCATAATGATTATACTATAGTTGTGTTCAATGATAATCAGTCAGCTCAGAAGCTTGCAGCCAATCCCATATTCCACAAAAGGTCCAAGCACATGTATGTTCCTAAGGGAAAACATTGTTAAAAGCAATATTAAATTGCAATATCTGTTATATATTAGATGACTGTCTATAATTCTGTAATGTTTATTCAAAAATATATCTGTCGTAGCCTGTCATCCGTGTGTATTTTATCTTTCCACAACCCTATTATTTTCCAAATTAAGGAGAACCTTTTAATTTATAAAAAAAGGGGGTTTGAGGTTGCCTTGATCTGGGTTCCAGGTCACTCAGGGGTCGCAGGGAACGAACGAGCCGATCGGGTTGCTAAAGAAGCTGTGGTATGTGGAGACAAGACCCCTTTTAGGAACTATTGTTTTGATTTAGTCCCTCTGGCGGCTAGGTGGCTCTTCCAGGTTTGGTCGTCCAACTGGGCTGCCGCCAATCGGTTCCGAACCAAGCCTTATTACCTCGTATAACCTGACGTTCCGAGAAAACCTTGGTTCTCCAAGATTTTTATTCAAAAACAGTTCTGCTCCACAGTTATAAGAATGAGACTGGGCCATTGCTGCACTCCCGCCCACTTAGAAAAAATCCATGTTCGAGACTCCTCTCTGTGTGAATGTGGAGTAGACGAAGGTGACTTAAATCACATTTTCTTTGCTTGTCCTTTATATAAACATGATGATTTTTATGCGGATCTCTTAAGTTTAAAAGTTTCTTTATGTTTCCTACTCACATTTTCGAGTTGTTGCAAATTAAGGATAAGGATACTTTGGTGGCCCTAGTTTCTTTCTGTAATCTTAACAAATTAAAGATTTAATTTCAATTGGCTCATTTATTCGTAGTTACTTATATATTGTACTAATGTTTTGATTTTTCTTTACATCTAAATTTACTATCGTTCCTAGGTTCCTACATTCTCATTTGGATTAGCAACCTTGTGTTTGATAAAAATTCGCGCCCCCGAAATACGTTTGTTATCATAAATAAATCGACATGACACTGGCAATCAACAGTAAGCCATTTAAAAAAAAAAAAAATATATATGCTCTTTGCTTGTGACTTGTCATTAACACTAACTTTATGACGCTGAAAAACATGCTATTCTCCTATTCTCTATAAGTTCTATAAGTACATCTTTTGTGCGGTAAAGGAGACTTCTTGAAATTGTCTCATTATTCTATTTGAGTTGGGCACGTGTCAAAATCTGCAATTAAAATGACAAGCAAACCTAATTCTAAACGCACAATTTATGTCGGTGGCTTGTCTGAGGAAGTAAATGAGAAAATTCTTAACGCTGCGTTTGTTCCCTTCGGAGAGCTTGTTGATGTCCAAATACCACTGGATTATGAAACTGAGAAGCACAGAGGTTTTGCGTTCATTGAATTTGAGAACGCTGAGGATGCTTTGGCTGCCATCGATAACATGGTAAGTGACATGATTTTTGGTTCACGATTTTAATGGGCATACTTATGTTATTTTATTTACGCAGACCTGTAGTTCGCAACTTCACACCTTCGGTAATTTAATACTACGTGTTTGAATACTACTGAGGGTGAATAGAATAGGTGGTTCTTAATATTAATAAACAAAAAGACATGACTCAATTGTGCTTTTAAGACTAGTTTGCTGGCCATGAATGGCTTTTCTGCTACACCAAAGTTCGGTAATGTGCTTGTAACTAACTACATTACCCCACAAAGTAATATAGCTACAACCAAATTAACTTTCGTATAGATCGTGTCATTCATGAAGACGCATTTAACTCATATTGTCATGTTGTAATGTAGATGTAGTGTAGGGACGCCCGGCCAGAAGCAGGCGTGCTCTCAATCACTTGTTGTATTAATTCAGCCCGATCCCTGAAGTTGGAGATGCAGGTTACTGTCCTGGTGGCATTCCCACACTATTCTCCTCAAATCTTCTTGTTTTCCTGCTGGACAAAAGGAAATCTTACAGTTTGACATCCTTTAGTTTGTTTTTTTCCAGTGGCTCTACTGAATGTATTACATTGCGGTGCTGCATACATAATAAAACCTGCTAGTAAGTGTAAACTAGTCTCCTCCATACCACAGTGTGGACAATATTGTCATGTTATCAAATGTTAGATTTGACAAATCTGTGCATCATCTATACTAATATAATGCTGCCAACTGCTTTAGCATACAACAGTTTAAGAAACTCAAAGAACTACAGCCAAAGTGGCAAAATATAGTTATGCATCTTTATTACCATAAGAATAAGGATGTTTACAATACATTTGGTCATTTTGGCTGTGACTATCTATTTGATGCTGACTAAATAATCCAAGATCCCAGAGCCACCATACCTTACTTATTTTCTCACTAATAAAATGTATGGGATAATATAGTGTTCAAGTATGCAGACATTAAAAGTACATACTTTTAATGTCTGCATACTTGCTATATTGGCCCGACGGCCATTTGTCCCATATAAGGTGCTCAAGGTTGGTAAAAATATTACTAACTTTCCTTAATATTCTCAAGGCTTATTTTTATGTATGTTTTGAAAATATTGTTAAAAATTGATAGTCAACATTGTCAGACCTTTTCCGCATAAATAGGACTTCTGCTCGAGAATTCTCAAGGTGAGAAATCTCAAGAAATTTGTCGTTCGTCGAGACAGGACAAAATAACTCAATGCCTCGAGAAATAAATCTCTTGTGGTAAGTAAAGTAACAAGAAAACACACATTGTTATATGTTATGTGTCTATAGTGTATTTCTTTAGACAGTTAAATAAATGTACTTCATTTTTTTAGCATTAGAAAAAAATCTTAACTTGTCTATTATAAAAACAAATGGAGCAAAATCCACTCCCTTTTAAATGGTCTATCCAGCTTAATATGTCCAACCTTGGTTTTTCCACTTATCGCTGAGTTTGAGATTTTGTCCCTTAGCTTAACTCCTAGAATACTTTTCTCCATTGCCCTTTGACATTTTGCTAATTTCTCTCTATCATTGACAGTAAGTGACCAGGTCTCACACCCATGTGTTATGCATGGTAGAATACAATTGTTGAAAGTCTTACTCTTATGCATACTGATATCTGTGTTTTTCATAGTTTCTTTTAGAGACCAATACTTTTTCTACCCACAGGCTATTCTTTTGTTGACTTCCTTGGCCATTGAGTCTTCAGGAGCCTTATTTGTCCGAGGTAGTAATATTCACTCACATACTCGTAGGTGTTTCCATTTGCTTGTGTTTATCTCATTGGTATTGGTCATCAGCATTGTTTTGCTCGCATTCATTTCAAGCCCTACCCTGCTGGTCATATCTCCTAGCGTCTCTGTCATGTATTAGGATAGGCATTCTTCTGTCTATGCTAAAAGGCATACCGAACTGCGCGACATTCTCTTGATTAAATTTCCTTTTCATGCAAACCGTACAAACCACTGCAAATGAAATTTCGAGCTCTCGATAATTTATCTATACAGGAAATTTAATATTAAAAGATGTAAAGAATTATGAAGAAGATATATATATATAGACAGTGTTTCATGAAATCATGATACTGGCTATGGAGTATTTTTAGCATGGTAAGACTAAAGTGAGCTATCGAGTCGTTGTTAACATTAAAATGAAAGTTGTCTGGATCGTTTTAAAATATTCTGACTAATATGTAATACTGTTTACATATATGTAGTTAAATTTTACATTATAAAAATATAATCAATATTACCTATATTGCAGTCTCACCGCTCCATTATTTTATTTAAGTCTAGAGTACATACTATATTGTTGCAATATAAAACTATATATTCTGTTTAGCGCATGCACTAAATTGTGTTGCTGAACAAATAAGATCAGAACATGAAGGAGTCAACAACGTAAAATCAAACGTAAAAAAGATATTTCTGATATGGCCACAGAGAACACGATTATTTAAAGTGATGGCCCCCGGTATGCCGCTACCACCGCGGCTTGTTATAACCAGATGGGGAATATGGTTAAATGCCGCTTTTTCCTACGAGGATTATTATGAACAAATAAAAAGTAAGTATTGTTTTTGTATCTCCAAGAAAAGAAGCCATCGCAATAGCAAACGCTCAAACCGCATTGCTGGATACGAACATGCCAAACGAGCCTAGTTTTATTAAAAACAATTATCAAGTTATTGTTAAATCTATTACAAAATTACAGTGTACTAACGGGTGATAAGATAACATAAAAAAAAAGATAATTATTTCAGAACTGTGAGAAAAAACTTATATAACTTTTTACGATACTTTGTTATTATTAGGCAATATATACATGATAATTATTTACAATAACATTAATGGATGTTAGAATAGGGCCCGTGGTCAGCTTTTTCACGTAGTTTAGATATAAAGTTCGAATAAGACCTTTGGACACCGTTTTTGTCCATTTTCGGAACACAAGTTTTAGTAATTTTTATTAGTTGGGCACAATTTTCAGCTCTCCAATTATTTTAAGACACTCAACTACTCAAACAGACAAAAAAACTATCAATCAGCTGACATTGTGGAAGGTTTGAGAGATTTCGGAGTTACTTACATACAAATGATACGTTATCTAAGTCCTAGAATTGTAATGTATGTCTGCTCAAACTTGTCCATAATACATGTATTTGATATTTCCTGGTATTGTAGAATTATTGCTAGTATAGTATCAACCATTTCCAGGTATATCAGTTTTGCCAAAAGGAAATTAACTTTCATCATCCAAACTGAATTATTTCCCTTTGCAATTTCGAGTCATCTAGCGACACTGAGACCATTATGGTCGATTTTTACTGATCAGTGTATTCCGAGGCTCTTATCTTCTAGTAGCATTCCAGGCCTATCTTTTTGAATGATCGACAAATATACGGTTGGTAACACTTAAAAAATTTGGCGACATCTCGTTGGCTCATGGAATTCATATAATTAAAAGTGCTAGGGAGTCAATTCAGGCTTGCCTTATTATCTTATCAATTTTATTATCTTCGCTGGTCAGCCACTACCACTTTTGTGATTTATAGTCAAGGATGCAAGAATTATATAATATATATAGTAGAGACTGGTACATTTTCTGTACTAAAATGAACCACTGTGTGTACCTTTTCCCATGTTTAAGTTAGAATTTTAAAAATGTACAACACGTTTTCGCAGAGTTTCTTTCGACTCCAGTCTAACGAAAGCTATACTGTTCAAACTTAGTAAGTGGATGTATTCTATGAACCGCATTAAGATGTTCACACAAAAATAGAAAAAAAAAAAACAATAATTTTTGGGGGTTCCCCATACTTAGAACTGAAACTCAAAAAATCTTTTTTCATCAAACCCATACGTGTGGGGTATCTATGGATAGGTCTTCAAAAATGATATTAAGGTTTCTAATATCATTTTTTTCTAAAATTAATAGTTTGCGCGAGAGACACTTCCAAAGTGGTAAAATGTGTGTCCCCCCCCCCCCGTAACTTCTAAAATAACAGAATGAAAAAACTAAAAAAAATATATGATATACATTGTCATGCAAACTTCCATCGAAAATTGGTTTGAACGAGATCTAGTAAGTAGTTTTTTTTAATACGTCATAAAATTAAAAAAAAAAAAATCTTCAAAACCATACGTGGGGTATCTACGGATAGGTCTTCAAAAATGATATTGAGGTTTCTAATATCATTTTTTTCTAAAATGAATAGTTTGCGCGAGAGACACTTCCAAAGTGGTAAAATGTGTGTCCAAAGTGGTAAAATGTTGAACAAGATCTAGTAAGTAGATTTTTTTTAATACGTCATAAATGGTACGGAACCCTTCATGCGCGAGTCCGACTCGCACTTGGCCGCTTTTTTAATTTTGTTATCACCCGTTAGTATTCCAATAAAGCAAGAATTTCAAATAATAGACGAACGTACACAATTTTTAACATGTTTTGGCCCTGACACAATTAAAGATGCGAGTAAATTAGAAAAAGTTCTTGAAAGGAACCCGGATATTAATGAAATACGAATGATGGCAAGCTTACAACAATTTGAGGAAGTTCTAAATCATGCTACTTTAACTTCAGTCGATGTAGAAAGATCTTTTTCGAGTCATAAATGGATTTTTAACCAACATAGAACATACAACATGAACAACGTACACGTCATACCACGTGAAGTTTATGAAAAACTCTTCCTATAGTTACGTGTTCTATGGATATTGTTTGTTCTATAGATTTATTGTAGTAAGTACTTGCATATTATTTATTATTCATCAGTGAAGATGGTGGTGTATTTTTATAGTTATTATTTATTTTATGAATTAAATTAATGAGTATGAGTATGACTTTAATTTTAAAGTTAACAACGACTCCATAGCTCATTTAAGTCTTACCGTGCTAAAAAATACTCCGAAGCCTCATGGACATGGTCATGAATTGGTCATGAGATTTTATGCGACTAAGGAATGATTTGTCTGTAATTAAAAAATACAGATTATCAATTGTACTATTGGTATTTTCAGAATGATTCAGAACTCTTTGGACGCACAGTTCGTGTAAATATAGCTGCACCGCAACGCATAAAAGAAGGCTCAACTCGTCCTGTGTGGTCAGAAGACTCATGGCTCCAAAAACATGCTGGGGAAACACTACCTTTAACCAAAGATGGTGCGGAAGATGAACCAAGAGAGTTGTGTGTATCTCAGGCTAATATGGTAAGTTTGATACTACGATAACAGTTATACTCAATATTTTAATTTTTATATCCAATAGGCAATTTTAATTACTGGAGTAATTTTGTCCGCCTGTTAAGTGGTAACTGTGGTCGGTTTATTTCTCAGTTGTACCTAGTAGGGAACAACAGAAGGATAAGAATGTAGATATTTAAAGCATTTCAGCGTTTAAAAAATCAGGTTGTCCACGACAAAGCCAGAAAAAAATCCTGACTCTTCCCTGACCAAAAATGTAGAACCATTTCATATTGCACGGGAAACATCTTTTCAAAGTATTTAAACATGTTTTTCGTAGCCTGCGGGGTAGGGTTTTTATAAGAACGACCGATTACCTCTAGGCCAACTTCTGCTACCCTTTTGTCCTGGTCTGCCTAAAACGTAGTCTGACTAATTCGCATTATGACAAAACTTCATTTGAAATTCGCTATTCGTCTAAATCGCTGACCTATTGCTTATATTACCTATTTCGCAATATGTCCCAAACGCAGTAAGCCTAAGTAGCTATTTGTCCATTTCGCGATACGCCTAATAATCAGTGAGTAGCAGAAATTCGTAATCGTTTTTTCCCCCAAAGTGTAATGTTTTCAGGGTAGTCACAATTAGTCAATAGGTAGGTTAGGTTCGTCAGGTAGCTTCAGATGCCCGAAGGGCAAACTGCCCAGAAATAGGAGCCCCGCAAAGCAGGGCTCCGTCTACTTACGTTTAAGAGGAAATGTTTTTGGAAAATAAACAATTAGAAAAAATCTATTATAGGAGCTTTTGGTTAAAAACGTAATACATAAGTATAAGACTCACTGTGCCAGATTCGATTTTGGACAATAATGCAAGAGGCCTAAGTCTTGTGCCATATTCGCATTTGGACAAAAACTCATTAGGCCTAAGTCTTAGTGCGACTATTTCTCGGTTGGTCTAGGCATAACGCGAATTAGTCACACTACGTTTTAGGCAGACCCGGACAAAAGGCGAAATTAAAGGTGCGACAGAGAGACAACACATGTTTCAGTACATAAGTACAGATTATACAGTTATTTTTCTATCTGATACAAAAATTTGCATTAGCTATATAACTATATTTCAGTTAACATAATTTATAATTTATGAACCTCCAGGTCTTTTTGTTGTATTCTCCTTTTGTTGTGGTACATCATTTGTATTGCATTGTTAAAATCACTACCCTACCTGTCTAGCAAAATAGATTTGTGAAGTGAGGTTCAATAGGAATTGAAAATAATGTAAACAAATATGTCAGATTTTGTTAGCATTTGACATATAACCTAAAAGGTTTATGATGGTTGTTTTCATGAAAATATTAATTTTACGAGCCGACGATGCTAAATGTCTCGTTACTCGAGCGTCGTAGAGACCTATTGGATTTGAAAGATAGATGATAGGGAAGAAAAAAAGGTAATACAATATTTTCGTTTTTAGCGAGCAGGAAAGTAACTACAAATTTTAAAGAACGTAAAAAATATCGCCATGCGGAGTTACTCCAACGCGTCAGATATTGGTAGTGTCAGTCGCGCAACATGTCTCTGATAACATGCATATATGTTACTTATTTTTTTGTTTACTCATAATATAAATTTGTATAAATGTTTTACTAAATGTGTACTCTATTGTAAATAATATCTTTATTTTAGTGTACATAATTATAACATATATGTAGGTCTATTTTAACATTAGTAGTACGGGATTGTTAAATGGATATACATATTTATTACTATTTTACCATTGTTTTATTGTTTATTTAAAATTAGCCTGTTTAAAATTTAAAATTAGCAAACAACTGTTTAAACAGTTGATTATAAAAATGAGTATATCTCGTTATTATTGTAATTACACAAACCCATTCTGTTAGATGTGTACCTACTATTTAAATAGTGTTATGTTTTATCTCTTTAAATTAAAGAACGTAAAACCACCCAAATATATTTGTGTGAAAATCCGGCCCTGTTTTTTACCTGCTCGTCGAGAAATATAACATTGCTTCCTTGGCGCTAGCTAGCCGTGCGCTCGCATTACCAGTGCAAGCGAGGTCTTCGAATACGTATCTTTGTTTCGGATCGCAGTGTCACAAGTTAAGCTGGTTTGAGAGCGTTTAGTCGCCTACCTTAGACGCACCAATAGAGATCAGACAGCTATTCTGTTAGAATTCTGTATTAGTTCATAATGAATCTTATTCCGTGCTCAATAGAGTAGTAATTCAATAAACGCTACCTATGCGGCCTGACCATTTTTTCATAGTGGCACGCGCCTTTGCGGTTTTTAAACAATAGATAAGACGAGAATCCGTAGAAGCTCACGGAGAAAAATAGAAACTATACTTTTCGATGACATGCTAACTTTATTACGAAATAAACGTAGGTACTTAGCGCTTATTATAAGTCTAAAATTTCGCATCACACCTCGATAAAAAAATACATTATTTATTTACTATGTGACCGCGAAAACACATCTTGACACACCAAGCGGCAACGGCTGGCAAGCGACATAAACCGAAGCTGGTACCGCACTCACACATACAAAGCCACGTTTTAGTGTTGCAGCAGGTGAACATAAGTTTTTAGTTGAGGAATTAGTGTGGGTGTTCAAAACTGCACCTAGTGCCTATCTGCCCCGCTTCCCCCTACAGGGAAAAATCTGAAAAGTATACATTTGTAATTAAACCCTGAAAACTATAGATGTGCAAATTAGTACCGAACCCTCGGTATTTATTTATACATTTTTTATTCGAGTTTGAACATAATTAAAACTTTCCTTACTATTTTTGCTAGAGTAACGTGCTGGCCGTGTACATAAAACAAATTATTATTAATTTTCAGATTCCGGCCAAACCTGCGGAGAAACGGAATCCTCAAGTATATTTTGACATAAGCGTCTCAAAGCAAGAACTTGGACGGATCATTATTATGCTAAGAGCCGATGTTGTGCCCAAAACTGCGGAGAACTTTAGAGCTTTGTGTACGCACGAGAAAGGATTTGGGTACCAAAATAGTAGTTTCCATCGAATAATACCTGATTTTGTATCCTTTACATAAATTTAAGAATTTTACAGTGTTTTGCTTTTGGCGCTATTAGTTGACGGGCGACAGAGAAGTGTGTGAATAAAAAAACTTCTGCCACTCTGAAGATCCCAAAACAAATGAAAGAAAGGCAAGCGAACTCCAATTACAACAGTAGACATGCGCGAAACAGTGCTTCAAAAAGTAATGCTATATCACATCACTTTTTCGAAAACGTAATGTTACACTGAGATATCACATCACTTATCACTCGAAACGAAACATTACCCGAACGAATACAGCGCGCGGGCGCGCGCGTGATGGCAACGTCACACTCATCACAGTACCAACTACATTACGCAGCGAGTGTTAGGACTCTAGGGCGTATCATATCGGCGCGTCGATCTATTACGCATTGCGTTTTGTCACCGCCATGTGATAGATCGTTTTTGTAATGTTTTTATTTTTATAGTCGTAAAATATGCATCATAGATAAAAAATAAAAGAAAATATCTGTTAATTAATGAGATTACGCCATCGAGAGTCACTAGGTAGTATTTTTATTTGGGTATATCAATAAAATTATGATATGATACTGATACGAGAATGTACTGTAAACACTAGCTCACTATTAAATTAAAGATAAATAAGTAACTTCACTCGTGCTTAATTTAGTTTGCCGCGAAAGTCAACCAAACCAAACATTTCACAACAATAATAAACAGTAAATACGTTTTTGTTCGTCAAATTCAAACTCGCAAGCGAATTATCATTTAGCCGCATCCTTATAGGTAAAATACTAAAAACATTGTAAGCTCTATGGTAACGCATTACAGTTTTAAATCGATTGCAGGTGCAAAAATCCGTTATCGTATCAATTTAATGAAATTTGCAATAACTCAAATGCGACTGCTACCGACCGGCCGAGCGGACCGATCCGAAGTGTTCCGAAAGCATTGCGGAATGAGAGCGAGCGAGCAGTGAGTGCGGGTGCGAGCGGGATAGCAAAGTAATGATAGCATGGCAAACAAACATCACACATCACACCATCACGTCTCATTGCTCATTATACATTACGCGGATTCTACTTGAACGGACCTTTCGTACCGACTACCGGCGCGTCAATCTATATTGATGCTTTACGAGTTTACGCGCGCTTCGGCCAGTCATATGCTCGAGTGATGTTTGAAGTAATGCTTGGTTTCTCGGAGTGATGCGTAATGCAACATTACGCGTTTGAGTGATATCTCATTTGTGATGTTACGCGCATTACTTACACATGTCTATACAACAGTGCTTACCGTTCAGTTAGTAGACCATACCGCCATTAAGTGGCCTTTGTCGAATTTTTTTAGTTAATATAAGAAAGTTATTGTGGCTATTTTACAAAAACTGACTGGATTTTTATTAGTTTTTATGCATAATATGAAAGATCACTTCAATTCTGACTGCATAAGTGAGAGCCATTTTTCCATTTTTATAATTACCTAGCTTATTTCTGAATGGAATGCTGATGGTAATATGGCCCACAGCGCAAAAGAGAGCCTCAAACTCGACCTTAAACGGCGACGGTAGCGCCATACCGCCCACCATCCCGAAGTGTGCCTACTTTATGCCAGAAATATCTAACACGCAGAGTATATTCGGCGGTAGGTAGTTGCTATCCTTGAACGTTTATACGTCGAGCGCACCAGTCGGCATATTAGCAGTCGTGCTCAAGCAGTGTGCCCCCGAGTCGTGTCTCGTGTTAGCGCGTCTTTTCACAACCAACATCTAGTAACAAACGACATGATCAGACCCATCGAATTACAAGCCTATCGCTATTACCTCCCTTCTTACCTCCATAACCCGTAGTTGGCAGGAATAAATATATTATATAATAACTTTATTAGAAACAACAATAGTACCTTTAATTATCTTTCAAACGAGACCTCACACGAACTGATCGGTCCCATAGCACTCAAGATGTGAACAAATATTAGTGATGGTCGGCCGCCATCTGTCCCCCCCCTTTATTTCGACCCCCCCCCCCCCTCCATAAGCTAAACCCGGTCATTCGTATTCTTGAGATAACGAGGAACAGATCCATACCAGTTTTAGGTATTTAGAAGAGATGTCTACGAAAGTCATGAAGGAGACGACTTTAGTTTATTATAGTCTATATGAGCCGTACTCGCACTTATAGAAAGCGCGCCTGCTGTAAGAAATTATCTGCTTTCGCGAATAGGCAGCACACATAGGCGAGCACAAAACGGCCAGTGTAGATGTGCCTCAGCCTAGGCGGCGCGTGCGTTTTCCTCGCCCGAGCACGCCGCCTCGGCCGAGACACGTCTACACTGGCCATTTTGTGCGCGAGGAGATTGCCTCGCGCGTATGCTCGCTTTGTATGGACCCGCCTAATGTTTTGCGAATGCGAATGTTCGCAGGTCGTGTCCTGTCTCGTCGACTCGTGTATGGGCAGTGCGCGCAAACTATTTTCACGTAATGCATTCTGACCAGTACATAGCATTTTTCAACACTTTATAACATCCCGTTCTGAGAGGTAACATGTTTTATGTACTAACTGATTTATTTTTTTCTAATTAGAAAAGATAATAACAACTACATGTTCCCTAAAATTCGTATTCGCATTCGGACATTCGCATCCTGGACATTCGCATTCGCATTCGCGAATGTGAAGAATGCTACATTCGTGTTATCCCTGGTAGTGATACCTTTTTAGTTGTGTATTAGAACCTACAAAACCTTGGAAACCTTAACTAATATAAATCAGATGTGTCAAGGTGGAGATTTCACGAATCATAATGGCACTGGAGGAAAATCTATTTACGGGAGAAAATTTGATGACGAAAACTTTACACTCAAGCATTCAGGACCTGGTGTGCTGAGTATGGCTAACTCTGGTCCAAACTCCAATGGGTCTCAGTTTTTCCTCTGCACTGCAAAGTAAGAATATGGCAGAATATGAATTACCTACTACTATAATACTGATATTCATAATAATACGTTTCACATTTTCCATAATTAATGATAAATTCAGACCTTCTAGCAACAACGAGAGATTGACAAAATCAAATATCGATGTAACTGTTATCTATATGTAGGTAGGTAGGTACCTCAACTCAACTCTATATAGAATAACTAATAGTGTCCGACTGAAATAAGTTTTTTGTCGAAACCGAAACCGAAGGTTCGGTTTTGGTTCTAGTTTCGACCGAAACCGAAACTTTTGTTGGGCCGTTACCTATGAAAAATAAATACCTATAATTCGCATATGTGGTACAAAATAAAACGAGGTTAGTAAAAAAACCTAAAATAAAATGTACCTATTCCAAGTTTTAATTTTTAAAGGTCACAAGTAACCAAGCTTCAAAAAACCTTCAAGTCTAGATGTTCCCCAATTGTTTTAAATTAGCAGATTAAAAGAGGTGTATGAGTGGTCCGATTTAAAAAATCAACAGCGTGACATATTAATGTTTTCTTTAGTTAATAAACATTTTAAAGAAGAGTCTACATGCATTTATAACTGCGGGAAAAAAAGTAGTTGCTCCTATTACGGTGTGTCAATTACTGCGACTGATCTTGTTATACTAGGTGCCTATTACTGCGGATTTTTATGCTTATATTAGATTATGCCGACACCTGTAATGTGGATCTTAATGAGGACCAGCTTAATAAACTTGAACGCCTTCAAAATCCTTGTAAGTATTAGATTTATATTTGGCTTACGTAAATTTGAACACATGTCCTTTCGTGCCCAGCTCAAGTGGCTCCCTATACTTTAGTCTTCGACGTAATTCTCATAATTTAGCTCTTCTCTATATCATTATTTTCTACCCCGCTACTCCTTCATATCTTAAAGAGCGCTTTAGTTATCTTTTCTCCGTCAGACCTTCACGGAAATACCTACTCGTTCCCCCCTTTCTTCTACAAGTTTTCACATTTTTTAAGCTATTCGGCTGCGGAACAGCCTACCGTTAGACATTATGTGTGCTACAACTCTTCATAGCTTTAAAAACCTTCTGAAGTTCTTCCTTAGTGTGCCGCTGTATATATATAGTATATATGTATTATGTATATATTGTATGTATGTGTATATTTAACTATTTGGTTGTACCTATTGGTAGGCACGTATTTAATTCATTTTAATGTGTAATCTTCTTTTTCCTGTAATGTATTCGTGCACTACTTGTTCTTATTTTTTTTGTTTATATCCTGCTACCCTAAGGTTGTCTGGAATAGATCGCTCGCAGCAATAAGACCGCCTGTTGCTACCTTTATTTACATTTTAAATCTGTAAGTTAATTTTTCTTCTGTGGGGCAATAAAGTGTATTTACTTGCCTACTTACTTTAGTCGTTATCTTTTTTCTATGTAACCATTTGTTCACTCTTTTCTATTTTATGTCTTTTTTCTTCTTATCTGTTACCTTTCTTGATTTTTCTCATATGATGGTCTCCTCGGAAGATCAACGCTAGAAGCCATCAGCAACATGCTGAGATGAGGCCATTTCGTGGCACTTTATACTTTCTATGTTTTTGTGATATTATTTAATTTGTCTTGTTTGTGTTTACCAATAAAATTATTCTATTCTATTCTATGTACGGGCCCTGTTTACCGATAATAGGTTAGTCGAAATTTCATTTTGTCAATCTCTCGATTTTATAGAAAACGTTTTTGGTCTAGAGATTATACAAATCACAGGTAAGTTGAATCCATACATATAATAAATTGTAACAATTTGCATGATTCGTTCTTACTTATAATTTGTCGTTGTAAGCATCATTTGTGATCATTGCACGTATTATTGGCGAGTAGCTTTACGGCGAGCTTGTCACTGATATTCGCTAGCGTGTACGTAACTTACTTTCTATGCATTTCGCTCGTAGCGTAGCGTATAGGTACATAGACGTTAGCGTACCTATACAAGGTGCCCGTGAGCATTGCGAGACATTTTAACTAAGTATTCCTGGTAATATTTAGAAACTAAAATGTCATATAATATTTTCTGGATTAGGCCTAGTTTCAGAGATAATTAAATGTTTTTTGAAATCATTATTTCGCCATAAGTCGGTACAAAACACATTTTTGACTGCGGTATTGCCACTTTGAGGTCTAGTCTGGACATACCTATTGATAGACATCGAAAAATTAAAAAAATGTATTCGAGAGGCTACCCCCAAATAAAATAAAAACTTTTTAGTTAATTTTAGGTTATGTGTTTATCTATAAAAATTACGTTTTATGTACAGGAGTGTTCGATAAAAGGGAAAAAAAAACAAAAAAATTTTTTTTTGTCGAATTTCACAAAAAGTCATAAATTTTTTTGCTTCTGTTGCCATCAGGAATGCACCGTTAAATTAAAATCTCTCGCAATGCTCACGGGCACCTTGTATGTTAGTGTCGTCATCGTCACTGTCAGTAGTGACCCGTTGTAAAGTTGTTGGCAGATGTCATAGGTATTGTAGTAAACATTGATTCTTTTAAGATAAATATCGTCCTAACAAGATGTGTTGTAGCCAATCGAAATAATATTAAAATAAGAACAACAAAATAAGTAGATAATTGCAGAAAATAGAAAGTAACCTAACGTTTTAATAAAGTGAACAAATAGGATCATATTTAACAATAAACAACAATAATGTTAATGTAATTATCGATACTACCATCGTCTAAACTTGTCTATGATATCATAATATCATGAGGTTTCATTGAAATTATTACGATTTTTACTTATTTCTCGCTTGACAGTTGTGGCAGACATGCTAATTTAGCCTATAGTTGTACCCGCTACATGGTGCTGTCGTCGTGCCCAATAACTATCAATATGAATGCGAGCTACGTAGGTATCACTTAATTATTTTAGGCAACTTTTATCGCTCGGAAACGTCTACACTACACACTGGAAAAAATATTTATTTATGATTGAACTTCCGTATAGGTGGTGGGAATTAATTAAAAGAAATAAATGCTATTTTGGTTTCGCGTCTGAATGAATGAATGAATGAATGAATGAATGAATGAATGAATGAATGAATGAAAGTTTATTCACAAGAACATATGGTACATTAGATATCATTAACATTGTCATACGAACTCAAGTAAGTTCAATGAAAACTGGTCACTTTGTATAAAACTTTCCGTACAAAATATCGGTTTCAGAGTGAGGCATCTTGTTCTTTTGTAAGTTTTAATCTATTATAATATACATTATATGTTTGTTTCAGAACCGATTGGCTAGACGGAAAGCACGTAGTGTTTGGACACGTCATATCCGGACTGGATGTATTGAAGAAAATAGAAAGATATGGCAGTAAAAGTGGGACAGTTTCCGCTAAAGTAATAATAAGCAATTGTGGCGAATTACAATGATTCAAGACTTCCGCACAGTTTCAATATTCCAAACTATAGGCTAAAATCCAAAATGTTTATAGTAAATTAATTCATCGCCTATTTTTAGGGTTCCGTACCTCAAGAGGAAAAAAGGGAACCCTTAAAGGACCATTTTGTTGTCAGTGTGTCTGACAAGACCCTTTATTTCGGAAACGCTTGGTGGTATCGAGTTGAAATTACAACCATATACTCGGCTTTACAGATTCTTGATGTTCTGAAAAAATCAAACTTCTAATTCATGTTACTTAACGTAAAAAAAAGATACGGCCGTTTTTGCTGCAAAAAACTTACATTTCACACTCAAAGGGAATCAAAATGTACAGGGTACTTGTCCGTTGAACTAGATCGATGACATTTGACAAGTAATATTCTCTTACATTACAAGTACAGAGAAAAATCAAAAGTGTAAAAAAAACAAAATAAAGTATAAAGGGTCTGGCCGCAATCCAATAGTGAACTGCCCCTGGCTAAAATGTGTACCTCTCTTAGGTGCGTTTATTTGTCTTATTGTAAGATATCGTTTTACCAAATTTCAAGTTAGAATCCCCTTGGTTTGGCTAAAAAAGGAATTTAAAAAAATTGTTTTTATTTTTTTTGTAGCTAAACGAGTTGTTAAGTTTCTCTTAAATTTAGATGTTACATGCACGTAATAGTAATTCATTAAAAAAACAAGGTTCTTACTTGACCCAAAGGCTTCAAAACATTTTTTTTTAATACTTGTGAGATAGCGGCGACCTCAATTTTTAGTTATTTAATGCAGAGTATTATTGCATAAAATATTTTTTTTTGAAAAAAAAAAACATTGGGTAAAAATGTCTCACTAATGCATACAGGCCGTCCTACTTACGTCTATAAGTACTTATAACGCCACCTGAAATGACAAGTACATTTAAGCGATCTATATAATTATGTACAATAAGTACTTGAGATATGATAATTTGCTGTATGGACACCAGTTTTGGGAATACGTTAAAATTATGTAAAAATATTTAAAAAACCTGTTAAATTAATCAAATTAAATAATTTGAAACATAAACAAAAATATTAAATTTATAAACGTCAGTATTTTAAAAGTAAAACTCATTTATGCTACTTGGTTTGTATGAATAAGTGACATAATAAAAAAGAAAGTTATAACTCCCTAGGGAGTCATACTTTTTTTTCACAATTCATAACTCCCTCGGGAACAAAATAGGCCTTTGTCCTTCAGCACACCTGTATGGAATAAGATCTTTTTCAAACAAGTGTGATGAAAAAAAAAAAATATATGTATGTATATCAAAAGCACAGAACTATATCGAGATAAAAAGAAAGTGTGTCCCTTGCATGTAAAAAAGTCGCCGCGCGACTCCTATGCTTGCCGCGAACATCAATCGGCTCCCGACCGTATTCCGCGTGAAACATCAGATTTTCAGATTTCATAATCAAAATGACGGTTTGTTCAATAATTAATTGTTCAAACACCACAAATAACGATGGAGCTGTTAATCCTGGTATTTCCTTTCATCGGTAAGTACTCTTTGTCCTAAAATATCTGTTATTTAATTAAAAAACAATTTATATTGTTTCCGTGTATTACTTTCATCATGACAGGAGCTGGCCATTGCGTGTTTTCATTGCGGCTTGAATTTGCCGAGACAGACTTAGCGTGCGTTCAAATCCAGCGATGTATGAAGTCCATTTGTAATTTTTTTCTTTCAAAATGCTGTAATTTTCTCACCCCATTAGGTAAACTCGATTTTGAAATATAAGGAAATAATAATTAAATTTGTATATTATTATGTACCTACATAATATACGTAGTGAAAAGCAATAGTAGGTACATAGTATTAATAATTATATAATTAAGGGCGACAACAAGATTTACAGACGAGTGGGAATTGAACAAACTAAGAAACTTAATAGGCACGAATTCGCAATTTTTCGTCACGGTTGTAAGGAAACTAAAGGAAATAAATAAAACTTCAGCTTAATTTCGGACGTATATTAGAGCCCAAGGTCGAGATTTAGAATTTAGGGACCGCATCGCCTACAACTAAACTTTTAAGAGCAAGTGTGATGAAAATATGTTTCCACGGCTGGCAAAACGTCCCATTTTGTCGCTTGCCGTAAGGACTAGAGTTTCTTGTATATTACTTCTTCTTTGTCCAGCCCATTTCCCAGTTCAGCTGGGGTCGGGCCTCCTCGTACGTCGGCGCCAGGACAGTCTATCCTGGGTTGTCCGCGTGGTTAAGTTTTGTGTCCTCATCTCTCTTTCGACATAGGACCACCAGGTTGCTGGTCTTCTGCCTCTTCCTTTGGGGTTGCTTGGGATGTTCATAGCCTTCCTCACTGTGTAGTTTTCGTCCCTTCGCAAAACGTGACCATACCACCTCATTCTACTCTCTTTGAGTTTTTCGGTAATAGGCGCTACCTTGAACGAGCCGTGTACATATTCATTGCGAACCTTATCGAGTCGCGTGACACCGCCAGCCCACCTAAGCATTTTCATTTCCGCCACGTGGAGTTTTTGTTCATGCACTTTCGTAGCGGTCCAGCATTCTGCTCCATACATCATTGCAGGTCTAACGGCGGTCTTATATATTTTTCCTTTTGTCTTTATTGGCATTTTGGGGTCGCACAGAATGCCGGACAAAGATCTCCACTTTAGCCATGCTGAATTTACTCGATGGGTGACATCATTGTCTACGTTTGCGTTTGCCGTCACAACTGAGCCGAGGTATTTGAAGTGCGATGCTTTCGGCAATACCTTATCTTCTATGAGTATGTCACAGTTGGTATCTTCCGTTCCTTCATAGTCACATACTCAGTCTTCGTTCTACTGATGTGCAAACCGTGACGCTCGATCTCTTTAAGCCACTTGTTTAGAGATTCCTGCAGTTCAGAGGCGCGTTTGGTGATGAGTTGGCGCCTGGATACTGCGTGTTATGTAGTCCATTGACAGATTGAAGAGCAGCGGGCTAAGTGCTGACCCTTGATGTACGCCTACTCCAACCTGAAATGGGCCACTCAATCCAGCTGGGCTTTTGATTTGTGTGAAGATCCTATTATACATATCCTGAACTAAAGTGATATACGCTTCAGGGGTACCTTGAGCGCGTAGGGACTGCCAGACCAACTTTCTGGGAACTCGGTCAAACGCTTTCTCGAGATCGATAAAAAGGAGGTACAAGTTTTCTTGATTACAGCGATGTTTCTCCATAAGTATCCGAATAGTTTGGATGGCTTCTGTAGTAGACTTTCCCGCTGTAAATCCTAACTGGTTTTCGTAACTGGTTTAAGTTTCTTGTATATTTATACTAATAACCTGTCAAAGCATCCTTATGGCAAGCGACAAAATGGGACGGCTCTGGACACATGATATTATTAACAGGCAGGTTATGGTTACATCAATAGCAGAAATTTACTAAGTTTTTTTTCTATCTTTATGTAATAGTATGTTATCAAATCAAATTAATATTTGAAATTTTAATCAGCATTTTTCAAACAATAAAATGTTTTAAGTAGGTATCTGGTAACTAAAGTTATCATTATTGCTTTTTTCATAATAAATGATTAGCTCTTACTTTCAGACGTTTAATGTCGGTTCTTATCGATATCGACGGCGATGCCTAGAATCGGATTGCCGCGTTCTAATCGATGCTTTTAAATCGTTTTCACGCGGCTTATGTTTTCCATCACTAAATGTCACTCGTGACGTCAAAGTGTTACACGCTGGTTCCCCTTACAAATCGATCAACTCTTTTCTTCTATCTCGATATAGTTTTGTGATCAAAATAAACTTAAATTTTATGTACAGCACATTTTATTAAAAACCTACAATTTACACCTTAACATTAATTGACTATGACTACACCTACATGTAAACATAAGCCTTAATAATTATAATTACTCATCGTCGTCATTATCTGTATTAATACTAACATTTATACATTCTTCCTTGAACAGTGTACAGAGTTTTTGGCTAGGACGCGGAATTTTGTATAAAAATGTACCATAGGACAAATAATATATGTAGCCACATGGGAACAACAACCAGCTGTTCTTAGCCCATTTGCACATTCACAACAATATTGATCGATTGCCTCTATTCCCCTCTTTTCGCCATCATACTTTATGAAGCATCTGTATATTTTCTTAGACAGATGCCGAGCATGTATCTGTATTTTAAGGATATTTGTATTATCCTTGAGGTAAGCAATATTCATGTTACCATCTTCTTCTAAAACCTCTAAATACGGAATAGCTTGCCCGAATTGGTAATTTCCCGTAAATAACAACTTTAATTCGTATTCTGTAAGTTGGAGCAAATCTGTGATACAATTTTTAGCAGAAAAAAGCTGGAATGGGTGTTTTTTCCGTAGCCAACCCTTCTACCATTGCTGCTAAAAGATTCTTTTCATCGCTGTTTTATAGGCTCTTTGCTTCTAAAATCTTACTGGACATGTTGTTATCAGACTTTAAACGTTTCCCAATACGATTTAGGACACTATATGACCCGATACGATAAAAAACCTTTGATTTTAGGAAGAAACTTGTTATCTAGTATCTGATCTAAGAGTTTTAATCTCTGTTTTAATGCTCCGCGCGCAGAATAAAATAAATATTTAAGGGGGCTGTACAGTCAGCGTCAAATACTTTTTAGCAGTCAAAGTGGCCAAATAGTTCGGTACACCATACTAAATATATGGTGTACCGAACTATTTGGCTACTTTGGGTGCTACAAAGTATTTGACGCTGACTGTACAACATACATACAACAAACATATATTTTTTTGCTGTTTTATTAAATAATGGTACGGAATCCTTCGTGCGCGAGTGCAACGCGCACTTGGCCGTTTTTTTTTAACCGACTTCAATTTCATAGAAGGAGGAGGTTTCTGTATTCGATTGTGGCTATTTTTTAGGGTTCCGTACCCAAAGGGTCAAACGGGACCCTAAAAAATAGCGGGACCCTATTACTGAGACTCCTCTGTCCGTCCGTCAGTCTGTCACCAGGCTGTATCTCATGAACTGTGATAGTTAGCCAGTTGAAATTTCTGTTGCCGCTATAACAAATACTAAAAACACATTTAAAATTAATATTTTTTTCCAATCTCGAGGTTCTCATCCAATCACCGAAGTTATGCAACGTCGGGCGGGGTCAGTACTTGGATGGGTGACCGTTTTTATAGATAATGGAACGGAACCCTTCCTGTGCGAGTCCGACTCGCACTTGGCCGATTTTTTTTATCTGTGTTCACCGATTACTCCGACACCTGTGATCCGATTTTAGTAATTCTTTTTTTGTTTGAATGTAGTTACCTCCTAGTTTGTCCCATTTTAATTTGGTTCTGTTCTGATGATGGGATCCATGAGGAATTGAGGGAACTCCTCATTTTTAAAGGCACGTCTATGGTGATTTGGGTGTTTTCTTAAACAACTCGAGTATTTTCTCTCAAACATGATAAAGTGGATCTGATAATGATGATTTTTTTAATGTAGTATGTTCACCGAATACACCGACACCCGTGGTCCGATTTGAGTAATTCTTTTTTTTTTGTTTGAAAGAAGTTACCTCTAAGGTGGTCCCATAATATTTTTGGGTCTGACCTGATGATGGAATCCATGAGGAATTGAGGGAACTCCTCAATTTTTAAGGGCACTCTTAAGCAACTCAAGCATTTCCTCTCGAAAACTACCAATTTGATGTACTGCAGCTGTAGCCTTACCACGAGTTTGACTCTACATATTAGCTGACGTGTTCGTAACTTACTTTCTATATATCTCGCTCGCACTAATAGGATACCAGTATGAGCGAGATGCATAGAAAGTAAGTTACGCTATCGAATATGTCAGTGTCAAAGTCGTGGTATGGTTACTTACTGATTATGAAGACCACGAGGGAAGCCCTTTTGTAATTGGGTGTATTATGATTTTTATGTAAGATGTGAGGGGTAGGTGTAAGAGGTGAAGGTAGACAGTGGTGGTGAAGGTAGACGGGGGTCTGAGGTTGGGGGTTGAGGGTTGGGGCTTGACGAGTCAGGGTTTGTGAGGTTAGGGGTTGAGGGGGGCGGTGAGTTTGTGGATCGGGGATTGAGGGGTTGGGAGTTGAGGAATCGGGCGATAGGAGTTGAGTGGTCGGGGTTGTAAGTTGAGGGATTGGAGGGAGGGAGGGATTTATTAAACTTAAAGAATTCATTATGGTAAACATGATTGGCTTTTCATTCATGCGTCACGCGTCACTCAAAAGCCCTTAAAACTAAAAATTAAAAATAAAAACTTTTTACAAAAAAAAGTAAACCGACTTCAAAAAAAATGCATATATATACTTAAAAAATGATAATTTATTTCATTATTTTTGAAGTCGTTTTACTTTTTTTTGTAAAAAGTTTTTATGTAATAGTTAACTTAGAACAGATAAATCAAGATCATAAAGTTGGATTTCGAACACTGCCCTAAGGTACAATACGGTACGGTTCAACTTTAGCTGGAAACAATGTGTTTTGTGTTATTTTGATGATTACTAGATGGTAATTACTGTCTTAAATGAAAGTATCCTCAGTCACACTCCCCCAGCAAAATGAAGTAAGTGTAACTGCATTGTAAGTGCATGCTAGAATGCCCTTTTTAATTATAAAACGTAATAACCATGATACTAAATTCGGGTGTTCAGTGCCGGATTAACCCTTAAGCAAAATAAGCACTTGCTTAGGGCACCACGTCTAGGGGGGGCACCAAAATCGTAGGAAAAAAAACGCGCAGGCTGCATCAGCATCGCAGTTGTAGTGGAGTATGTACACGAAACTTTTTGATATGTGTGCAAGTACCCATCTAATAACGAAGGGTCGTAAGAGCTTGAGGACACGTTAGCATGTCTCCAACGTAGGACTTTGATTTGATTTTACGCGGAGGCACAGGTCTGGCTCTGAGATTTGTCAAAACACTTTTTCCCTAAGTAACCTGCAAAATAAGTTACAGATCAATCTTCTAGGGTGAGCATATTAATTATTATGACTTTTTTTAAGACGATGCTGATGTTGATGGGAAAACGTTATCAGTTATCTTGCACACAGGATGATGTTTGAGTTTGTATTTAAACTTCCGTGTGACATGTAGTAACAAAGTAGTATTAATGAAGTAACAAAATAATCGTAAATAAATCCATGGAATTAATAATACAGGTGGTAGGGTGATGTAGTGAATAAAATAAATTTCACGAAACTTGTTACCATAAGGTATAATTATTTGAAATTAGTTAGCACAAGTCTGTGGGATCCTCAGATAAATAGGTTTAATAGTCAAAAGTGGGAACAGTAGGTAAGATTAGTAAAAATAAAAAAAGATAATTTGATGTTATTATACTTATTATTTAATGAAATTATGCATAGATGACTGTCTCATCTACTGTAACATAAATATACGATTGCCCGATATCTTTTCGTATAGAAGAAAAGGCATTTTTGAACATTTTTGGCAAATAGCGTAGTCTTAGGTTTGATTCGGTTGGTATTGTAACTGTTTTTGCATATTCACCATCCATGCATTTTTTTATGAAATTACGGAAGTTTTCATTTTGTAGTTGCACCCAGGGTATGTTTGCTGCTATCATAAAATTTGTAAGGTTCATATTAAATTCACTTTGCCCTTTTTTTTCTACGTTTCCGACATGTTTGGTTGTCTCCAAATGTCTTTTAATATTGCTTACCTTCGTTGGTATATCTTGATTACAGGAAGAGCAGTATACGTGTTTGTCACGTACCTCCAAAAACGGAAAATTGCCATAATATTCGAGTAAAGATGACATTTTAGAGCGTTTTCTTGTACATTAGTAAATATAAATTTTAGCTAAATATAATCGTGAAGATACAATAGCTAAACAATAGCGAAGTCAATTTATTGCTCATCTGATTGACAATGTGTCAGTCAAAAACGTACTTACTCATTTCAAGTGGCGATATCGTTTAATAAAGAGGTTGATAAATGATAATTGTTTATGAAAATCAAAAATACTATTTGAAATCATAGATATAAGTGGTTTGACGTCATCCGCACTTTTTGTACGACCCCTGGTTATCACATATATTTATCGAGCCCTAACGCGAAAAACTTTTGTCTTGTGTCCCTGGGGTATTTTGGTCAAAATAAACGTCGGTATTTTGCTCTACGTAAACGTCGCTATCTTCCGCACAGTTAGTGCTTGAATTAATCTTTACCAGTGAATTAACGAGATTACTCCGAAAAATACATCTTAACCTTTTGAACGCCACGCCTATCGTACGCGGCGCGTAATCGTGAACCTTGTCAGTACGCATGAAGGTTGATATTGGGCTGTAGCCGCGCGCGTTATATGACGTCTTTGGCGGTCAAAAGGTTAACATAGTTGCACTGGGATTTTTATTCCAAATACTGCGAATAAGTTTTTGATGGCATCTTGATTCATTTTGTTATTTAGCAGTTCATCACTGAACATTAAAATAGCAGTACTTGACTGTACCATTGCGTCAAAACAAGGTCTTCTATAAATTTTAGTAGCTGCTCCATTTTTTTCTTTTTTATAAGAAATCTTTTTCAATTTTAAGGAAATGTTTTTTCCGTCTATAATTGCCTGCCGAGCTAAAGACATTTCCTTTGTAAGAGCACATCTGGGCTATAACCGCGAAAATCGAAGTTCGTCAATTGCGGGCATTTTTCGCTGTCACTCTAATTACGTCTTGGTGAGAGTAAAAGAGAAAGATCCCCGCAATTTGCGAATTTCGGTTTTCGCGGTAGGCCCCCTGTAAATATTTGGTTCGAATCTTCTTCGGCTGTGACTGCGAAGTGTTAAACGCAGTTTCGCTTTGAAGTTCACCTGTTTCTTTAGCTGTCTTGATTTCTGCCGCTATAGTATAACTAAAAATTTGTGTTGCAAGCGAAACATTCATTTTTTGAAAGGCATTAGGATTTAAATGTTTATCAGTAAGTTTTAATTAACATCTACTTTTGTTCGATTTCTTGTCTATCTCGAAAGTTTGTACCACATCTTTGAAAGACATTGTTGTACCATTGTCAGTACAAAAATCGTCATTTAAAAAAATATTTTGTATATTTTTGACAGCGTGTGGTATGTCAAAAATACCATAAATTTTACTTCCATCAACAACAAAAAAAGGATCATCAGTGGTAATACCTAAACATCTAAATAATTTTTGATTTCTACTCATTTGATCACAAATAATGGCTTTTGGATTGAGACCGCTAGCAGACAATTTTGTAATGACATATTTGATCATCCATTGCAAATCGTTTGTTTTTACATTGCTGTTACTCAAAAACTACGCTACGGGTAACTTCCATTTAGAAAATAAGCCGCGTACCAAAAAAAAAAACTAAAGCATATTTCTCGACTTTGGGTGCCCAACGATTACCACCCAGGACTTCAAACCCTTCTATGAAGTAATTTTTTTGATATTTCCAAATTTTGCTTAATTGACATTTCGTCAAAACATACAGTGCACATTTTGTCTTGAATGAGCATTATTTTTTATCTGTTCAAAAATTTCTGCTTGGAGTCCTGGGAAGAAAGAAAAGGAAATTTGACTTTTGTAACCACTTTCTTATACATGGTCGGCTCGGCAAAATAACACCTTGGTGCCTCAAAAACATGTACCCCGCTGGAGACTTGTAGTACAAAGCCAAGCAGAAGTATTTTTATTCTTTAGACCACTTCTTCGTTGAATTTTGTTTACGGAACTGCATTAACCCTTTTCCAGGCATAGTACGATTTATCGACCACATACGCGCCTTTAGAATTTCAACATTAGCATTCCGATTTAAGGTTCAAATTAGATTACACTTTCAGGAAATGTTACTTGTCTTCAAATGAATCATCAAAGCTGGATTAATTGGAATATATTTGGATTTTTTGGGAAAACCTTGTTTATTGGTGCGGCCTGGAAAAGGGTTAAGGTAATTATTTTTGAGATATTGCTACCAAAAGAATGATTTTCTAAATCAATTGTGTTGAATTTAGCTCTCAATTTTGATTTGAGCCTTCTTACTTGTTGCTTTAACGCTTTATTTTTTTTCGGAAGACTTTGTTACCACTCATATCGTTTTCGTTTACGTGATTGATCCAAAAGAGCGCAAGCGTGATAATGCGCTTCAAGGCCCCAGGAAACCGCAGGGCGCGTTTCATGTAGAGCCTGTAGAGCATAATCCGAGGCTGAACCACAAACATAATTTTCAGTGTTATAAAAAGAGAAATCGATGGCGTAATAAAAGGCCTGAAGGTCAGGTTCGGGGTTCCGTAAAGATCCAAGTATATCACCAACCAGTGTTGCCAGATGATATCTGAAAGAAGCAGTAGAAATCTAAAAAAAATCAGTAGATTCCGAAAAAAAAAAACAGTAGACAGTAAAAGTTGATATTGTAGTCATAAACATCGTCAGTAATTGCATGCAATAGTCTTAGGGCTCCTCTAAACGATGGCCCAGCGTAGGCCAGTCCAAGGGACGCAGCTATGCGGTGAAATGAGATAGCAATATCACTTGCTCCCTCTAACGCATAAATGCGTCCCTAGGACTGGCCTACGCTGGGCCATCATGTAGAGGAGCCATTAGACACTTACACCAAAGCTACCAACGCTTCATAAATGATTTTCGTCATCTTCATATATGTGGCTGTTAAACTTTGGTAAATATTTTTTTACGTCGTGAGAATAGCAGTTGGAATTTGAATATATCCGTTTTGTGTGCAAGATACCGCAAAGGGTCCTGTTGTGCAGTCTGTTTCGTAATTTTGTTTTATTTATATTTATCTGTGAAAATATCCTTTCAACAGTTGCGCTGGAGTGGGGCAGGCACATAAAATTTTTGACAAAGGTATTTAATACGGGAAATAGAGGTGCATCATCACAAAAGTTTTTTTTCGCTAACCTAGCCCAGTAGTCTTCAAGGTCACTGCTGTCACATTTCTCTTGTTTGACACCTGTGTTTTGCAGAAGTCTCCAGTCATTGTCAAGTGCATGTAAATCCTTTTTTGCACTAAACTCGGGAATCTCACAGCCAGGGGAGCAAGGGGGCTATATTTTTTGCTTTTAACTACCTCAGGATCCAATATTTCTAAATATTGTATGACAGGATCAGAAAAGTTAAATCTTTTGTAAGTATATCTGCGAAACTCCCTCTATGTAAAGAAGCAGTAACCTGAGCTCCCATATACATAGACTGCAGTTGTAAAAAAAATCTTGGGTTCTTGAATTGAACATTTTGAATGTTATTTGCTTGCAGATGGCTAGTTTGCATATAATTTGATAGCATACTTCTTACTAGTGTTTCCACATTTTTTTTCATTTGATGTATTTGTATTTTTTCAGACTGCATCAGTTTGTTTTGATTATTAAAGCTAGGGAGGTTGTTCAATCCATCTTAATATTTCTCCTGGAGCAGTTAGGCGCTCATTGCTTGCAGCATCAATAAAGTAATGTTTTAATGCTTCATACTGCTCTAAAATTCTTGAGATGGCTGCATGCAAAGCAAGGTTTTAACTCTAAAAATTGTTGAAACTCATTAAATTCTTTAATTCTTTTTGGGCTTGTTTGAATGTAGGTATATATGTTTCTATCTAAGTCTTCTACATATCTAGGTAATTTTTCTCAAGCATATGAGGCACAAAGGGCAAAGGAGTGGCATATACACTTCATTGTAAACAAATTAGGATAGGTCTTAAAAAATGATATTGAGGTTTCTAATACCTTTTTTTTCTAAACTGAATAGTTTGCGCGAGAGACACTTCCAAAGTGGTAAAAAGTGTGTCCCCCACACACTGATAAAAAAAAAAAGATATACATTACAATGCAAACTTCCACCGAAAATTAGTTTGAACGAGATCTAGTAAGTAGTTTTTTTTTAATACGTCATAAATGGTACGGACTGGTCCGACTCGCACTTGACCGCTTTTTTTTGAGCTCAGAGGATAGCTTGTTATGCAATAACTGTAGTAAATTTGTACTTATTTAAATTAAAGTATGAGTAGGCTCAATCAAGGGGTTCTGGAGCTATATAAGAGCCTAGAAGCCCAAAAGCTATTTGTGAGGGGTCTTATTGCTATTCTAGTCAACTTGTTTGCAAGAAAGTGTGGTCGGCGGTATCAAATGAAAAAGCCCTGTTTACACGTAAAGGTATTAGAAACGTATGGGTTTGAAGAAATTTTTTTTTTTGAGTTTCAGTTCTATGTATGGGGAACCCCCAAAATTTATTGTTTTTTTTTCTATTTTTGTGTAAAAATCTTAATGCGGTTCATAGAATACATCTAATTACCAAGTTTGAACAGTATAGTTCTTATAGTTTCGGAAAAAAGTGGCTGTGACATAATCGGACAGACAGACGGACATGACGAATCTATAAGGGTTCCGTTTTTTGCCATTTGGCTACGGAACCCTAAAAACAAAATGTCGAGACCTCCAATAGCCAGTCGTGTGTTCCAAGTTGAATGTATGATTTTTAGTCATATTATTTGGACCCAACATGGTTCGAAAGTTAGAGGGAGGAACTATTCTTATTTTCTTTCAGAGCGATTATTTACGAAAATATTATCTTTATCTAAAATGGTCATTAAAGACCCGTATTTGTTTTTAAAAGACCTATCTAATGACAGCCCACACCGTAAGCTAAACACTTGTGCGACATGTTTCGGAGAACCTATTAGGTCTTCATTTTCAATCATGTCTAGTTCATGTGAGCATTCACGCTGGTCATATTTCTTTTTTGCTTATGTTAGACTCACAAACGTTTCAATTTGATCCCACGCCGTGCTTATTGTAAGCTTGGCTCAGTTAACTATGAACTGCAACATCCTATGTATACCTTATATTTCGCAAATAAATGACTTATGACTTACGACTTATGACGTCACAAAGTTTATGACTTCCCCCTCCCTCTTGTCACAACATGTCACATTTTCTTGACCCCCTCTCTCCCCCTTGACGTGTGATCTAATTAATGGATGACCTCTTGGGGCTAGTCCGGTTTCCTCAGAATGTTTTCAGGAAGGCAGTGTTAATGAACATAACAAAATAAAATAATACTAGGCGAAATAATTATTTATTAATAGGGCACGCTTCTCTTGTGCCACTCTTAAGAGAAGCCTGTTTTGAGGATAATGCATCCCTCGAGCAGCGCCCCCTTCCAATTCCGCTTCAGATTCGCCTATTATTGGAAGATTTCTGGAAAAAAGAAAAACCTATTATACCTATAAAGTAAAATAATCAAAAAAACTTTTTACAAAAAAAGTAAACCGACTTCAAAAAGGATAAAATAAAATATTATACTTTTTTAAGTATATGCGTTACCAACTGATATGTTTGAAGTCGGTGCCTTATCGTAGGTTTATATTAAAATTTCTTATCATAATATCATATTGTTGCATTAAAACTACTTTGATTAAGCTAATCGCAAGATATAAGGTAATTGCAACAAAAAAAATTGAAGTCTCACAAGTTATTTTCTTAACACATTATGACGTTAAGATTTTATAATTAAGTGGATAGTTAAAAAAATTGTCCATTTCTGCCTGAAATACAAGGAATCCTAGTAAAGGTATTTGTAAACCACTTTTCTCTAATAACAATTCTTAGTCTTTAAGAGCAACCAACGTAGGTACAATACTTTTTCAATGGATGTGGTAGGCAGCTGCCCCCAGTCTCCCATTTCAAAAAATCCATGTACATGGGCAAGAGGTTATAAATAGTTGCATGTTTTATGCTATTCTTGCATTTATTCAGCAAAAGGAAGTAGATATAAAAAAGAATATAACTAAAGTAAAGAAACATATCTAAATACATATATTTACAAATAAAAAATGGGGGCTAGCTCGTCGCCCGATGGTAGGGTGCCCAGAAGGCTGGTGGCATTACCGCGCTGTATGGCGATGCCAATTCGCTGGGCAAGGAAAGAACCAGCCCTCTGGTCACCCGTAGCATCAATGAGACGCTTCGCCAGCTCTCTGAAAATACAATGGGCTCCGGGTCCCCAGGGTCCGAGGGTCTCCACCCCAAACGGCTCAAACATACAACCGGAATCAATGGATACATATTTGCGCCGTTTGAGACGCTCGGCTGCTTCGGCGGCCGTTCCGGCCTTGGTCGAGGTCCCTGGGAGGTGGGACGGCGCAAGGGTATCCACACATGTGGCGTCCCAAACTAAAGGCCGTCCCAGCTTCCAAGGAACCAGAGTCATGCCGTCCGGCCGCTTGCCATCGTCCCTGTCTAAGCCTGTGGGCTCTAGGACGGCTGGTGCCCCGGCACTGGTAAACGCCCGGCGCAGAATGTCATTGATACTGGCATGGCGTGGGATGCGGCCTGCGCTCCTGCTGCAGGACAGACCATGAAGGCCCCTACCAGTAACATTGGCACCACAATGACATTTGTGCGGGGCAACACAGACCGCACCGAGTCGCAGTGCCATCGAGAGTCTAAATGTTTCGTTGCTAAGAAGAGTGCCTAGATTTTTGGAGGGTACAGCATGTAACCACGCCCCTGACTCCCACTCGGAACAAGCAAGGAAGCGAGCGCGCTCCGCGGGGCTGGTAAACGTTTCGTACAGGTGATCCCGTACCAGCACGCAGAGCGGCTCGTCCCATTGTCTTTGCGAGCAGGCGGTCGTAGGCAGGTCAGAGTTGGGGCAGATGACTCTCCAAAGCTCTATGGCATCTGTAGCAAAAGAAATTTTGAGATCACTAGGGTTTTTTAGGATTTTGGAAACTAAACTTTGAGTGCTATGGATTGATGAAAGAAATGCCGGAAGAGATATGATCGAAATTTTGCGGATCCCAATACCTCCGTGCCTGATAGGAAGGGAGGCCTGGGACCACTGGTTGTTGTCCAAATTTATATTGATGACGGATGAAAGGGTGGTCTTTATAACATTGTCGAGTTTTTCCAAAAGTTCAGGATACAACCAAAGGTGACTGCAACGGAGGGCATACGTAAATTTTGGTACAAAAAGGCAATATTTAATTAGAGTGTAAGCCATATGGGCATTAATTTGGAGCAAGCGGTCGGTAAATTTAATGAATTTTTGGTAGGTAATTTTGATCAACAAAGTCCGGAAAAGATTCGTCAAGTACAGGTGACCCAAGGAGGTGAAGCGAGGCGGTGTCTATGACTTGGATGCTTGGTGCGATTGTGCGAAAACTCGATAACGCAAGGCCTCTTTGACTATACGCATCTGGAAAAAATAATTCACATTTAGCGAAATTGAATTCGAGGCCTATTTCAGCAAATTTATGGGTAAGAGTTTGCAAATCATTTAACACCACGTTGACGTCACCCCCCAGGGTACCGTCATCTAAATACCAAACATTAAAGCTACAATTTAGACTCTCGATGATGGGTTGAATTGCCAAGCTAAACAAAGCCGGACCCAAGGGATCTCCCTGTTGACATCCGACAGAAGACAATATGGAATTGTTTTTGAAAAATAATTTTGAGGGGGTACTATAACATTGCCAAACAAAGTTGAAAAGCTCCGGTGTTTTTTCTTTGACTTGAGCCAGCAAGGTACCACGGTCGACAGAGTTAAAAGCATTTTTAACATCAACTTTTACCAAAACCTCACATTCTTTTCTATTAATGAATGTCCATAATGCATGCACCGCCGCCTCACAGCCGCCCTTCAAGCCAAAACCCAGCTGCACGGGCTGGAAATAATTGGACAATTTGGTTGACACAGCAGTGCAACAGCATTTGGCGGTCAGGCGACGGTAGGTTGACCCAACCGCTATTGGCCTAATTCCACCATCTTTTTTGGCCAATGCACACGGTGCCACGTAAAGGACATTGGTTATATCCGGGTTTACCGATCCCGAGAGCATGAAATTGGACAGGGCTGTAAGCTCTTTAAGAAGCGAATCAGCAGCTTCACCACATGTGTGGCTTAGAAGGTCTTTCAAATGCTGAGGAGATAAACCGTCGAGACCGCCCGCAGAGCCATTCGGAAAGGAAAAAACAGATTTAAAAATATCGTCAGAGGACACATGGAGACAAGGGCCGGATGGGTCAGGTGGATCAGGGAGCGACAGGTTGGCATCCGGGGTGGGGTGTTTACTTCTTAGGGCTTCAAGGGTGTCCGCTGTGTTAGGAGCTATTATGTCACTGGAGAATAATAGCCGCGCAGCTCCTTTGATATTCCCTTCCCCCATCTTGGTTTCTACACTACGTGTTAGGGACAAATTTTGTTTAAGCCTAGATCTCGGCAGATCATTCAAATCATGTGGGTTGATGCAGTTCTGCTTAATTAATGAAGTCAGTGAAATTCCTCTTTGCTTAGCTTGTTTAACGTGTAGTACTCGATAGGGAAAAGTAAGGAGGTGCTCCCAGGACTCCTGCGTATTTTGGGTTATGGCGGATTTTATGTCTTCTGCAAGTTTGTGAGCGACCTGAATCCGTGCGCTCCGAGGAATACGTTTTACTAGCGGAACCGACTGTTTAAGTGCACTTAACTTTTCAGAGAACGGCTGGACTTGTGTGGTGACGTAAGCAGGCTGTGTATTTGGGATAGTGAGACTGATGTGCACACGGCTGATATGTATGTTAAGCCCCTTTTGGCTTTTAAAAGAACGGGTGCAATGTGGGCATGGTACCAGATTATCCACGGGAAGGGAGGCATTTGTCAGGGGACCCGTATTGGTTGAGCCACTATCACAATTAAACATGATTTAAAGACTATTACAATGGCAGTAAAATAACTAAAATTATACTCGTATATACACAACACAGCACGGGAAAAAACTACTTACTAGTACAGTACTTATCTAAGATAATAATAATAAAAGGATATAAAAAGAGTCAATGTAAGGAAATACGGCGAGCCGATCCAACCTCTAGCGTCCATCATTCCGTCATCGTAGCGTCATTTTTCAGCACTTCCGGTCACAAAACGGTATACTCGTACTGATCTTAATGATAATTATGCAGTAGCATTGCGAAAATTGGTTGAACATACGAGAAATCATTGTTTACAAATATTCAAGAGACTTTTTCATTTGTTGACACATGTCACATTGGCCGGGTGGGCTTCCTCGCACCATAGTGGCCCGGGCCGCGGTCTCCGCAGAGAAAAACCTCTGCTTACTCGTTATTCATACGTTTGCTAGCACTTTTATAGGTGGAGTTGTACATGGGTATGTGTTCGGTCACCGCAGAGAAAATATGAGGAGCGGAGGCCTAAACATGGTAGGTAAACATAAATTTAATTTATTCATAGTGTCCAATGTCCATGCAATTTTGCAGATCGCTATTTGACGCGCCATACATCACCTAAAACTAACAGCTGACTTGCATGGAACGACTCTGGGTATCTATGTACTTAATCGCGGAAAACGTCAAACATTTCACAAATATTTATACTAAAATATTATAACAACGGTTATATGTAATTGTAATATCTTAGAAATTACAAAATAGTATTTGACTACCTATTTGTATCCGATTTAGCAGAATGAATGATAGATGAGTTGTAACAAAACGTACTAATCCCGATTTAAAGTAATCCCCATTGGCGTTGTCAGGGATTACTTTGGCGATCTTATGGTTTACAAGAAAATAAAATTGATTCGATTTATTCTAAAATTTCTAATTATGAGTTTGTAGTTATTACATACCAACTGAATGTTTAGCGAATGAATTCCTTTTCTGTTTAAAAACTACGCCATGCGGTAAAGGTTATGGAAATATTTTTACTTGGGGTGCAGTCTACTGTGCCTAAAATGTTAGCAACCCCATATGAACACCTCTCATTTCCTGGGAAGACTATCCATGTGTCCTTGAGTCTGTAAACAATCCAACACTTTCATGATTTGGTACTTTAGCTACACGTATAAATACATAATATATGTAAGAGTGGTAAAGAAGTTGCATATAATAACAAAAATAAGGTATGATTCTGCATTGAAATATTTAGGTAGAAACACTTCAAATACAAATAGGTACCAAATTTACCAAAATCCACATTCAATTTTCTTTCTTTCTGACTGCGTCTTTTTGCCTTCATATGTGATCATACTGATTACGCTGTATAAAAGGAACATCATTGTAGAAAAATCTCACTGCACATCCATACTCGTATTTTTTTACCTTCTTACCTCCAGTGTCAGTGGTATTCTGTACCTAAATGGACATACCTTCTATTCACCGCAGTTACAAATTGATCCAAGTACCGGCTGAGGGTAGACTGAGCAATGGACAAGCCATGGTCTTGTCTAGTTCCCCGTTGGTAACTACCGTCAGCCAATAGGTGCAGTGATGTTAAAACCTAAAACAAAGACTTGTAAGTAGGTATATCATTATGAAATAATGATTATGATCAAGGTGGTAAAGGTAACGGGAATGATTTGAGGAATAGTGCAACATTATATCTTTACTTTAAGATGTGCCGGCAATCCATCGCCATGTTGAGGTTTGAGGTCGGCGTCAAGTTCAGCACACATACAGTGCTAATTCTTTGCGCACCCTATATATGCGCCGAAACTCCTCGTCGGGCTTATCAAACGGGTTGCATGCATCCCTTATAGCCCGGCGTTGAAGTTTTCTGTTTTGTTTTTCTTCGATAGCAGCAGTTGCCAAGAAGAAATGATATCTTGCCATCCCTGAAAAATGTATTGATAATGTTATATGTAAATAAATGGAGTTCAATTGTATATATAATGAAAAAAACAGATACTTACTGATATTTAACTCCAAAAATTTGTATTTTGCACCATTTATATAGCACAAGAGCACTTATCGTGACCCAGTGAGCACTATGATAAAATAATCAAAGTCTAGCCGTCAAAACTCGACTATATCTTATCTTATACCTTTAAACGAGCAATTCTTGTATATATATATATATATTTCTGTGATCTCGGAAACGGCTCTAACGATTTCGCTGAAATTTGGTATATGGGGGTATACAATCGATCTAGATTAGTCTTATGTTTGGGAAAACGCGTGTTTTCATGCGTTATTCTTTCGACGCAGAATATGGTCGCTAATTTCGTGTTGCCGGTCACTGTCCGTCTGGTCCAGCGGGTTAAGACGCGGACGGCTAGAAACGAGTATTACGGGTTCGAATCTCGCCCGGTGACTAACTTTTTTTTTTTTTATATGTTCAAGTTTATATACCTATATATATATATATATAAACTTGAACGGTCGCCCAGCGGTTGCAGCATGGTTCCATTTTTATCACTTGTCACTATTCCCGTCACTTTCGCGCTTACATACTTGTTAGAACGTGACAGGCATGGTGACAAATGATAAAGAGCCGACCATCTTAGCCCTACCAAGTATGTAAGCGCGAAAGTGACAGGCCTAGTGACAAGTGATAGAAATGGAACCATGCTGCCACCGCTGGTACTATTTAATTATTCAACAAACGTTGCCATTTACAGTCTATCGCTGTCAAAAGTAGACAAAACGGTATAAATGCTATAAAACGGTATAAATCTAGACAAGTGTGATTTATATCATTTAACTTATCCACTTATCAACTAAGTTTAAGTTAGAAATTTAGACAAATGACAAATTATCCACCGACCATGTTATGCAGTAAATTATTTAACATCTATCGCTGTCAAAAGTGGAAAAGACGTCAAATCAATAAAAACTGGATAAAATGTTAGTTATATTATCATTTATACAGCCATATCATTTATAAAATCGACCATAATTGCCCTGCTGTGATTCCTTTGTGAGAAGGTACCCTTATAAATGAACGTGACAAGTTCATTAAGGTGATATTTAAATAATAGTTCTTATATAGCATATAAAATAAAATTGATTTTAAAAAGAAATGTTATGATGCCCATTCATAAGGGTGCAGGGCTTATCCTGAAGCACATTCAACGAATCACCTACAATTAGAAAATATTTACAATTATTTAAGCCTCAGCAGTAAATATAATACATACTTTCTGCAGAAGAAAGCTCTGAGAAAATATAGATTGTGGATCATAAATTGCACTACGCACATAATCCACACCTTTGCTACTATTAGTATAAATAGTGTAGTAATTATTATCAGAAAGGAATTGTAACATTTCTACATCACTAGTAACCGAATCAAGTATTTTAATTGGTTCTTCTTCTTCTTCTTTGTCAGGGGCTATGTAAGCCTCTACAGCCTAAATATCACTGCGACCATTCCTGATCTATTGTGATCACCACCTACTACAACTCTCGATCCAAACCTGTAACTCCAAACAGCTGCAGGATCTTCTTGATCTCGAGAGACCCTAACTCCTCCGGACGCAATGTGTGTCCGCCCAATTGAGTCACGAGTGCGCATTAGGCAAGGGCATTCTGCGAGGATGTGCAAAGGTGTCTCCTCTGCCTCCATACAGAGTCTGCACCGCCCCATGTCACGTTTCCCCATGTCACGTTTCCGTAGTGAGCATGTGCTTATTTAGGCCGCAGTTCTCAGTTAGCACCCTTACCAAGTTGCGTAGTTGGTTCCTAGACAGCGCTAAGGCGTTCGAGGCCGCCTTATTGCTGAAGGCCTTGATAAGCGCCTTGGAATGATTCAAGCCTGTAGTTTCTCAAATTAGTCTATATAAAAATGTATCAATAATTATCCGTTCTGTAGCGGTGCACGGCAACCACTGCTAGACACCAAACTTGGTCCGGACGCGGACCGCATGTTTGTAAGATTCAAAGATTTTATTTGTACAACATAGGTAGATTACAAGATGTTACATAAATATTTTGGTATCACTATGTCGTGCCTATTGGCATACAAATTCAATAATCACCCTGCTGACAACCAACGGAGGAGGTCAAAAGGTTTGATTTATATAAAAGTTTCGTAGGTGAGCTGTAACATTGCCATAGAAAATTGTAGGTTTCGGGGATTTTTTCCTTGATTTGGGTCAGCAGGGCGCCTCGGTCCACAGAATTGAAAGCGTTTGTTACATGACGCTTTTTTTTGTGTATACATTTTTACTAAGTCCCTGGTATCTCGCTGCTATTTATAACTTTGGTTAAGTTCGCGAACGGCTGGACCGATTTCGCTGATTTTGGTATTACAATATTTTTAGATCCAGGGACGGTTTGAACGGTGAAAAAATATGGAAAGATTGGAAGGAAAATAGTAAAAACAGTAATGTTATTTTCCCATACAAACTGTTCTTACGACGACATGTTAAATAAGAAGTGTCTGCATATTTGCTCTGATCTGATCCGAGAGGACCTTAACACATACCTGACACTGCGGGGATGCGTAATGCATCGCAACCATATTGTGATTTGTAGTGTTTAATTTAAGATATATTGTTATAATATGTATGTTAGTTTTAAGGTATTTATTTATGGGCCACTAGTTGCCTGAAATAAAGATTTTCATTACAATTAATTTGAGGTCAAAAATGAAAAATAAACGCCCGCTATCTTGGATTTCTGCACTTTTGCTGCTCGGATCCTCATGGATAAATTCAAGATATATTTCCAGATATACGTACAATTTGCGGAAAAAAATATAATGTTAATTAACCCTGTTTTCGCCAAAAAATTAAGAAAATTCGGAAGGTATTTAATATTTTTTTTCAAATGAATCTTCCATTGTTAATCATTTCAGCCCCTCGTACAGTCAGCGTCAAATACTTTGTAGCAGTCAAAGTGGCCAAATAGTTCGGTACACCATACTAAATATATGGTGTACCGAACTATTTGGCTACTTTGGTTGCTACAAAGTATTTGACGCTGACTGTACAAGATATGTTGAATCAAATTGTAATCATTCATGTACCAAATGATTCTTGTTTACTGCAAAATTGAGAACCGAAACGACACTTCTCAATGCAAAACTTGAAAAGGACTCCCAAGAAAACTCATTAAAAAAGAGGTTTAAAAGAGAAGATGAAAATTTGAACTGTTCCAGCCCCTAGTTTAGGAAATGAACATTTAAGTACGTTACCAGTTTTTGAGAATAGTTACGTCGTAATCTTGAATGAAAAAGGAAGCATTTTACAAAATACGCTCGTCTGTAGGAATAAGGCCTCTTAAGCATCAAAGCACTCTTGTTCGAGCTGCTGTCGTCAAAAATATTTTACTGACGATATTCTTGCACCATATATCATTTTCAATGGTTCTCGCAATTCATTAAAAAGTTAGGGAAGGTCTCCTATGATCATTTATGTATAGCAGCTCAAGATCCCACCAAACCCACATTTAAAAAACACCTTGTATGAATAAATAGTAAATAATTATTTATTTGTTATTATATCAAATATCAAATATCAAACATTTATTCAGCAAATAGGCCACAGGGGCACTTTTACATGTCCATTTTTACAAACCATAAATTAAAAAAAAAAAAAAACAATTACAAATATCGAATCTATGAAATAATAAATACTTTATTAGAGATGTATACTGTCTCTTATTAGATGTATCTTGTATCTTTATTAGAGATGTATATATAAATAGTATTAGGTTTTATATACAGCAATATTTCACTAAAATCGTAACTGCAATTTATATTCTTTAATTTAATCACCATTGAAAATATGACTCATAAAAATTATGATGGAAAACATTATGAACTGAAAAAATCAGACGTTAAAATTGATGGGAACCAATAGGGCCCCGTTTATTCTAAGTCTTGAAGCTACTTGAAATTAAATATAAAATGCACTATGATTGTAAATAATGTATATGGCATTTGAAACTGTCTTGAGAAGTCGTTTTTTTATATGTATAAAATATTGTATTATTATAGTTCGTTTCATCAACGCTGACGCGCAGATTTGTCAGATCTGACATTTAATAACATAACAATTCAAGGCGTAACAACGAGTCGAGGCACGGGTCTTCATGAATGACACAATATCTATACCTATAGTTACACAATATATGTAGTGAAGAGCAAATATAATTAACAAATATGTAATGGTTATTTTAATAACACAAATTCCGTGAGATAACTAGATATTAAATGTATTAAAAGGAACTGACGTATTTTAAATCAAATATTACTCAACATGTACGTTTCACTCCATACTGAGTAGCGTCATCGGGAACATGCGTTGGCGGACCGAAGCTGACTTGCGGGCTGCCAGCTCTCAGCGGGAGACGACCGCGGCATAGGAGGCAAGACACTACCATCGTATTCAGCATTATTCTCAAATGATAGGTTGGTATGGGCACCCTCACTCCATCTGATTATGATTACTTATTTACTAAATGTAGTCGTATTTACGTACCTATTTAGATTACATTTTGTCCAATACTGTTAAGTACTAATGTCCGCGACCTAAAGTATGTAAAATTGAAAAATAGGTTCGTCACTTACGCGGTTTTTGTAAAATTTTGCTAGTTATGTTCTTTTTATAAGAAAATAAAACAACTCTATAGAAACTATCTTCTTATTCTATGAGAGAGGTACATGCTTATTTTACTTAACTATGTGGATTTATTTTAATCCTCACATCCGCTGCTGTAGTCATCGCTATCTACCTTCAGAGACGACGATTATTAAGACGTTGGATACAAAATGGATTGGTAGAATTGATGGATTGACCAAAAACTGCAACATTTTCCTCAAGTCGCGTACTTTGTGAGAATTTAGGGGAAGTGAAGACTCATAAGCACGTTTTAAATTCAAGTATATTATATTTAAAATTAAGTCTTTTTACGTGAACCCATACAGTTATGTTCTTTTTGTAAAAAAATATATAGATATGTAGTTTTTGTAAAATGAGTATATTTTTAGGACTGATTTTGGACAATGGGGTCATTTTTGGACACTATATTTTGCTCTACTTGTATGTACATCCCGCTCAGACAAACACTAAGATACCAATAACTCAAATCTGCCAAAAATGTTAGTTATGTGGTTTTTGGTAAACATGCTTTCATTTTTCCTGTGGCAGGCGCATGATGGTTAGCGTTATACATGTGGGAAGTTAAACTTCAATTTTTATTATCTTTAAATTTTGAATTGAGTTGGCTAAAAGAGACATACACTGTCATTATCAAGCTGTAAATTTTATAACAAAATTCCGTAAGTACATGAAAAAAAGGTACTGTACGTTCTACTAAAAATTCTATTCCATAACTATTCCTATGTATGTCATATTATTAACAAATATCTGGGAGACCAAGCTTTGCTCGGAAACATAAAAACTCAAAAATGTACGTTCTTCCAGAGATAAGACAGCTTTCTAGATCGATTTTTGCTCCCGAAAACCCCTTTATAGCAAATTTCATCGAAATCGTCAGAGCTTTTCCGAGATCCCCGAAATGCATACTAGAATTGTTCGTTTAAAGGCATAAAATAATAAGAGTTGGAAGTGACCACTTCTGACCCTTAGGGCTTGTGGCGTCGATCCAGTGCCTGACAAGTGCTGCGCGCGTTTCTCGCGAGAGGTGCCAGATTTCCCGCCAGTTTCCCAAGTGATGCTGCGTAACGCGGACGGTTGCGAGGGAAAGTGCGCACAGTTTTATCGAGTTATTTACATCAATTTGTGGCAGATACAATTTACTCCGACCAATTATAAATATTTCAGCAGTCAAATTTTTGAGCATTAATCTATTCATGTAAGAAATCAATAAATTAAACTGTTTAAAGTTTTCTTCAGGTAAGCCTCTTTCCATAAGCATTGTTTGTATTTTATCATTCACAGACACTCTTATATATGAACGAGTGTATTAGACTCTTAAACATTTTCTATTTCTAATGATTAATGAACCATACATTAGATATTTTATCAGGATTATATTGATATTTTATAATTAATTATTATGACATGATTAGGTACCTAATAATAGATTTATTGTTTTGCGTATTTTAAAATGTTGGAAGAGTATTTTTACTTTTTACTTCCAAGCTCTTATTTGATGTGCCCTGTTACTATGTAAGTTTGTTATTCAGTGTTGGTTAAATCTAGGAAGCTAAGTTAGACTCACTTCCCGATGTCCGATTGAGCTGAAAATTTGGATACATACTCAGTCGGGTGACAAGTGACATTGCAATATTTATGGCACCATCTACTTGATCTGATGATGGATTTTAGATCTCGGTGATGACCAGTTGCCTGTGGTAAGAAAAGTACCTTCTACAGTCAGCGATAAAATGCCAAACTTGCTTGTACCAAAAATGATTTTTTTGCCATAAACTTATTTATGATAGTTTATTTTATATTTATTAGGTACTTCACTTTATTCATTATAACAACATACTTTGGCATAATAAGTAAATCCAAAAATATAACGAAATAATAGGTATACGTTTGAAAGAACATCAAGATACTCAAGAATAATAAAATTGAGTCATGCTGTATGGATATTCCTGTACCACATTTTAATTTAATTTGAGTATAATAGTTTTTAATTGTGGCGAAGCTACATTCTGTATTACAAAATGGAAAGTTTCATGCCGCGCGATTTTTCAACGAGGCGAATTTATACAACATTTAATTAAATATCTGCATATACACGGTTATATTAGGGTTCCGTAGTCAACTAGGAACCCTTATAGTTTCGCCATGTCCGTCCGTCTGTCTGTCTGTCTGTCTGTCTGTCCGAGGCTTTGCTCCGTGGTCGTTAGTGCTAGAAAGCTGAAATTTGGCATGGATATATAAATCAATAAAGCCGACAAAGTCGTACAATAAAATCTAAAAAAAATTTTTTTTAGGGTACCTCCCCTACACGTAAAGTGGGGGTGAAATTTTTTTTTCGCTTCAACCCTAGAGTGTGGGGTATTGTTGGAAAGGTCTTTCAAAACTAATAGGGGTTTTCAAGAAACATTTTATGATAAAGTGGATATATTCGGAGATAATCGCTCCGAAAGAAAAAAAAAATGTGTCCCCCCCCCTCTAACTTTTGAACCATAGGTCCAAAAAATATGAAAAAAAATCGTGGAAGTACAGCTTAAGAAAGACATTAAATGAAAACTATAGCGGACATGATTAGTTTAGCTGTTTTTGAGTTATCGCAAAAAGTTTTCCCTTCATAGTAAAAAGACTTACTTTAATTAGGTACTGATTATGCAAATTTGCCTATTTGTTTAACTCGGGTGAAAGGTACCGTTTTTAATACCTTGGTTAACAATTTACTATACCTTAAGCTCCAGTTTAGCTTATTGTGACGGAAGAGTAACTAACTACGGAACCCTACACTGAGCGTGGCCCGACATGCTCTTGGCCGGTTTTATTTTTCGTTTTGAACTGATATGCTGCCAAACTGGGTAGCCGCTGCGATACAAATAATATCTTCATCAGTTCTGGCTCCAGTGCCGATACAGCCGAACAAACGAGTGTAGTTCGTTTCCCGAACTTGGTCAGGATAATTCTCATTCGTAGACTTCCAGACTTTGTACACTCTTTCATTAATATTCAAATCAAAATGTATTGATTATAATATCACATTATAAAAAACAGCAAAACCACAGAAACTAGCTATTCTGCAAAACCTTATAAATACAAACTGTTTGAAAATAGTTTAATATTATGTAACATTTTAAGTAAAGGGGCTCACTGATTAACAGTCCGCCGGACGGTATCGGACTGTCAGTTTTTCGGAACTGTCAACTTTTTGTTCTAACTGACAGGCCGATACCGTCCGGCGGACTGTTAATCAGTGGGCCTTAATTTATTCCGTTTTGTGTTTTCCGAGCCTCCTAGGCGATCAGGCACATGAAAGACATTGGACAAGGTACAAATGACTCTAGAGCATATAGCTCGTGTCATCCACGATGACGCGCAGATTTGTGAAATCTAACCTTAAATAACATGACATTATGAGTCAAGGTATGCACGTGAATACACAATCTATATCTATCAAACGATGTTTTAAGAATCCGCACCCGAAGCATGACAAACTGAATCCTGTTACTAAGCTTACGTTATGTATGCCACTAACGTTATTTTTCTCCGAGACTGTTGTTGATTTCTTTTTTACGATCTGTCCAATAGCGAACATATTCTCATGCACTGGCCTGTGGTTAAAATTTATCTAATTGTATTGCCGCTACAACATTCATCATATTAGCATCTTATGTTCAATAAGTAATGAAGTGGAAAGGATGCAGCTAATTTGATGGCTTCTGAGGTGTTTTGTTAACCGTGAAAATAGATAGAAATCGCTAGGAGCGAGGGTTGGTGAATATGGAGGAGGCTCCATAAATTCAAAACCAGAATATTTGATAGCAGCTATCGCAACACATGACTTATGTGCGGTGGCGTTAACTGGGTGTTTTGAAATCAAACTACTTTTGGAAGTTTGCCTCCTCGTTCCTCACAATATCACACGATTTTTTTATTTGTTCTGCATAATAAGTCCCCGTGGTAGTGGATTCATGATCGAGGTATTCAATTATTACCATTCTTTAGCTATTCCAGAAAAGGCCTTACCGGCGAACGGAATTGCCATATTTTTTTTAGGGGTCGGGGATTATGGACTTTTCCAAGTTATGGATTGTTGTTTATTAGTTTCCGGGTCTTATTTAATGTCGAAGCGTCCATAATTATAAATCAAGCCAAAATCATTCAGGATCTGGAGGTTTCAAAGATTTATATGGTCGCGATAGCAAAGGTGGTTGGACTGGACCAACTTTTTAAGAAGGCAGTAACCTACTACAGTTAGACTAAGAAGAAAATAAGCTATCATTTGGTATTAAATGCGATTACATAACAGATGAGGAAACCGCTTACTCACCTTACAGAAAGGAATGCAGGCAAAACTTACTTTTTTAATTATGTTGGGTATATTACCTTAGCTACTGTACGATTTTTTTAAATAACAAATGTAGGAAGTAGATAAAAATAAAGAATTATTGAATACTGCCCGTACGCAATTTACCTAGGCAACCTATTTGCAATGTGTCATTATCTATTATTCATTTCTTATCAGTCTTATCACTACCTAATAAATAAGGCACTTTTCTCGAAGCGATTCGCCGTTTTATAACGCCTCATAACGTGGGATTAGATTATACCAGATACACAAAACTTGGGATATGAGGTCAATAGTGGACTTATTAAGCATGAGTATTTTAAACTGCATAGATCGTATACTTTAGATTTTATTAATATCTAAAAACCCCCGATTTCGTCACGGACTTACTCACTGATTATCATCAAAACTCTTAGGGTACTAATTTGGTATATCAGATAGTATTAGTATACCAAAAATAACAGAATTCAAAAACTTGACAGTTTTAGCCCCTAACGGGGTGAAAAGGGGGTGGAATTTTGTATGGGGAATCAATAATCGCTGAACTTATTAAGTTGAAATTTGGTATGCAGATAGTTTTCGTTATGGGGAGGGATATAGAATAGTTTTCAACCCCAAAATCACTCCGTAAGGGTGGAAAAGGGCGTTAGGGGGACAAGGGGTTGAAGTTTGTATGGAAAATCAGTAAAAAGCAGATTGTTTATAAGATACGCCCAGATACGTATTTCAGAATTTTTAATAGTAAATCATCCCCCACCCAATTCAATTAGGGGATGGAAGATTGTCATAAACAACTTACAAAAGAAGTGGTCCGAACACACATTTTCATGTAAAATGTTGCAAAGACAAAATCGTAAGGCTCCCACTGACAAAAATTTATCAGATCAACTTCACCTCAACTTCAAACATTTTTTAATCAAGTAGGCCTAGCAACAAGCTCTTTTGAATTGTCGTTCACATGTACATTATCTTAAGCTAATTATCAGAGCAATTTATTGCTGTTCTTATTATTCCATAATAATATTGAATTGTTACACACATGTCAAATTTAATAATAAAATTTCACAATAAGATCCTCAAACATTAAATAAAAAATACTACCCTGGATTGTACCTAGAATAACATCTAAGGTCAAAAAAGTACCGTAAGTAAGTAAGTAAATAACGTAATAAATGAATATGTATATTCATTGGAATATCAAATTTATCATTATTTAAATATAATAAATAATAAATTAATTATTTCAAGTCACAATTAATCCCACAGTGTTTATCATCATTCATGTACTTTTGTGTATAATAAATAAGTTTGTGCTCTACGTAATTTTTAAATTTATTAACAGACAGTTCAGCCATGCTATTTGGAAGTTTATTATAAAATCTTACACAATTACCTACCCATCAATAATGTTTTTATTTTATGGAGCCGAGTGAATGGCACTGCGAGATATTATGAATGTTACAATATTTCCTAAAATGGACATATTTTATATGTAAGTACCCTAAAGAATATCCTCATAAATGTACTAAGTGAGTCTCTGTGGTTCATTTTATATATTGCTCGAATATAACTCTTCTGCAGAATAAAAATGGTATTTATCTCTGAAGCACCAGCCCACAGTAAAATACCATCTTCCTCCTGCCCTTATCCCACGTTATGTGGGGTCGACACAACATGTTTTTCTCTTCCATTCTCCTCTATCTTTCGTCCCCTTAGCACTCACTCTTTTCTTTCTTATATCCTCTTTCACAGAATCCATCCATCGTTTTTTGGGTCTACCATCCGCTCTCCGTCCATTAACATACATTCCTAACATTATTTTGCCTATATGGCATTCATTCCTCCTCATTAAATGCCCATACCACGCTAATCTAGCACTATCTTCTCCGCTACCGGTGCTACTTTCAAACTTCCCCTTATATACACTCATTCTTAATCCGATCCTTTCTCGTCACTCCACACATCCATCTCAACATTCTCATTTCCGCTGCGTGCACTTTCCTTTCATCCATCACTTTCGTTGCCCAGCATTCTGATCCATACATTACAACAGATCTCACGATCGTCCTGTAGATTTTCCCCTTAAGTTTAAGGGGCATTCGTGGATCGCAAGTTGTTCCAGAGACCTGTCGCCATTTTATCCATCCCGCATTTATTCTATTTTTCACGTCGATGTTGCCGTCATATGACATAATAACTATGGTAGTAACTAAAATATACTAATCATGTTGTTTTCACATCAGTTGACTGGCGGATTTGCTCACTTCAAAAGCTGCAGAAATTAGTCTATTAAAGAGATTAGCAATATGGGGACCCCACTAGGTTTAGAATCTAAAGTTATACTAAAGAAAAACTGTACTATCTACGAGTTCCAGTTCCTCATCCTTCACAACGACACTTGTTTGCTCATTCCTTATTTTACTCGTGACAAAACTTAATACATTTAGTTTTTTCTCATTTAACAATAAATTATTAACATTGAACCCATTTACTATTCGTTGCTGTCGTTTGAGTTTGAAAATAAGTGAAGTAGGGTCTGCAAACAATACTATATCATGGAGGGTCTTTACAATGTATATGTATGGACATCAATGTAGATAAGGAACAGGACCGGCCCCAATATTGATCCTTGCATCCCACCAAGGCATCCCTTGACTTGCATAGAGACAAATGACCCCGGCCATCGCAGTCCATTCCATTCACTCGATGTGATTGGAATGGACTGCGATCTTGTCCTGCGACCTTTCGTACTATACCGTGTAGGTAGGACTTAATTAAATTTAGTGCTGATCCTCTAACTCCATAATAGTGCAGTTTCCTGTTCAATGTTTCATGACAGACACAGTCGAAACCTTTAAACAATTCACAAAAGATACCTAGAGCATCCCGTGACTCCTCATCAAAAATCTGTTTAATTACCTCAACGTCAGTTGTTGTTTGGCGACCCCACGTGAAACCAAATTGTTTATTATGCATTAAATTATTGTTGTTAAAATGTTTCAATAACTGGGACAAAACTATTTGTTCAAAAATTATGCTGAAAGTTGGTAACACTGATATCGGTCTAAAGTAAGTGGGCTCGGATGCGCTACCTGATTTAAATAAATGAGTGATTTTACTATGTTTCATTAAATCAGGAAACTCACGGCAGTCAACGCTATTATTAAATAACTAACAGGTCAGGCGCTACAAATTCTATTAAGGATTTGATAGCATGGAGAGAGACTCCCCAAAGGTCACTAGTTTTCTTGACATTAATTGATTAAACGTCTTCATTATATCTGAGGCACACATGTTCAAAATGAAGGTCTTTTCTACATTCTGGGGCTTTATCTTTGGGTTGAATTTAAGTACTTAGTTGTAGAAACTGGTACTTACCTCTGTAAAGAATTTTTCAAATTCCGTTGCTACTTCTAAACTAGAATCTACTATTTTGCCATCAATTTTCAATTTAGGATCACTCTTTCCTTGCTTTTATACGATCGATACGTGCTACGAACTATCAAAACGACATTTTGAAGAGAGTTGTTAAGCCGCTAAATGATACTTTAATTGCCGGTAAGCACTGGATATTTCAACAAGACTGACTCTGCATATAAAGCTAAGACAACACAACGGTGGTTAGCGACGCATTTCCCGAGTTTATTGCATCAAAGGCACAGACCTATTCGGCATTCAGCCACGATTGAAAATGATCTAAAAATATTTTAAACGGTCGTTAAATTAACCAAATTAAATAATTTTTAATATAAACAAAAAAATTTAATTCAGTATTTTAAAAAACTCATTTTTGCTACTTGGTTTGTATGAATAAGTGACATAATAAAAAAAGCTATAAGTCCCTAAGGAGTTAGCTTTTTTCACAATCATGGGAACTCCCGTGGGAACAAAATAGGCCTTTTTCCTTCAGCACACCTGCATGAAATAAGATCTTTTTCGAGCAAGTGTGATGAAAAGAATATAGTAAGATATATCAAACTTATAGTACGATAAAATAATGAGTATTTACTTACAATTTAGGGACAGCAAAACATTTTTGAACGTAGGTAAAGAAACATTCAAAATATCTAAATCAATATCTAAGTTATACGTGTTAAGTTACACCGGCACTATCTCATAAAAAAAAGCATACTTCAAAGATTGGACCGTAAAGTTACCATGATAGAAAAAAAAAACAACGGGTTGCACTCGGCGAGTGCCGGCAGAAGTGAAAACTTGAATATTAACGTTGTGCATTTTTGATATTTTGTAGAAATTGAGTAGCAGTTTTATAAAAAGAGATAATTCTCTATTATACCTACGTCAATTAATTTGAGTGTGGAAGATATTTTGAAATGCGAATTTTAGTGTTAATATACAACATATACAGAGTAATTCATGAGACGTGAGCAGTTCACCATCATATTAAGTAAAACAATCACGCTTCTTTTCTGTTATTTAACTTTTTGGTAAGTAAAAATTTGAGTATCTACAATCATGCACACCCAACAACACAAAGATTATATACAACACAATTAACAAAGATTATACCTCTTTTACCGTTATGACAGCACTTCGGTTATGAAGAAAATAAAATGTCACACTTTTTCAAAAGTAACCAGGCTTCGATGACATTCAATTTGCACGTCACCATGATGTCACGTGTCCGTCTTACGTATTTTCAATCTGACGGTCGCGTGACCTGACGCGAGTTTAACATTTTTTTCCCATCACAAAAAGTGCACAGCGCCGCTAAAGAAGATTTCACTTCAAAAAGTAATAAAATAAAACTCAGACGATTTCCTTTTATTAGAGGGCTTCATTAATTATTGGATAAGTAGTTTATTTATTACATCTTGGGGCAATTTACTGGTGATCGATAAGATTCTGAAAATATTGTTGTCAGTTTTAGACAGTTTACTAATTCGAAAAACTCGCTGAAATTCGAAAGGCTCACTGAAATTTTTTAGAATATAGTAAATTGTAGTAATTCTCAATGGTGCTATCAATCGTAACAATGGTGGAGGCCGGTGAAAGTTATTATTAGGGCCAGGCATACACAGTTACCAGGATTTACTTGTGTGTCTACGTTTTCGTATATCTCTGCCAGAGCATTAATGAGATTCCTATGTTAGTATTTGTTCGTAAATATTGAGTTGATACTGAGCACGGAGAACACTAGAGTGATTCATTTGTATTCGTTGGAGCATGCATTTCTGCGCATTTCAAACCGGTTTTTAGCATGTCCCAGTGCATAACTAAGATCATATTTCGTTGACTTGCCTTCTAAAGCCCTACAAGTAGGTCAACCGAACGCCATTCTTTAAGTCACAGCGTGGAAAACGGAAAACGGTAACTTTTAAAAACGTTTTTGGCAGTTTATTACATGACAAAAGACACGTTGAATACGGTATATTGTACGGTTGAAAAGCGGTTTAGTTTTCTTACGTCTATTAGGTGTTCTTTAAATATTGTCCTTGCTCCCCCTCAGTCATCTAGTAAGTTCCAAATCCACAAATTCTTCACTTCTAGTCTGTAAGGATATGGAATGATTTGTCCACTGATACTGATTTGGTAGAGACGGGGTAAGTCTTGTGCCCGGTCTCTACCAATTTTTTAAAAATCGGTTTAGATCATGTCGGACCATACTCAGTGTAGGGTTTCGTAGTTACCATTCTGTCAGAACAGGCCAAACGGGGGTTATTATTAAGTATCATGTATATTACAAGCACAAGGAACTAAGGAACTACTTTCTCAGCGCTGAGTTATTCCCACTAGTTACCACCAAGTTGTTACCACTGGTAACTACTGGGAAAAAAAATCCCACTAGTTACCACCAACTTGGTTTGGTGGTAACTAGCGGGATTTTTTTCCCAGTAGTTACCACCAACATTTGGTTAGCGTTCAATAGGTACTAATAAAAATAGTATACATATGTGCTTTAATCAATAATTAACTAAAAGTCGAATTAATTATAAGTTAATTCGTTATTCGTTTAATTAAGTTGTTTACTGTTTCAGTAAACTGCCTTAAAAGTGATAAAAAATCGGTCTTTGACTGATTTGTTTGTCCGTTTGTATAATTGTGACGTTATTTATTGAAAGAGGCTTTATTGTCGATGGCGCTTACGCCATTATCAACGATGCTCCTATATAAATACAACGCTGCGCTACGCAGTGTGGCGTAAGCGCCCTTAACAAAAGGTTCAGTTTTCATAGATAACGTCACGATTAATTCAATTTACAATTTATAAGATAAATGCTCTCATGTTCTCGAGGTTGATGGCAAAAAGGAAAAAAAAAACATTTAATATTATGTAATAATTCAAAATAAAACAAAGTAATATATTTATTATGCGTAAAAATAAAATAAAACTACATTGAGTGTATTGTATCGGCGCGTAGGATAAAAGTTAACACGTAACATAACCCCATGCATGTTGTAGGACTGTTATCGCCTGTTAACTGCTGGGCGAGCTCGGTGGACGTGTTGACCGCTCAGACCAACCAGAGACCAGAGAACTGCCGAACTAGATGAAGTAGTTTAGCAGATATGATAACAAAGTTTCAGCGTTTTGCATTTAAAATAGGGAGATAAAGAAGCTGGTTGAGGCACCCAATACAATTAGCGAGATTAATCCGAATGCTACTTGTGTATTTGGGTACATAATATATTTATTTATATATACAATTTGTTTGTACACGTATAGTGGAGCCGTTAACCACGTATAGTACGATGAATTTTATCGACAAATCACCCCCCCATGCCGATGTCTTTTCTCAACCATTTTAAAAATGCACCCCCTCCCCCCAAAGTTATATGGCGCCAAACACGACTGCACTTGGTTAATGTACCATTACCTGTCCATTTACCTATCACACATTTAAAAAATAATAATCATTCGATAGCTTATGAATTAGGGCATAAATTTCAAGCATAAATGTTACAGTGAATTTTCCACAAATACTCGAGAATCAATAACGAAGATAAAAATTGTCTTCAAAAAGTTTACTTGCAGACGTCTCGAAAGACTTGTGTAGAATTTTTTGACCATATTTGTCGCGAGCTTCGTTAAGCTCTGTGATGATTCCAATTAGATCATTGTTATACTCTTCTTAAGGTCTTGTACTCGTAATCTGTGATGAAGGCAAATACTCGTAACTATTTTCTTTAAAGTAGTGTTTCTTTTAAAGGTTTTGTTACTTGTTTTAATAATAACATTGGTTATGTTGTTTATGTATGAGTCTAGTTCGTTAGCATTCAGGCTGTTGATATCTATGATGTCATGTCATATAATGCCATTTGTTCCCTAAGAATAGTTACGAATTTTTCCTAGTCAGTATTGTTGGTGTTATATCTGAAGGCAGTTGAGATGCATTTCTTCTTAATTTTGTTTTTGTTCATGTTAATCTTAAATTGGATAGCGTGGTGGTCTGACAAAGGAACAATGGTCTGCTTGATGTTCCATTCTTCTATTTTATTCCTGTGGGTAGCTGAGACTATAGTTAAATCGATGACAGAGTTTCTAATTGTATTGTTAGTTGTTATTTCATGGGTGGGTGAGGTCGCTTTATTGCAATGCATGCATTAGTAGGGGTAGAATAGGGCATGATAGTTTGTTGAAAGATGACGTAGTCATTCAATGAGGCTTTCATTCTGGTACCTCTGTCAACGTAGGGTTCCATGATAAACAGCTCGTCGAATTTCTCCTCAGTAGTGTGACGAATTCTTCGGTTGCAAGTTGATTGCGGCCTAGATTGGCTTGTAAACAATTTAGCATTAGCATGTTGTTATCACAATATGAATTGTTGAGCTTTGTGTATCGCATCTGGCTGCCTTTAGCAGTATTGAACAGAGAGTTTTGCTATACGGCCCCATTTTTGCCATTCTGGGCAGGCAGAACTGTAGGCTGGGTGGGTGGTGATAATACATAATTTCTCATAGTTGACGCAATTGGGTTTTAGATTTTGTTTGTGTGGGCAGGAGCGAGTGTCATGTACTAAACCGCACAATCCACAGGCAATGTTGTTGGTGCAGTTTGGTGCTCTGTGGCCGAATTCCTGGCAACGAAAGCATTGAATGATCGGTGATTGATCGATGGCCATCACTCATTGGTGCCCGATCTATTGGTATTGGTATTGGTCTAACTTTCTGTCCTTGTAGGGCAGACCATATTTGCGGGCTAGCTTCTATCATGACGTTTCATGTGGAGTCGTTTCTACCTTTGACGGAACGGATAAATTTGACGGTGGTATTTTCTTCTTTAATACTTTCTAATAGTGTTTTGATTTGTCTAACCACATCCTCTTCTTCTTCTTCTTCCATAAATCTAGCGCTATCTGTATTACATGATCGGTTTTCGATGATTTTCTCAGTGATTGGTGCGAGTTTAAAGCTGCCTCGGAAAAATTCGTTACGAATTTTATCTAGCCGAGTAACACCTCCCGCCCACCTCAGCATCCTCATCTCATTGACGTGAACTTTCTGCTCGTGTACCTTTTTTGTTGCCCAGCATTCGGAACCTCAGCTTCCTCGATTTTAGCATTTGCGAAATTTAGAATAACGCCAATATATTTGAGATACGGATTCCGTTGTTTGGGGATTCCGTTGTGTGAGAGTTGTTAATTTTTTTCTGTCTTTATTAGAGTCGCAGTTGATAACAATTTTGTTGTTCTTGGCTTGTCTCATGTTCTTTTATACCAATTCCGATTTTGACATTTATTTTTGCTTTCTTGTCTAGGGTCGCTGGGCTCGACGATTACGGCAAAGCTCGTAGGTGGTGAAGCATTTAGACGGTGGAATTTGGGTTTGTATAGCCTGCCCTGAGCGGGAGAGGACAGGTCATTATCTGCATTTCTTTCTTTGTGAGTACCTGTGGAATTGGCTTCAGATTTGTTTTTTTTTTTTTTTTTTTTTTTTTTTTTTTTTTTTGTGATGGTGGTAGAGGTGTCTTCTTGTCTTTTTTCGATTTAGTTCCCTGCATTTATCGCTGCAAGGATCATATCATTTATTTCTTGTTGTTCGTTTCTCATTTTTGTTAATTAGGCTTGTACGCCAGAAATGATGTCATTCTTCAGTTTAGTTGAGTTTATATCAGTTTATGCTACTGAGTTGATGTTGTGGCAACAATAGCATCTGATGGATCAGGCTGTTTTTAAATTGTTTATGTAGGAGGTATGTGATTTATAAGTTAGCCTTATCTGTGACTTAAGATATTTCTAGTGATGCCCTTGTTATTGAATTTTTCTTTTCCTTAGTTAAACTCTTATCTTTGTTAGTAATGAAAAAACTGAGTATCGAGTTTAACCGTTGGTTTTTAACCGATGCAAAACCCAGGTCGAGTTCGGTTAAAAACCGCGGTTTCGAATTTTACCTTTTTATTAAAAATAAAACTTTTCTTTGAAGCTAGGTATCAAATAAATAATTTACGATATCATTAAAGGTATATATGTGGTTACCTGATTCTAGGAAGTAACAGGTAGTTTTTTTTTTCGCAGTTTTTTTAAGAAATTAAGTTTCCTAAATCAATATTTGTATCAACGTCCAGGTCTGATGATTTCCAATCGACAATTAGTGAAATAAACATGTTGAATCAACATAATGTTTTTTTGTTTGGAGAAAGAGATAAATAAAAAATATTATCTAACTTAATAAAAAAATCTATTTTTCTGCGAGCGTGAGACAAAATAACCTTGAAATTAGACAGTTTATGGAAGTTCTAGGACTCTAGGAATGAGGGACACCGGATTATTGTATTTTTGGATTCCTGTGAAATCAAGATTTTGGGACTCCGGGATTCCGAGAGTCCGGAGCTCCGGGATTCCAGAATTATTGAATTACGGGTACTCACGACACTGGGATTGCGGATTTCCATCATACCGGTATTCTCGAACTCTGGGTGTTGGAATCGGGGGTTTATTCCCATTTCTCCCCGCCGGGTACAAAAGGGAATAGGCGCTACATACATATCATTCCCATCTGTGCCCGCCTCTTGTATGGCGGTGATCATGTGGGGTGGGCACAGATGGGAATACACCGAATCGGGCGGGATCCTTTTAATTCCCATAAACATTTGCTTCCAATTTCGAAACTGAGTAATTGTTTCACATATTATTCATGAACATTCTTATCAGTGGTCATAATCATTCTAGAGCATACAGCTTAATATACCTAACATTATTCTACTCGTAGTTGAATGTTAATAAGTGTCATATATTACATAACGTACTTATATACATAATCTCAAGCCTGTATTTCCAAAAGGGGTAGGCAGAGCACATAAAACTGCTAGTTTCAGTGCCAATTCCAGCAATTAAGAGATATAAAAAAAGAACAATAACGTACTTGAGATATTGCACCATGTGACAGTTTGCTAGCCCATCGCCCACAACCCACAACATACTTGAAACCATATACCACAGTCGACTTTACGACATCCACGGGAGGAAAGAGGGTGGTGAAATTCTTAACCCGACACAACACGTGTAGTACTAACTAAGACAACTAATGCGCATTACTACGAGTATTAATACTTACTTTTATCTCTGTGTAACTTTTCTTTTTATATGTGCAATAAAGAAACTTTTATCTTTATATTAATTTGCCTGCCATAAGCCATATGCACCACCAGGTGCTGGTACAGTACAATTTTCGTATTTTTATTAGTAGTCCCAGACACTTTCGCTTTCATAATCATACCTACAATTTCGTAATATTTTAGGTTCAACTTACTAACTGTATTGGAAAATATACATCTAGAACTAATTTGTTACAGATAAAACTAGAATGGCGAATCAATGACACCGATGCCTCCAGCAACTGATCTTCACGTGCTAAAGGCGTGAATATGCCGGAATGTTGAATTACACTCCGCTCGTCGACATACGAGATTATAAATGCAGCCACAGAACTACCGCTGCATGCGGGGATTATACATTTGGTTTTCAGTGTCAAGACGGGGCATATCTAACTACACAGAATTATTATCATTGCAGTTTGAATATTGACATTCAAAATGAGACGTCTTATTCTTGTAACAGGTGTTTCAATGACACTTCGGGTATTTACCTCAACAATTCATTCTGCAACGTTGACTTTAAACTAAAAATACTGTCAGTTGTATTTGAAAGTGCTTTAAAGGACTTATGGCTTAGTCTTCCGGTGCTTCAAGCTTGCCATTGGGACCAATTAAATTGTTTACACAATCATTTCGATAGAAATTATAGCGAAAGCAGTTCTTCAGAAGTGTTGCAGTGTAAATGGACGTTCGAAAATGATTCCTTTCAGCCCATGACAAGAATCGAGTACGATTGGAGCTTTCTATTTGTAATCATGTTTATAATAGCCGGTGGAGTGGGTAATATACTGGTTTGCTTGGCAGTGTGTTTGGATAAAAGACTACAAAATGTAACAAATTATTTTTTGTTGTCATTAGCTATTGCTGACTTACTTGTCAGTTTATTCGTGATGCCAATGGGGGCAATACCAGGATTTCTGGGTAAGACTAATATATGTAATATAAAAAATAATAATAAAATATAATGTCCATAATTCATACTATTTATTTTTTATATTTACATAATTCATTATGTTTGTATTTTTATTGATATTGAACGTATTTTTTGTGATATTTGGATTCTGGAATGGTCCAATCTCTACAGACCAGCTAGCATTATCAGGGATGTTGGTGGCAAATTACTTTTAGGTCAATAAAAAATTAGTTGCTATAGTTGTTTCCTTTCTGGTTTTTCTCTCTTACCCCACGGTTGTCAAAATCTGTTTAGGGTTAGTTAGCCCGCAAAACTATCCTTTTTGCAAAGAAACATCTAAAGAAAAAGCCTCTTTAACTGTATATAAGACGCTTATCACAAGGAATTGCGTGCAGTTACCATTAGGCATTTTGCCAGTGGTCAATAACATTTTATGTAAAGTTCGATTTTACAAAATATTATTAAAAGGTTCACTTAATTAAATAATATAAAGAATTTCATTTAAAGTATAATTGATTATGAATTAAGATTTTGACATTATTTAATAATATATTTTATATTTATTTGATATACCAGGCGGTGATCTATTGTGACAGCGCCCTTCAAAGTTCATTACTAATGCCCGTTGCATCCAGGAAATTCCAGATTATTTGGGCCGTAATGTTCCGTGCCTCATAAATTTGCAATACGTGACGCCCTACGTGGGTATTTCTTTTTGACATTAGTGGTCCACAGGAACAATGAATGTGCATTGCAGTCTCCTCTGACTCCTGGCAGAACCTGCATCGACATCATCATCATCTTGTATCTTTTCAATTTGAAACATGTGTTTGTTCAACTTATAGTGTCCAGTCAGTCAGGTAACCAGAATTTACCGCGCAGGTTTTGCGTCTTTTGAGCCCTAGAAGCTCCTAGGCAATTTTGCTGTTGAACCCTTTGATTAGAGCTTTTATTTTATTTATTCGTTTTAGGGATAACAAACAACTTTAAAATATAATGTTACATTTAGTAGTACAATTAAAATAACGTAATGCATAGCCAACGACATCATCCACAAATTACAACAAAAATATGCAAACCTTTCGAGTGCTCTTGTCCTTTTGCTCTAGTTTTTTCTGCGTTGCTGAGCAGAGAATATGCATCCCGTTTTGTGATTCCACAAAACGGTTCTGTGCCGACTAGAGGTCTGTGACCTTTCTAGCAAGTTCGTCCGCTTCTTCGTTTCCTTTAATGTCGGAGTGCCGTGGTACCCATCCAAGTATGACTTATGAGTTGGCCAGTGCATTTAGGTTTGTTTTACAGTTCTGGACTAGTTTTGAGTTTGACTCAAGGGATTCTAGTGCCAGCAGAGCAGCCTGGCTATCTGAGTTGATGTAGATATGTTGGTGTCTTAGGAGGTGTGTTGCTGTCCAGGATAATCTCCGCACATTTGTTGATGGCGTAGACTTCCGCCTGGAAGATTGAGGCCTGTGTGCCCACGCTAACGCTAGTTCTGAGCTTAGGTCTCACCATAGATTCCACATCCTACATCAGTGTACCAGATATGGCTTCCCTCTTCGACGTACATATATATGGTCGTTGGTCCATTTGTGTTTTGTTGTGTGCAGTTTCGTAAAATGACATTCAGTGTGCGTGTCATTAGTGGGCATGCTAAGAGTTCTATATGCAAAAACCCAGGCCATTAGTTTGGTTAATGCTTGAGAGCGCCATTTTGGCCTGTTTAGCGTGCATATTCTGTAGATGCACTGCTTGGCCTCCTTTTGCACTTGCAAGTGGAGTGGTATAATGTCCATCAGTGCGTCTAGGGCCGCCGCCGGTGTCGAGGAGAAGGTGCCTGTTGCTGTTAAACAAGCCGTGCGTTGCAGGCTATTTAGAGTTTCTATTGCCGTCTTATGGCTGGTTTTGTTACACCAGATTGCGGAGGCGTAGGTCATAATGGGCCTCACTACGGCTGTGTATAACCACATAGCAATTTTGGGTCTTAGGCCCCATCTTGCTCATGCCAATCGACAGCTCACTGGTTAGTTGTCCATCGTAGTCATAGTATTGTTTACACTGGTACATACATAAAGTAATATAATATAATATATGCAAGTCTGTTTAATTGTATATTTATGTAAGTTTATTACCGTTAGTATATATGGTTTATCACTATATTGTTTTAAATTATCTATTCTATATTTTTTTGTTTAATGCCTACACCTTACTACTGTTTCTGTTTAGCCTGATGGTTGACTAGTAGAGAATGCCTCAAGTCATTAAGTCCGCCATTTATACTTTATATGCTATTATGTGCGGTAAATTTTAAATAAATAAAGATTTGGGCTTATGAATTATTAAGTTTAATTAAACCACTATTCCCATTAAGTATGGGGAAGTAATTGAAAGAACAGCCACAGCAGTTTTTAAAACTGATCTGATTTTTTTTTAAATCATCTGGACAGCATACAAATATTTGGCTGACAATACTTACATAAAAATTGACCGACATCTCTTGTTCAGCAAATAATTTACAAATGGTCAACATTATAAACAATATCAATCTGCTTTTGTTATTATTTATCTCTTTAAGAAAAAGTTGAGCTGCAATATTATTATTTGGTCAGCAAGATTTAAAAATTGGTTGGTAGAAAAAACATGTCGCTAAGCAGTTTAATTCAAATGTATGCATATTTAAGGAATGGTAATCTGATATAATAAGGTGGCTAATCAAACGTTGATTTGCAAAATCGACAGAGTTGCAGGCGGAGCGAAATCAGCCCACCTGACAAGACAAGATCTCACCACCACCAAAATCTCAAGGTTATCAAAATTTCAAGGTCATCTAAAACCGAATCAGACCATCCCACTATCCACGTGGTCTTCTCTGTGCTACCCCTAGAGGAACAAAAACGGGCGACCAGCAAGCCGAAGCTTCGGAGCCGAGTGTAGTGAACGTGCTTCGTCACGCGAGGGCGGAAGGGCTGCTCTTGTGCAACGCCGGAGCTATCCAGATCCATCAGCTTCACCCCGCCGCAGTTGACCCCCCCCCCCCCCCTCACCATACAGTCCATATTATAAATTTTTACCCTTGAATACACCCTCTCCAACAAAGAGCTAGTTGGGCCCATTTTATGAATGGGCAGTGAGTTTTTTGAAGGGAAAAATGAAAGGGAAGTAATCAAATGATGGCTAATATTTTTTTTGCTTAAAAATCAGCAGAGGGGGTAGGTTAGGTTGTTTAGACATTTGCTGATCAACTGCTTTTACAGGTAAACAATTTTTGCAGATCAGGTATATTTTTTATAATCTCATTATAAAGTCATAATGAGATTATAAAAAATACAAGACCAGTCTCTAAAATTTTTTTTTTAATTTCAAAAAGAAAATGGTGCTATTCGATTTCTTACATTAAATTGTATGACACTATATACATAAACGCAATATATATCATTTTTATTAACTTGTTACTAGACATATTAATGTTAGCAAATTAGAATATTTTCTAATTTAAGGGTTCTTCTCCCCATATAAGTTAATGCTTGGGTACATTTTTTTTAGTTCAATCCTGATCGGTTCTTTCACATATACTTACACTTACCTTATGTGTACCTAGTTATAAGTTAATAAAAAATACAAATATATATTTTTACCGAGTTTTATTTGAATAAACCGTCAGTAGTACAACTTTTTGACTTCTGAGCCATATTTCTATGAGATGGCTTCAGTTTAGGGACATAGTGTTGTAAACATTTATTGTGTGACATTTAATAAGCGTTCACTTCGCCTTACACATTATTCATATTAAATCCATAGCTACAGAGAAAAAAAAACAAATAAGTCGCATACTTTTTCCTATGCCGTCTGATCCCCGTTGTCTCCGAAGCTCAAATTTTAAGACACGTAAACATGGATCCCAGAAATTGTAGGTGTGAATCGCCGCGAGCGCGTAACGAGTTCGTCGCGAGTGCGTGGCGATTTCGCCGCGAACGCGCAGCGAGTTCGCCGCGACTAGAAATGGGCCGCCGTGCTGTATATTCGTCAGCAAAATTCATTTATACCCACTTTAGTTTATTATTTATCACGTTTAATATCTACGAATTAACAATTCGTAAAATGTAAGTCTTGACATTCGCAGGTAGGAACGAAATTTTTTGGGATTATTTTTTATTCGTTTGCAAAACAGAACATAGTAGTCACTCTCTTACAGTCGATTAATTATAAATGGATCCTCCCAAAACCGTCTCTTCTGTCTTTGTTTTTGTTTCTCACGTCTCCGAAGCAATAAAGCTAACGGAAGTGTTTCCTCGTCGGAATCCATTTTGTAACTGACTGTCCAAGACTTAGGTCACTATCAGCGATTTTCCCGCGAGTACGCTGCGAATTCGTTGCACGCTCGCGGCGAAATCGTCACGCACTCGCGGCGAACTCGTAACGTGCTCGCGGCGAAGTCGTTGCGTGCTCGCCTCGCTTTCAACTCGCTCGCAAATCGCAAGTGTGATAAGGCCCTTAGAGGTTTCCAAATGTCAAATGGTGTGGGCATGAAAAGGGGGCCTTTTATTTATATACATACCAATTTTCATGACTGTTCCAGAGATTTCGAGGTTGGTCCTAATCCGATTGTGCTAACTCCTTCAGGGGATGAATTTTTACAAACGCTGAAATATGTACATATATGAAGTTTCAGGTTCCGCATTAGATTTTTTTTTATCTCTATACTAATTATTAACCCCTTTTTTCACCACCTTAGGAGATTAATTTTCAAAAATACTGAATTTAGTTATTTGTATTCTAATAATATATCTTTTTAACGAAGTTTTAAATCCCTAGCTTAAAATAAAACTTGAACCCCATTCAAATTTTCATCTCCTTTTTACCCCCTTAGGGGTTGAATTTCCGAAAATGTTGAAATCATTTTTTTCTAATCGGGTATTATGACTATCTCAGAAGTTTCAAAGCATTTGTAATGGATTCAAACTTTCAACCCCTTTACAACCCAGTTAAGGGGTGGAATTTTTAAAACGCTTAAATAACTTGTATTCTAACAATATGTAAATATACAAAGTTTCAAGTTCCGCACTCGAAAAACTTTTTGATCTCCATACAAACTTTCAACCCCTTTTTCACCACCTTAGGGGATGCATTTTAAAGACGTTGAAATGACTTTTCTTGTGTTTTCATAATATGCAAATATACATAGTTTCAAGTTCCGTACTGTAAAAAAAATGATCTCTTATAAACTTTCAACCCCTTTTTCACCACCTTAGGGGGTGAATTTGCAAAAACCCTGAAATCCGTTTTCCTGTATTTTAATAGTATATCTTATTACGAAGTTTCGAATTCGTAGCTTAAAATAAAACTTGGGGTTAAAAACCCTTAGGGGTTGATATTCTCAAAATCGCTTCCTAGCTCTTGTACACTTTATAAATACAACCTACAAATACACAAATACTTAATTTTTACTATGTATATAGCCTATACTTAGTTTGTATATGTATAATATAAAATTGCGACACCCCACCGGGGTCCATGTGAAACTTTATAAAATTTGTGTCATCTATGTACATACCATGGTTTGCAATAAATATTTACTTATTTAATCCAGTGTAAATTTCAACTTTCGAGCATTTGTAGTTTCGGCTCTGCGTTGATGAGTCAGTTAATCAGTCAGGACACGTTCATTTATATATATTACACGCGTGCAATAGAGATTGGAAATAGCGAGTCGACGTACGAAATTCCTTGTGCTAAGTCTTGTCTTTTTTTTAGTGGAATCTTTTCGAGTGATGTTTTTTAGTACATTATGTAATTTTATACCTTAAAAAGTTCATCACTTCTCTTGTATTTTTAACCATTTTCTTGTGATCTAATCTCATTTTAGTTAAATTATGGGTCAGTAACTACATTGAGAATTAGTTTCTTAGAAGGAAGTCCATCTTGGCAATATGTATAGTTAAAAAAACGACCCGTTACTAAGTGTCCCGTGCAAAAAGCACACCAAAAATCTGTACCCCTAGTGTAAATAAATTCGATTTCGAAACGTGACGTACGCGTTTGCGTTTAGTCTCATTTTGTATTGGATTTAGAAAGAGCGCGCCAAGCGGGACGTTTTGGAAACTCAAAATCCTATACAAAATGAGACTTAACGCAAACGCGTTCGTCACGTTATGATGTCGATCAAATTTACACTAGGGGTACTGATGTGAATAACAGTTTCTTGGTTTACTTTGCATGCTCGTATTTGCTGTTTACTATAGAAAATAATGTGGTATTAAATTGTAAATTTTTGTAGGCTACTGGCCACTTGGCGTGGCGTGGTGCAACGTGTACGTGACGTGCGACGTGCTGGCATGCTCCGCGAGTATCATGCATATGTGCTTTATCAGCATCGGCAGGTTTGCTTAAAATAGTACTCATAGATCTCTCATCTCAAATTCTAGTTGTCTCTAATCCATTTCATATAAATGTTTTTAAACCCTTTTTAGCGATACTGCAGTTTTATTTGAATTAGAAAATTGCACAGTTTTTTTATAGTCGTACTTATGTAGGGTTTTTTGTGCTTGTAATAAAATAATGAGTAACCTCCCTTGAATATGATATTCGCAAAACTCGTTTTGTCCAGGCGCTTTAGGAAAATCTAATAGTTTCGCTTATGACAATTCTAGCAAAGTAACTGAGAGTGTATTTACAAAGTGGATGATGGTTATCTTTTATAAATGGATATCTTTAACTGTCATTAATTTTAATGTTATGTCGTAGAGTGACGACCATGGTCTTTACTAAAACAATTAATAAAACTTAATACTAATCGGTGGCTTTTAATATGACTAGTAAAAAAAGCATTTACGTTAACTGCGCCAACCAACCAACAGCACGTTTGCAAACGCATAATTTTAAATGGGTAGGTGAAATCGTATTCGCGTTTAATTGGGTTACCTCGAATGCGCGTTGATTGCTTTCGCCAGGGCAATTTTCCTGGTCAAAATTACAAACATACCTACTGTACAAACTCAATCTAATATCTATGAGTCCTTCACGTTCCAAAACAATGTGTTCGCTATTAACAATGTAGTGTGTATCTTGACGTATCTTTTTATTGAAAATTATTAAAATGTGCTTTATAAAAATTTCAGTATATTATAACACTCGTGGTTTTCCATTATATTATACGACTGAGTTAAGAAGGTAACTGATTGCTAATAATATGCAAGGAAACTGAGCCTTCTTAATTTGGTCGAATAATACATTTTTTTAACCAACTATTAGGTTTCAAATGTTAGTTCAAAGAGGTTTTATCACACCAAACATAATTTATACATTACATTATCTCGTAAATTACAATAATGAATAATAATAAATAAATAAAATAAAAATGATTTATTCAGTATCTTAATTATTAATTACATAGTCTGAACTGGTGCCTGTATTTAAGTATTATAAATACTTGTGTTAAGAGAACACCGCTCTTCCACTTGTTGTAACTTAAAGGAAACGTTATATAATAAAAGGTTGGTTTAAGTATATAAAATTTAGATGCACTGAAGGCGTCAATAAAAGGTTTACAATATAAAATAATAAGAAGAGGTACATAATTTGGTACTGTAGTACTATAAAGGAAAAACAAAGAAAAATAAAAATAAATAAAACATATTTGTGGAGTGTGTGTGTGTATGTGTATGTGTGTGTGCGTGTGAGTGTGTGTGTGTGTGTGTGTGTGTGTGTGTGTGTGTGTGTGCGTGTACGTTATTCTAACATTTGTTCTATTTCATTATAACTTAAGTTTTTGAGCCAGTTACACACTTTTTCCTTACATTCCTTGTGGACGGATGGATAAATGTTAATTTCACTGTGTATTTTGTTATATAGATTGGCTGAACGAGCCTCATACTGTCGATTGGCATATACGGAATTAGTTTTGGTTACTTTTATTGCATTTGGTTTCCTTCGTCTGCTGGCAGAGTTAGTGTTAGTTTTATAGGGTAATGTTTTGTGCCTTTTCAAAACTGCATGTAATATGTAGAGTTTCCTAACTGACAGCAAATCACAGATGTCGTAGAGGTCTTTGGTCCGAAATCTAAAGGGTTTAGCATGCATCACCTTCAGTAGAGACCTTTGAGCCCTCTCTAGTTCGAGGAATTTCATTTTGGTAGCCCCACCCCAAACCGGTATGCAGTAGACAAGAACTGATTGTGCCAAAGACACATAGACTTGCTTCAACAGAGTCTGGGAAGCCACATGCCTGAGATTCTTAAAGATGTAGATTAGTTTCCGAGTTCGTGACATAATCAGTTCAGAGTGCGCATGCCAGGTTAGACGCTGATCAATCATGATACCAAGGTATTTTGTGCATTCGACCATATTAATGATTGAACAGGAGCAGCCAGACTCAAGTCTGTTGTCACACGTATGTATCCTAACTGTAAAGTTTAAATCCGGCTGTGTCCTGTTGTATTTGGTGAAACAGATGTAGTTAGATTTATCAGTATTTAGGGTGAGTAAGTTAGCTTGCAGCCAGCGGGCAATAGTAGCAAGCCCCTGCTCTGCTGTATTCTTAACTTCGTCCCAGCTATCACCCCAGAATACGACGGCCGTGTCATCAGCATAGGCATAGATAGATCCTCTCTCGATTTTTAAATTGCACAATTCGTTAACATAAATTAGAAATAGTGTAGGGCCCAGCACACTACCTTGTGGGACACCGTAACGTACATTATATATATTAGAATAAACATAACATTTTATCGATTTGATCTCCATCCGTCGAATAGAAATAGGAAAATATTAGCTTTTTAATTTTTTTAATTGGCTGTTTGTCGATTTCATTCGCGCCTTTGCCTTGCGCGTGCATTGGAATCGTGCGTAAAAAAAATAACGCCCCAGCCATTTGCCGTATTTGTCATTAAATTGGAATAGTTTTGCATATTTTTAATTTATATATGGACGAAAATGACATTTTCAAGCATTAAAAATGAAGAACACATAATATTAACGCTGGCACTAATACTAAAAGAAGCAAGAGCCGAGAACGATAGGCTTTTACCATCAAAATCGGGTGAAAAATAATTGGCGGCATATGAAAATTTCAGTAAATGAAAAATCAGCATAAACGCCCAGTTTTTCTTGGAATACTTGTTGGTACTTAGCTTACTTCAATGAACTGGCGAATAAGTGCCTACAAGCCCAGCAAACTGGTGCAATTATTCGATGTTAAAAATGTAAGCCACCATTTTGAAAATTGTACTTTTACTGTTTTGACAATTTATAAATCTCTAATGAAATGTGTAATGACCAACTTAGTACACTTGTATCATAATGTACTATTATATTACTTATGAAAGCAAAAGAATGTAAAAGAAAAAGGGTTGTAACTGGGTACAATTTTTTTTTTAATTTATTGTTTATATAAAAATAATAATAATACATGAACAACAGTCAAAATTTCGCCAAACTGCATAACAGTTTGTTGACGGTGCAACATTTGAATTACCAATTTGTAGCCCCAGTTGGTAACCAGCTTCAATATGATGAAAAAAATGTCCCGTGTTGTAACTGGTTACAAAATGTGATTCTTCTATTGCCGTAATGAATACATGATTTATTCGAATAATGCTGACAATCTGGTCATTTATTTAAAATAATATACAACTGTAAAGAAATATGACCTTTATTCATTTTCATAATAATTAACGTAACTTTTGTAATTAAAGGAAAAAAAAACCGCCTTTTATATTTTGGAGTTTTAATTACAAACTTCAAATGGGCTTGCTATTTCGATACAGTGTATGGTTATGACGCCGTTTTGTAGCTCCCTAACAGCTCTAGTAAATTCTGCGGCTATTCGTTGATATTCTTCGGATCTTTTTGGAGAGATTTTTAATAAAAAGATGCGTCAAGATCACTTACCTTTTTTCTAATGCGAAAAAAACGAACTATAGGAGGCGGTTAAATATACACCGTTTTTTTTCGTAAAGTTCAAGGTTGCATTCCTGGGCTTAAATTTAGTTACTTTATCAAAGACACCGGTATTCTAATTAACTCCATTTCGGAGATAACCATTTATATTTATCTGATAAGGCTCTTACGAGCGTGTACACTTGTCTTTGGGCCTGTTTAAATATTGAGTAGTGTTTAGTACGAGTTTATACATTTGCTACTAAACGTAAGTACTATCACAGACGTTCGCTGTTCGAAAAATGTGACAGTTTTTAATTGTTTGGTAGAGATAAACACATGGTGTTATAACGTATTAATTATCATGCACAAATCAATGTGTATTAAGACTTTGATAATTCTAGTGACATGACAAACATACAAAGAATTTAATTTCAGAAAATCAGTAAGGTAGAAGTACTAGTGCTCGACGCTGCACTAGTCACCGACATGGGCCCTTTATTTCATGGAAATATAGATTAAATTTAAACAAAGAAGATTTTTCTGTATTCGAACTTAATCCTTGTCTCTTTGACATAAAGTGCCCATGTCGAGTACTAGTGCAGCGTCGAGCACTAGTACTTCTACCTTACCATTTTGTACCTTGTTACAGTAACAATCATTATAAAAGTCGCTAGGGACCTCGTACTATTGTCACTGTGACAAGGTACTAGAGAGAGCTAGCTACGGAAATAGGTTTGCAATTTATATTTAGAGCAACGAAATCCCTGAAGTTAGTGTGTCATATTATCATTATTGATTAATTCGAGCGCCTGACCGCTGTTCAGCGATGGGTTGAGCAACAAAAGGGTTGTAAAATCAATTGAAAGTGCGCAATTTATAGAGCTCTGTGTTTGCTGTGATATCATAGCTAATTAAATATGTATTTAATTCAAATATAAAAATACCAGGCGTTTTATTTCCGGGGAAAACTAGTGCCAGGTGATGGCCTAGGTGCGGTAAAAAGTGCCAAAGTCGTCCTTTATAGAGGTCTGGGTCTATTCTTTTTCCTTAGAGTGGAGCTTCAAAATCGTGTGTGCAAAAGTACAGGCGCAAATATTCAGTCGATCACTCCGCCAGGCGACGACAAAGAGCAACTGGCTTTAATTTGCTTCTTGACGTCACCTGGCACTACTTTTCCCCCAAATAAAACACCTGGCATTGCTATATTTGAATTAAATACATAATTAGCTATGATATCACACCAAACAGAGCTCTATAAATTACTCGCCTTCAATGATTCTACAACCCCTAGGTTGATAGTATGGTACACTAACTAGAGGAATTTCGTTGCTCGCAAACGGATTTCCGTAATTAGCTCTTAGACCATATGAAAAGTTACTGTAATTAAATTCCTTGGCCGTAACTATCGATGATTGTTATGTTCGTTAATTAATTAGTGCTTCTGGGCATTTTCCGCAAATCCACAACCATTGTGCCTATTTAGCGTGAAACGAGGTAGCGCTACTCTAACCACCCCAGCTCCTCCACGAAGCCTAGCAATGTTTTCAGGTTGCTAACTGCCTCCTTTAGCGTCCACGGAGGTCTAGAACAATGTGTTTTGTCGTCTCCTCTTCTTCCATGCCCGCTCTGCACATGGGGCTGTCTGTTTTTCCCATATTGTGTAGGTGTTTTAGTGTGTTGTGTCCTGTTATTAATCCTACTATTTTACGTAGTTTGTGTCTAGGTATTTTCAGTAAGAGTATTTTGGTGAGCTTGTAGTTTAGTTCCCGTAGAATATCCTTGGTCTGCCTGCTTGTGTCCATTTCATTCCAGTACTTGTTGTGCAGTTGTCTATGATGTAACTCTAGCTGGTTATGTATGTAGGATATTGGTAGGGGTATGATGGACTCGGGTCCAAATGCCGGTGTTTCTGAACCTTTCCTGGCCAGTTCGTCCGCTGCATCGTTTCCTCTTGATCCACTATGCCCCTTTATCCATTGAATTGTTACTTTCCGTGAGGCTTCGATGACATTCGAGTATGAGCTCTGAATTAAGTTTGTCGCTGCATAGCGCTTGTAGTACTGATTTGCTGTCTGACAGTATTGAACGACTAAACTAAACCAATAACTAGCTTAAACTTAGCAGTTATTTTAATTTAAGCAAACAAAAGTGATTTTTAGCTATGCAAACAAAACCTGGCCACTTTTTATTTAGTTTTCATTTGATAACACTAAAAAGAAAAACATCTAGACCGCGGGCCATTAGCATATATCGTCAGTGCAGTGCAGGAGCATTCCGGCTGATACGTTGTCAGATGATAGTATCAAACGGCAGGCGACAAATTTCTTTTTACGTGATCCGGTAGCCGCCATTCCTCAACCCAGCAAGGGAGCGGTAGCTGACGTCCACGAGCGTTCATCATACATAACCGTTAACTGCTATACGAGTTTTCTCCCGGGAGGTGATTGGTCATGGAAATCTGTTCCTGGCTCACAGTCTAATCTGTTGTCTGTCTCAATATATCAATGATGAGCTGTGTTTTATCTTTGTAGTCCTTCGGTAATAAAATATGAAGATATTTGGAGTGCGGCCGCTCTGGTAACCGTATTGCAGAGCGGTATTTGTTAATGGCAGTCGGTGTAAGCCAAATTATATTTCAATATCACTCGGCAGTGATAAATAATATTGTGGTGCAATCAGTGAAAAGTGAATCGTACTCCATATTTGTGTATCTTCCCGCTTCGTTTAACTCAGAAAGCAAAGTTAATCAGCACGTTAAAGAGTATGAAACTCCAAGTGGACAATTTAGCGCTTGTCAAGAATGACAATGAAAATGTTAAAGTTGTAGAGTTTATACTTTTCGGTATTATCTAAGTTAACTTAAGGTTAAGGTTTTCCCGAGGGTCTACAGTCTTATGGGGTTCTTCAAAAAAGGAGTGTACAGTCAGCGTCAAATACTTCGTAGCAGTCAAAGTAGCCAAATAGTTCGGTACACCATATATTTAGTTTGGTAAGGTTTTTAAAGGTTCGGCAACGCGCATGTAACACCTCTGGAGTTGCAGGCGTCCATAGGCTGCGGTGACTGCTTACCACCAGGCGGGCCGTATGCTTGTTTGCCACCGTCGTGGTATAAAAAAAACTGCTCAAATCAATAGCTTAAAACTATCTAAAGGTCAGGCTTCAAGTAACAATCCTTATAATTGTTCACAATTGCCTTCTATTAACATCCCAGTTTTTGATGGGAAGGATTTTACAAAATATACTCTATTTATGGATTTGTTGTTCAAGGCTGTTGTTGACAAGAATGCCTCATTCTCAGATGTTCAAAACATTTTTTATTTGAGGAAATTATTAGCAGATGAAGCTTTGTCAGCTATCATTAATCTGCCTTTTGTCAATGATTCGTATAAAGAAGCACTTGGTTACATACAACAACGCTTTGATAGCAAGGCTAGGTTAATTTCAAGCCTTGTAAACGTTTACTAGAGTATATGTGCAACAGCAATTGAATGTCTTAAAGAATTTACATCAACCCTGTGATCAATAGGATATGCTCCTGATATCTATTTTGACTAAATAATTAGATGCATACACATATATAGCCGATATGATTAATAGAAATTCAGATTTCCAACAATTTCTTGATTTGAATCGCTATATGTTGCCACCAGTCTCATCCAGGTATCAGATGACGTACACCTTTTTCATACCTTTAAAGTGCCCGACAGACGGATTTCCGGCCATACAGGAACTGGCAGACGAGTGGTTTCTGAAGCTATATATAAATTCATATCTGTTGCCAACAGTCTCATTTAGGTACCAGATGACGTATATTTCACTTTTTCTGTCACTGGAACTGGTACTTTATTTTCATGCTTTCAACCAATTATAATTTTGGTTACTATTTTCGAAACTTAGCATCACTTTTATGAACGTGTGCCATGGGATATCAGGGTATCAGTCCGCGCCCATACTATAGTGTTATTTGGCTGCAGTTTTATGTAAGGAGGAGGTATTTTTCCAGTTGGGCTCTGATCTAGTTCATATAGTAGGCGTGGATTTCTGTGGCCCATTCAATATTAAGTAGCGCATAGGTATCAAAGGAATAATATTTTATTACATCCTTTTTCAAGTCGGTTTTAATTTATTAAAGGTTTTTTAGAATAGAATAGAATATAAATAATTTATTCGTAAACACAAACACAGAATAGAAAATTATACAAAACAGAGAAACATAACAGGATAAAGTGGACAGCGGACATTGAAAACAAAACAGGTTTTGATAATGTTATCTATTAATATCATATTTTAATTTATTAAAGGTTTTTTAGAATAGAATAGAATATAAATAATTTATTCGTAAACACAAACACAGAATAGAAAATTATACAAAACAGAGAAACATAACAGGATAAAGTGGACAGCGGACATTGAAAACAAAACAGGTTTTGATAATGTTATCTATTAATATCATATTTTAATTTATTAAAGGTTTTTTAGAATAGAATAGAATATAAATAATTTATTCGTAAACACAAACACAGAATAGAAAATTATACAAAACAGAGAAACATAACAGGATAAAGTGGACAGCGGACATTGAAAACAAAACAGGTTTTGATAATGTTATCTATTAATATCATATTTTAATTTATTAAAGGTTTTTTAGAATAGAATAGAATATAAATAATTTATTCGTAAACACAAACACAGAATAGAAAATTATACAAAACAGAGAAACATAACAGGATAAAGTGGACAGCGGACATTGAAAACAAAACAGGTTCCGTTAAATACGCCAACTTTGCCCACTTTTTTGGGAAAAACTAAAAAAATTCTAGTTTTTTGTATGTAACCTCGGAAATATTTATGTATCTGTGGTAACACCGAGATCATGCGCATTTAAATTTAACTGCAAATTTAACTTTAGTCAACGTTTTCTCCATCATATGACCGATTTTGAGGTCGGGTAAAGTTATCTGGACTTTTAGCCAACATTGCCCACCGTGATTTTTAGCGCAACTATAGACCTTATTTGGTTGCCATAAAAACCAATGAAAGTATTTTGGCAATGAAGGCGATCGGTTCAAAAATTGACTCGACATAATAATACATGCTCGAAATACTTTCCTATTAAAATGAGTGGGCAATGTTAGCCTGTACATTTTTTCTTCTTCATACAAACGGCGTGTAGCGATTTAAAAGTGCTAGGGTTGTCAAAATTGAGAAGATAATAAAAACTGAACATTAATTTGCACAAAGTTGGTAGGGTAGGTAAGAAACAAAAAATATTAATAAGGCGCAAAGTTGTTTATTTCAATAACGTTATATAAAAATCTAATCAACATTTTCTTCTGTAGCATAGTTGAGATCAATCATCACTCGGCATAAGTAAATTCTACTTAAGGTAATCAAACACAAATACTGTGATAAATTTAAATGTCTTAAACTAAACAAAAATCAATAAACTTAGATATTTATAGAAATATAAACTTAAGTTTAATAAAATCAAATCCGAGATCAAAGTTTTCAATATTTAGTAACGCAATTTTTTTTTGTCTAATATTTCTTCGGAGAAAAGTCTTAAACAAATAACTTTACATTCTGTTCATTTCAACATTCAAAGAAAGTTCAACGGGTAAACTTTTATTGAATGTTGATACGACCAAAATCTACGTAAATAGAGTAAGTACACAGTACAATTTCAGACTTTATTCACCTACCTAATCATTCGCTCCGCTCCGCTTAGATTGAACTGTTCTAGTACTAATAACACTGCCTAGTATTCAAAACAATAAGGCATTCATTTGACAATTATCACAAATCTTCTTATCAGCTAATTAAATTATTCTTTGGAAAATGTAGTCTAAATCAAATTAGGTACTTCAGTCATTGTAATTAACTAGGCGTCAAAGCAAATTTAACGGGTAAATTTTTATTACATGTTGAAATTACTGAAATTTACCTAAAACATAACTTGAGAACTTCGTAAAAATATTTTACAGTACATATGGGGCTACTTTATAGCACTAGTGCGAGAAGTAGCATATTACGTTACTGTGTCGAACATTTAAAGGGCCATATGTACTGTAAAACGTTGTACGATACATGTGCGAATAGGTAATTCGCAACTCGTGTCGATTTAAAACACTCCCTTCGGTCGTGTTTTAATTTATCGCCACTCGTTTCGAATTTCCTATTTTTCGCACTTCTATCGTAATGTACTATTTTTGAATATTTATTTTGACATAACACACGTTTGAACGCATTTATAGCTTAGATGCCTTAGTCTGTCGTAAAAAAGTAAAAATGTCGAGTTGACAGCTGCCAGTTGCCAAATGTCACACACCCAGCTGAACCGCGTACAAACAAAGTCGTAGTTGTAACCAATGAGGAAGCAATATTTGACAACTGGCAGCTGTCAACTCTACGTTTTTCACTTTTTTACGGAAGACTAAGGCATCTAAGCTATAAATGCGTTCAAACGTGTGGTATATCAAAATAGTTATTCAATTTTTTTTCTGAAAAACGGCCAGTAATCAAAAATGAAACTATAGTTTTCGACTCCATTATATATTAACCATAGAAAAAAAAAGAATTCCTCATGTGGAGACGATCTCGGTTGAACCAGAATGTCACTACCAGATTGTATTGTCACTGGTAGTAGAAGTAGAAGTAGTATGCTATAATCTCAGCTCAATCGGATACCAAAAAGTGGTCGAAAAATGGCTTGCAAGATTTGATCCGAACATACAAATATTGCAAGATTTGCACATTAATAAGAAAAAAAGTTTGTAAAAAAAAGTGTCAACCCTAAGCATTTTTTACTGCGGGCAATGTTGACACTCATACGACGGTACATTACTGGGTAATTTTGCCTATCAGCATAACTTTTGTAATATACTAGTTACAGTAACGAACCTAGCATCAAAATACTCAGCTCACAACACACACTCACACACAGTTTTACATTACATACAATCGATTCAACATACCTGTGTAATCGCCATGATGTACAATTCCCTTCCAAAATTTCTCAGTAATTGGCCCGCAAAAATACACTCCGTACTCGACAAGTCCCGACTGGTTACTGAATGAAGTCAGGAGTGCACGCGCTATTCTGTGTTGCCACAGGTATAGTTTACTTTCTACCAATGTCATCAATGTTGCCATAATTTTGTAATTTTTTTGGATATTAGTAGATTGCCTTAGAAATTGTGTTTTGGGCAATGTTCCCCCTGGTGGCAAAGTTGGCGTATTTAACGGTTTTGATAATGTTATCTATTAATATCATATTTTTGCTTTGGCTAACTTCACAGATAAAGAAATGTTTTTTCACTGTTAAAAATATGAAAAATTATTTTAGAATGTACCAGTCAAGCTTTTTCGTATGATACGTTAATCATTTTAGTCTAAATCATATGTATTTGTAATTCAATGAGTAATTTGGATCATCTACAATGAATAATGATAAAAATATAACTTTAATTCCAGGTATTTGGGTATTCGTAACCCTCTGAAGAGTCGCCACCATTCCACTAAGAGAGTTGTCATAATAAAAATAGCATTGGTCTGGCTACTAAGTATGATAGTATCGAGTTCTATAACAGTGTTGGGTAAGTTTACCATAATTGTTAGTGTGCGCTCTTTTACCTATGTTCCACAATTACCTTGTATGTATTATGAAGATGTAAAACACGCTATTCTAAAGACTGCCCAGTGCATCAACAAAATTCTCACCACACCAATCATCGAAGTTCTACAAATTAATTCGGTTATACCGAGTGAGACTGAGACATGACCAAAAAGTGAAACTAGGCCGTACTCCTCAAACTGACCGACATTTGTTCAACTATATTTTTTTTTATTTCATTAAGTCTTTAGACTTCCTATTTTTCATACAAATTTAATATTACCTTCAACGTCATGAGTGTAATTCACGTTGCTTGTCACGCTTTAAACATAACAAAATTCGCAATATATTTAGTCTTAAAAGAAACTTTAAAGTATTCTAAACATCAAAATACAAGGTTTTTAAAGTTGATGAGCAAATGTTGGTTAGTTTGAGAAGTGGGTACAGTCTACAGTTTAAATATTTGCTCATGTTACAGGCCGCACCCGGTATATTTTTCATTACACTTGTTAAACATGGAGGAAAAGAATACATACACAAGTAAAAGGTATACTAATATATAATATATACCTACAATTATTGCATGCTTGACCATAGCTCACAAAAGTGTCAGTAGATTGGAGTCGATTCAGGCTTGTATGACTAAAGTACTTGTAATTGTATGAATTCCATAAGCCAACGAGATATCGCCAAAACTTTTAAGTGTTTCCAACCATACTATTACATTTTTGTCAGTCATTATAAAAGATAGGTCTGCAATGCTAAGCTGCTAAGAGCTGCTGTGCTGGTAAGACCACCGCAGTAGACTGACCAGTAAAAAATCTACCATTATGTTTCAGTGTCTAAACTGTCTCTAGATGACTCGAAATTACAAGGGGAAATCATTCAGTTTGGAAATACTATACCAGCAGTTCTAAAACATCAAGCAATAATAACACAAGTATTGTGGACAAGTTCGAGCAGAAAAACATTATAATTCTTGAATTCCAATAACATACCATTTGTTTATATCAACAGTCCGAAATCCCACAAGTCTTTCACAATGTCGACCGGTTGATATTTTTTTCGGCTGATTGTATACATTTTGTGTATAAATATAATTAGAGAGTTGAAAATTCAGCCCAGCTAATAAAAAAGGATTTGGGCTCATTTAGACAGCGCGTGAAGTAACATTGCGGATTATTATCTAGTACCTGGGCGACCGAGCTTTGCTCGGTTATAACTATTTATTGTAATATGGTGGTGTATAGGTGATAATCTTAACTAATTTTTTTTACTAAATTAAACTTGTCTAAAACAATAAAAATTAAAAAATTATATATAAACTTGAACATATAAAAAAAAAAGTTAGTCACCGGGCGAGATTCGAACCCGTAACACTCGTTTAGCAGTGGCGAGCAACACGAAATTAGCGACCATATTCTGCGACGAAAGAAAAACGCATGAAAACTCGAAAACACGCGTTTTCCCAAACATAAAACTAATCTAGATAGAGTGTATACCCCCAAAAACCTCCATATACCAAATTTCAGCGAAATCGTTAGAGCCGTTTCCGAGATCACAGACATATATATATATATATATATATATATATATATATAAATATATGTACAAGAATTGATCGTTTAAAGGTATAAGATATCCAATTCAGCCAACTGATCAAACACCGCAATGTAATGAAACTCGCATTCGAGTTCTCGCAACGTCTAAATAAGCCCTGAGACTTGTGTTCTAAAAATGGGCAAAAATGGTCCGAGCCGATGGACGAGCCCTATTCTAACATCCATGAATGGTATGATAAATATTCTCATGCATTTATTACCTAATAATAAACAAGTTAAGTAAAAATTTATAGAAGTGTGTTTTCACATCTCTGAAATAATTCTCATTTTTCCCGTTATTTTTATTGTATATATTGTCGTTCTCAAACTAAAATGCTGATACTTAATGTTCTTAATAAATTTAAGTAAAACCTACTCGTCTTGGCTTAAAATCTAAAATAAATATAAATTAAGCTAAGTACTAATCATGTACTGATTAGTTTGTTTTATAGAAATATATAGTTCAAAAGGGTCTAGCAAGCTAAGCTAAGAAGATTGGCCCCCGCAAGGGATTTGGTTGTAATTTGAGGTGCAGTAGTGGCAAGTCCTAAGAACACTGTATGCGTAATATCAGCCTTCGATCTTCTTTTGTTTCAGACTTATCCACGAAAATGTCAAAAAATCAAGGTAATTTTTAAACTGTTATTGCAGCTAAACCAAGCAAGCGAGAGCAACCAAATAAATTCAGAATTAAGGAGCATAAAATGGGGTTCATAATGCATATTTTTACAGACATTCATTTCCTTGAACTTGGATGAAAAAAATAATGTAATTTTTTTCTGCTCCATTTTTGTGCCACTTTTCGCGGAGACACAACTATCAAAAAAAATACATGATAAGCCACATTTGTTAACTACGTATCCATTTAAAAACATTTTGAAAAATCATGGTGCGTCATATTAAAAAAAAACAATTACGAACATAAGTTTACTACATCATATTATATCAATAGAGTAGTACCTACTACCTAGTGGCAAATGAGTCTGTAGTATAACATCCTCTTTCGTTCATTATGAAATAATTAATTGTCATTGATCAATGACGTACATATGTCATACATTTACAACTACACATTTTCTAGCTATTTCTTAATTGTATTGTTCTGTTTGCTGTTCCGAGTTATTTGTTAATATGGAATGGTAATAAAAAATGTTTTTGTCAATGACTTTACATCCAATACTTTTATGTAACCACTTCGTTTCTTATTTGCATAAATTTAAAAAAAAATTAATAATACCTATAGCAATCAATTTTTGCAGCGTTCTTTATCACTTTTTTAGTTCCATTTGTTTTGCGTAAACATATATTACAACATTTACACTTTCTTTCAGACATTATTAAAATTGCATAAGAAATAGCTAGAAAATGTGTCAATTAATTATTTCATAATGAACGAAAGAGGAAGTTATACCACAGAGACATTTGCCACTAGGTAGTTGGTACTATTCTATTGATATAATATGATATAGTAAACATATCTTCGTAATTGTTTTTTTTTTTTTTGACATGACGCACCATGATTTTTCAAAATGTTTTTAAATGGACACGTAGTTAACAATTGTGGCTTATCAAGTATTTTTTTTTGATAGTTGTGTCTCCGCGAGAAGTGGCAAAAAAATGGAGCAGAAAAAAATAACATGATTTTTTTCATCCAAGTTCAAGGAAATGAATGTCTGTAAAAATATGTATTATGAACCCCATTTTATGCTCCTTAATTCTGAATTTATTTGGTTGCTCTCGCTTGCTTGGTTTAGCTGCAATAACAGTTTAAAAATTACCTTGATTTTTTGACATTTTCGTGGATAAGTCTGAAACAAAAGAAGATCGAAGGCTGATATTACGCATACAGTGTTCTTAGGACCTGCCACTACTGCACCTCAAATTACAACCAAATCCCTTGCGGGGGCCAATCTTCTTAGCTTAGCTTGCTAGACCCTTTAAATATAAAAATGTTTCTTTTAATCTTGCAGGCTAGAAAAGTATGATACGAAATTACGACTGATAGCATTGGAAAATTGTCTTCCACAACTTTTCTTACCAGCGGCGAGCTATTGAATTAAATTACACTTAATTTTTTGAGGGATAATTGCTAAATGATATTTACCCGCGGCGAGTCCTAGCGACTCGACGAAATACAAAATTAACTACCGTGCTAGGGATTTTACAATATTTAAGAAGTAAAAATATTAGGTCGTAGAAGTTTTCGTATTTTATATTCAAGGCATTTATTACCTATTCTATTTTTTTATCTAAATTTTATCGCTGCGAGTAAAGAGTGTAAAATAAGAGAGTCCTTGCCGGCAGTGTGAACAGCCAGCGAGCAACTAAAAATATATATCTCTCTTTTACCGTCACGGAATCTCTATCTTTTGTTTGTTTCTTGAGCGAGAAAATAGTCGATAAAAAAAAAAAATTTAAAATTTAATCTGTTTATTTCAATTTTTTTGTTGAGGTACAGTCAGCACTCAGTTATAATCTCTATATTTGGAGATTGTGTTAACTAAGTTTAGCCTTAACTAAGTATATAATTAGTCCTGTTGGCAGTTAGTGTTTACATGTTATTATAATACTATTTGTAACAACATTAATTCAATTAATCAGTGCTTTCTTAAGTGTACTCTTTATTTTATCAGGATGTTTTTCTAAAGTTTCTACTACTTGTTTGGGTAAGCTGTTCAGGATATTAGGCAGGTATGTTGGCCAGAGCCTTTTCCCATATTCATTGTTACTTTTAGTTATTTTAAAGTATGGTTCATTGGTTAAGGTCCGGAGGTGGGATGGTCTCCTATACCTGTCCAGCTGCCCCAGCAAGTGTTTATATTCTAATATTACAGCAAGTTTTACTTTGTCATATACACTAGATATTCTACAGTATTTAAACAATTTGTGATAATTATTTTTATATTGAAGTTTTATTTTCAAGGGAACTATTGTTTTTAGTAATCTTATTTGAATATCATATATTTTTTGTAAGTATGTTTTATATGTTCTCCCATAGCTAGAAATACCATAGTTAATTACAGAGTCTGCAAGTGCCATGTACAATAGGCGTAGTACGGAGTATGGCATTTTATGTTTCAATATACTAAGGTTACTTAAAATTGCCCTGAGTTTGTTGCACACATGTTCAACATGTGGACCCCAGTTAAATTTGGTGTCTATTTTAAGGCCTAGGTAGGTATGTTGATCAACTACTTCTAGTTTTTCACAGTTACAATATGTTGGCCCTGTGTGCATACATACATGGTCATGGGCTACAATTCTAGGGGTATATGTGGTTTTGACATAGGGTGAGTGAATATACATTATCTTGGTTTTTTTATAGTTTAAGGATAATCCTGCATCGTGTGCCCATTTACATAGAGCATCAAATTCAGTTTGCATCTGACTCTCCGCCACCTTGATATCTTTATTGGCCGTTATTAGGCATGTGTCATCTGCAAACTGGTACACAGAGGCGGTTCTGAATATATTACACATCATTCACATATATTAAGTATTCTGTTGGGCCAATTATGGAGCCCTGTGCGGTGCCATAATTAGATTTTTTTAGGTCGCTCAAGTCCCCGGCAATACTGACTGTGTTGTATCTATTATGGTGGTAATCTTTGAACCAGTTTAAGAATGGCCCCTGTATACCATTTTGCTCAAGTTTTTTAAATAGGGTGTCATGGTTCAAAGTGTCAAACGCCTTACTGAAATCAATCATAACCACTATAACATGATTTCTATTGTTTAAGTGTCCATTCACTTCATCTGTAAATTGAGCCAACAGCTGTGAAGTATTTTTTCCTTTTTGGAATCCAAACTGTCTTTCATGAATTATACCATTTCTCGATAAGAATCCATTTATTTGATTACCTAAGTATTTTTCTATAATTTTGTCTAAGCTTGAAAGAATTGTTATAGGTCGGTAATTGTTAGTATCAGAATAGTTACCTTTTTTATGTATAGGTCGAATTAATCCTATTTTAAGCTTGTCTGGGTATGATGAGTAGGCTATGCATTGATTTGTCAAATGGGTGAGAACCGGGGTTATTTCCTGGGTAATACATTTTATATCTTTGGCTCTTAGGTTATCATATCCAGCACTTTTATTTTCATTAATGTTTTTAATTATTGTTGACATAGACCTTTCGCTTATTTTGTTAAGCTTTAGTGTTACATTAGGAGTGTTTATGTAGGAATTTTCATCGAGCAAGGGCACATTGCATGTGTTGAGAATATTCAATACATTATTTTCGAAGTCTCGGGCAAATTTATTGGTCATTTCACTGGTTTTCATCTTAAAGTACCTAATTAACATGTCATCAACAGCTTGTAATACTCTACCAGTTAACTTGTTAATTATTTGCCACATTTTTTTTGGATTGGTAAAATTATTACAAATTTCTCTTTTAGTGTAGTTGTTTCTGGCTTTATTCATTAGTCTATTAGTTTTATTTCGGTATTTTTTGTATAATAATTCCATTTGTTTATCATTAGTATTTTTGAGGTGTAATTGTAGTAGCTTATTTTTTGTGTGAGACATTTGTAATAATTTTTCCGTCAACCATTGACATTCATGTTTATTTTTGGTAATTTTTGTTTTTTTCACTTGAATCTTACACGACTCATAAACCCTGGTAAATTTACTGACTATAAAGTTGTATATATCATTTGGGTTTTTTATTTCAAACACTGGTCCCCAGTCAACCTTGGCAAGCTCCTGCCTGACACGGCGGTTGTCTAGTTTGTAATTTGTATTAGTTTTTGTTACTACCATGCCTGTGATGGCTAGGGCAGTGATAAAGTGGTCAGCTAGGGGATCCCTTATCACTGCTGCATTAATATAGTGCATTTGGCTGTATACTCTAGCACTAGCATGGTCACGTATAAAGATATGGTCTATGCATGATTTAGATGTTCCTCTTATTGAGGTTTCTATTCTAGTGTGTTGTGAAATGCAACATGAGAAACCTAGAGATGCCATCATGTCTTGATAGGAGCCTGTCAAGGTGTTTGACATGTTTAAATCTATATTCATATCGCCACAGGTCAAGAAGTTTGTGTTAACTGGGTATTCTGACAATAATTTATTTAACTCACCGATAAAGTTGCTTATGTTAAGGTTAGGAGGCCGATAAATTGCACATATATATGATTTATAATCACTGGATATTGACACTTCACCGATTAGACACTCGAAACTAGATGTTTTAGTAGTAAGGGGGGTAAATGTGATGCTTTTGTGGGAATAAATGATGATGCCGCCGCCTCTTCTGTTTCCCTGTCAATATTAAACAGCTGTTTTGTTCGGTCCGTGATGTTCACTTCTGTTAACACAATGATATGGATGGTGTTTGGGCACTCACGTATTATTTTTTCTAGCTGGGCATGGTTTTTAATTAATGATCTAATATTTGCGTGAAGGAGTAATAACTTGTTTTTGTTCGGGGTTAATACACTGACAAATTCGTTAAATGTATTATGACTTGTTTCCGCTATACCACAATTATTAGACATTAAACAGATAAAATTTTAGTTTGTTTGTTTATACACGTATAGGTTATGTTTATGTTGTTCAGGTGTCACTGAGTTTGGTTTTCAGGCTCTCGATGTCGCTTTCCGAACGCACGTAGTAGATTCTCTTTGATTCTTCGTCTTTACGTGCCATCACAACACCGTCCTTACTCCAAACATATTTAGCGAAGGATTTGTCCCTGAGCTCCGTCTTCGCCTTCCAGAGTAGGTACGCCGTTACCGGGGTCAGCGCCGCTCGCACGTATATTCTCGACTGGTCGCCGGTGGTCCCTCGCAGGCCTAGGTCAGCAGGTGTGATGTTAGAGTTTTTAGCTGCGTCGATCCATGTGCTGCTGCACCCGTCCTTGAGGATCACTGTAATCGGGGAGTCCTTTGAGATACGTGTCGCCTGCGCAGTGCCCGGCCGAGCTGCCCTCTTCTTCCTGTATGCATTCAAAATGTTCTCAGAGTTTTGCTGTAGTTTTGTTCCGATTAAATTTACTATTCCTTTCGTGTCTTCTTCTTTTTCTTCCTTTAAGCCGCATATTTCTACAACATTACGAATTTTTTCCTGTTCTATTTTGCTCATTTTTTGTTCTAGGACTTCGTTCTTAAGCTCTAAGTTTTTATATGAATTCGTTACGTGTTTTAGTTGATTTTCCATTAGCTTAACTCTGGACTCGTAGTCTTGTAGCTTGATCTCGTAGTCATCTATTTTGTCAGAATAGAACTTCAGACTTTTTTGGAGTTCTTCTCTAATTATTTCCCGAACTGTAGTTCTCATGCCACGTACCTCGTTGTGGATTTCGTACAACACTTTTTCTTGTTCCACGGTCTCTGTTTCAGACACCTCGTCGTCTGGGTCCGGCAATATAACCGAAAGTCGCTTAGGCTTGCCTCCAGTGGCGGAGCACATTTTGCATTTCCAGTCGACAGAATCAGTTGCTGATAGGGCACTCAGTTGTTCCGTAGTTAGGGAAGTGCAGGTTCCGTTTGAGTGAAGCCATTTACTGCATCTACTGCATTGAAGGCCCGGTGTTTTTTTCCCTACCGTTTCTCTGCACTATATTCCATATAGTGCAGATATTCCACATAGCTTCCTCGCCCTTGGTGGAACTAATGCCTAAGTCCATAAACTTCGCAAGTTTCTTTCGCGGCTTGTGTAACATTTTTCCCTTTTATGAAAGAAATTTCTTCATTTTGCCTGACAGAAATACACAAAAAATGGCCGCATACAGATTACTTTTATATTTTTGTGAATATTATATTTTTTTAATTTCTCCTGCTCTAAAGTGGGTTATTCTTGTTCTATAAGGTGTGCAGAACATGATACATTTCTATTCTAGAGCATTGTACTCTCCAATTACGTGTTTTATTATTACGATGCGCAATTAAAATTTGGTTTTTAAATGGGCTAATTGTGCAATATCCATTCTCATCTTTAACTCTTTTTAACGATACTTTTACCTTAATTATTAATTGAAGAAATAATATAATATAAAAGTTTATACTTTAGTCATGTTTTCTTAAATACACATTCTGTATTTTACTTTCCTCGTATTCAAAATGAAAAGTATAGTGTTTTACTCGGGTGAGTCTAATCTACTATTAATGGTATCAAAACTAGCTAGATTACAAACAGTACAACCAAGGAGTTTTTACTAAAACTGAATACCTATTAAATACGAAAGAACTTTTGCCCAACCTAATAGTTTTTCTTAATTTTGTAACATTAATAAATAAATATATAATTTTTGTTGGTGAACTTAATTACTGAATTGTACCTGCTTATTTGTATTAGTCTAGGCACATTAAAGATATATAAATACCTAGTTGCTGCGCTGCGCTATTTAGTATTTTGCTACCCGGTTAGTAAAATTATTCACTTTGTATTGTCACCTTTATATAAATTACCCATTTTTATTACCTCTGAGTGTACAAATAGTCTGGTCTCTGGTTAATTTAAATAATATGGCCAAAAACATGTGGTATGGTTTTGCCTTAGCATCATGCCTGAATGCTTACATTGAAAGCATGTTATTAACTGACTTAAAAAAAGGAAGTTATTAATGCGATCTTATTTTTTTGTATGTAGATATGTTACCTCAGAACTTCGTCATTTCTTAACCAATCTGCATAAATGTATTTTTGTCAAAATCCAGTATCGATGATGAAATCCATGAGAAATTGAGGGAATCGCACAAATGTTATAGGCATAGATATAGCGATTTTCGTATTTTCATTTGCATTTAAAACAATGCCATTTGACGAAGTAGAACTGCTGACGAAGACCAGAATGGAACTCAAACAACGCGTAGGTCACGTTTAGCGATTTGTCTTTTTTGGTACATTTGTTTGGCAAGCAAAGATTTATGTAACATTTTACTCAAGATCCAGTTCTGATGATGGGTTCCATGAGAAATTGAGGGAACTCCTCAAATCTTGATGGATTTAGATCCTGACCTTGAAACTGGAAACGTACACGAAGCGCGAAACTTGATAGAGATATGACTGTTTGTCTGACAGAAACTAATCTAATCATGCAGAATACTGCGTCACTCATAAAGAAAAACCATATATAAAAATGAGTGTCCCTTTTATATATGTTACCAACTGAATAGCAGTGAATGTGTTAACAACAATAAGTTGGGGGATAAAACTGTAATTTATAAGTTGACTAATCGTATTTATTTAGTATTTGTACTAACTGCAACCGTCTTCTCTCTGTACCTACATTAGAGGACCTAATGTGTTGATATGTTTATAGGTTTAATAAACAAAAAGAACATCATGCCGAATGAAGGGCTCTGTGTTATAAACAATCGACTTTTCTGGATATTTGGCTCACTCGTCGCTTTTTACATGCCGATGTTGACAATGGTAATTTCATTCGCACTGACGGTCCTCCTATTGAAGAGACAAGCCAAACTGGCGGCTATGCCAGTAGCAGGAGGCACTCAAAGAAGGTAAGTTTTTTGTTTGACAATTATTTGACATGTGGTTAGTGAATATGACGTCCGACTTTCAATTCGAAGGTCGCGGATTCAAATCCTGGCTCGTACCAATGAGTTTTTCGGAACTTATGTACCAAATATCATTTGATATTTACCATTAGCTTTTCGAAGGAAAACATCGTGAGGAAACCTGCATATATCTGCGAATACATGTAGTGGTAACTAGGTATAGCCCAAGCCCTCTCGCGCATGAGAGGAGGTCTGTGCCACAAAATAAAAAATAAACAGAAGGTCCGTTCCCGCCGTTCTTGAAAATACATACCTAAACTTGCCCGACTCACTAGGGTTGCTTCTGTATTAATTTCGAATTTAAAAATGGAGTAGGTAATATAAGTTTACAGACATACATACATCGATTCGTTTATACATACATCTTATCATGTTTACATTCCTTAAAGACTGCATTTTGACGTATATGACAGTAAGTACCTACGTAGCGGCGGGGAGGTCAAGTGAGCAACCCGCGCACAGCCCGACTAAGCTCTGCCCGAGAGTGCCCGAGAACGCCTGTAAATGTAACGTCTGTGTGCGTGCGGCGAAAATGGCACTTTGTACTGAGCGGACTCTCTGCTCCGGCGCGCGCCGCCGCTATTTACTTTGGGCCTGTGCCCAGCAGACGGACGTATACCGGTGCTTCCTGTAACAGGAGCATTCAAATAAACTGTAGGCTGTAGTCGTCAAACTGACCAACATTGTTCAACAACTTTGAAAAATAACTTAGGTTTTGATTTATTACACATTGAAGTTAGTTCTAAGACGCAATGTATTTCGAATCACATATATTTAATTATAGAGGTAAGGTAGCTAAAACATAACTGACTTAAGTACATAATATCAAGCTGCAGGGGCAGCATGGTTCCATTTTTATCATTTGTCACTAAGCCCGTCACTTTCATATTGTACATAAATGTTAGAACGTGACATGCATGGTGACAAATGATAAAGAGCCGACAAGTACCCCTTCGGCCGCGTACGCAACCAGAGGTTCGTAACCAGATGCGATCGAATACTTTTTCGGTCTTGTACGTAACTGGTTGCGATCAAAAACTAATTCCGTCTTACCCGTAACCAGTTACGATCGAACACTTCTCGTTCTTATACGAAACCAATGTCTGGGCCATCTAGCTAGTCTAGCTATAGGTTTTTTCAAAACTCAATATAACATATTTAGATTTTATATGAAACCTTTACAGTAGGTAATATAACAAATCACTGGCCACTTAAACAGTACTTCAGGTGAGTTCTAATCTGATTACTCTAGACAATGTCATTATATTGTTAGCTGTCATTAGTTATTATTCGCATATCTGCAAATAATGTATGTACGTAATAAAAATGAATGATATAAACGCTGCAATTGATTTTATTACGACAAGAAGAGGAGGGCGTTCGATGTTGTTAGCAGGACGAAGATATCATCGCAAGAAATTTTATCGTAAAGGTTCGTTCTGGTTGTGCTACTACAACAATGAAAATGGATGCAAGGGAAGTGTAACATTAAACGATAGAAATGAAATAGTAAAAGAGAGAGAACATCATAGTGAATGTAAGCCTAATTTTGTTCAAAACAGAATTTGGAAGGAATTGGATAATCTTAAGGAAAGGTCAAGCACAAATTTTGATTCGATTCAGAAACAGTACGAGGCTATGGTTTTTAATCTTGAAAATGAAGGGTTGGATTTGATAGAAAATATGCCAACATACGAGGGAGTTAAAACAGGACTGAATAATGCAAGAAACAAAGTCCTGGGTGTCAAAAAAATTAGATTTTCTGCAGGAAGTGAAGTGATAATACCGAAAAAATTCCTAAACTTTCTATTAAGAGATTATGATAATGTGGAAGAGAATAAAAGAATTATTTTATTTTGTGGGGCAAAAGTTAGAACATCGATCGAAGAAGGAGGTTTTAAGCATATTTTAGCTGATGGAACATTTAAGTCGTGCCCGGTGGGGTTTAAGCAACTGTACACCATACATGGTCTAGACGAAGAAACCCGTTCTATAAAACCTTTAATTTTTTGTTTCCTTCCTGACAAAAAGGTAGAAACATATGAAACTATGTTGTATCTGATTAAATCAAGCTTTCCTGACTGGAAGCCGACAAAGGTTACAGTGGATTTTGAGATAGCAGCTATGCATGCATTGATAAAAGTTTATCCAAAGATAGAGATCAAGGGATGCTTTTTCCATTTCAATAGATGCTTATTCCGAAAAGCCAAAAAGTTGAATATCTCATCACGAGTTAAAAAAAGACATGTGTCTAGATGTGCTGGACTAGCACGGCTGCCAAAGTACTTCATACAAACCGGTATGCAGTATGTAATGCGTAAGAGCCCTAAGGGCGAAGATATTAAGAAATTTAATAATTATTTTAAAAAACAGTGGTTTACAAAAACAGCCTTTTCTAAAATTTGCTGTTGTGAACAGGAGGAAATAAGAACCACCAACAATATAGAAGGGTGGCATAGCCGCATCAACAGGTTTATTGGCAAGAAATATCCGACGATGGCTCACTTATTGGACGTATTATTAAAAGAGAGCAAATCTACACGGACATTCAAATGCAACAACAAAAAGGCAAAAACTTATTTAGAAATTGATGAAGAAATTGCTAACGCTGTTAAAGATTTGAAGGCGGATGTATGTGTGTGGGCCACTGTTTAGAAATTATATGTCCGTATGCTTTTACGTTTTAATAAGGAACAATGTACAGTCAGCATCAAAATATGTACTTATACATTTCATAACTTATGTCTGTCATATTTGACAGTCAAAATTGTAAATGTACATATTTTTGGTGCTGACCGTACCTACATATTAGAAGAAAATATAAGCGATTTTGATTTTTACTGTGTGATGAAAAGCTGTTTAGTTTATTTCAAACAAAATTACTACAAACTTTTTTATTTTTAAATAAATATTTTTTTGAACTTTAAATAGTTTTTCTTTAGCAACCTTCTATTTTGATGCTGTCGATATCGTTGTATTGTTCCATTGTTGATCATAAATTAACTACAGCAAAAGAAACGCTTAATAAATATATATGTAATTTAATTATAACAGGGTGCACCTAGTACATTAGATACTGTCGAATGAATTACAATTAATGCTTGTCGCATAACATTCACAATTTCTTGCGTATGAGCTGGACTAAACTCATCGCAAAGAGGTGCCTCCATCAAGTCCTCCCAGTTATCAGCTGATAAATGGTCGGCACATACACGAGTGTTACCTGGTATAAAAAAGTTTAAGTCACACAACATCCGTACCCTTACCATGTCGGGTATCAATAATAAATCAGTATTTGGACATCCAATAAATATGCAACTATTTATGTTCTCGTATGCTCGTACCAGACTCATGGCTAATTAATACTTTGTTTATATTGACGAGTAACAACTGTAAATGTCAAGCAAATTAAGTCATAGTAGTTACTGTCAAGGAATGTCAGTGCTTCATGTCTCTTAAGCCAGTGTCTTTTAAGGAACAAGGTTATAATATTGTATTTGCCAACAAAGTATTTGAATATTATCAGATGGTACAAATTTTGTGTTCTGATTTTTGACTGGATATATAACGTGTACTTATACTGTATAACAAGGTGTATAAAATATAATCTTAGCTGACTTTATCAAGTTTATAGTTTATCAACGGTCGAAAGGTTTCGTACAACAATGAAAAGTGTTCGTTCGTAACTGGTTACGAAAAAGAACAAAATAGTTTTTGATCGCAACCAGTTACGTACAAGACCGAAAAAGTATTCGATCGCAACTGGTTACGAAAGTCTGGTTGCGTACGCGGCCGAAGGGACAAGTACAGTCAGTAAAGCTCGTACCTTAGAACACCTGCTGCATATACATTATGTACTAACCGTCTCTGCAGTTATACATGCTGTCGCGTTCGAATGCCGATGATAAAGGACTTTATTTTTTCTAATTCGGAGAAAACATCGATGTTGTGTTATTATAACTCAACCGTGCTTATCAAAAATTTTCCCTTCGGCCTCGTACGCAACCGAAGGACCATTTTACGCTACCAGTCACTAAACAGTTGCGATGGAAGACTTTATTGTACTCTTACGATACCGCGGTAATCCTTTCGTAACTGGTTGCGAACTATTTATTTTATGAATTTGTACGACACTAGTTTCGAACAAGGCTAGTTGAGTGTAGACTAGTTTCGTTTGTATTTTCTACACCAATATCTCTTATGTCTGAAACAAGCAGCTTTCGCAGTGAGTGAGACAAAGTAATCGGGTCACTTTTTCTCTGCATTTTATTTTGTTGCTTTTTTTAATAAAATACCTAACTCCATATCTGCCATATCTTTGCTTCTGATTTTATCGTATTTATAATCCACGGGATATTCACAATATTCAAATATGTTATCTCCATTTGTTTGCAATGTACTGGTAAAAATAACTTTGATTGGTAGTTTTGGTGTTCCAAGAATCCTACATAAAGCTCGGCCTTAAGAGCCCTTATTCCTTAGAGCGTTCTCAGATTTCGCGAAACAACGCTCGATATATGGCGTTGGTGCTCGGTACGCGAGCGCCCGGCAACGCGACGCGCGTTTCAATGCAGACAAGAATAGTTTTCAATATAATTTCAAGCAACATTAATTTTAGTGTTATATTATATGAGCACTCTTTATTTTATTTTATATGCACAGTAGTATTGTACAAAGTGTACTATAACCCTTGCTCTTTATTCTATCTCTTTCACACAAATGGAAAATGAAATAGATAGTAAATGACTGCAATAGATAGTAAATAAAGAACATGCGCTTATGGCTAAATTTGCAGAAAGTCACAGCATGAATTGTATAGCTTGAATTGTGTTGGCTAAGCACCCAGGGTGCCTAGCCAAGATGCCAATCGTTTGCATATATTAGTGCGTTAGAGAGACAGATAGTGTTTCGTTGTCGTAGCGTAAACGATTGGCATGTTGGCTACGCACCCATGGTGCCTAGCCAAGATGCCAATCGTTTGCGTATATTAGTGCGATAGAGAGACAGGGCGTTTCATTGTCGTAGCGTCAACGATTGGCATGTTGGCTACGCACCCATGCTGCCTAATCAAGACGCCAATCGTTTGCGTATATTAGTGCGATAGAGAGACAGGGCGTTTCGTTGTCGTAGGGTAAACAATTGGCATGTTGGCTATGCACCCATGGTGCCTAGCCAACATGCCAATCGTTTGCGTATATTAGTGCGATAGAAAGAAAGAAAGTATTTCGTTGTCATATCGTAAACGATTGGCATGTTAGCTACGTACCCAGGGTGCCAAGCCAACATGCCAATCGTTTGCGCATATTGGTGCTATAGAGAGACAGGACGTTTCGTTGTCGTAGGGTAAACAATAGGCATGTTGGCTATGCACCCATGGTGCCTAGCCAACATGCCAAACGTTTGCGCATATTAGTGCGATAGAAAGAAAGAAAGTATTTAGTTGTCGTATCGTAAACGATTGGCATGTTGGCTACGTACCCAGGATGCCAAGCCAATATGCCAATCTTTTGCGCATATTAGTGCTATAGAGAGACAGATAGCGTTTCGCTGTCGTAGCGTAAAAGATTGGTATGTTGGTTACGCACCCATGCTGCCTAGCCAAGATGTCAATCATTTGCAAGTAAGGCAAATCTATTGAGCCCAAACATGAAGGAGTTATGATGAGTAGATTAGGAATTCTGGTGACCAACTCCTGACTTCCTCATGAGACCCTGGACCTCATCTAGATTAATGGTGCTCGTCAGGGCAAATCTGTTGGGCCCAAACACGATGGAATTATAATGAGTAGATTAGGAGTTCTGGTGACTAACTCCTGACTCCATCATGAGAACCTGGACTTCATTTGGGTCAAAAATAATAATGCAAACTCTAACGTAATTTCAAGTAACTATGAAAATCTATCAATAAGCGAAAGTCGGTTGTTAAGCATAGTTTATTTACCGCAATGTAGGTCTGGGTGCTATAATTTTTTTTTGATAGGTTAATATAAACTTACAGTTTTTACCATTTCATTCCTATCCTTGAAAGTAACATTATCCTTATAATATAATTAATGATTTCAATTTACAATATATTTACATGGTTATATACCTAGTCAAGTTGTAATACCTAGTCAAATGCGAGCTGTATTACAGCTGATAATAAAGCTAATAATGACTAGTAATAATACAGGTAATGACAGTAGTAAAGCAATGCCGCCGTCTTTGCTCAGTTAAAATGTTTCATATTTTTGAAAAAATGCGTTTACATGGAACGGAAGTCGCCACAACATTCAATCTTCTTAACGTGTATTTATATAGAATTGGGTATATACAGCGGCGTTCTTACCATCACAAAAATGGGCTTGTTCGGCAAAGCATAGGTTCTTACGGTACTTTTGTACCTCGACTGTATCTGCTGCTGTTGGATTGGTTGGCCTCAGGTTTTTCACTTTTTGGTCGTAAGCTGCCCAAATCGAGGAGGAGAGTTTCCTGTGGTGCAAGCGGCTGCTGGTTTTAAGTCGACGGTTGCTTGAACTCCTGCTGTGGTGGAAGCGGCTGCTGGTTTAAAGTCAACGGTTGGTTGAGCTGCTGCTGAGGTGTCGATGTCTGTGGTGGGCGGTAGCGCCCAACTCGTTGTTTTAAACTATACAGGCAAATCTTCTTTCCAGCTCCTCCTAAAGAATTTGAACCATCTTCGTTATTTCAGGCACTGCGTGCTCTGCGCTTAATAGTTTCCTAGCGTTGACGATGAATATAGAGCACAGTGGGATGACTTTCGAAAGCGTCACGTTTTTCCGCGCTCACTTCCACTGTTACTTCGTAAAATGTTTCCAAAATTAGCACGGCTGCTTCTTTTATTATCCAGTCGGCACCACTGAGCATTAAATTCGGCCTGGTTAGTGATAGAGTGGCGGTATTCTTCGTCAGTGCCATGCGGCGCAAAATCACGTACGTAGAGTTCCAGCGAGTCACCACGTCTTGTTTAAGAATAAGTAATGGCACACCTAACTGCCTTCTGAATTTCTTTTAACTTAGCCTACAATTTGTTTCACTCTAGCGGTCGTTTCTGAGATTGCGGCCGATGCATTTTGGACGCAAAAATTTAACCAATGAGCAATGCACGATATTTGGCGCCAATCTGCTGCTTTGATGGCTGCAGTGATATTGGCCGCGTTATTACTAGCCACTGCCGTGATTTTGTTCTCGATTTTCCACTCCCGTGTTATGTCTTTCTACCTGTGGAAACTTGTAATTGGTTTACTGTTTTTATTTCGCAACTTATTTTGTTACTTTAGCTGTAAGTTTTCCTATGAAATAAAATAAAATAAAATAAAATAAAAAATTGGGCCAAATTTGCTACAGTGTGGCGTTCTTTACTCTACACAACCGAGAGCAGTGTTGACTCTAAATTTAAGTCTGTTATGTAGTGAGCAGTAACAGCAATGAAACTCTCTATCTCGTTGTTATCGGACGTCCATCCATCTGTAGTTAGGCATATGCCTAGCCTCTACTTTTGCTTTTGCCTTTTTCATTTCCCGCTTGTACATTTTTGGCAAAAGGCTCTCTGAAAGTGTTTTGCGGGATGGCAGTGAGTACCCAGGACAAAGCATGGACACAAAAGTTTTGAACTCCTGTTCTTCCACCAACGAAAATGGATGATAACCATTGGCTATCATTTTAATTAGTTGTTCATCCTCACCATCTTGTTCATTCAGTTTCCCCACGCGACGAGGTCCCAGCGGTTTCATGTTTGGAACAAACTCGTTCATAGACTGTTGAGCTGGAGTAGGTCTGGGTGCCAAATCTTCCACTAAAACTGGCTCAGTCTCTGGCTGGATCGCACTTGGAGTTGGAACAGCAGCAGCATGAGGCGTGTCCTGTCGCTCAGTGGTCAGAGGCACAGTCGGATGTTTTCACTTTAGATGTCTGTTCTAATTTCCTACATTGCCGCCCGAAATACCTGAAGTGTTTGTGCAGTATGAAGTATGAACATTTTGCACGTTTTGGGTCGATTTCAGTGAAATGATTCTACACAGCGCTCATTTTTCTTGAAGTCGATATTTTTGTGAAATTATGTACCTACACGACGCGACCTATTAACAAATGTTATAGTTTTATTTACAATATAAACAATTACTACACATCTACTACCTATATATTTACACTTTACACTATAAATACTGTCAAGCTTAATGTAAGCTAAATACCGATACGGATATATTTAAGCACTGGCTTTTATTGGGAATAAAAGTTTTAATAATCACAAGCCACGTCAATGCGCGAAATTGAAATTTTGTTATTAGTCTTATGTATCTGTTTTACAGTTCAATATTTCATTTAAAAATAATATCGCTTTTTATAATTCTTAAAACATTAACTAAGTCAGTATACATTGCTTCTCTTGGACTCGGCAAAAAAAAAAAAACATATAAAGCACCAAGCAAGTTATGTACGTTGCGTAGTTATTTGTTATTTCCTATCGTTAGGTTTATGAGTACAATCGACTGGCTGAGTGAGACGGAATATAATTTTCTCCCTCAAGTGCGAGGAGCGTTTCCGATAAACGACAGCGCTCGGCCATTCGCACCAAAAGCTCATCAAGCATCTTGTGAAGTACTTCATTTGAATCCTTCATTCGCGAACTAATCATGTCTATTGCATACATAAATGTAAATCGGATGACAGTCCAATATTATGATGACATGGAGCTGATCTACTGATGGAGACAGGAAGTGGCCATGGGAACTCTGTGATAAAACAAAGCAAACTAACTCGTGTTAGAGATTGTTAGAATTATTTCGACATTTGTTAGTTGCCTGTGGAAAGATAAGTACATAAAAGCTTACTACTACTAAATAAAAGCTTGTACTGAAAATGAAATATTTACCAAAAACTTATTTCCACTCTACTCCACTTGTGCTTCGTTTCCATGGACATTTGTATTGAAGTTATGTTTATGGAATATGGAAAAAATTGGTTTAAACGGTTGCACATTTTTATTAGCAGAGTCGATAGTAGGTATCTACAATTACCGGCCACCAAAACGAAGGGCTGTTATTTCAAGCATTAAATTGTCGAGCTTCTGGGACAATTTGTCGAAAAATGTGTATTCGCTGCTTTGTGGGGTCTTGAAAGTATGTGGCTCGTGTGACTGCAGTAACGGTCACCGGTTGGGTATGTTCTCACTTGTCGGCCATGGCAGCGAGAATGAGCGAGATGACTCGTTGACAGAAAGAACTGTGCGTACTTGTACTGGGAGTTGGTTCACCCACAAGACCTTCAAACCGTCATCTGGTACCATATTCTTGCCTACGTATAGTTCTCGCATTCGCCTTAAAAGCTGTGTCGGCTTTTGTTCTCCCAACTTGAGACCACTGATAAGCTGCTGGAATGGCCTGGACGCAACTAAGCATACTAATCCTGTTTAGGATTGTTAGATTTATTTCGACGTTTATTAATTGCCTCTGGAAATAAAAGTACAGTTCGAAATAAAAGCTTGTACCGAAAATCAAATATTTACTAAAAACTTATTTCCACTCTACTCCACATACTCTTTGTTTCCATGGACATTTGTATTGAAGTAACGTTAATGGAGTATAGAAAAATTTGGTTTAAGTAAATGGTTATACTTTTTTATTAGCAGGATCATTTTTAGCTCTGCAATTTAATGACATTGGTTAATACCCCGTCCAAACAATACAATTTATTGTAATACCTATTGATTTGAACGGTAAATGAAATCCAAGGACATTGATTAGACGAGATTCCTCGACGCAAAGCAAAGACGTCAATATTCGAAGTTTATTATCTGATCGGCAAAATGCTTTATGTCGACGGGTGTCAATCTATAATTATAAATGGTGACACTCTTTTGTACGTGTGGACTAAAAATAAGATTATAGCGGTGAAGTTGACTCAACGGATCGGTAATTTAATTGCTTGTTTAGACTAAGTAAAAATAAAATTTTGTCAAAAATTCAGACTATGCGGCGTCAACACTGGACAGCCTGGCATACGGCGGGTCGGAGCTAGAAGTTCGCCGAATCTATCGACAAGTCGATCAGTATCCAGGCAGACTACTTGGAGGGTAGCGGGAGTGTCTGCAAGGTAAATACTTAAATATTTCGTATTTGGTTTCTAATGTTAAATAAAAAATTTAAACATACTCCTAACCTAGCCGGCAGTGACCCTGCTTACGAAGCAAGAGGTCCGGGGTTCAAATCCAAGTAGGGGCATTCATTTATGTGGTTGTCACGAATATTTAGTGTAAGTTATTATATACAAGATACTACATGGTGTCAGTACAGTACGCCATTGGTGCATATATAACATTTCGCAGAGGTAACACGTTGGTTCTAATGATTACTTCCCTTATTGTTTGCAGAATATATACACAATAATGATATATTACTCTTTATCCCGTAATTTTCTGCAGTGTTTTTATTATATTTAAAGAGTATATTATGCTATAAGCACGATTTGATTAAAATCGCTACGAGTATGAGAGTTAAATAGAAAGAGTTTTATGACTATTTTTATAAATTTTAATATCCTCAGTGAGTAATACATATGTGACATGTAAAAAAATCAATACGCGTATAAGGAAATAAATACATTTCATCTAGATTATTTACAGTTAATGTACAGTTGTCATAACTGTTTCGCCTCAACCGTCGAAAACTGTGGACACAATTTATACTCTATAGCCTGTGTAGTACATATATGTCAGTGGATGTACGTGACCCTAGGAGAGAAAGTCCGACTCTCACTTGGCTGGATATTTGCAAATCTTGCAATTGACTCACCCCGTTCATAGTAATAAATTTAATTATTTATCGTACAATGGCATTTTTACTGGATTTAAGTTAACCCTTAAATGCATGATTTTTTGTATAACTTTTTAATAAATTGAAATAGATGTGTCATGTTGTATAGATTGAGGGAAAAATAAAGAAAAAAATCATAGTATTTAAAAAAACATATATTTTTTCCGAAAAAGACTTGATGCATATATACATCACTATGCATTAACGTCTAAACGCTAAAGATTACATATTTAACAGTAAAATTATAATCTGCAATTTATTATTACATTTGTTCTCGTATCTTTATAGCACAAAACAAATAACTTAACCTACAACAGATAGACTTCACCCCAAATAGCATTCTCCACCAGTCAACCTTTGGGCAAACAGAAAATTTAATAATTATATACCTATGTCTTTCCCGTTCACGGAACAATGTAGCTTTGCGAATCTGAATCCGGCCGAATGCTCATGACTAAGTTTTTCGAAATAAACCCTAAACAGGTTGAGCTACTTTTGGCAAAGTGACCCGTTTAATAATAATGAACATGTTTGAGACTCACTGGAGTTTTCTACATAATATTATTGATGGAAATATGTAAAACAGTTATTTCTTGGATTCAAACAAAGAGGCACATTACATTTTGAGCAAGACCAAGATGTTGTCCCGTTGCAACTAGGTATTTTGCACCTAAGACGAGTAGCAATCATAGGCCAGTGATCAACGCCATCTTTTCTTACATCTACGCTTGGAAGAGGATGACTAGTACCTTTTCGTTTCTTGGCTTGTAATTGTTCTTCGATGGAAGCATTACTTGGACGTCCTCTTTTGATGCCGTAAGTTAATCCAATATTGCAAAGAACATCAGCTAATTCATTGCAAAATTGACCAAGATTCGGTAGTTGTTTCTGAGGAACACCCTTTGCAATGCAATTCTTCTTCATTAAGATCCAGGAATTTATTACGGCCAAGTCCAAAACGTGATAAAATAATCGTAAGTACCATTTACGGCTCTTGACCCTGACGCTATAGCGGCCTAAATAGCTATCCATTAGGTCCACACCACCCATATGCATGTTATATTCTTGCACAATTTTTGGACAAGGTATTTCCACTCTTAGTTTTTGTTTTTTATCATAACGTGCAGTTTTTCCCATCGGCTGGGAACCAATGTAGTCAGATAAAAGCGTAACTATCTTGTTATCTTTCCATGCTGTCACCAAAAAGTCAACCCCGTCAAAGTGCGTAATCCTTTCTTCATGTGTTCCCCTTGGAACTGCTGCTTTCAACATCTCTTTTTTATCCGGTAAACGACAGTTTGGAAGTCTATTTTGCTGCACGGTACCAACGCAGTGTATTCCTTGTTTTGCCAGATGATAAATCAGAGGCAAGGAAGTGTAGAAGTTATCGAAGAATGCGATGTGATTTCTCATCCTCGGAATCAGCCTTGCTAAACGTAAGACCACATTGTTTGTTACTCCCAGGTCCAATTTATAAGAAAATTATTCTAAAACTTTTCAATGACTATACAAAGAACGAAACAATAAAGTAAATTCTAATACAACCGATTTTGCATGGTGATGTATTTATGCATCACATATAAAACACAAATTTTCGGAAAATTATACTATTATTATCAAACCTGTTAATAATATACATTACACTTACCTTTTATCCTTTTCAGAAATAATTTTTACTTGCAGTTCTTATTAATATTTATCAATAAATTTTGAACTTGTAAATTTCGCGGCAACCAGTGTAGCAACTTACGCGCCAAAGATTGAAAATATGACACTACAGAAAAAAAAAACTATCAAAAGTTTATGGGTGCGTTCAGAATCTAACACGTAAACGTCACATTTATTAAATAAAAGTAATAAATGTGATTTTGGATAGCTGCATATTGAGCCACGGACCATCAAATATACGATGCATATATACATCATTATGCATTTAAGGGTTAATTATTAATCTAGAGATTAATGTAATAAATAATGCTGTGATATAATTAACCTTTTATATTTTATACGATAGCCGTCATGAAAGTAACAAGATGGGTTTCAGTGTTTCACATCCGGAACTGAGCTACTTTAACGGCGCAGAAACGACAAGGAGTAAAAGAGCACGTAACGTTAGCACCCAGACACCGCCCAATATAGGAGTAGAAACTAGAAAGGCCAGGACTAGACCGCCGAAACTTATACTTGCTCCAAATCCATTGACGTTAAGGTAATTTACAAATTAAAGTTTTACATTACGTACCGTCACCACTTCAATACAACCGTCACTACAACTTTGAAAACTATGAACATTTTATAGGGGATTTTCGGGGAGATTCCCGGAGGTCGCGGGTGAAAACCCCGGCTAGTACCAATGAGTTTTCTGGACCTATTGTACGAAATATCATTTGATATTTACCAGTCGCTTTTCGGTGAAGGAAAGTATCGTGAGGAAACCGGACAAACCCCAACAAGGCCTAGTTTACCCTCTAGGTTGGAAGGTCAGATGGCAGGCGCTTTCGCAAAAACTAGTGCCTACGCTAAATCTTGGGATTAGTTGTCAAGCAGACCCTAGGCTCCCATGAGCCATGGAAAAATGCCGGGACAACGCGAGGAAGATGGAGGAGGTGGGACGAACGGCACCTCTTTTCAGCCCGGCAACATCAGGTTTCTTGAAGCCTGGGAGACCTACTAAAAGGATCTGAAATCAAACTGCGGTCTAACAACTATATACGACACTCTTATAGAGATCCTAGTCTATTACTCCTTCACCACTCAACCTCATCAGACAGGCACGTAGCATTTTTCAAGAAGCTTACTGGTTAATTGTCCATGTATACTATTTTTTGCCCTGGGTAAGTGTACCTACCTAAAGTAAGTATATTTATGTAAGAACATTTCATACTACTTAAATAAATAAATAACTTTTTAAGTAATTTCGACGTTTCTGTTAATGAAAAATATATTTGTCTATTAAATTAAAGACACATATTTGTGGACATACTTCAGCATTTTTTACATATATTTCTAAGTGGCTAAATCATGACATTGGTGGACACGAAGCGATATTGTTTGCAATAAGAAAGCCGATGTATGTAATGAGTGTAATGACTAATGCACACGAGTTTGATACGTCGTTTTTCAACACACTTGCGAAGAAAAAAAGCGAAGTTTATCTATTCAGTCAAATTTTCATTTCTTGAACAGTAAAAGTACAATTTTCATACTTTGGTGGCTTACAGTTTTGACATCGAATAATCGCACCAAAGCGTGCTTGGCTTGTTGGTTCGCCAGTTTATTGAAAAAAGCTAAAACACGTTTTCCGAGAAAGACTGGGCAAGCTAGCAAACTAGCAATCACTAGTTTTCCTTTATACAAAAGTTTTGTATGCCGCCAAGTATTTTTCACTCGATGCTGATGGTGGCAAGCTATCGTTCGCGGTTCTTGTCTCTAACAGCGTTAAAGGGTTTAGCAGGATAGCCTTTGAAAAATTGCCCCCAGCGTTTTTGATTCGAAACTATAACCAAACAATGCCTTTTGAAGGGCCCCTGCACAAAGTTCCATCCCTCGGTTACTACCTGGGGGTTGAAAATACCCAATTAACTCCAAAATTGTTTTATTTTATTTCTCCTAAACTATAAAAGTGATCAATTTCAAATTTTCTACTAATAGTATTGTAAATAAAAGCTACATGTCAAAAAAAATTGACCCTCTCTTTATTATTATTTATTTATTATAACATGATCAGCTCGTGGTACAAACACCTTTTTTTTAAATATGAATTTACTAATCTACATCATATTAAATTTTCATCGACATAGCCAAGATTCATTACGAAATTAATACGAATGGGTTCTTTGGTACAGTCAAGTGCAAAAATAAGTATCGAATAAATCGTCTCATAAATATGGTACTACGCTCTTATTACACTGGAATAAGATGCTCAGAATCAGAATCAAATTTTTTTTTGCTAAAACATGGTACAAAAGGTCATGCATATAAAAAAGGAACTAAATGTTTCTGAAGAACTCTGAGATTGGATTGGAGAATCCAAAAAAGTTTATAGGACATTTTCGTCTTTAAATATGATCAGAAAATATACTATTAAAATCTCTCGCAATGCTCACGGGCACCGTGTACAAGGACAGCTACAATATTGCCATTTAGATTCTTACTTTCTTACAGATTTTTACCCTACCGGAAAAAGGACCGCGCGATGACTGCTAATGCCGTAGCAAATGAACAAAAAGCTACCAAAGTACTCGGCTTGGTGTTTTTTACATTCGTGATATGTTGGGCTCCATTTTTCCTACTAAATATCCTATTTGCTTCGTGTCCGACTTGTTCTGTTCCAGGTAAACAATCTCACAGGTATATTTCAGACTTGATTCTTATTCTTAAGTATTTTTATTTGTGGGACTTTTAAGAATAACTAATAAAAAAATAAATAAAGTGTATATAAATTTACTTAGCAAATTATTTCAATATTCATGTCCAAAGATTACTAAAAAACCGGACAAGTGCGAGTCGGACTCGCCCACCGAGGGTTCCGTACTTTTTAGTATTTGTTGTTATAGCGGCAACAGAAGTACGTCATATGTGAAAATTTCAATTCTATCACGGTTCATGAGATACAGCCTGGTGACGGATGGACGGACGGACGGGCGGACAGACGGATGGACAGACGGACAGACGGACGGACAGCGGAGTCTTAGTAATAGGGTCCCGTTTTACCCTTTGGGTACGGAACAACTGACTGAGCAGCATTTTTTTTAACCTGACTTGGGCTCTATACCACTTTGGGCAAAAGAGCAATAGGACCACACGGGGGAGACACGGAGATACATTGCGGGGAGAAGTTAGCCTCTAGATAAGAAAGAACCCTTCCATGTCACTATCGCATCACACTTGATGGGTTTTGCTACACTGGAATACTCCTAAAGTGTTGGCGCTCCAGCGAGATCAGTTGAGCGGGGGCGTAAAGGAAATCGAACTAATGGAAATTTTGTCGCTGTTTCGCTACACCTATGCAAACCGAGAAGACTCTAGCATAACGGCGTAGAGCGCAGGCACTGATATTTATATACTTACGGCCGCCGGCTGCGCGGTAACCCGATTTAGCCTGATGTTTCACGAACGGCGCTCCTCGCCGAGACTGAAGTTAAATATCTGTAAATAAAGAAAATAATTTTAGCTATCTGTAGAAATAAGTATTGTAAGCATTGGGCCTTGAATTAATGAAATATTAATGTTCAAATATATTTTTATATGGGAATCAGACTTTCGTTAGAGATAACTTTCGTATTTGTATATTTACTGAAATAATATTTTCTGCTCAAACTAGTATCGTAGGATAGATAAATTATCATATCGTAGGATAGATTAAACTTTCTGAAAATATACGGTTTATTGCTGAAAACCCAAGCTTTCCCGAGAAAAACCCAAAAAAGTACTTAAATACGGGGAATTCTATGCCTAATGCGAGAAAGGGAAAACTAAAAAAGGAAAACTGAAAGGCTTTTGAGATTTCGTACGAAAAATGAAGGTAAACGTCGTATCTATGGAGTGTGGAATTAAGAGGAGTAACATCTCTTATGGTAGAACTGTTGCAAAAGTGTCCAGCTGTCAGCTATAAATAATAGTTCCAAATCTCTCCAGAGTAGCGCTAGAGTAGCTAAGAACCTAGGCGCTATTGACGGAGTGAAGTGCGCTGTCTATGATTTGATTTTTTTGTTCAAGTATTCTAGGTATTGTAGCGCCACCTATTTAAGGTTTTTTGATGACAGTTTTTGGTACATGGAGATTTATTTCCTTACCTCCACCTTCCGTAGTCGTATCGGATTAATCTGTCAAAGGAAAAGCTGAGGAGAGACATGCATGGAAATTTGATACCATGGCATACTAATAAAAAGTTAGAGTTTGTTTTAATACCTTCAATCAAGCAATAACATTTGATAGGCTACAAGACCTGATATTTTAGATAATATTGCATGTATTTTACATCGGGTTTAAATGTAATTGGCGATAAATATAAACTTGGATAGCAGAATATATAATAGCAAAATATAGTTGTCCATTTAAAAAAATACCCCTAATCGTCAATTTAGTTTTAACTTATATATGTATAAAGTAACGAACATGGGATTTTTTACTGTTGTAGCTCTCACATTTTGAATAGAAGAAAAAAGAATATTCAATACCAAATACGGAGCTAGTCATTTATTTTTTAGATAACGTGGTGGACGTCTGCCTCTGGCTGGGATATGTCTCATCGACTATCAATCCCATCATCTACACCATTTTCAATAGAACGTTTCGAGCTGCATTCCTACGGTTGCTTTGCTGTCAATGTTCAAGGTTAGTAAAACATTTTTATAGGATATATCCGGACCTAAGTACTTGAGAATATAAATAACAATGTCTATTATAGAGCTCTGTTATAAAAAGTCGTATTGTCAGATAATCTTACTTTTGAGTTTTAGGCTCAAACCTAATAAAAGTACAGTCGAGTTCAAAAATATGTATACATTTAACCTTAATCCCAATGTAGCAAGAAGTAGAGTGACACGTTTCAGTTAAAAAAAAAGTTAATAAACGTTGTCTTCTGCGCTACTCTCATTGAATCCTCTACTTTTTTCATGAGTAAGCATCGGAGTTTTCATCGCACGGTAAGATTTTAGTGAGCGATGGAGTCTATGTTAACATTAAAATTAAAGTCATAGTGATCCTGATACTCATTCAGGAATTTTAGCATATTATGCCCTACAATGATTTGTGTAATGTCATCTTGAAAATTGAAATTTGAAAAGAGCGTCTTATAGAAATTGTGGTATGTTGTAATTTTGATAAGTTCATAATTATCTGTGTTCCCAGATGGGTTTTGTGTTCCGTTACGCGACCTCTTAAAAATAGTACGCAAATTTAAGTTTGAGTATGCAGTGCAAAGTTTACTGTGAATTAGTAGTTTATGCAACTGGTGCATAATGAGAGGCCTTAAAATTCGAGTGTGGTTTTATAAAACGAGAATTATGTACAGTTGCATATATAGTTTTCAAATAGTGACGTAAAGGTAACTACGTAAACCTAAACTGAGCATCGCCTGACATGCTCTTGGCTGGTTTTTATCAAGTAAATATTGAGTGTTGTTCCCAGGCGCGGGCGCTGCACGCTGTATAGATCCGCGGTGGGGTCCACACGCAGCGCTTCGCAGTTATGCGCGCAGTCGGCGTTACCGTTGGCTATATCACTCCGCCCCTCGAACATGAATGAAGGGGCAGTGCCCAATACCATCGAGACTATTATGATTGAACCAACATTGCCAAACTTTCGTCACTATTAGTTACCTACTACAACGCTACCATATATAAATGTGATCAATAAATTATAATACAGGATAGCCCAAAAATACGTTGACAAAAATTTATTATTTTTATACAGTACAAACGGTGCTATTTTTTCGCACTAGTGCGATAATTAGCACATTACGTAACTATGACAAGAATTTAAAAGGTCTACAAATGTACTATAAAATGTTGTACGATACATGTGCGAATAGGTAATTCGCAACTCGTGTCGATATCAAACACTCCCTTCGGTCGTGTTTTCGCCACTCGTTTCGAATTTCCTATTTTTCGCATTTGTATCGTAATGTACAATTATTACATACCTACATGATAATATGAAGTTTTCCGCCCAAAAACATATTTATTTTAAGATAGTTTATTTTTGTCTTTGATATGTAGTACTTACATTTTAACAACCGTTTAAAATTTTGAACGATATGCCGCAGCACCTCCAAGGTTATTGATGCCTACTCTTTGGTAATTGTTGCTTTCTGAGCGTCTACACTTTTGTGTTTAGTGACATTCTATGGTTGACCACAAACTATAATCCATTGGACCAGACGAGTAGGTTAGCCACTCTTTTGAGCTTATGAATTCGGAAAAATTATCTTTACACCACTACTGCACCCTACGGCACTACTAATTAATTCGTGCACTACCTGTTATAAAAACTTACTGTTCGTTATGTCCTGCTACCCTAAGGTTGTCTGGCAGAGATGCTTACAGCGATAAAACCGCCTGTTGCTACCTTTCTTGGCACTGTAAATCTGTTTATACATTTGTTTTCTTTGTGGCGCAATAAATAATATTTACTTACTACGGGCCCTGTGAAATGGTCATGATGGAATTTTCACGGCTGGTTGCCAAGGAAGAAATACGGCTCAACTGAATACCTACGGCTTTTGGCTGTCAGGAAGCCTTTACAGGGCGACTAGAAGAGTACATTCTCTGTCATTTTGGTGATTTGGTAAAAATATTTTTTCCACTTTTCAGTAGCAGCACGTTGCTTATTTGAAAGACGCACATATCTGTCGGCGAACAACAATACCTAATAACTAAATCCTTAAAACAAACTATTTCAAAATGTATAAGAATATAACAGAAAACCAAATGAATTCGTACAGACGTCTAAGTTCAAAGTTTTTATTTATTAATTTTATCAACGTACGTTTGGGTCACGGTGTAGGGGAGACTTGGATATTTCGTACCACCCCTAGTTTTCCCATTAAACCTTTGAACGCCAAGAGCCACTAAAGTGGTCGTGTGCTGTTGTGCCTACTACGCCAACGACCACTAAAGGGGTCATGGCAGATGCTGTCAAAGCACTTTTTCTGTTGACAGATAAGTTTTAAATTCGTTTCTCACTAGTTGCGAAAGCGTTCAAAAGTTTAAACAAACTAGTTTTTTTTTCAATTCAATTCAATGCATTTATTTGTCGAAAAGCAGGTAGTGTTACAAACAGGTGTTACATACAGATAATTAAGTGCTCCACTTTTGGCCATATTATGAGGCATACAAATATTTAACGTGAGTGGCGGTGTAGCTCATGAGATTCAATGTAGGTATTTGTCATCATCAAAATAATAAATTTCAACTATTTACATACACATGCTTATCAATTAATGTAAAAATTCTAATTTTTAAATGTCAAATTAAGGTATATATTTAAATTATATAATTTAGATAATATATGTATTACAAAAACATGCATCAAAAAAGTTCGCTGTCGTTTAAATATTCGTATATGTCATAGTAGCACTTGGTTTTCAATAAAGTTTTTATCGTATTGCGGAATCTGTTTATCGGTAAAGTTTGTATCGATTCTGGTAGTTTGTTAAAAAATCTAACAGCCATGCTAAAAATGCATTTTCTAAAAAGTGCGCAATGTGCACGTGGATTTAAAAGTGTATCTCTTTGCCGGAAAGTACGTGCCGGGTTGGGCTGTTTTTTAGAAAAACGACTGTCATATTTTTTTACGAATATTAGGCACTCCAGTATGTATAAAGAAGGGACAGTCAATATGCCAAGGTCTTTAAAGAAGGGTTCGCAGCTTTCCCAAGTCCGTATTCCGACAATGGCACGTATGCACCTTTTTTGCATACCAAATACTTGGTGCCAATTTGTTGAGTTACCCCAAAAAATAATGCTGTACGTGATTAATGATTGGACATGGCCGTAGTAAGCAGTAATTGCAGTCTCTCTGTTCACAAGTTTTACAAGTTGTCTGAGGGGATAAATAAACCCATTAATTTTGGCGCAAAGTATTTCAATGTTATATTTCCAGTTACAATTTTTATCTAGATAGACGCCTAAAAATTTTGTTTCATTAACTAATTCTAATTGTTCATTTTTAAATTTAATGTCTAATGTGTGAGGTTTTGCTTGTGGTTGTTGAAATAGTACAATTTTTGTTTTTGATAAATTAATAATTAAATTGTTTTTCTCAAGCCATTGCGTTGCATTTTCTAAAACAGTCGTCACTTCTTTTTCTAACGAGTTTAAATCAATCGAAAGCCTAAGTTTATTTATACGTAATTCACCAAACAGTGCTCTCATGGAATTAAGCTCAATAATCTTGTAAAGTTGTATGCAAATAGGAGTATATTTTTATTATAATTTACGTCCTCCACCAAATGCATGATCTACTCATATCAAACAACTAAACGTCTGCAAAAGATGATACACAAATACGAGTATAGCGCCACCCGCGCGCCTCTGCGCTGCATCTTATTCCTTGAACATCGTTGCGTGGCTGCTACACAAATTTACGTACGATCGTCATGAGAGAGTTAGCGCGGGGACAGAGCGCTTAGCTCAGCCGCGAGGCACCGATGCTCAAGGGCATCGGACCGACCTATCGTCTTAAAATTTGACCAATTTTTATGTTTTTTACATTGATTGTTTTAAATAAAGCTAGTTGTTTAAATCGTACTATTCGTACTCCTCACTGGCATAGGTATGATTTAAACGACAAATTATTTATGATTCGTATAACTATGACTTCAAATTCTCGTAGTATCAATTTGTTATTTAAACTTAAAATAAGCAATAAACTTGCAAAATAATTTTAATATCGGTGGTACGATTTAACCAATTCGTTGGCTAAATCGTATCGATGGCAGTGCTTCCGAAACAATGTATTTTGACTTAATTTAATCCCAGATTTTTTTATATGTATAAATTGCAAACACATTTGTATCAAAAAATCCACGTTTAAATAAAAACTGGTACGATATAACCGACTCTCCCCTATATCTGTAGTTTTTTCAGCTTTTTGGAGTACTTTTCATACCATTCGTATCAAGGATGGACATTTATTTACGCACATACATAACAGTGTTTGAAAATGAAAATTTCAAACTCAAAATGGTATCTATATTATTCACTATGATTTTATCAATTTTATTACAAAAAACTTATGTGATTGACCAATAAATGCAAAATAAATTAAGCAAATATGCCATAAAGCTGCAAAAACTTGTGTATGGAGAGGCACACATTGTCTTGTAAGGAATTAGAATAAGCTTGTACCTATTGTAGCAGATTGATCATTAAATTCTGTTATACATGAAAAATAGAATAACAAAACACAGGAGAACCTTAATAACTAACTGAGGACGGACGGTCATCCATTGCCTCACAATGGTTTTTGCATTGCTCACAAATTTGCCTCCAAATTTGTGAGCAATGCAAAAACCTGGCAAAAAGATCGCAGTCTGGAGCCGACTGGAGAAGTGCGTTTCTGATGTAGTGCAAAGCACGAACCAGTGGTGATTGCCTGTACGCCTTCGTGCGCGCTTTAGGAGCCGCAAGTAAGTCGCGATTACGAGGCCTAAAATTGAACTTTGCCACGGACAGAGGAGGTGTACCAGCTGTGAGAGCAGCTGAGGGCAGTCTGAATCTCCACGTAATCAAAGTCGAGGCAATTAACGCCCATCGAGGTGCATTATTTACGCCGCTTTGGTATCGAAAATCACATCTCGCTCGACTTGTATTCCTTTTTTTAATACCACGTCGGTGGCAAACAAACATATGGCCCGCCTGATGGTAAACAGTCACCGTTGCCTATGGACGCCTGCAACTACAGAGGTGTTATAGTTTCTATTTTTCTCCGTGAGCTTCTACGGATTATCGTCTTATCTATTGTTTAAAAACCGCAAAGGCGCGTGCCACTATGAAAAAATGGTCAGGCCGCATAGGTAGCGTTTATTGAATTACTACTCTATTGAGCACGGAATAAGATTCATTTATTTGAATCACTATCTAAACGCGTCTTTAAGTTACCTGTTCCGAGGGTTAACACTGCTTTTCGGAGACGTTTTGGCGACGTCCTCTGCTCTTCGATTTACAACACGGCCGTAAAGTTCCAGAGCGAATTAATTAATTGGACTGCGCAAGTAGCCAAAAGGTTATACTCTTCAACTGGTTGTTGTCACTTGATTATAGCGAGACTGAGTCATTACTCCTAAGAATTGTTTAACATTAACTTTATTAATTATATAAAATGAACTAGACTAAAATATTAGTATACAACCGAAATTATAAAGTAATAGTAATAATGAAACAATAGATATATAGTTTAATACTGAAAATTGCATGTATCAACATAGGTATAAACCTGAATCTCATATTTAATATATTTTAGTTTTTCGTTGACTTGCATGACATTTAAATGTACTTCTGGTCTCCCGCGATACAGGCCTAGCCTAGTGCGGGGACTCCTGGAAATTCTGTTGTCAATCTAGTTATGCATCAACTAAAAACAACTGCTGTATACTTTTTCTGTGTCCTATTTTGTGCAATAAACATATTTTTTTGTCTTTATCTTATCTTTTAGTAAGCAGTATACTAAATAATTAATATTTATGTTATTCTCTTAAATTTAAATTCTCACATTAAAGCTGGTTTAGCAAAAGCTTACTAAATAGCAAATTTAGTTTATTAAAATAAACTTAAATTACAATTTTAATTTAAGGGGTTTTTAGTACTAGGTGTACTATGTAGCAAATTTATTTTGAATTCTAAGTAAAATTTGAGGAGTGTTGAGATTGTCTATGATTCCATAAACAAGCGAATGAGCTGACAGCCTTCACTCACTCCATTCTCGAATCAAAGCCAAGAAATATGTATATTTTATATCAATAAAAATACTACAGTAAAAACCATGTGCGGACTCTTCAATGTTTAATTAAAATAACACGTAAACTTCAATAGCTGAGGTCTTCGAGCAACACCGGCTTCCGACACGTCGGAAGGGAGGAGCCCAAGCGATATCTTACCGTACAAATTATTCTGCCGTTTTTTGCGGGGGCAAAACGTGCACACATTCACACTTTTCACTCACTATATACAAAATCCAAACATTCACACTTTTCACTCACTATATACAAAATCCAAACATTCACACTTTTCACTCACTACATACAAAATCCAATTTGTAATGACGACACAACTACATAGAAAACGTCGAAGACAAAGCTTGCACACCTCGATCTCTTTTTGTTTACGGACAAGTCACAACATGCACCGCCATAGGTACAGTTGTACCTATGTTTCGGCAGAGGAGATATAGTACGAATGCCGTCTCTCTTCCCGGTGTTGCTCGAAGGCTGAGGTATAAATGGAAAGGGATAGAATTTGGTGAGTCAGAAAGGGGGGTGGTCAAAAAGGATGGGTCTAAATTTACACCGACATCGTTTTGGCTGATACAAAGTCGGTGTTTTTTGGAAATATGAATATTGAGGCCTCTCTGCGTTTTAAAAGAGTTATCGCAATGTACTGTAAAGGGATACGGTCTATCTGAAGGGAATGTAAACGCTCCAGGTAGTTTTTTGATAGTATTTATATATTTTTTCTTCAAACTAATAACAGAAATATCGACTAACGTAGATGCGCTTGCCTCTTTCAGAATCAAAGAGCATATTATCACTACGTTCTAAGAGACGGAACTTCATACTACGTACTTAAGTGTCAAACGGTTTGGTTTGACGTCTGACGAACGAGAGTTATGCCTACCAACATAATGAAAATTAGCTTATGGAAAGTAACGGCGATTTACATTCGCGGTAAACTCTCTCACGCGAATGTAATTGCGCCATATTTTTTTTTTTTTTTTATACTACGTCGGTGGCAAACAAGCATACGGCCCGCCTGATGGTAAGCAGTCTCCGTAGCCTATGTACGCCTGCAACTCCAGAGGAGTTACATGCGCGTTGCCGACCCTAAACCCGCCCCCCCTAGTTGAGCTCTGGCAACCTTACTCACCGGCAAAAATAGTGAGTTACCGAAACGATAAAAACTATTGCTGTGAAAAATCGATAATAGTGAGATCCCGAAACGATAAAAACCAAAATGACAGAAAGTAGTGCTGCGAAAAACCGAAGATAGTGATCTCCCCAACCGATAAAAATCATTCTTGTGTGAAGATTGTAATCCTACCTAAATTATGATATTTTTTATCATAGAAAATGAAACACCAGTGAGTTAATAACAACTTTATTAATTTCTTAAGTTGATATATACATATTTGTTATTATTGCACAATTTGAATACTGAATGTACCTATATGTATGCTGTACTATATTTTTACACGCTGAACTTTACAAAATATATTCTGGTAAAACTTAAAAACGGATTCACTGTACTCGTTACAAAATCTCTTAATGGAAAGCTTTTATTAATCTTAGAATCAATATATATTTCACCACACCAGCTGGCTCTCTTGAATATTCAAAAACTGATGAGAAAGTTGCATTTTATCCACATGTGGGGCAAAGCAATCTGATGCAAATTTGGAGTTATGTCCTTAAGTCTGCTGCTAGAATTGACTTTTAAAAGATGATTTTGAATGATACAGTATTAAATGACGTTCATTTGGTTTTGGTTTGGTTTGTTTTTGTTTGATATTTTACAGCTATTATTTTCCTCGCGTTGGTGTGGTGAAAAATGTTGTGTTTCACTCGATGGCATAATTTGATTCACCCTCGTGCCTTGAAACCCTCGCAACGCTCAAGTTTGCAATCTTTCGCTTGCTCGGGTATCAATTATCACGAGCGGCTAAACAACAACTTTGCCCCCTTGTAAAACAAATAACTATAAAGGTAAATACAAATATAACTGTAGGAAGGAAGTAGGAACTAACTATGAATTAAGGTCACACTTAACAGTCGAAATGAGGTAGGTAACTAAGTGTGTGTGAGTAATAGTGTATGTTAATTATTACGCTATGATCTGAGGGCCTACCGCGAACCACGTTCGACGTGTTGCCTCCCTGTCACATTTACGTCCGAATTTACAAGGGCGAGAGAGAGGCAACACGTCGAACGTGGTTTTCGCGGTAGGCCCTCTGATCCTTATTAACTCCTGAAGCGGAATGGCTACAGAATCACAATCTCCAAGTTAATACGAATAAAACAAAACTCACAAAACTCATTCAGTTTAGTTTAGACCATATCAAAAAGAACCTATAACTCTTATTGAAATAAAAAAAGATTTAAATGTTGAAAAAATGTCGACTTTACATTGTAAGGAACCACAAAAAATAATTAAAAGGTTAAATAACACATAGAACACACAAAATTGACATCATTTGTTTGAGGGATACTATAAAATAGATGACTTCTTGGGAGACAAGGAACCATGGCCATTATGGCCAAGTATCCAGCCTCGGAAGCTGTCATAGTTTTTCTAGCAGTGTCCCGGAGAGGCATAGGGTGTTGTTGTTACTGACTGTTCAACCTTATGTATTTATGTTTATTATGTTTAGTTATTTTGATTACGACATTAACTTATTAGATACATAGTAGTTATGTATTCTGTAAGATTGTTAGCTTAACAGTCTTTTGATTGACGTGAAACATGTATTTCATACACTTTTTTATTTTTTAAATCTTTGACACTCGGAGAGCCTTTACACCTCCAAATCTTATTAATGTGTATCTTTCTTAGACCATGGGGACCTTATACATCTCTTAACTTAATGTATTAACCGTGGAGACTATACGCCTCTGTAATATTGCATCATATACTTGACTTTGGATACATACTAGTTATGTATTCTGTAGCATTAGTTCACGACACTGCTAGCTTAACAGTCTAGACGCGATTGATTTATTTAGAATGTATACTAAATAAATCAATTTATTACAGTTGGAGAGACTTATACAAGATATCGCAACTTTTGCAATAATCTAATTAAAAAACTAAAACGAAAATTAGAAAGAGATAATTTAATGCAATGTTCTAAGAATTTTGCACGCCAATAAATGACTGAATGTAAATGCAAACCCGAATTATCACCCTAACATCTTGTAACTTTTGTACCTACGTTCTTGCAAATAAACATTTATCTTTATCTTAAAACTACAAATCTCTGTGGAACCCAATTAAATCTGTCACACCAAGCTAAACTCAAAATATAGAACTATTAAATACGAAATATACTCCTAACGAGTCAGTAAACTGTCAATGTTTTCTTTGCTGATGTTGGCCTTGCCAATGCCTTTCATTAGCAGAGGATATTTTTTACAGAGCCCCAGAAGTAACAACCAATAAGAACGAGACTTTAATAAATTCTGTAGCAACACCCTTTGTACTGTTACCCGCTGACCCCGTTGACGCTAGAAGTATTATTATGGGACTAAAAACGGACAGTGCTCCAGGGTTCTCTCAGCTTCCTGTCACAGGCATTATTCATACTTACTAAGAAGTCCCAACCATGAGTGTTATGTTGTACTATTTAACGAAATAAATGCCTTTTGATTTTAAAGCTTGGCTCTACTTAATATGTATATCTCATGATCTGATAATTTTTTTACAGTGCGAGCCTAATGGTTTCGTCTTGGCAACATTTTACATGAAAAAGTTTTTGGTGGTATTAGTATTATTGACAATGACCGAGTTCAACATAATCTTATCGTATACCTTTAAACGACCAATTCTTGTATATAAATATTTATTTATAGATCAAATTTGCTATATGGGGGTTTTCGGGGGCGAAAAATTGTTCTAGCAAGGTCTTATCTCTGGGAAAACGTGCATTTTTTTTAGCTTTTATGTTTTCCGAGCCAACAATGGTTAATTGCAATTAACGTTCGGCCAACATTGTTCCGATCAAAACTCGGTCTCCCAGATATTAAATATGTTAATTTTCAACAAGATATAAATGATCCTGAATCTGTATTCTAACTTCTAAGTAATTAGTAATTAATTAGTTATGGCAGTTCTGGGTTACTTTTTTATTAGGCTTACTATATCCCTCATCCTACTTCATCTGTACACCTATGGTAAACATAGATACCATGTTGTAAATATGGATTTAAAAAAATCAGTTTGTCTGGTTAAAGTCCTACTTATTAGGCAAAAACTTATAAAGTAAACTCGATTTCACTTTCTTAAGCTTCTTCAGCAATCCTTTCTTCGTTGTATTGTAATCTGTAACAAGTAAAATTATTTTAAAAGTAACTCCGGAAGTCGTTCTGGTTTCTTAAATTCATCCCTACAATCAACTAGGAACCCTTATAGTTTCGCCATGTCCGTCTGTCTGTCTGCCTGTCTGTCTGTCCGAGGCTTCGCTCCGTGGTCGTTAGTGCTAGGAAGCTGAAATTTGGCATGGTTATATAAATCGATAAAGCCGACAAAGTCGTACAATAAAATCTAAAAATTTAATCTTTTTTAGGGTACCTCCCCTACACGTAAATTGGGGGTGTTTTTTTTTTAGCTTCAACCCTACAGTGTGGGGTATCGTTGGAAAGGTCTTTCAAAACTAATAGGGGTATACAACAAATTTTTTTTTTAAAGTGAATATATTCGGAGATAATCGCTCCGAAAGAAAAAAACTCCCCCCCTCTAACTTTTGAACCATAGTTCCAAAAAATATGAAAAAAATCGTGGAAGTAGAGCTTAAGAAATACATTAAATGAAAATACATACATATAGTGGACATGACCAGTTTAGCTTTTTTTGAGTTATCGCAAAAAGTTTCCCCTTCATAGTAAAAAGACTTACTTTAATTAGGTACTGATTATGCAAATTTGCCTGTAAAAATGTAAAAACTAGTGCCTATGCCAAATCTTGGGATTAGTTGTCAAGTGGACCCCAGGCTCCCTTGAGCCGTGGGAATATGCCGGTACAACAAATAATTTCGAACAGGATGTGAATATGAGAATATTGCGATGCTATTGTTATCTTTAAGTCTGTTTGAAACGATTATTTCAAAGATGGTAACTAGCATAATTACCATTTTCAGTGCTAGATGTCGAGAGAGGTATCTTGGCATGTAAAAGTGCATGGCTCTGGTGTGAACCTGAAATTTAAAATTGTTATGTAAATTGTTAATATTTTTTATATTACCATTAAGTAACTTTATATTTTGTTGTATACAATATAATGAAGCGCTGGTGGCCTAGCGGTAAGAGCGTGCGACTTGCAATCCGGAGGTCACGGGTTCAAACCCCGGCTCGTACCAATGAGTTTTTCGGAACTTATGTGCGAAATATCATTTGATATTTACCAGTCGCTTTTCGGTCCGATGGCAGTCGCTTTCGTAAAAACTAGTGCCTACGCCAAATCTAGGGATTAGTTGTCAAGCGGACTCCAGGTTCTCATGAGCCGTGGGAATATGCCGGGACAACGCAAGGAAGAAGAAGAAGAAGAAGAAGAGATTTAATATAATTAACCTTCAATCAATGTTTCTATACGAAGTTTCAATATCTCATAGCATAGTATTGATAGTTTCTTGTTAGATAGACATTGTTTGTTTTCCATTAAAACATTGGTAAGTGGGTATGGAATGAAAAATGATGAAATACCTACTCTGGCGGTAGGTACTGCAAAATATAGCACATAACAGGCCATTTACTTACAGGTCAATTCGAACGTGTATTGGTCTTTTTTATGAATGTGTTATCATATCTTTTTAATATCATAATATTTAAGATTAATCTGGTTAGGTCTAAAATCAGAACTTCTCAGATTTTTTTTCAGGTTAGCTGGATGACTGTTTTAAACTAAGGTTAATTTATTATGGCTAATAGAAAGTTACCTTGTCTACTTGCAAACATGTTGAGGGAATGTCTTTTTTTTAGCTTATTTCCTGTCTTCCCAAAGTCTCTCCGGTCAAAGTGGTCACCACAAACATGACGAAGCTCATGCAATTTTTCAATGGGTACGTGAATGAGATCTTCTTTTCCAACTTGTCTAAGCCAAGTTTTACACCTGTGAGCAAATAATATACTGACACACTATTGAGAGGTACAAAGATGCATATGTAGTACAATTATTACAAACATAAGACGAAGATAGTATTTTAAATTGATTAGAACCCAAATAGGTTAAATAAGTACTTCAGATATAGCCACCAAAAATTACAGTGAATTACATCAAAGCTTTTGTAGTAGGTAAGTAATAAAAGATAGTGTACTAACAGAAATAGAGTTTAAAGAGATAATGATATTGGAACCTATTATTTCCTAAAACTATATATATTCATTATAACAACTGGAAGAGATTTACTGGTAGCAAACATAGCAAAAAACAATTAGTTACGACTGAAAAGTCTTTAACCAACTCTAAGGGCGAGCAGTCCGTGCTTGCTGCTCCTAAGTATATGAATCCCTTACGGCATTACGGAGTGGCCGATTCGAACCGCCTTCAGCTTACGCGACTAACGAATCAAAATGTTTAATAAAGTAATTTGATTTATTCCCTAGTTGTAATTAGGAACTGGTTGACTTACCGCAGTTTATCCTTGGGAAATTTGGCAAAGAAGCCTTCTCTGAAAATTTCTCTCACGCCGCATATCTCACAATGTCGGCTTTTGCCAACCATTTTTAATATATTAAAACAGTCCGGACACGCACAATAATATAAAGGAAAAACAAATCTCAACGTTATAAATTTGTTATTATTTGACACACGAATCAATGCAGTTGGATTTATATTTCAAAATGGTTGCCGCTCGTATGTGCGTATTAATGTTAAGTTGATATTTCTGGCTCCGGTCCGGTATGTTGTCAACTTGGGAACGCTATCGTCAAACATTTCTTGTCAACAAAGGAGTTGCCAAAGACTGTTCAGAATGAATCGCCTGCAGATCTTTATTCCTTCAGCAGGACGACATTTCTGAATTCAAATAAAACTGGTACCACGAGACTGTGAAGGTTTCCAACCTTCACAGTACACAACTAAAATTTTGGCATAACGTGCCATCGTCTGGTTGAGTTGCGGCATGCATCCACTTACCGGAAAACTACACTCCAATAGTTAGAACACAAAATACTTATTTACAAAATATCATAAATCACTTAAAATATACAATAATGCAAATATATAGTTCATTAAAAGCGTTGACATCGGCCGTCAGGACGACACGACGTAGCCGGACAAGACCACAACGTCTGAAACAAAAATATATGTTCGTGGAATGTATTGGGCCCCATACATTCCATAACTCTTCTCTTTTCGCACATACTCTATTTTTTGTTATTCAGTATTGGGCCTGCCCACACTAATGCACAGTCATTCGATGGTTTTTGATAAAATAAAAATAGCGGTTTTAGGCATCTAGAGCCATGTATAATTTGAAAAAATAGCCAAAACTATCGCTGTGTAAAGTGACAGACAGAAGGTTGACAGTTTAATTTCAATTTTCCAATTCTTTTATTGCTCCTGAAACCCCTCCATCATTGTGGTGTCAAGCTTTTCTTTTGGTCTTCTGGTAGAGGGGCAAGCGTAATTTTTTTTTGTCACAATCCATGTGATATATTGCTATATTATGAGGTCTTCTTGAGTCAGAAGTGTAGGGAAAGAGCTGGCGTACCTTTATTTGACGTTCATAAACGCATTGTAATATACCTACTTGGAAAATAAACTATCTTTAAGTTCATACGGCACAATTTTTCTCGAATACCGTATACGATATTCTATCGAATGTCGTAGTGACAACAAAATTTGTATGGCAACGTGAAAATCGTTCACACGGTGTCTATGCGTGAAAATACCTTTACTCGTGTTCGATACCGTAGGGTCTTGCCACCGTGGATGCAACGTTCTCGAAACCATTTTATCGAATGCGATTCTCAGTGGCGCTTGTGTTTACATTGTTTCTTTCACACGGACTAAGTGTTTTTTTTTTGTATACGAGACGCCTGCGGGCAGTTATGCTAACAAATTAGTAACCATTTTGTTTACAGCTGATAGTACTCGGCTCCTGGAGTATATTTAGGTATGAAACATTAGTATAAAAGTCTCCACGAATGAGGTTAAGTTCGCTGCACTATCTTTTGTCAAAGGTGAAAAGTTCAGCATTTTATCCAGATACCTGCCGGTCAACGCCCTGACATCTTGGTACTTATCAAGCAAGCTTTGCCAAACTACAGGATAGTTGTAAGACGTGATCGGAAGACTCTTGATAATATTGAGTGCTGGACGTTTGACACAAGATAGCAGATAATGAAATTTATCTTTGTTCTCGAACTTGTGATTGTAAACCAAAGACACAAAAGTATCATGAAATGTGGCCCAATTCTCCACCTGACCATCAAACTCAAACAAAGTCAGTTTCGGTAAAAGTGGCCTAGCTAAACAATTATCCTCGGTTTCAGTGTAATTATTTTTGGTTGGCTCCTGACCTAGATGAATGTAATTCAAAGCTACCTTTTTGCAAGCGAAATATAAATCGTCGAAACTTTCTAGCGAGCTTGTTGAAGGTTTAGCTTTGGAGTTTGCCTGCATCTCCAGCATGATAATCTCCGTGACAATTTTTTCGAAGTCGCAACGTGCGTCATCGAGTTCCGAAAACTGTACCATATAATCCTGCACCGAGTCTAGACTACCTATCCAATTTAACAGTTTCGGATATATCATAAGCTTTTTGCAATTTGTTAAACAAATATTCTTTTTTGAGTGTCAATGTTTCAATTTTCAATAACAATTGCACCTCGCCTTCCGTCATTTTTGTCACGGACAATAATGTACTTAATAAAATTAAATATCAGTAAAAACCGCAAGGGAAACGCTAGGGTTAGCCTATAATTAGAAGAGGGTTCAAAATTAGGATACGGCGCGGAGACCAGAAAATGTGGCAGTGGACTGTAGGTTTTGCTTCTTTAATTACTATGCTAGCCCAAATGAAAATAGTTTGGCTTACCGACTGCGGGTCCTGGATCAGTTGGTAGAGACCTCTGCTGGTGGTGGCTTCCTTGTATATTTATTAATTATGTCTTTCCCATCACGGAACAATGGTGTTCCGGACCTTTGGAAGGCGTGCGCGGAGCCGAAGCCAACACGTAGAGGCCCTTTTGACACTTTAATGATATATAAGGGGTACACCTAGCGGATGTTGCCCTTGCCCGCGTCATGGGACGCACTCAGAGGCAGCACCCGCCAGGGTGTAAGGACTATTTGAGAGTTGATGGAATCTAAAATGGACTGAGCTATTGGGTGAAAGCGATGGACTAAATACTGGGCTATGGGATAAAAAACCGGACGCCTGCCTAATTAAACGGTATTAAATTTTATTTCCGGCAGACGGTGACTCGCCCCCACAAGATGGGCCCCCACAAAAAGCGACATCTAGGATGGCTCAAGGGCAACACCGGTGTGAGCGGCTCAGGGGCGCCGAGAGGTGTACGCCGCTTTCTACCCAGTGGCTGCGAGCAGCCACTGTGCCAACTCGCGTCTTATGCAATTTTTCACTTCCACCCCTGGAGCTTAAAGCTCTAACGACCACTCTGGGCGGCCGGCTAAGGCAAGCTAGAGGCAGAGAATCCTGTCCCACCCACCCTCCTTGCGGCTAATAGAACTCCCCAGGAGCACTCGGGTACGTGAGGTCGCTACTCCCCAACAGCTCGCCACAGGCTGCCCTGCGTTGACTGATTGCACTGGTAAAACCAGCGGGCGATGGGGTCGTCACATCCCTACGCCTTTATTAATTATTATTATTAGCTTTAGACAGGCAGCTGATGCTGGTACGTCTAAATCAGAGTTCACTTAGCACGATTTCACTATTTAGATAGTTTGCAATAAAACTACTATTTAACTGGGTTTTTACTGATTATTATAGGAGAATATATTTTATTTCGCCAGTGACTAGTTTGACACTGACTTATGTTATTCCTTTTCATGACATTTCGAGTCATCGGCCAGTAGCCGCACTAAATCAAATAAGTTAGCATAGCTACAAATAAGTTAGAGGCGGAATACTAAACACTACGAGAAACACTTTATTGGTTTTTATATTGGATTTCTTATTTAGGTGTAATGTGTACATTTGCACAAATCAGCTAGATATGATCCTTTTGTATTTTTAATTAAGTTTTGACACAATATCACTTTTATTTCTTCATTCCCGACTTCACAAACGAGGAAATCCTCAACAAAACTTTGAGATAATCTTACGTCCTTGGGGTATTTAAAAGTGAGTCTATCTGCGGACATGAACTTTTTTCGAACAGCATAACACGTATTCTTGTATGCAGAGAACGGTGGTATGAAATTCCCAATGTTTTTATTTTCTTTATCGTTATATATATTGGTTGAATCGGTTCCAAATTTTGCCAGACGTCCTTTTTTATTTTATCCCGCACCATGTCTATTTCGTTTTGGACTTCAACAGGAAAGCATACATGTTGTTTTTCTCGCAACACATCGACATCACAATTCAATGTTATTGTGGCAGTGCCAATCGTGCGATTGGTGCATCGCCACAAAGTAGTATTACTTTTCTCGTTCAGTACACTTAAATTGTATTTACAGTACATATGGGGCTACTTTATAGCACTAGTGCGAGAAGTAGCATATTATGTTACTGTGTCGAACATTTAAAGGACCATATATACTGTAAAACGTTGTACGATACATGTGCGAATAGGTAATTTGCAACTCGTGTCGATTTAAAACACTCCCTTCGGTCGTGTTTTAATTTATCGCCACTCGTTTCGAATTTCCTATTTTTCGCACTTGTATCGTAATGTACTATTAATCCATGGTAACAACATATTTTTTTACCTTTTTTGCTAGTTATGAAAGTAAGTTTGTCCATTTTGTACACTTAAATCGACTGCCGAGAATGACATCAATAGACATTAGTGTCGTTACATACTACAATTAAATATGTATTCGATCTGTTGAATGTCTTTAAATATCCAGCCAGTGTTGGGTTGAAGTGGCTACTTGGTCATTATCATATTTTTCAGATAGTAGAACTACTTACATAGAGGCAATTGCAATAATTTCAATATGGTCTATGAATAAAAAAACAATTTTTGAGGGGCACTCCATACCTAATAGAGGGTAATAAATTGTTGATCAATGAAACACCTAAACCTTCCTATCTTCACTGTTCTTTAAGTTACAAGTATGATATATTGTGTGATAGGAAATAATTTATTTGGCTAACGTGAATATTTACAATCATGTAGCATCATCATCATTTCTTAGAAACCCTTAAGTTATTTTAAAATTATTTATCGAATCTCGCGATAATTATTACATTTTTTTTTTAAATACAACACAGTTCAAAAATGTAGACATGGAGACGGGAACTACAACACCGCACCAACAGATACGAGGGTGGGATGATAAATTTCCGAAATGAAGAGGAATAAACTGAGGTATTAGAATAAAACTGATTTTATTTTAACATACGTCGCTACTTTGAAGAAAACTCGTAATAATAATAATAAAATAAAAAAGTTTATTTGCAGAAAAGGGTAGTGTACATGTCTTAGTGTAAATACAATAGTTTCACCTTTCCCAGCTGTATGCAAACAGCATGCAAATACATTGTGAAGTTATTATACATTAAATAAGCACATTCTTAATTTACCTTAATTTAACATTAAATAATACATAACAATGGACAATTTGACAACTAGAGAAATTATTTACATATATGTATACAAAATTAGAGTAATAAACATTAAAAGAAAATAATAATATGATGCCTAACATTATATTGTACCACTAATTATGATCTACATCATTATTATGATTAATATAATCACTAACGCTGTAAAAGCAGTGATTAAGCAGCCAGGTTCTTAGGGTGTGTTTAAATTTGGGACTTTCAAGTGTTTTTATTTGGTCTGGTAACTTGTTGTAGATTACTATACTCATGTTGTAGGCGTTTCTTTTATAGATGTTAGCCCTACAGCGAGGTTGGTTTAAAAGGTTTATATATTGCATTCTTAGATTACCTAAACACACTTCAGAGCGTTTAACGAAGTATTTTGGATGACTTTTGACGAAACAACAAATTTTCAATATATACATACAGGCGTATCTCATACTGCTTGGTATCCAAACTTCAACTTGAACATTTATTCAGGTTAAATAGGCCTCAAGGGCACTTTTACACGTCAACATGGAATTTACATACAAGCGAAAACAAGCACATCAAACATTATAAAATACAATTCATTGAAAATATTAATGCAAACTAAAGTATTATTGTTTAAAGAAAATTTAAGTAAAATATTATTATTACTTAGAGATGTATAAAGTCTGTAAATGTTGAATTACAAAAAAAAACAAAACAAATAATAATAAAGAATACAAACCGATACAAAAAAAATCTAAACTTATATTTAGTGGTGTAAATATATCTAAATGTCAGAACTAAATGATTTTTATCAAATTATCCTTAGAGATGTATAGAGAAGCGCTGGTGGCCTAGCGGTAAGAGCGTGCGACTTGCAATCCGGAGGTCGCGGGTTCAAACCCCGGCTCGTACCAATGAGTTTTTCGGAACTTATGTGCGAAATATCATTTGATATTTACCAGCCGCTTTTCGGTGAAGGAAAACATCGTGAGGAAACCGGGCTAATCCCAACAAGGCCTAGTTTACCCTCTGGATTGGAAGGGCAGATGGCAGTCGCTTTCGTAAAAACTAGTGCCTACGCCAAATCTTGGGATTAGTTGTCAAGCGGACCCCAGGCTCCTATGAGCCGTGGCAAAATGCCGGGACAACGCGAGGAAGAAGATACGAGTTTTATTCAAAGTAGTGACGATATGGTTGTCCTAGCTTATAAAACTAAGTTCGGGCTAGCCAGCTCTACAGATTGTCTGTACAATCTTCATGAAGTTTATTTTAGGGTCGCCGTCATCGAAAACGATGAGGAGAACTACCTATATATTTTAAGCTGTTGTTTTAAATTTTAAACCGTAAACCTCCAGGTAAAACACCGAAAGTGTCATACTTCATACCTATTTTTTTAACAAACAACTACAAAATTATAATTTTATATTAGTTTTTAGTTACATATAGAACACAACAAAAAATGTATAATACCAATCTCTTTTCAGAGCCCGTACCTCAAAAGGAAAAAATGGAACCCTTATAGGATCACTTTGTTTTCCATTCGTCCGTCCGTCCATCCGTCTGTCTGTCTGTCAAGACCCTTTTTCTCGGGAACGCGAGGAGGTATCGACTTAAAATTAAAACCATATATATAAGTTAACGCAAAAAAATACGGCCATTTATGCCGCAAAAAACATGTATTTCGACACTCTCAGGTGAATCAAAATTTATAGGGTATTTCCCGTTGACCTAGAACTGTGAAACTTAGTAAGTTGTATACTACAAGTATAGGGGAAAATATGATAACTACACATTTACTTATGGGTACGGAACCCTCGGTCGGCGAGTCCGACTCGCACTTGCCCGGTTTTTTCTATATCTTGCCTTGTCTATATCTTGTGTTGTTGTTGTGTAATTGGTGTAAACCGTTCTTGTAAATACTATAAATAAATAAATACTTTCTAAAAAATCGCGAAACGAAAAAAAATACCTCTGTGGTGGGAAAACATAAAACTGGTCTTAGCGTCGTGCTCTTTCCACGCAGTGCGCTCCGTAAACTTGTCCTTGCTTAATAGCCAGTAATATCTAGCAACTCCTAGTTTCCGACATATTACAAAGTTTCATTGGGTATGACTGTTTCAACTTTCAACAACGGACCCCACATATAACAAAAAAAAACTTTTTAGAAAAAATCTACTGTTTCAAAACAATTAATAGAAGGAAATGTCAAGTACAAAGCCGAAGTTATCCCTTTAAGCGATTTCGTCCAGTTAACTAGTAATATGTAAACAATAGTTTGAAATGCTTCTACTTTTCCTACCAGCGAATCACTCTCGCAGATTTGGTTGCCTCCGCTTCTTTAACCTTTAAATGCATGATTTTTATTCTTGGTAGAAAAAAAGGTTTTTGTTTAGTTATTTGGGTGTATGATTTAGGAAAAAAAAAACACCTTTTATATTTACTTGTTTATATACATAAATAATTAAATATACATAGTTGCCAAATGGCAACAGTATGCGTTTAGTAAAAAAAATATTATTATATGTTTATATTATAACAAGATAGTTACGCTTTTATAATATAAACATTCACAGGCTATGGGAAAAGTATAACGAAACCGAAAGAAATAACGTTTTTTCACTGAAGAAATAACACTTATTCTAACGTGAAATTGTGAGGGAATATGAGAGGGGAGCTGGAGTTTAGATTAAATCACGGAGCACAGGCACAATGTTTATTCTACAAATCCTTTTTAGCAATAATTTATTGTAATTAATGACAACAATAACAAACATTTATAAAGTTACATAGGCTTGTCAAGTCATCTTAGGATTTGAATTTCGATCGGCGGCGAGAGTCCCGTGGCCAGTACTCACACTTCTCTTCACGGCAGTGTCGTAGCCATCAGTAGAGCCCCAGGCTGTTCCTCAATTTCATTAGCCGTGGGCCAGGCAAAGCTTTGTTGAGCAGGTCTGCTTCCATATCCTCGGTTTGCAGGTGCTTCACCTCTATTGCTCCTTCTTGGATGCAGTCCCTGATGAAGTGAATCTTCAAATCAATGTGCTTCGATTTTGAAGTTACCATTGAATTCTGACTTAGCTTTAGGGCCGGCTTGATTGTCATTAAGGATGACTATGCGCTTGTAGTTAGCCCCTAGATCCTTGTAAAGGTTCTTTAAATGGATGACTTCTTTCGCGGGTTCAGTCAACGCAATGTACTCGCTCTCTGCTGTTGACAAGGCGATGCTCTTTTGTTTTTTTCGACATCCAGCTTACGCACGTACCAGCGTACTTGTAACAGTAGCCTGAAAAAGACTTTCTGTCGAGCTTGCATGAGCCCCAGTCAGCATCGGCCATTCCATGCAAGTTGTTGCCGGTTTTCTTAAATGTCAGGCCTACACTCTTTGTTCCTTTTAAATAACGAAGTACTCTTTTAGCGCACTTAAAGTGCTCTTCGTTATAGCAATCATTAAACTGTGATAAGTAGCTTATGACGAACATAATGTCGGGTCTTGTCGCCACTGCTATGTACATGAGTGTACCTATCAAGTTTTTGTAATGGAGTTGCAGATGCTGAGTCTCCTCTTTTTTGCTTTTTTCTAATTTAAGACTGGGCTCCAATGGCGTGGATACTGGTTTACAGTCTTCCATTCTAAATTTCTTGAGAGTGTCTTCAATGAACTTTTCTTGGTTGATTTTTATTTCGTTCTTCTTATATGACACGTCTATGCCGATAAGCCACTTTGGTCTTCCCAAACCTTTCAACTCGAATTTGGAATTTAGTAGATGTTTGACTTCATTAAGTATCTTTGGACTTGTTTTGTGCTTGTTGGAACATATTTCAGATTTTATTTTATCATGTAACATGTTTCACACTTTAGAGAGCTTTGAGTATTACTTATCATAATGTCGGTCTTTATTTACCACTAGAAGATCTTGACATACTTGTTTTTACTTTTAAATAAGGTTTGAATTTGTCTTTATCTGTGACATATTTATTATGTTTGTGTACAGTCAGGTTTTTGTTCCGTCTTGTTTTCCTGGCTTAGGTATTTGGCCCTAGCAATTAAAGCGGTATATCCTAATATAAATCCATATGTATATCCTAAATGAGTTCTATATCCAATGAAGTCTGATGGGTCCTAATCAGACTTCATAAATTATTGAATTAAACTCAATCAATTTTAATGCAATAAATCAATTTCATTAGTACTTAATACCTTGTTTATTTTACACTTCACCCCCATAGCCTAGATCCTTATTTACTAAATTTCAGTATTTCTTTCCAAAGGTTTCAATAATAGAGAAGGTTGAGGAAAATGTTACTTTTAGGTTACAAAGCTTCGTAGTAGAGTTTAGGCAGGGTATGATATTACAATGCCAATATCTGGGCAAAAGACTGGAGGATTTTCATGGCTTTTTATTAAAAATGGCAGCAGTCGTCGCTGGAGGTAATCCTTCAGATAAACTTCGGTATTGACAGTACCCGTGCAAATGAAATTTGAATTATTTTTTCCGCACCAAGTACTTTTTGGGAAATTTCGATTTATTTTTTTCTTAAATTCTTCTGAGAAACTATTTTTGTCCTTTCCGGTAAAATACTCTTATCCAGGCACCTGTTTAAAATCCGCCAGCACATACGTTTCGTCATTCAAAACGACGCAAGTTTCGTTGCAAAACACAGAGATGCTCCGGTTTCTTTTAAACGTAGCCAATAAGTATTTTCTTTTCAGTTTCTGGATACATTGGACGACGGAATCCTTAGAATATCTTTTATTGACATCGGCAACAGTTGATTATGGTCTTTTTAACAATTTTGCGATGGCTCTAGTCGATAAACTCGGATTTTCATAGTGAGTGTACACAATTTATTCCTACTACTCTCTTTATTGGAAAACAGTTTGTGTAATTAAGAATTATGAAAAATAAAATGTAAATAAAATCTTAGACAATATTCTACAGATTAAAAAAAACAACAAATGTAAATAAGGTTTAATACTTTTTTATAAAGCAACAGGCAAATTCGCCTGTCGGGAATTTATCGTGTACAGTCTTTATTTACAGTAACTATGCTTAAAAAATTACAACCCAACCGAACCTTATTTAGCGCATTGCAGTAGGTATTTTGGAGCGGAATCAATTGAAAAGTGATTTCGTTAGAAAACCGCTTCCAGATTAGCTTCATTGCTGGGATGTGTTAGCTGGCTTATTCGTAGTCGAGAGCAAAGTGTCTTCAATTGGTGTCTCTAGTTCACCGTCCGACATGTGGTATCTCCCGCTACTTGTGTCGGATCCAGTGACACGTAATTTTCATCATCTAATACGAAGAAGAAATTTCGATCACTGGGAATGTTATCCTTGTAAAGCTTCGCTGCACCCTTAATACACCTGTCGATCTGCCCTTGATTGAATTTGGGGCTGCGTCTTTTCCTGCGGCTCTAGCATGGTCCTATTTTTATCACTTGTCAGCTTGTCACCGTGCCTGTCACTTTCGCATATACATACTTGTTAGAATGTGACAGGCATAGGTAGTGACAAGTGATAATGTGACCGTGCTACAGCCCCTGCTTCGAATCCCAGCTGCTTTCTTGACTCGCCGATATGTAGACAGGGTCCAGCCAAGTTCTCGTGAAGCGACGCGGTCAAATTTGCTACGACTTTGTCTCGCCTGCAACCTAGGCGTGTCAATAGTCGGTTTTTGACCAGGACGTGGCTTGAATTCCACTTGATGTTTGTCTACGTATTTTGCTTGCGAAAGTGATGCAAAGTTCGTACACGATTTTCAGAATGGTGTCTGTAAAATTCTTAGCTTAGGTATTCGTGCTCGGTATGTTTATTAGGATATATTTGCAATCAAATCCATTTCAAATTTAATCCAATCGTTTATTATCGTAGTCTTATAAACGGCTACAATAACTCTGGACCACCCTTTACTTATTAACTTAACCGTAATTGACCCTATATGGATGAGTCACCTTTACTTATTCACCGGCCTCTCCATCACGTGCCCACTCCGCTAGATGGGAATATCGAGCGACTGCAGCTGACAACTCAACAGAGGCGATGCTTGATGAAGTTAACGCTGACTATATGCGATAGCTTAATCAATTGCTAGGCACGGCTTCAATTTTTAGCGTTCTGCGCCTTAAAGTATTTTTAAAGGCAATCTAAGATAAAGGTTAGGAAGATACAAGCTGTAAGGAATACTTTAATTAACACAACACAGTGAGCTGCAAAGGTGCGTATCCATTTATAAATGGAATACATAAATATAAACTGGATAGGCACTTATGGAGCTGTGTGCACATTTCCCGCAGTGCTTTCGTCTTGCGCGCAGACGCAAGTTTCATACTTGCGTCTCAATACCAGATTAGCCCGACCTTCTTCAACATAACAATGATACATCATGGTCACTTTGCTTTGATAGTTAATATATGTATTGAATAAAATTTCAAAGTTTTATGAATGTCTGTTTTTTATCCACCTCTTAGCGGCCTCTATAGAAATTTACTATTTAACAAAAACGGAAACATCAAACAGTTTATTTATTGTTAATATCCCAAGCAAGTTAACTAACTATTTGGGGAAAGTCTTACATAGATCGACCTAGTCTCAATATAAGCAAAGCTTGTAGGTGCTATGGGTACTAGGCGATGGTATAAATACTTAAAATATAGATAAATACACATTTAGATATACGATATGTTTGTACACGTAATATGTTCTCGTCCCTTGTAGACTTGCGTTCATAGCATTTAAATGGACAAAAATATCGGCAAGATATGCTACTTTTAATAGCCAAACATAATCAGAAAATAAATCTGCAAATCCAGTCCAAGATAACAATCTCGCAAAAACATTAATAATTCTGATCTAAGCTCTATGATGCATGTCAAAACCTTTCCTTTCGAGAGCCATCTCACCTCTGTGTGATAAAGTAGGTTTAGATGAAGTATATAGGGAATGGATCGAGTGACAACTTCATTTATTTACGAACTACGTATTTTACGTATTCGTACTAAATATAACTATAATTCGTACTTACCTGCGCTAAATTAGCTTTTTGTCCTGAAGTGCCATTAATTTTCGTTCAAAAAAATCAATGGTTTGTCTTTGAAATTTTCGTATTTACTCGTAAGATGCCGCAGAAGTTTAGATGGCTTCATACTTTCACGCGATAACACTTCACAGCAAATAGCACATGTGGTTTATCGTCCATTACACAAAAACCGTATTTTAAATAGTCATAATCATATTTCCTATTTTTTTCCTATAAAAAAAAGGGTGCGTTCAAAAACGCATATGTAAAATGTAGATTTGTTATAGGTACTATATTTGTCGTAGAAACGGGGTTAGGGGTTGCGAAAAAATTTCAGTCGTCATAAAGGGCCGTGACACGTTCGACGTTCTTGTCTGTTTTAATTTTTTTGTCTTTTAATTATTTATATAAGAATTCAAGCCTTGGCGACCCTCTACATCTCTAAGGATAATTTAATATATTTTTTATATTTTATCTCTGACACTTAGAGACTTATACATCTCTAAAGAATTTTAGTATTTTATGGTTTTATTTTTTTATCATAGTTTTTTTTTGTGTAATTTGACATTTAGAGACAGTATACATCTCTAATAAAGTATTTATTATTTCATAGATTCGATATTTGTAATTGTTTTTTTTTTTAATTTATTGTTTGTAAAAATGGACATGTAAAAGTGCCCTTGTGGCCTATTTGCTGAATAAATGTTTGATATTTGATATTTGACACCATTCAGTTTGAATAACGCTGCTAGCCACTAGCACGTTACCTTGTCGCCGATTAGCAAAGTAATATTATACCTTTTAATTTATCTTACCAGTATGCTAAGGCACTATGGAATCGATGGTCCGACACTTTCCTTGTTCAAGAACCTTCTGCAGCAGAGATCTCAAATTGTGAACGGAGATGGTGGAAAGGCTAGGTCAGACCCACTAGAAACCACCATGGGCGTAGCCCAGGGTTTGTCGGTCTCAGATATACTATTCTCCTTGTTGCTGAACGATTTGCCGCATGCAATACAGGCTGCAGAGATGCTCATGTACGCCGATGATGTTGCTGCAATCGTCACAGCGCCATCGGTGGACACTGTAGAAAGAAAACTAAACAAAACCGCGACGCAGCTTGTACAGTGGTTTGATGCCAATGGTCTTGCGTTAAACCATAAGAAGACCCACTACCTAGTCTTCAACCTATCGGGCCGCAGCATGAGTCCGTTTGCAGTTTTTGTAAATGGGACCGCTCTAGACCAATTAAGTACCACTGGATTCCTTGGGTTCGAAATTGATACCTGTTTAAAGTGGGACCATCATATTAAGAGGCTGTCAATACCAAAAGCGCGCACACTGTCTATTTCTATCGGAGTAAATGAGATAGCACTGTCGCATGTTACTGGGCCTGGGCAAGGGAATAATAAGAAAAATATTTAAATAAAAAAAGTGGATTATTAGTGTTATATTTTACTCAACCACGGTTTAGATATAAATGTTTTGAAATTGTGATTTTAATTGCAGACCCATAAGTCAAAACAATAAAGACATAGAACCGTTTAATTGTGATTTTAAGATTAATCTTTGCAATTATTTTCTATCGAGCCAATTTCGTTCAATCATGTATCGAGTACAACCACGGTCTTTGAAATATAATTAATATGAACATATATTTTTCTTACTTGACTAAAATAAATAGTCTTTCTTAAAAAACTGTTTAAGTAACATCAATTTCAAGGACATTGGGTGTTGACAGCCTCTTAACAGACTCAGCGGAAGAATCGGCAGCGCATGTTTTGCTTTAGGACGGGTACCTGGGACGGATAAGCTGAGGTCGCGCGCTCGTGCTATTTTGCCACAGTGCACTTGCTGATCCAGTATGATGCGGAGCTATGGGGATGCTGTGCCGAGTGCAAAAGGGTCTTCCGTCTCCAAAAGCGCGCGGTTAGAATAATCGCCCGAGTACCGCACAACACTCCTGCAAGACCCTACTTTAAAAAACTTGAAATACTGATCTTACCAGCTATACATAGTCATCTTACAGGTGGCTGTGTATGGTCAAGCCTAATAGCATACAAAACACATAGTATGGTACAAAGCTACAACACGCGTAACGCCCATAAGCTCGTGGGCGTGAGCCGCAAGTTGGCCAAGTCGACTAAGCTCACCTGTCATGGGGCCTGCCATCTACAACAACCTACGTGATACCTCACCAACGCTCAAAACTTGGGCATTTTTAAATGTCGCCTCAAACGTTGGCTTGTTGAGCATCCGTACTACGACTATAACGATTAATAAGCTTTAATGTTTCCCTAGCTAGATCATACTCAGAGTAATAAAACACATTCTCCAAGATTGCGGCGGTTCCTCGTGAAATAGTCTGGACATGAAAATGGGACCTTTTTAACATACATACTATCAAGAATGTCTTGAAATGTTGGTCTTTGTCCTCGCTTTGTTGTAGTTGTATATGTTATTAACAACCGCAAGTCTGAAATTCAGCCGGCGCTCGTAGTTAAAAACAATTATTCATGTAATGTGAATTTTAATGACTACATTTTCATTTACCGCAATGATTGAATCGTGTTGTGTTTGTGGGATAATCGCGCATGAACGTGATCGCGTGAGATAATAAGCTATACCTAGGTTTAAAAATCGATTGAAGTCAAACGACGGTTTCTTTGTTGACTATGAGTTAGCTTTACAAGCAGGCTCAATCGCTTAACAACGTGACACTAACAGCTTCATTTATACCTATCCATCATAAAAGCATTGAATATAAACAGTTTATTTTGTACTTAAAGTCAATTAAGATGGCTACCAAAGATATGTACCATAATTTAAGGTTACTTATATTTTCCGATGACTCACTCACGATAGCAGGTTGTAGGTATACCTATATATATTCCATGAAATAAACATTGAGAGCCTTAATACGATATTAATGTTGATCTTGTGCAGGCATTGACAGCGTTTATTCGTTACCTACTCGTAGCGATCGCTATCATAACATCAAATGTATTGTATCAGTTGGTAAGTTTTACTACCTTACTAAGTTAGAAATGAAATAATATTTACGCAATATTATTTCTATTTACGCATACTATCTGGAGTATCTGGACCCACTGATTAACAGTTCGTCGGATGGTATTGGCCTGTCAGTGAGAACAAAACTGACAGGCCGATACCGTCCGGCGGACTGGTAATCAGTGGGCCCCTTTACAATAAACGTTAATTTGCGTATCCTATTGTATTTTCAGTTATTATGAAACACAGACAACGAGATCTAAACCATACAAAAAAGAACTTGCCTTATGAATGCCTCCATGACGTAAGTGACATATCAATCATGAGTACAGCCAGCATCAAAAGTAGCGGATCAGACTACGCGTCAAAAGTATCTGCCATTCTGAAATAGCTCATCATAATGAGATATATCTCCCTATGTAGTACAACTAAATTGTAAAAGATACTTGAGAATGCGAAGTAATGTATAGATAAATCTTTATTTGGAATAGCTATCCAGCGGTGGCAGCATGGTTTAATGTGTATCACTTGTCACTATGCCCGTCATTTTCACGCTCACATACTTGTTAGTTGCAGAACTAAAAGATGAAGCTAGAGATGCCGATTTCAAAGTGCTTCAAAATGAAATAGGTTCTGCTGAATACCGACGAAGACAAATAAAATACATACAAAATAATAGAATTCAAATGATACGAGTAATGAGAAATACCTAGATGGCACAAGAGATTTAAAAAAAAACCATTAAAAAGCAATTTCATACCTATTTAAAATATGACTATATATTTTCAATTGGCCCGCAAGTGAAGACAGTCAAGTGTTAAGTTGCATTAGTGACTTAAGTTAAGTTATGCTAATAATGCGAATAATTTAAGTTTTTTTATTTATTATAATAGTTTTTTAATAATAAAGAACAATTACAAACAAATTGATGAGTTTAAGTAATGATAAAAATAAGAGTAGGTAGGTATAGTTGTCAAGTACTTATCTAATACAAATAGTTGTCAGTCTTTCATCACTTTTCGTCAATTATCTAAAGCACTATATTCACGATAATATCGTGTGGATAATATAGGCAACACCCTGTATGAAATACAGGATGTGGCCTATAATAGGAGCAAAAAATTAAATGGTACATTATTAACCTAGCCAGTATCCAGAATTCCTTTTTTCTGTAGCTACTTTAATTTTCAGGCTAAGGTTGCTGTTAAGGTAATTTGATTATATTTTTAGACATATTTTTCCTTCTTTTGGCAAAATAGAAAATTAGTAACCCCCGGAAAAAACAGAATAGAAAATAAAAACATGAGAAATTAAGAAAAAAACGTCTATCTAATCTTCACATCCGAGGAAAAAGCAGAACAGAAAATTTAAAATTGGGAAATTTTGCGAATGGAAAAATCGCTACCAGTAAAATAAGATTTTCGGGGGGCAACGTTGTTAAACAACAACGTTGCCCCCTTGTAAAACAAATAACTATTATGTGATCTTCTGAGTACGAGTAAATACTTTTTGTGTTATTCATTTGGATGCTATTTTAAGTAGTACTCTTAAATTTCTTGCTTTTTTAAGCTTAAATAATGCGTGTTCCTCGTGGACATCTTGCACGTTTTCAGAAATATCAGTCCTCTGCGCATCCTTAGAACGCAACCAGCAGTTAAAAGTGTTCTCTATCTAAAATCCTAATTTCTTTTTGTAGGATTTTTTACAGATCATGGCAAAAATATTTCGGTTCTCACGATGGTTTGGTGTAGCTGGCTCTGGAAATGTTTTGTGGAAAACTTTTGGCCTTTGCATTTTGCTTTTGCTCGGAGTCATAGAAGGCGTTGCTATTTGGCGTGTCGTTAAAGCACTTGCTGGATTAGCTATTGATATTGAAGGTCATAGTGAGTATTTTGATATTTTTTTAGTTATTGGAGCTAAAGGAACCGTGATATTCGCAAAAACCCGATTATTGTGACCTTTGACCTAAAATAACTAATTTAAATAACTTTTAGGACGCCATGATTAAAGTATATACAAGTTTCCAGCTTAACAACTCTCATGCCGACGTTGACCCTTTTTTTCGGCTTAAGATAGTTACCTCAGTTTTCATAACTCAGTTGAGTTATGGATAAACCTACTGACTTGGTTATGCCTACATTAAATTTCACATTATTTTTAGTTGCAGACTTGCATTTTTTAACGTATTACAATTTTTATGGTATTTCTTGCACAGTAAGCATTATATTTAACTATCTCAGTTGTATATAGGACCTATATTTCCAGGGAGTGTCACTGCACGACTAGCGGGAGCAACGTTCTACGCGTCCTCGATAACTACACTTATTCTCTCTTGGAAGTTGTCATCTTCATGGGAAACAATAGCTTCGTATTGGGCCTCAATCGATCGAAGTATAGCAATAAACGTTTCGTCCGATAAAAAAATAAAGACTCGGATGATCACAGTAACGTCTGTGATGGTAACTTGTGTGGTTGGTAAGTGGGTTTTCAGCCAGTGAGTCTCACGCCACTGAGCTGATGAGAGCACTGGTTAACGGTAGAGTTTATAAACGCAGACACACAATTTATCGGAATATGGGGTGCTCACTTTACTCGACCTTCCCCTAAAAACTTTCAGTATGCACCCGAGATAAATTTCAGCTTTATAGTATCTACTAGTGATCATTTGATCTAATATACATTGCTATCAGTTTCTACTGAGCCTAAAAAATAACTAACTAATATTGTAACTTGAAAATTCACGTCAAGGATCGTTTCCTGCGGATTCGCGCAGAAATAAAATTTAGGTAACAATTTCCTTGCACATTTCCGAGATTTTCACGTTCGATTTATTTAATACTTTATTGAATATAGGCTAGGGCTTCTTGCAGATACCGTCAGTATTAGAGCAGTACTCTCGTACTATAAAGCAAGAAATCAAAGTTAAGATCACCCAACCATACGAGTATACATACTTAATTAGAATTACCCGTATATCCCGTTATAAAATAGATAAGTAAATATTATAGGACATTATTCCACAAATTGACTAAGTCCCACAGTAAGCTCAATAAGGCTTGTATTGAGGGTACTTAGACAACGATATATATAATATATAAATATGTATAAAACACTTAAATACATAGCAAACACCCATGACTCAGGAACAAATATCCATGCTCATCACACGAATAAATGCCGTTACCAGGATTTGAACCCGAAATGAAATGTGTTAAATGACACGATACTTATGTAAAAATATTTTGAATTTTGAATACGTAAATATGTCCTAAATAAATGTCATGTCCTTACTAAATATATAAACATCATACATTTAATGTCTGTCAGTATTCCATGACCTATACAGAAGGACAGTTGAAATTGACAAAAAGTTTATATTTCTTTGGTCGCGCCAAGAATAGGTGTTTGGGATGGTCATAAAACAACTGACTTTATATTGTTTTGTTTTTATCTTTATGATGATCAATGAAAATTCGTCATACTGATTATGATATTATTCAAGAATAACATACCTATGTTTTAATTTAATGACATTGTAAAAATTGTGTGATGGTATGGAATCCTGGGAGCATGGCTGACTCGCACTTGGTCTGTCTTTGTGCTTATTAAATACTTAACTATCCCTGTCAGTTTGCCCCAGTGTTTCCTCACGAATCGCACTAGTCCATTTTGTAATTTTCTGCAGTGGAACACGCCATGAGCATGATGTCACAAGTTGGGTTTGAATGCCCGCCTTCACTTATCCTAAAGCGGTACACACTGATGTCTCATGGATTTTTGTTACTCAGAAGTAAGATCATAATACTTGTGTTTATAATTATGTGTTTTTTGATAAGTATTATAAGTACAATACCTTATATTTTGGGATTGCGCATTTTGGTGACTGGCTTGTTATAAAATAGTAACGAAATATTTCCTTCAAGAGCGACTAAACGTAGATATCATCGTTGCAACTATTCAGAAATTTTAGAAAACGCAGCGATAAGTTTCGTATTATATTTGTTGATCTAAAATGCTGAATTCCATCATCTAATCATAAGGCCTGTACCGAAACATAACTGTAAACTTCAAACTGCTGTAATTTTGTTTCTAAGCAAGATGACTACGACTTTCTTACCGCGATCAAAAGTCTTAATAATATTGTATATTCCAATATAAATAATTCTGGTTTTACGCTGTGCGACGTTACACCGGTAAATGAAAGAGATTCCTGAAAATTGGTCTTTTCCAAATAGCGAGAAAATTTGTAACATCTTATATGCTTACTTTCGAAACACTTAAAATTACCTCGATGTTTCCCGCATTTGATAATAAATAACTACTTTAATATGTTGTCATCCAATAGCGCCTTAAAAGGGGGCAAAATTTCAAAATCTAGATACTAGGACTAGTGGTTAATCATTTGAATCCAAAACGTTTAAAAAAAATCATAATGAAAAAAAAAGATCTATGAAAGGTAATATAAAACATACCCTTCGAAGTTTATGAAAGGAAAATTGTTTTTTTAGGGTTCCGTACCCAAAGGGTCAAACGGGACCCTATTACTGAGACTCCGCTGTCCGTCCGTCTGTCACCAGGCTGTATCTCATGAATCGTGATAGTTAGCCAGTTGAAATTTCTACAAATTATGTATTTCTGTTACCGCAATAACAACAAATACTAAAAACAGAATAAAATAAAAAATTCTTTCCAATCTCGAGGTTTTCATCCAATCACCGAAGTTAAGCAACGTCGGGCGGGGTCAGTACTTGGATGGGTGACCGTTTTTTTTTTATAGATAATGGCATCCTGTGCGAGTCCGACTCGCACTTTGATGGTTTTTTTTATATAACATTAACATTATCATAAATATTACAGGAAATATATAATCACACCTCTATCTTGATAACTTCTTTCAATTTAATTTGTAATTTGCCGGTGTTTATTGTACTTGAAATTTATGATACACTAAAAACACCTTTCGGGTACTCAGATAATGATATATTTAATACATATACAAATACTTAAATACATAGAAAACATCCATCACTCAGGAACAAATGTCTGTGCTTATCACACAAATAAATGCCCTTACTGGGATTCGAACCCTGGACCATCGGCTTCATAGGCAAGGTCAACCCACTAGGCCAGACTTGTCATCAAAAGAATTATCCCTGAAAAACCAACAGACATACAGGTCGCGCAAATTAGTTAGCCAATTCGGGCCAATTAGCCAAAGGAGTTGGGCACAATTATGCCTAGTATACTTGTGGTCACTAGTTCTTTCTGCTTATAGTTACATTTTTATTTATTTGTTATAAACTGATCGGCGATTTGCCATAGTCACACCTGATGGAAAGTGAAGCTAGGGCGTTAGATGGAGCTCACCGGTTCAGTAGTAGCCTATCACTCTTGCCTTAAAGAGACCGAGGTCATATTTATCAGGGAATACAGATACATACATGAGATAATTGAAAGTTTGTACGGAACCCTCGGTACGCGAGTCAAACGTACTCGCACTTGACCGGTTTTTATTTATCCCTGGTATCGCTGCTGCTGTTTCTAGTCACGAGAAAGGAAAATAGGGCGACTAATCAAGTTTATCCATTGTAGTTAGTTGTCTTAAATGTCTATTAAGGACTATAGTCATAAGTTTAAATTGTTAATAAGATTGAAAATTGATAGTGATTAATGAGCTCGTAATAATAATGACATTTAATTTCAGCGGATTATTCAATATGGTTTGCCGTACCGCTTCTCTTTATGAGCAAAATAGCTACGATCCTGTGGAACTACCAAGATATACTTATAGTATTAATAAGCATGGGATTGACTTCGCGATACAACACACTTAACCAATACGTTGCCAAATTCTCTACGCTCAGCAAGGATCCTTGGAACCCTGTAAGCATCTGGATTTCCGTTCAAAATCTATGTTGGTAACAAGGCTACAGTACTTAACGATGATTTAGTTTCCTTTGAGACATTAAAGCCATGTCTTGTTTGGGCTTTATCAGAGTTAATGGCATTGTCTTTACTATAAGTATTGAGCACTCAAGCGAGCAAACAAACTCAACTACTACTGTGATGCATTTTTACGGCGTAAATAACGAAAAACGTTTGATGATTCTTTATTTAATAGGATTTATAGATCATTGTAAGTGATTTGTCACTATAAGCGAAGTTATCCGAAACCAAACTCCGCACAGCGTACGATAATTAACTACGTAACAGTAAGCTGTTGGTCAATATTCGCTATGTGCACGACTGTCACGCAACCTAGCATGCGCAAATCTAGGGGAAAACGTTCATTTCACTACACATCTTTTAAAACAATTCCAAAACTAAAAACTACTGAACGTATTTCCATATGACATTCATCTATCAATAGAGTGATTCTTGAGGAAGGTTTAGATATATAAGTTATATAACTTATTAGGGTTTTGTGTAAGTTGGTTGAAGTATAAAGATATTGTTAGAAAAAAATAACGCTTTATTCGAAAATGCTGCCTAATCCGTTTGAGCTATAACAACACAATATATGGTGGGGTTGTATCTCTTTCATGGGTCTACAAAAAGGTCCGCGATGTTGAATGTCTATCTTTTAAGGATAACTTAGTATACCCATTCTTAACTTCTAGAAAAAGATCACATAATATGTGTCAATTGCAAAGTTATTTACACGGATACAGAATTAATAATTATCAAATTATATACGTTAGTTATATTAAGCATTTCATACAGATTACAATGGTTTCTTATACCACCATCATCATCATAACTTTTAAGAGCCTTGCTCTTGTCGGTGGAGTAACCGCCATTATTTTCTTCTCTCTGCCACTGTTTTGAGCTCCTGATAAGTCACTACGTTGATTTTCTCCTTGGCTTGGTCAAAAAAATTCACGTTTCTGTCTTCCCCTGCCTCTTTTTAGGGTTCCGTAGCCAAATGGCAAAAAACGGAACCCTTATAGATTCGTAATGTCCGTCTGTCTGTCCGATTATGTCACAGCCACTTTTTTCTATTATTTCTTCAATTATTGACTTTATATAAGTATCATGCCGTATCAGGTGCCCCAGCATGTTTCCCCTTCTGTTTTCAATCGTTCTCAACAGAGATCTCTTTTCACCTACCAAATCTAATACTTCCATATTTGTTTTCCTCTCTTTCCAACTTATACCTTCCGTTCTTCTCGATGTCCACATTTCAAAAACACTCAATTTGCCTCTATCACGCTGAGTTAATGTCCATGCCTCGCTTCCATACGAGTATAACGCTATAGTCCAGACGTAGGTCTTGATAAATCGCTTTCTGATATTTTTGCTTTGATAGATGTTTTTTGGTGTTAAAAGCTTTTTTAGCATGGCTATGCGTGTGATGATATCTGAAGTGCATCTGGAGTTACATGTTATAATGCTTCATAAGTATATAAAACTTTTTACTTGCCTAGTTCCTGTATTTCTGATTTTTATAGAATTTATTTTGTATTGGTGCTTGGATGTTATTAATGTTTTTGTTTTATTGATGTTGATTTTAAGTCCAAATTCAGTAAATATGTGGTCCATATCCATTACAAGCTGTTCTAGTTCTATAGAATTTTCTGCCACTGCTGCAAACCTAACGAAATGAAACCTTTCCCCGTTAATTCTGACACGCCCCTTTCCGAAATCTACAATATTTCTGATGGCGGTTTCAATAAATATATTAAAAAATAATGGCGAGAGTGTACAACCTTGACGCACTCCCTGTCTTACTTTCGCCTTTCCTTTTTTCTGTCCTATTTATATTATTGTTTTCTGTTTTTTATATGATGCATGTATAATTTGTTTGTCTCTATAATCTATGCCTATTTTTTTTATAATTATCATCATCTTTATCCAGTCTATCTTATCAAATGCTTTCTCTAAATCTATAAATGCTATGTGGGGTAAATCCACGGTGACTCACGTTACTTTGTAGTCACTATTCCTAACAATCTTGTCGTATATTTGAGATCAAGAGCTTTCTACCTCGAAAACTTGATAATAATATCACAGAGTACATTACTGCGAATGAATTGTCGAAGTACTTTTTCTCCAACAAATTATGGAAATTGGAGAAAAGTAGAAAATAACTCTGTGACTCACGTTACAAGAAATGGACACGGAGTTTTTCGCCTTTTGTGTTTATTGATTTCCCTTTGATTATTGAATGAATTTGTTTTAACAAAATAACAACACAATGACATAAATAATCAAGCTTCTTTAATAGTTAACCAAATGAAATCAAAGATACACACTTATTAAAATAAACTATAAAACCTCACGAACTCACGTTACAGCGATTTCGTGAATCACGTTACTTGCGACTACCTAGATTATTTTGATATTTTTTTATCATTTCTAGCAAACAAATAGCATATTTTTTACTTATTATTATTAGAATTAGATAAAATAAATTGTATAAAGGCTATAAATTATATTTTTTTATTCAGCTAGTGGGTTTATGTCATCTTGTTTTTCCATTTCGGTATAATGTATAATTTGGGGTTAATAACCTGGTTTTTCTTTTACACCTTTGTCGAATGCTTGAGATATTTGTGCTTTTTCCAACTTACCACACTGCCAATACATTATATGACACTTTGATATGCCAGTGACGGCAAGCCTATGTTTTTTCTTATACTCTTCATACTTTCCTTCGTCTTTCAGCTTCTGTCTTCTTCTTTTTGCCCTTTCTGCCGCTGATAGAGGCATTGTAGCTCCAAAATACATTAAAATATTTAGTTACTCTCTTTACAGTAGCAATAACGCGATTCACTGTGACTCACGTTACAAGTATCTCAAGTCAAGTATTTCTTTAAAATAACACTTTTGCGGAGAAATAAACCGCGAGAATGACATCATCTAAGCCAAATCATATACACATAGTTCAATATAAGTTCATTTGTCCAAAGCTTCAGTACAGTAAATGAAAAATATTGTTTTTTGCGTTACTCACGTTACTCAACGACATGCAATTTTCATTCTCCTCTTACATAATTTTCTTTCAACTTATGATAATTGTAATCAAAGTACCGCGTGAATAATTTAATAGACAACAGATAAATAAAGGTTACTTACCTCTTCTTTGCGTAAAAATCAATTAAAGTCGTAATATTTATAATCACTTATTTTACGTTCGTAGTTGATTCCGCAAGCAGCACTTACAATGTCGGAAATTATGACAACCGTTGACTTATTATTGACTTAAGGTTATAAAATTTGTTCTGCTACCCTCATTTGTTTATTCTACATTCAGACACATTCTAAATTCAATAGTTTATTTTTTCGTTGTCATGTCCGAGTTACGCGGAAAGACCCTGTGGGTTTTAAGCCCCACGTCCAATCTTCTATCAATAAATAATAAGGCCCTAAATAGCTTTCAGCTACCGCGATACCGGTCTTATTTTCCTTGTATTATTTTCAAAAGTATTTTAGAGGCCTGTGATATAAGACTTTAAGTTCTATGCTCTTCGCATTTAAGTGTGTTTAATTTCTTAGGTAATATGATAGTTTTACTAATTTTGAAATTACTTGAAACATCGCCTGTAATGTACATATCCTTAACTATAGTAAATATTTCATTTTTTTTCATGGAATACACTGTATTTTCTTAATTTTTCTTAATAAGTTCAATGTAAATTTGATCGTCTCTTGTAGCTTTACCATTATGAATACTGTTAACCGCTCTATCAAATTCTTCTCTAATAACGTCTGCAGCTAATCTATCCTCATCTACTTACATTACGGTTTCTAAATTATTGTCTGTTAAACCAGTACCTTCATATAAATTTTCAATATTAAAATTTTACTGTTTTAATCTTTTATTGTAGCACTTTTTGTCCTGTGGTGTTTTCCTATGTCTCTTACTATCTTATAGGCTACACGTCTATTTTCCCTTTTTTCATACAATGTTCTATATTATCACATGTTTTTTCAATGTCTGCAGCCTTTGCTTCTCTGCATTTTAAGGTTATCCAATTTGTAAGATAATTATACTGTCGTTTTCTTTCTTCATCTGTTCTATTTCTTATTTTCCGTCTTTTAATCATCAGATCCATAATTTCTGTAGTCAACCAATTCTTCTTAGCTGTAATCTTTTCTCTTCTTAGTGTTTCTTCAGCGCTGGTCTTAATAATATCTCGTATTTACTCCACCTTTTTTCTATACTTGTACTATCTTTTATATCATTCTTACACTGTTCTAATTTTAATCCTACCTTATTACTATATTGCACTCTGTGATTGCTACCTTTCTCCTTAAGCTTACTGAGATCTATTTTCTTTGGCCTGTTCATCCTTTTTGGCTTATGACTTATTAAATTAAATGTGCTCATCAGTAGATTATGATCTGTATTTACTTCTGCCCATGAAAAATGTTTTACAAGAACTGACCTGTTGACAAGGTTTTTGTTTAGAAATAATAAAGTCTAATTGATATCTACCTATGCCGGCAGGCATTTTTCATGTATATAGCCGCCGTTTGGGATGCTCAAATATTGTGTTTGCTATGAATAAATATTTTCCTTACAAAACTGTACTAGTCTATTTCCTCTTTTGTTCCTTTTTCCAAGTCCCAATTTTCCTACAGTATTATCTTCTGACCCTTCTCCCATGACATGCATTAAAATCACCCTATGAATATATATTTTTCTTTAGCTGAATCCAGTATTGTGTCATGAGGTTATACATCTCTTCAATATACCTGCTGGTCAGGACTATTTGTTAATTTTATCGCTGTAATTTTATCACTGTAATGTATTATGTTTTTTTGTCTTTGTACCCCATACTTTGTTCAAAACTATAGCTTTACCGTTAGCTCCTTGTTCTTCTCCAGTGTAAATTATGCTAAAATCATCGCTCCAATAATCTCTACTTCCTTCCCATCTTACCCCACTCAGTCCTAGTATATCTATATTTAGTCTGCTCATTTCTGCTTTTAATTCTTCCAACTTTCCTCTTCACACATTCCACGTTCCGATTTTGCATGGGTTTCGCATGATGACTACCGTGTCAGCCATACCCATACAATTTCAATGAATATTGCAGGAGTAATCGTAAATTCAAGTTTCATTTCGAGCCATATAACTTGTACGAAATGTTAAAGGCGCTATCCGCAGTTAGTTTTAATTTTTAAAACATTATGTGTTGGGGTCGCTTTATATATAATATTTTTATATTTGTAGCATGGTGAGTGCAGTAAAGGACATACGTGGCGCAGAATACGTGAGGCGTATGTAAAGCAGGCCCAGCTCGTCCGCCAATTGGATCAGTCACTGGGCGGACTCATCCTGCTCTCAAACCTTGTCAACTTTTATTTCATTTGTCTACAGTTATTTTTAGGGATTACGTGAGTATTTTAAGGCTAATTGAAATATTTGTGTGTTAAATTTTATTATACTACATCTTTATAATTTTAATGTAAACAAATACGAAGAGTTACAGTAGCGGAAAAAATCTATCATATTGTGATTTTTCTGTAAAATATTTCAAATTAGATGAAACCAAGAATTGAATTTGTTGATATCTAATCAAAAAAGGCCGGTACATATTTCGAAATTCAATTTGAATTAATTTTTCTGGAATTTAGCGTCCGTCACTAGTAGTATTTAAGTCGATAAAAAACGGAATATCGTGCTAATTAATTATCATATTTGTAAGTAATATCAGTTCCGTCATGGGGTGACCTCGTGGAAATAAAAACTTAACAGTAGCTACACAAGAAGCAATTATAAATGGCTTCACACAATCGACGCTGGCTAAGCAATTTCAAGTTCATCAGTCTACTACCTATATCGAACGTTTTGAAACGAGAAAAAGCTCACGGAGGTGTCAAAAGGCCCAACAGACCTGGTCGCCCACGCTGCACATCAAGTTTGGTAGACCGCAACATTTTGCGAATAGCAAGACACAATCCACAACTCACGGCGAGCGACATTATGCGGGAAATATCGTATGGAAATTCAGTTTCTGTATCCGTACGTACGGTAAGAAATCGCCTGAAGGATGGTGGACTTCGTGCTCGTCGTCCTGCAAAGAAACCACTGATTTCCAAGAAAAATCGAGCACCTAGAAAAATTTTTGCGAAACAACATCTTTCTTGGACTGCGGAAATGTGGGAAAAGGTAATCTGGAGCGATTAATCCAAGTTTTTACTGTTTAGATCAGATGGAATTACCTACGTACGACGTCCCGACAATGCTCGCTATGACCTCAAGTATCAGCTCCCTACAGTCAAACACGGCGGCGGCTCCCTTATGGTGTGGGGCTGTTTCAGTGCAAGTGGAGTTGGCCCTTTAAGGAAGACGTGTTTCTTCCCTGGGCACGCCAACATTTCGGCAGAGCGTTTATGTTTCAGCAAGATAATGACCCGAAACATTCGTCTAATCTTGTTAAACAATGGTTCAAAAAACGTAGTGAGGGTTTTGGAATGGCCCAGCCAAAGTCCGGACTTGAATCCTATAGAAAACCTATGGAAGGAGCTAGGTCGTCGTGTGAGTGTAAGAAATGCAAGAAATGTCAACGAAAGATTTGAACAATTAAAGGAAGAGTGGGAACGCATTCCAAATTCTTTCCTCGCGAAGTTGATTGCATCACTGCCCCGAAGATGCCAAGCTGTTCTTGATGCAAAGGGTTTCAGCACCAAGTTCTAATCTAATATTTTGATTTTCAGTGCAGAATTTGTAATTTTTGTTATTTCTTTATTAATAAACCACTTTTACCTATATTTCGAATATTAGTTATTTTATGCACTTTTTAATAAACTCGTACAAAACGAGTTTTTAATATGGTGTCATACAAATGTAGTATATGATTTTACTCTCCACCTAAAGGACTTTCACATGATAATCGTTTAGGCAGCCTTAGTCGTTCTCATAAAAAAATACTTTAAAAAACACAAATATGATAGATTATTTTCCGCTACTGTATATTGATTTACATACATTAAATACTTACGATATGAACCAAACATATATGCGCTATAAATACTTAATACGTAAATTATACAAAGCATGTCTTTCTATAAAACTGCCCCCAAAATAAATAAACTGGGTTATGGAAAACTTTCTGAAATTCTAACGCAAAATTACTGCATATACTTCTTTCAATTTAGAAATTTAATCTATTGTCTTCTTCTTCCTCGCGTTGTCCCGGCATATTGCCACGGCTCATAGGAGCCTGGGGTCCGCTTGACAACTAATCCCAAGATTTGGCGTAGGCACTAGTTTTTACGAAAGCGACTGCCACCTGACCTTCCAACCCAGAGGGTAAACCAGGCCTGGTTGGAATTAGTCCGGTTTCCTCACGATGTTTTCCTTCACCGAAAAGCGACTGGTAAATATCAAATGATATTTCGTACATAAGTTCCGAAAAACTCATTGGTACGAGCCCGGGTTTGAACCCGCGACCTCCGGATTGCAAGTCGCACGGTCTTACCGCTAAGCCATCAGCGCTTAGAAAAAGTAAAAGTTGTTTAGTAAGTACTAACCGACAAATGATTTATAGAGAGATATAGAAAAGTATCCTCCACGTGTTCCGCCGTTTACACTTTGCTCCTACTGCTGCTGTAGGCATATTGCCGGAAATGATGCCACGAATGATGTCATATCCCGGCATAATCCGAGAACGGGGAATAATTCAAAAAACACCTCATTCATTTTCATAGCATTTTCATCAAGTAATGGAGTGATGCCTTGAACCTCCTTGGTTCAGAGAATAGTGGAGGACGGCTTTTCCACACAAACGTAGTTTAATTATAAGTGTTAGAACGAAAAACAAATTCCAGGATTTTAAAAGCTCCTAATTGTTATAACAGGATAACAATTAAACAATTGTAAATAATCAAACGAAGGTGCGCAGATGTTGAGAGCAAAGTGTAAACGGCGTAAAAAATATATTATATATACCTATATGTTTTAGACAAGGACTTTCTGGAGATTTGATAAAACGTTTGTACTACGTGGTGTCGTTGGTATGGTTATGCGTCAGAGTGAGTTGCGTTGTGCTTGCGGCTGCCGATATAAACGTGCACTCCACGAAAGCTCTCCGGCACCTCCATGCTAGTGACAGACACTACTACAATGTAGAAGTAAGTTGCAGAAAAGGTGTATTTAACGACGGGTCATAGCTGCAGAAAATGACAATTTGAATATGAATTGTTGGATAAAATTACCTTTTTGCCATTTCGTGCAATAATTCAGTCGGCAGCATTACTGCTACAGTATTGCTTCGCGGATGTATATGCATGTTTCCTCCCAATGGTTTCTTTCACCGAAGAGCTAGTGGTAAATACCACAAGAGATTCAATCACTACATAAGTGCCGAATAGGTAACTCATTGGTACAAGACAGGATTTGAAACCTCAGAATTTGTCAGATTCATTTGGCCACCAACAGACGACTTATATATTAACAAAAAATGTATTCATTCCCGAGGCCGTTACTGTTGTTTCGAACCTGAAATCTGAATCCCTCCTACGCTCCAAAACACTTATAAAGACCGTATCGTTAATTATGGGTACATAAAAAATGTACACAATGATGATGATGATGTAATCCTGTTATCCCTCATTAGGGATATAGGGCTCGCAGAAGAATTTTTCATTTGGCGCGATCCTGGGCGGCTACTTCCAACTCTTTCCAGCCGAATCCAGTTGAGCTAGCCTTCTACTCAACTGATTGCCTCCATGTGGTACGAGGCCACCCTGACCGTCTACTGCCAGTCGATTGTCAGCGGAGACACTGCTTGGATAAGTGGTTGTCCGGTCCGCGGAGCGTGTGTCCGATCCATCGCCATTTCCTTGCAAGGATTTCCTGGCCTATGGGTTTCTGGTCAGTCATCTGCCACAATCTGACGTTCGAGATAGTTCGTGGCCAGTAAATCCCCAGGATCCCCAGGAGAAGGCACTTGTTTATACACATCTGCAGCCGATTGGTGATCTCCTTCCTCATAAGCCATGTTTCGCAAGGGACCGTGCGCGTCCCAGGCATCTCGTGGCCTGAATCGGAACAATAAACATGTATATTCACACGTCACGTGTGGGTGTAGGTTCTGCCATCTTGTGGGCTCCATCGGAACAGTAAACATCACATTTACGCCTCGCGCCAAAAGTCTGACGGCTCCTGTGCTGCCTCCTACAGTTCATGCACGCTCCCTATATTATGTAATACAATGTGTCTTATTTCTGTTTACGAATAAAAATTATTCTATTCTATTATAATATTTTCAAAATCTTTCATCCAGTAGTAGTCAGTCGTTCCTCAAGTCCAAATGATTACGTATGTCAGAAATTTTGGCAGAAATTTAATCGAAGTAGACTGTCAAAAGATAGCGATAATATTAAAATACACGTATTGAAGAAAGTTCAGAAAAAAATACCGTTGAAGTGTTGACGGATTTTCCTGTGTTATCAGAATAACACAGACCAACCCGCCCCCCCCCCCCCCCCCACGTTGAGCTCTGGCAACCTTACTCACCGGCAGGAACACAACACTATGAGTATTAGGGTCTAGTGTTATTAGACTATAGGAAAATAAACCAAAAGTCGTCTCCTTCACGATTTTCGTAGATATATCTTCTAAATATCTAAAACTGTTATGTATGTGTTCCTCATTGTCTCCAGAATACGAATTGACCGGTTTTAGTAGTAGTACGGCGGGGGGATGGGTCGAAAAAAAAGGGGGGGGGGACAGATGGCGGCCGACCATCATTGATATTTGTTTAGTCCTATGGGACCTCACTGTGCACGCACCGAGGTGTCGTTTAAAAGAACATTAAACCTAAGTACTATTATTGTTTACTAACAACCGTAGTCGTTTACAAAACTTTTGACAACGTATGATTTTTTTACGGTGCATGGATAGGATAAGTATATGTTATGTATTTGTTATAGTTTGCGTATTCATACCATTCTGGCCTCGAATGTCCAATTCCCCGTACGTCCAGTCTCCGTATGTCCATTGCCCCGAACGTCCAGTCCCCGAATGTCCATTGCCCTGAACGTCCAGTCCCCGTATGTCTAATGCCCCCAAAGATCCAGTCCTCGTATGTCCATTGCCCCGAACGTCCAGTCCCCGTATGTCTAATGCCCCCAAAGGCCCAGTCCTCGTATGTCCATTGCCTCGAACGTCCAGTCCCCGTACGTCCAAATACACGAACGTCCTATTCATAAGGTTCCGCCCGTAGGCCAATTAGGGTAAGGGATCTGCAAATCCCTACCCGTTACCCTAATTAACCCTACGATCGCTGATTTATTTGCCATTATACAACTTTGTCAGAGTGACAGTAGTATGAGATTTCTTATGGCTGTCATACAACGTTAACTACATTTCTAAGTGTCGCCCCATGAGTAAGACTGACACCGACAAGGCCAGAGTCGAAACGCGAGTGCAAGACATTCATCATGGAATTCGTGGATTTAGATAAAGTGAAAAGTAAAAGTAAGTTATGTTATATTCATAATAAAGGTCCTCTGGGATCCTCAGATATTGATTTTCATCTCAATCTGAGCTTAAATGCCGAAATTCAAAATGGCGTGCGTTATCTACAAATTTGATCTCAGAATCACAATGAAGGTCCACTCGGATCCTTAGATATTGATTTTCATCTCAATCTGAGCTTAAATGCCGAAATTCAAAATGGCGTGCGTTTTCTACAAATTTGATCTCAGAATCATAATAAAGGTCCTTTGGGATCCTCAGATATCGATTTTCATCTTAATCTGACTTAAATGCCCAAATCCAAGATGGCGGGCGATCATTCAAATTGAGTGACCGGTTTGTATTGGGGTATCTGTACCCCTAGTGTAACTAAATTCGATTTCCAAACGTGACGTACGCGTTTGCGTTTAGTCTCATTTTGTATTGGATTTCGAAAGAGCGCGCCAAGCGGGACGTTTTGGAAACTCAAAATCCTATACAAAATGAGACTTAACGCAAACGCGTTCGTCACGTTATGATGTCGATCAAAGTTACACTAGGGGTACCGATCGCGTGGCAAGATACTTTTTCTCAAACTTGTAATGAAATGTTGACATCACTTACTTCAAATTAGGTCCGGAAATACTACATATCAGGTGCGATGAGTGAAGATGATATGTAAAGGAATTGCATACAGCCTTACACACCTAGGCCTGTAAGGCAACCTTCTTTTGTTTTTAAACGTCAAATAATGGCACGTCTTGGCATTCAACCGTAAAAAACCTATAAGCAAAATTCTGCCAGTATGCTTTTTTTTAATTTTTTTATCTTTTTTTCTTTTTTTTTTCTTTTTTGTGTTTGTTAAATATCAGGGGTTCAAAGGGGAACAAAAATTTCATTATTTTTGCGCTACAACGCACGGTTTAGGAGATACAGCCCCAAAAAGTTTTATTTTTTTCAGTCATGCAGAAATCTTTATAGGGCTGTATCTCCTAAACGATGAGTGAAGATGATATGTAAAGGAATTTCATACAGCCTTACACACCTAGGCCTGTAAGGCAACCTTCTTTTGTTTTTAAACGTCAAATAATGGCACGTCTTGGCATTCAACCGTAAAAAACCTATAAGCAAAATTCTGCCAGTATGCTTTTTTTAATTTTTTTATCTTTTTTTCTTTTTTTTTTCTTTTTTTGTGTTTGTTAAATATTATTTCAGGGGTTCAAAGGGGAACAAACATTTCATTATTTTTGCGCTACAACGCACGGTTTAGGAGATACAGCCCCAAAAAGTTTTATTTTTTTCAGTCATGCAGAAATCTTTATAGGGCTGTATCTCCTAAACCGTGCATCGTAGCGTAAAAATAATCAAATTTTCGTTCCCCTTTCGGTATCAACAAAAAACGCAAAAAAGAAAAAAAAGAAAGAAAAAGAAAAAAGCGTAATGGCGTGCGTGATAGCGCAAAAATATTTACATTTTGGTCCCCTTCAATACCTCACGCACGGAATAACCTATCACATTAAGACATGAAACAATCATCATCATCATTTTTTTTAAATTATTTCATTGCAAGTTTGAGAAAAGCACTATACAAATCTCGGCGGGAAACGGGGTTGCCGGCCGCGTCTCCCTATCCGACCTCGATACGCTCGGCCGTCTATATCTACTTGGCCTGCAACCCTTCGTTTCCCGTCCTCTATAGTAATGTACTATTACTTAAGGGTACCGTTTGGGCGGAAGCTTGTTTGGATACCCAAAGTATTGATATCGCTTCCGGAATACTATTTTAACAGTCGGGTACCCTTTCAAAATTGTTTTAAAGTCTAACGGTACCGTTTGGACGGAAGCTTGTTTGGATACCTAAAGTATTGATACCGCTTCCGTAATGCTATTTCAACGGTCGGGTACCGTTTCAAAATTGTTTTAAAGGTACTTTTATTTAACGGTACCGTTTGGACGGAAGCTTATTTGGATACCCAAAGCGTTGATATGGGTACCGAAATGCTAGTTTAACGGTCGGGTACCCTTTAAAAATACCGGTCAAACCCTTTTTTAAGGGTACCTTTTCAGTCCCTGGTACAAAGTTAGATGACTGCAACAGAAGAGATCATTTCCGTTCGTTAATTTTTGCCGTACCTTTTGCCGTAAACAAAACATGTAAAACCAATATGGAAAATAATCAACATGAAATTTACCATCAGAAAAAAATCATATTAGGGTAAAAGAAACGGTCATTCATTCAATAACAAGGCAACAACTTTATCCCAAACGACTATACCTACTTTTAATGTCGTCAAATACTAATGTAAATGTTTGTACAAAACGCGGATGAAGTCGCGGGTGTAAGCTAGTAGTACATATTAAATCACGCAGAAACCGTGTGTAAGGAGTTAGACTATCTAATAAGGCCACTTATAATACTGGCTGGACACTTATGTCATTCCTTCCTCTGATCGAATACAGACTTCAATGTTACGTCTATTGGTGTCATTCTTGGCAATCGATGTACGTAAAATGGGAGACCTAAAATTTATAGCGAGCAGAAAAGGAAAAAAAATATGCTGTTACGGAGGCCATAAGTATAATTTAAGCGTTACCAACAAAAAAAGTAATACTACATTATGGCGATGCACTAATCGCACGATTTGTACGGCCACAATCACTTTAAGTTGTGATGACCATGTTTTACGTCAAAAAGAACATGTATGCTTTCCTGATGAAGCTCAAAACAAAATAGATATGGTGTTGAATAAAATAAAAAAGGACGTCTGCAAAAACTTGGGACCGATTCAAAGTATATACGAGGATAATTTTCAAGAATTTTTAAACGAAAAAGACAATAAAAAAATGGGACCATTCATACCGCCATTCTCGGCATATAAAAATTCATGTTATGCTGCTCGAAAAAAGTTTCTATCCGCAGATAGACTCACGTTCAAAAACCCCGAGGACGTAAGATTAACTCAAAGTTTTGTTGAGGATTTCCTCTTATGCGAAGACGGACATGAAGAAAAAATCTTAATATTCGCTTCACCTTTGTGTCAAAATTTAATAAAAAATAAAAAAGGGTCATACCTAGCTGATGGCACATTCAAAAGTGCACCGAGCCCGTTCGTCCAATTGTACACTTTACACTTAAATAGCAAATCCAATATACAAACCAATAATGTGTTTCCCGTAGTATATGGATTGCTACCAAATAAAAAGGAAGAAACCTACTACCGCTTTTTTAAGTTGCTAAAAGAAAAGCTTGGTCTCTGCATAACGGAGTTCAAATGCGATAACGAGCAGGCACAAATTAATGCCGTACATACGGTGTTTCCACAGGTTCAACTTGCTGGCTGTTGGTACCATTTTAGCAGAGCAATTTGGAAAAAGTCTAGGAAGCTTAAACTAAATAAAACAAAGGAAGGTCGAATGATGACCAGAATGGCATCCCTTCTGCCATTGCTCCCTGCAGATAAAATTATTGAGGCATGGGCATCGATAAAAGATTGCACACCGCAAACCTTAATAGTCAAAAGGTTTCAAAAATATTTTATCAAGCAGTGGATAAGAAAAACAACACCCGAACGTATAAGTTGCGCTGATGCGAAAATAAATAGAACGAATAACGCATTAGAAGGTTGGCACCATCGTATCAATATGAAATTACCACAGACACCTAACATTTTTTTTTTTTTTATTTGCAGAAAAGGGTAGTGTACATATCTTAGTGTAAATACAATAGTTTCACCTTTACCAGCTGTATGCAAACAGCATGCAAATACATTGTGAAGTTATAATACATTAAATAAGCACATTCTTAATTTACCTTAATTTAACATTAAATGGACAATTTGACAACTAGAGAAATTATTTACATATATGTATACAAAATTAGAGTAATAAACATTAAAAGAAAATAATAATATGATGCCTAACATTATATTGTACCACTAATTATGATCTACATCATTATTATGATTAATATAATCACTAACGCTGTAAAAGCAGTGATTAAGCAGCCAGGTTCTTAGGGTGTGTTTAAATTTAGGACTTTCAAGTGTTTTTATTTGGTCTGGTAACTTGTTGTAAATTACTATACTCATGTTGTAGGCGTTTCTTTTATAGATGTTAGCCCTACAGCGAGGTTGGTTTAAAAGGTTTATATATTGCATTCTTAGATTACCTAAACACACTTCAGAGCGTTTAACGAAGTATTTTGGATGACTTTTGACGAAACAACAAATTTTCAATATATACATACACGCTAATGGTAAGATGTTCAGCTGTTTAAATAGTGGTCTACAGCTACTTCCAATCCGATTATTTGTTATTGCTCGAACACATCTCTTTTGGAGTTTAAATGCCCTTTCAACATCCACTGAGTTACCCCATAGGATGAGTCCGTAGCTAAGTATGGATGCAACGTGCCCGTGATAAGCTGTAACTGCTGCTTCAGGAGATACGGACTGCCGTAGCTTTCTCAAAGCAAATATGAATCGGTCAAGCCTTAAGCAGATCGAGTTAATGTGTTCTTTCCAGTTAAGTGACGAGTCAATGTATAAACCTAAAAATTTAATTGAATTACTTTTTTGTAGCCTAATATTATTAATACTGATATTGATATCTGGCGGTTTTGCCCCGTATGAATGAAACTGCATATACTGCGTTTTAGTAAAATTGATGAGAAGGTTATTATCGACCATCCAATTATTCGTATCAGATAAGGCTTTATTGATATCAGACTCGTATGTACAACAATCTTGGCTTTTAACTACTATAGTTGTATCATCCGCAAAAAGTATGGTTTTGGGCGTTATGGCTTTAGGAAGATCATTTATAAAGATCAAAAATAATAGTGGGCCCAAATTACTTCCCTGCGGTACACCTGAAACCACAGCACGAAGGGACGATCTGTATACTATCTTGTGCATTTGATTTTTTATTTCTATAAATTTTGAGATTTCTGTACATTGTAGTCTGTTCATTAAATAAGATCGAAGCCAATCATTTGCTTGACCCCTGACTCCACAGCAATCTAATTTTTTGAGCAGTTTTTTGTGGTCAACAAGGTCAAATGCTTTTGTCATGTCCAAGAATATAGACATAACGGGTGACTTATCATTTATGGAGTCGGTCAAATATTTAATAAATTCAAAACACGCCAACTCAGTATTAAGACCTTTTCGAAAACCATACTGATCGGGATGTAAAATATTATTTTTGGCTAAGAAGTTATCCAATCTACTACAAAAAGCTTTTTCTACTATTTTAGATAATATCGGAACAATGGTAATAGGTCTATAATTACCAGGATCTTCACGCTCCCCTTTGTCCCCTTCTTCATACAATGTATGAAAAAAGAGGCAGCATTCTATGATTTGAAAATCTCGCAAACTATATACGACGCACCCAAAATAAATAGAAGACCTATGGACATAAAGTTTGACCGTCAATACATAAAAATTTTAAATAAAATGAATAAAAATGCATTGCAGCCTATAAAATTCTTAAAAACAATTATTCATTTACGCCTTGTTTTTAATCTTATAAAGAAAACTCATAAAGGAAGAAAATAAAATATATGATATCATTGATAAACTGTACCAGAGAAGTGTGGATTTTCAGTAGTTTTTTTACAATTGTAAGGAGAAATATGTTTTTATTTGAAATATGTTAATTTTTGTTTAAGCATGTTTTAATTTAGTTCTATGGTACCCAAATACATGTATTATGCAGTTTATAATTGAATTTTATTAAGTAACACTTATTAAAGCAGAGCCCAACTAACAAAACTATTTTTTTTACCACGTCGGTGGCAAACAAGTAAATAAATTTGCTTGTTGGGAGGTGACTGAGTATTTAATGAGAGAATGAGAGTATCCTATCCACCACATACATATTTAATATGTGACGATATTCGAGGTATATGGACATTCAAGGAATTGGACATTCGAGGCAATGTACATTGGGGGAATTGGACGTTCGAGATATATGGACATTCAAGGAATTGGACGTTCGAGGCATATGGACATTCAAGGAATTGGACGTTCGAGGCATATGGACATTCAAGGAATTGGACATTCGAGGCAATGTACATTGGGGGAATTGGACGTTCGAGGCATATGGACATTCAAGGAATTGGACATTCGAGGCCAGAATCATTCATACTACGGGTTGTCTACTTTTTATTTTATTATTATTGATTGCTCTCATGCTTCTTTTATGTGTATCTAAAATTCTCATATTGCTACTGTAAATATTGATTTATCTTTCACCTTTTAGTGTTTGATCCTCAAAGGTTAGCTGGAAGAGATCCCTTTTAAAGACAAGTTCGCCTTTGTACATAACATTTTTTTTTGTTTTGTTTTGTCTGTTTTATGTTAACACAGTCATGTGCAATAAAGTGACATACGTACATACACAGCAGCACAGGTTATGTAACATTATACAGCAATAAGTTTTTGGCAATCTCATAAAATATCCCGTGTATTTCGTAATAACATTAATTGCAGTAAAGTTATAATTTATTGAGTTAGAAGCAGGTTTTATCAGTACTTATGCCATCCATGCACGTCAAAATTTTTTTTTTTATACTAGGTCGGTGGCAAACTAGCATACGGCCCGCCTGATGGTAAGCAGTCTCCATAGCCTATGTACGCCTGCAACTCCAGAGGAGGAGGAGGATTTTGTAAACGACTACAGTTATGACTACGGTTATTATGACCGCTTGGTGGTCAACTGGGCCCGCAGAGCACTGAGCCCGCAGGTTCAGTTGCCCACATCGTTTTTTTTCATAGGTGACTCGACCCACACTAATCGGATAACTCGACCTGCGGGTTCAGTCGACTACTATTTCCAGATAAGGGCCCGCTCAGCCCACGGGATCAGTCGACTACTATTTATCGATAAGGGCCCGCTGAGCCCGCGAGTCCAGTCGACTACTATTTACCACTCGGTGGTCAACTGAGCCCGCAGGTTCAGTTGCCCACTTCGTTTTTTTTCATAGGTGACTCGACCCACACTAATCGGATAACTCGACCCGCGGGTTCAGTCGACTACTATTTCCTGATAAGGGCCCGCTCAGCCCACGGGTTCAGTCTACTACTATTTATCGATAAGGGCCCGCTGAGCCCGCGAGTCCAGTCGACTACTATTTACCACTCGGTGGTCAACTGAGCCCGCAGGTTCAGTTGCCCACTTCGTTTTTTTTCGAAGATGAATCGACCCACACTAATCGGATAACTCGACCCGCGGGCTCATGCCCACACAAACTTTATTTATTTACCTACAAAATGAGAATCCAAAAAAATTACCATGTAACTATACCTACTAATATTCTAAGATCATATACCTAAAAAGCGGCCAAGTGCGAGTCGGACTCGCGCATGAAGGGTTCCGTACAATTTAAGACGTATTAAAAAAAAATCTTCTTATTAGATCTTGTTCAACATTTTACCACTTTGGACACACATTTTACCACTTTGGAAGTGTCTCTCGCGCAAACTATTCAGTTTAGAAAAAAATGATATTAGGAACCTAAATATCATTTTTGAAGACCTATCCATAGATACCCCACACGTATATGTTTGATGAAAAAATTTTTTTTTAAATTTTATGACGTATTAAAAAAAACTACTCACTAGATCTCGTTCAAACCAATTTTCGGTGGAAGTTTGCATGGTAATGTATATCATATATTTTTTTTAGATTTTTCATTCTGTTATTTTAGAAGTTACAGGGGGGGGGGGAACACTTTTTTTCACTTTGGAAGGTTCTCTCGCGCAAACTATTCAGTTTAGAAAAAAATTATATTAGAAATCTTAATATCATTTTTGAAGACCTATCCATAGATACCCCACACGTATGGGTATGATGAAAAATTTTTTTTTTTTTTAAATTTCATGACGTATTAAAAAAAAACTACTCACTAGATTTCGTTCAAACCAATTTTCGGTGGAAGTTTGCATGGTAATGTATATCATATATTTTTTTTAGATTTTTCATTCTGTTATTTTAGAAGTTACAGGGGGGGGGGACACACTTTTTTTCACTTTGGAAGGTTCTCTCGCGCAAACTATTCAGTTTAGAAAAAAATTATATTAGAAACCTTAATATCATTTTTGAAGACCTATCCATAGATAACCCACACGTATGGGTATGATGAAAAAAATTTTTTTTTTTAAATTTCATGACGTATTAAAAAAAAACTACTTACTAGATCTCGTTCAAACCAATTTTCGGTGGAAGTTTACATGGCAATGTATATCATATATTTTTTTTAGATTTTTTATTCTGTTATTTTAGAAGTTACGGGGGGGGGGACACACTTTTTACCACTTTGGAAGTGTCTCTCGCGCAAACTATTCAGTTTAGAAAAAAATGATATTAGAAACCTCAATATCATTTTTGAAGACCTATCCATAGATACCCCACACGTATGGGTTTGATGAAAAAAGATTTTTTGAGTTTCAGTTCTAAGTATGGGGAACCCCCAAAATTTATTGTTTTTTTTCTATTTTTGTGTGAAAATCTTAATGCGGTTCATAGAATACATCCACTTACTAAGTTTGAACAGTACAGCTCTTATAGTTTCGGAAAAAAGTGGCTGTGACAGAATCGGACAGACAGACGGACATGACGAATCTATAAGGGTTCCGTTTTTTGCCATTTGGCTACGGAACCCTAATAAGAAAAAAATGACTGAGCAATTTTGCGATGAAAATGAGCGTCAAAAAAATAAATTATCATAAAAAAATATTCTCATGTTTAACAAAAGTTTTAGATTTTTTTCTAGTATCACATACTGATACAAATAACTTATTTGGTAAAATAATTTTGGACGGAGGAATTACTCGGTTCAATATATAAACAGATTTGTATTTTTACGTATAAATACCTAACTTAGGAGTGTTTTTTTTTGGATATTTATATGTCTAGTTTCGTCTTATTCTATACAATAACCAAGCAAAATTTCATCGACTGAGGAATTAATGCTTGGGTCTCCATACAACAACTTGCTTAATTTGCTACACTAGAGGTAACAACAGGCGGTCCGGCGGGCGGGCGGGGGAGGCGGCTCTTAGTTAGTCAAGTTATTATATCCTGCTTATTAATCGAATAATGAAATATCTTATACCTTCAAACGAGCAATTCTTGTATACATATATATATATATATATATATATATATATATATATATATGTTTCGGCGATCTCGGAAACGTAGATTCATTTCTAATGTGCTCGATAGTCGTGTGAGGCACGAAATCTGTGATTTTTAACGATACCTATTCTCTCTTTACCACAGAATATAATAATTATATTAGTACCATATTTACTTGTTTTTTATATCTGCAAATATATTTGTACTTCTCTTCTCAATAACATATATAATAGTAGTGGGTAGGTTTTTTAAAGGACAGAACTAATTAAATAACGGTAGCATTTACATTTACATTCTGGGACCTATCAGAGATGAAGATGGAACTTGGAGGCGTAGAAAGAATAGGGAGCTAGAGGAGCTGGTTGCGATGCCCAATATAATTGGCGAAATCAAAGCCACACGACTCCGCTGGCTCGGTCACCTAGAGAGGATGGGAGAGGATCGTACCGTGAGAAGAGCGTATGTCGGGCACCCGGGTGGAAAACGTCCGTCTGGGCGTCCCAGATATCGCTGGAGCGACGAAGTCCTAAAAGACCTGTTCGCCCTCGGAATACCCAACTGGCGTGAAGTGGCGCAGGATAGGGCAGAGTGGCGCTCTCTTGTGTCAGAGGCCAAGATCCTGTTTGGGTCACTGAGCCAGTGAAGAAGAAGAAGAAGAAGAACATTTACATTCGTAACTGCTCAATGCACAAATCAAGGCAAACTTTATTATCTTCCAATTCCTTTATTTTATCCTTTATGTGGTCATTTATTTCAATAACATCTGGGTCCCTTTTAGTAAATCGTTTATTTCGCACTTAATCCACGTCTTTTCTAATTAACCTCTGTAATACTACCAGCAGTTGTAGTATGTTCGGTTTCGGCTTTAGCAGCTTGTTGACTTTACTATGCCAACCTTCGATTATGTTATTTGTGCGGTTTATCTGTCCACAGCATGTCCACTTACCAAAATAAATTGAGTTGGGGTCCATCCAGGTTTCAAAAAAGTATTTATTAAAACGTTTTGCGATCGTCGTCTTCGGGCCTATCTGTAAACAGTAGAGCCATGCATCTAGCAAATATTCGAATGGCAAATGTGCCGAGGCTGACAGGCGTCTAACGTGTGGACCTTGCCTAACTTGGACTTCTTCAGGCCGACTTCTTTGGCTTTCCTCCACAGGCATTTTGTATAGTGGTAGAAACAGCCATCTACTATGACGTCAGGGCAAGTATATAGTGTATATACTAAGGAGGATATTAAAGCCTTTTCATAGTCTACTTATTCGAGTGGGTTTCCATAATGGAACTCGACACTTTATTAAATTAAACATTATTTTGTAAGTTTTCGCTTTTTTATTAGGTTGCAATGCGTAGAGCACTGGCACCACGCCGATTTTGTCTCTATCACTACCTAAATTGACATTTAGTGTGACAAGCTGATAGAAATTTCTTTGACAGAACTTAAATGTCCCATCAATATAAAATTCTTTGTATTTTGGCAATAAGTCCTGCAATTCGCTGCATGAAAATATGATAATTCTCTCATCATTGTCTATATAATCAGCGAATAATAAATATTTAAATTTCTGCGGTATGACAACATCAATTTTTTTCTTATAAGTGGCTTTTTTATTCCTAGTGACTCGTAACGCTTACGATACAATTTTTTCTTAACATTTTCAAATGTCGATATTTTTTTCATTTTGTCTAATCCAGCATCTATGATCTTATCATTAATGGCGTCGTATATCTGCGATACGGGAGTGGTTATGTCATTTACTACTTCTTTATTCAAACGGTCCATATACTTCTTAATTTCAGTTTCAGGAAAATCTGGATCATGGATGTGGAGTCTTGTGAAGAATAACGAAATTTTCACCTTTTGTTTTTACTACAGCATAACACTTACTATGTGTACACCTCCACAAAGTCGTTTCATCCTTGTTGGTTCTTCATATCCAGCTTTTATCATAACTCGCCCCCCTCGTTGTGAAGTTATAAAGTCGATGGCATCCGTACTAGATGTCACGGAGGCACCTGGTGTATATGGGTACGGTTGCATATTTGCGGTGATATACCTATATAAATTATATAATATAATTACATAAAAGCGAACACGGAATTCAATGTCAATACAAAGACAGTGACAACGCATATGATGACTGTTACATCAGCGGTAAATGTGTGCCTGCCAGTAAGTAATTACGAATGCAATGCAATCTCTTTCTATGTAAATAATTATCATATAGTTTGCTAGAACAATTTTAATATGTGACTTATATGTGTTTCCAAGAAAATTACTGATATTTAAGCCAAAAATAGACCAAAAGACCGTTATATTTACATTGAATTGGGCACAGCTGTAATTAATACTTTATGTAAATATGTTGCCAGCAAATAATTATTTTATAAAATCGTTTATTGATAATACATATTCTTAAATATTACATGTCAGCAATTAAATCTAATCTTATTATGTAAAGAAGCCAAACAAAATACAGAAAACTGTTTAAACATCATCTCGCCGCGCGACCCTCCCTGAGGCCACGGGCTGAATTGACTCTTAGGCGGTAAGTAATGGTAGACTGATCCCGCGGGCTGAATTGACTCTTAGGCGGTAAGTAATGGTAGTCTGAGCCCGTGGGCTGAATTGACTCTTAGGCGGTAAGTAATGGTAGACTGAGCCCATGGGCTGGGTTGACCCTTGGGTCGAGTCGCCCGTGAAGAAAAAAAAATGGTCAACTTAGCCCATGGGCTCAGTGCTCTGCGGGCCCAGTTGACCACCAAATGATTATGACACAATAACAGTACGTTTAATATTCCTTCAAACGACTCCGAATCGAAACGAACCGATCGGTCCCATAGGACTCAAGATGGGAATGAAATTCGGCCGCCGTCTATCTCCTCCTTTTTTTCGACCCGTCCTCCCCTCCATAAACTAAAACCGGTCAATTAGTATTCTGGAGACAACGAGGAACATATCCATACCAGTTTTAGGTATTAAGAAGAGATCAGTCCTTGTTAGTCTGGAGGAAATCGACATTTTTTCATAAAAGGTCGATTTCCTCCAGACTAACAAGGTGAAAGGTGTTTATTTAATAGCTTTGCGACGCTACCGAAAACCATAAGCCGAAGCGTATTATGGCGAACACAGCTCCTGTTGGATGTTTGTTCACATGAAGAGGATACTGAAAAATAATATCTATTTTTAAACAACCTGTATACCGATAGGCATTCGCTACAATGCACTAAAAATATTTTTCTGTTAGTCACCGTATTTAAGAATAATTCTGCTTAAAATTTAGTTTTTTCTTCACAAGTGTGATGAAAAACATTGTGTGTTACTCCGGGGGTAAGAATATTGCAAACTCGGTTCTTTAATTCCCTCTAACCTGCGGCTGTCGGGAATTACGACCCTCGTATCCAAAATTTCACTTACCCCCCCTCGGTGCACAATGTACTTATGATGTGTTGTGTACAATTGCAACGCAGCGTTTGTAATGCGATTTACTTAAAACGTTTGCGAATACCGCGCCCGTTACATAGAAGCTAGCCAGAAAAATTAGTAGTTACTAATTCCTTTATTATTCTACGAGTCAGCGCTATTATTATTACAATAAGAAGAGTTATTTAATCTTTACAATCATCTAGCTGTGTCCCTAATGTTAGCTATTAAAAATATCCCCCTATACTATATGCAAAAAAAAGACAATGACAAAAATGCCTTACATCCTTGTGGAAAAGAGCTGATACTCTTCTAACAGCTGGATCGACTTTTATAAAACATAAGATCCACCTCAACGAGACTCGCTTTCACGTAAAAAAGCCCGCAACCACATCGGTCCAGCCGTTGGAGCCACAGACAGACATTGGCGTCAAACATATAACACCCCTCTTTTTGCGTCGGGGGTTAGATACCAAAGAAGCAACACAAAAATATTGATTGACCGCTTGCGTTGAACGGGACGTTTCACGCAATAAACAAGGATACTCCTTATTCATACTATGAAGATACATTATTTTTTCAAATGCATTTGACGCATTGCATCTCACGCTGCGATTGCCGCTACATTCACCGCATAAAACAATGTTTGCTAATTAGATTATCTGATGTAAAATGATGTGCATCATACGCATCGCGTTTAACTTTGTACTGATGTACCGATTTGTATATAAATATCTGTTATTATATTTTTAGATTGTGAGATTACAAAATCAACTTAGTAAAGATTACGTCGCTTTAACGGGATTGGGATTTTTTTCCCTTAACAGGACAGTTTTGTTGCAAGTACGTAAGTACAAGTCAGTTTATAATTACTTATTAACATCATCTTCCTAAAGTTAGTTGTTCGGGCTTATTGCCACGTCTTGTAATGTCCGCTTGGTAACGAAATCCTAGAATTAGCGTAGGCACTCGTTTTTAAGAAAGTAAAGGAAAGATATACCTTCCAACCCAGACGGAAAAGTAGGCCTTATTGGGATGTATCCGGTTTGCTCACGATGTCTTCCTTGACCGAAAAGCAAGAGGTAAATATCATAATTATGATATTTATTAAAACTCATTGGTACTCACAGGGGTTTGAACCCGGGACCTCCGGATAAGTTACACTCCCTTACCGCTTGGGTTAGTATAATACCTAAAACTTTTTTGTTACTTACTTGTTTTCTTAATTTGTAGATACAATGTAGGTATATACCTAGAATTAAAAAAAATTGGTTTCGAATAATAAAATGTAATTGAATAAAAAAGTTTAAAACAAAACATTTTAATTCATTAAAATGCTCGGATAGAGTTTTCCGATAAAATATAATTTTTGTTGGACATCTTCCGGGATTTAATGGAAATGTAATATGTAAATCTACGCTAACCTATGAATAGGTTCATAATAACATTTTTCCTTTTTTAAACAATAAATAGGTATACGTACAAACCTCAAGACGAACTGTCATAACATTGGCTCCTAAGTGCTCAACCACGCAGGTGCACAGGTCTTTAGCCATAACTGGCTCTCGAGGGAGTTTTCTTGTTATTACATTGGTCATGATCGAAATATTAACAGTTGATAGCTTTACCTGAATACACAGGTCCTTGTTTTCCAAAGTCAAGCATGTCTGTATTTTCTAATTCAATTTAATTCAAATCTAAAGAAATGTTACTGCCTAATTTTAAATTAATAACTTTCGTCTATTTACAGATGGCGGGAGCTATAATCACGTATGAATTAGTACTAATACAATTCGATGATCATGGATTTACGGAACACAAGTCTGCTCTTAATTCGACAACGTTCTAAAGCGTCAAGCGTCAAGTACGTGCAGTGCGAGCAAAGATAAGAAAAGAGATTCTTTCATTAACAGTTTTATTGGTGTGGTACATAGGACTAGAATATCCTCTAGCCAAACTGACTACCAGTATCATATATTATTATCATTACGTATTTACTACTAAGGGGCGTATTAAACGTATTTAGGTGTAGCTTAATTTTAGTTTTTAATTTATGTTGTATATGTTTATTTCAGTGGTATAGCATTAACTTTAGTTTCAAGTTTATGTTTGTTTTGACTGATAAAATGTAATACTTAGCTTTTAATAAAAAAAGTTTGCCATAAGTTGAAAGCTTCTTTAAACTGATCTAAACGTAATATAATCAGTCTAAAATTTAGATCGCGTCTATATTTACTACTTATTTACTTTGGGATTGTCGTTAGATGCGAATACGCGGCTGGATTGTGACAAATTATACTTTACAAAAGGGAGTAAAAATCAGTGTCATATTGATAAAATAGGTACAATTGTTTGTTCGTATGAACCTTCTTTATTAGAAAGTTATTTTATCAAGAACATTTAGTTCTACGACAAGTCTGTATTTCAGCGAATTCAAACTTGGGGAACTTTTCAGTGACACGCTAATTTTTGACTGCCATCCAACGAGTAGGTTTGGTAAAACACGTACAGTTGCAGTTTTGGCAATTCCAATACACATGAATTATATATTTTAAAAAAAAAGCGGCCAAGTGCGAGTCGGACTCGCCCAAGAAGGGTTCCTTTATGACGTATTAAAAAAAAAAACTTAAACTACTAGATCTCGTTCAACATTTTACCACTTTGGACACACATTTTACCAATTTGGTAGTGTCTCTCGCGCAAACTATTCACTTTAGAAAAAAATTATATTAGTAACCTAAATATCATTTTTGAAGACCTATCCATAGCTACCCCACACGTACGGGTTTGACGAAAAAATTTTTTTTTTTTAATTTTATGACGTATTAAAAAAAACTACTCACTCGATCTCGTTCAAACCAATTTTCGTTAGAAGTTTGCATCGTAATGTATATCATATATTTTTTTTAGATTTTTCATTCTGTTATTTTAGAAGTTACAGGGGGGGGGACACACTTTTTTTCACTTTGGGAGGTTCTCTCGCGCAAACTATTCAGTTTAGAAAAAAATGATATTAGAAACCTTAATATCATTTTTGAAGACCTATCCATAGATACCCCACATGTATGGGTATGTTGAAAAAAAAAAAAAAATTAATTTCATGACGTATTAAAAAAAAAACTACTTACTAGATCTCGTTCAAACCAATTTTCGGTGGAAGTTTACATGGCAATGTATATCATATATTTTTTTTAGATTTTTCATTCTGTTATTTTAGAAGTTACGGGGGGGGGGGACACACATTTTACCACTTTGGAAGTGTCTCTCGCGCAAACTATTCAGTTTAGAAAAAAATGATATTAGAAACCTTAATATCATTTTTGAAGACCTATCCATAGATACCCCACATGTATGGGTATGTTGAAAAAAAAAAAAAAAAAATTAATTTCATGACGTATTAAAAAAAAAACTACTTACTAGATCTCGTTCAAACCAATTTTCGGTGGAAGTTTACATGGCAATGTATATCATATATTTTTTTTAGATTTTTCATTCTGTTATTTTAGAAGTTACGGGGGGGGGGACACACATTTTACCACTTTGGAAGTGTCTCTCGCGCAAACTATTCATTTTAGAAAAAAATGATATTAGAAACCTCAATATCATTTTTGAAGACCTATCCATAGATACCCCACACGTATGGGTTTGATGATAAAAGATTTTTTGAGTTTCAGTTCTAAGTATGGGGAACCCCCAAAATTTATTGTTTTTTTTATATTTTTGTGTGAAAATCTTAATGCGGTTCATAGAATACATCCACTTACTAAGTTTGAACAGTACAGCTCTTATAGTTTCGGAAAAAAGTGGCTGTGACAGAATCGGACAGACAGACGGACATGACGAATCTATAAGGGTTCCGTTTTTTGCCATTTGGCTACGGAACCCTAAAAAGATAAAAGATCCAGCTTTTGTTTCATGTAAATCATCTTGAAATGTCACGTGTTTTTTGTACGTGTTTTTTTATATTTTTTTCGAATATTACATAGAATTATGCAATACTGAGACGGCAAATTATGTAAAATTTGATTGTAAGTAATTCAGCATTAGGGTTTCTGATCGAGAATTCTCGAGAAATTTGTCCTTCGTGAAGGCGGGAAATAAACCTAAATGCCTCGAGAACTCAAGAAATAAATCTTGTGGTAAGTAAAAAGAAAAAATGTGTAAATTTTCTACATTTTCAGGTACTTAAAACATTAGTTAACCGACCAAATAAAAAAACTGCCTTGATCCGCCCCCTGTCGTCGTCCCTGGCTTCAACCTATTTCATATTGTGAAACTTTTGAACGAATATCCACAAATGTCTTAAAAAATTCGCTCGTTTTAGGTTCTTTGCTATACTTCGTTTTTTTAGCATTAGAAAAAATCTAAACAATATTGACATCTTCTTATTGAAAAAGGCTTCTATATCTAAAATTCGTAACTATTATTAGTTATGAAAGCAATTATATATGATTTATGATTGTTACATATTTGCCGTGACTTATTTTTCAAAAGTGTTTTTCAATGAAAGGACAGGTCTAGATCGTTTATCTTCTTACTAATGCTAAAAAAAAACCAATCATTGTGCCAAGTCATAGCAAATATTACAAAACTAAATTACTATTGATAAATCAAATCATCCCGATATACATATCCCTATTAGTAAAAGAGCACAATTTCAGCAGCTTCATTGCTACGTCGTAAACTATCCGACATACCAAATTTCAGCTTCCTAGGACATCAGGAAGTCCCCTAAAAGTTTTGATGATCATCAGTGAGTGAGTGAGTCAGTGACGAAATCGGGGGTTTTAGATATGAATAGAATCGAAAGTATGGAGCTATGCAATTAAATATATTTAAGCTTAATAAGTCTATTATTGACATTATATCCCGAGAATTTAGGTTATCTGGTATAATCCAAACCCAAGTTATGAGGGTTCAAACAAAAGGCGAAGCGATTCGAGAAAAGGCAGGTAGTGCCCTTGCGCTTTGCTTTGCCCGTCCCTGGCAGGGCCACTACCGTGCCCTCAGATAAAATTGAGAGCTCTAAAATAAACTTTTGAAAACTATTCAAGATATCAAAAAGCCTGACGAAAATAAAGTTCTAGCAAATTTTATTAGCATTCGTTTTGTATAAGTAGTTATATTTTTCAGTTTCCAAGATATAAAGATAAAGATAGTTTATTATTCAAGTAGGCATATTAAAATGTGCTTATGAACGTCAAATAAAGCTACACCGGCTCTAACCCTACACCTCTGACCCGAGAACATTTAAATCCCCCCTAAATTGGAGGAGGGTATCTCAATATGGACCGGCAAGAAACTCGGCGGGACACATCTTTTCAAAACATTACAACTTATAATTAACATGCATTGAATAAGAAAAAAAAATACAATTAAGATTAAGTACTATAGAAATCATGCAATTACATAGTAGCTACTAGTATAAATGAAAAACCGAAAAATGGAACCTTCAAACCCCCTCCGGCTCAAGGGCTAGGGCCGGGACTTTTGATATGCTCACCTCCTAACTAGTCCAAACAAAGTTACGGGGTCGTAAATTGTGTTTCAAGCATTTCCCTCTATACCTTCTTATTGCTTAGCCTATTGTTATTTTCTCTTATTACGATTTTCTAAGGAGCTTCAAGTCTAGCACAACGAAAGTATTCGTACCCCATACAAACTTTCAACCCCTTATTTAAACCTTAGGAGAATGCATTATCATAAACGCTGAAATTGCTTTTCTTGTTTTATAACGTCGAATTCCTCACTTAAATAATATATAATTCCCAACACAAAGTTTCAACCTCTTTTTCGGGTGGAAACACGTAATATTAGAATAAGACAACAATAATGTCAGTGATTTTGAAAATTATTTCCTCTAAGAGGGTTCTTGGGGGATGAATTTTCAAAATCGCTGAATAGTTATTACGATACAACCGTAAAAAGTGCTACTTTACGTAGCTGTTTAGCGTGCGGAGAGTTGGATTTCGCGAACTAGTGCTTTTTACTTTTCCACTTGTTCCAATTCACGACTAATTGATGAGTGTTAATGTTAGTTGCCTTTAAAAGTCGCAATCAACATAAAAACCTACTGTAATTGTAAAAATAAAAAAATATAAGCATATTTCAAAGGGTGTAGCAGGATAGCCTAGGAAAAGTTGCCCCCAGCGATTTTGGGCCGAAACTGTAATCAAACGATGCCTTTTGGGGAGGTTATACTCTGCACAAAGTTTCATCCCTCTGTTACCCCCTGGGGGTGAAAAAAAACCCGATTAACCCCAAAACTGTTTTAATTATTTTTTCCTAAACTATGAAAGTGACGAATTTCAAATTTCGTACAAATATTAATAAGACTAAAAGCTATGTGCTAAAAAAATATTAACCCCCTAACCATTGAAATTCTTGTAAAAAAAACAAAAAAAAAAAAGAATCAACCTGTATATCAAGTTTGGCTCATGGTACCACACCATTTTTTTTTTCAAAAATGAACCAGTTTATATTCTACATGATACAAAAGTTTCATGGACCTACTCCCGAAGGAACATTGCGAAATTAATATGTATTGGCTCTTTGGTGCGTACTATTCATTGAACTCCCACTAAGAGCCTTGCATTATTAATAAACAATGGCTTGCGATCGGACCGCTGCTCGTGCCCGATTTGAAAAAGGTGGGGATAAAGAAGTATGAATCAAACTCATTTGTACATGGATCTCAAGTTTGGCTCATGGTACACACACCATTTTTTATTTCAAAAATGTACCAATTTATATTCTATATTATATAAAAGTTTCATGGACCTACAGAAGGAACATTGCGAAATTAAAATAAACGTACTATTTCGTAGCTACTAATCATTATACTCGTATCATGCTTAATACGCAACGTCTCGGACCCGAAAACAAAATAATTTAAAAAAACCGGCCAAGAGCATGTCGGGCCACGCTCAGTGTAGGGTTCCGTAGTTACTCTTCCGTCACAATAAGCTAAAATGGAGCTTAAAGTATAGTAAATTGTTAACCAAGGGATGAAACGGTACCTTTCACGTGAGTTAAACAAATAGGCAAATTTGCATAATCAGTACCTAATTAAAGTATGTCTTTTTACTATGAAGGGGAAACTTTTTGCGATAACTCAAAAACAGCTAAACTGATCATGTCCGCTATAGTTTTCATTTAATGTCTTTCTTAAGCTCTACTTCCACGATTTTTTTAATTTTTTTTGGACCTATGGTTCAAAAGTTAGAGGGGGGGGGACACATTTTTTTTTCTTTCGGAGCGATTATCTCCGAATATATTCACTTAATCAAAAAATGTTTGTTGAAGACCCCTATTAGTTTTGAAATACCTTTCCAACGATACCCCACACTGTAGGATTGAAGCAAAAAACAAAAATTCACCCCCACTTTACGTGTAGGGGAGGTACCCTCAAAAAAATTAAATTTTTAGATTTTATTGTACGACTTTGTCGGCTTTATTGGTTTATATATCCATGCCAAATTTCAGCATTCTAGCACTAACGATCACGGAGCAAAGCCTCGGACAGACAGACAGACAGACAGGCAGGCGGACATGGCGAAACTATAAGGGTTCCTAGTTGACTACGGAACCCTAAAAATGTTTTTATAAATACAAATGAGTTTGATTCATACTTCTTTATCCCCACCTTTTTCAAATCGGGCACGAGCAGCGCCAGCGGTCCGATCGCAAGCCATTGTTTATTAATAATGCAAGGCTCTTAGTGGGAGTTCAATGAATAGTACGCACCAAAGAGCCAATACATATTAAATTCGCAATGTTCCTTCTGGAGTAGGTCCATGAAACTTTTGTATCATGTAGAATATAAACTGGTTCATTTTTGAAAAAAAAAATGGTGTGGTACCATGAGCCAAACTTGATATACAGGTTGATTCTTTTTTTTTTTTTGTTTTTTTTTACAAGAATTTCAATGGTTAGGGGGTTAATATTTTTTTAGCACATAGCTTTTAGTCTTATTAATATTTGTACGAAATTTGAAATTCGTCACTTTCATAGTTTAGGAAAAAATAATTAAAACAGTTTTGGGGTTAATCGGGTGTTTTTCACCCCCAGGGGGTAACAGAGGGATGAAACTTTGTGCAGAGTATAACCTCCCTAAAAGGCATCGTTTGATTACAGTTTTGGCCCAAAATCGCTGGGGGCAATTTTTCCTAGGCTATCCTGCTACACCCTTTTATTACTTACCTCTTCATCATTATAACACGTTTATTTTTTAATATTGAATATTGAAAAACCGTGCTTAATAAGTTGTCTGAATGGAACGCAATAGCTGTCGAAACGCCTGTCAAAGCAGAGGAGTTTTTTCTTACTGCAAGAATGTTTTAAGTTTCCAAAGGCAGTATTCCATTGTTTTCATACGATTTAAATATACGATACACAAGTAATCGTAAATAACGATACTTAGGTAATAATAGTAATAATATCTTATATTTACAATTGTTTTCGTCTTATAGAACATGCATAAAAAAAGTACTTGTTGTTTTCCTTATTTTTTCGCAACTGTATTAAAAAACGTCGCTCGATACACGTGCGGAAATATCATTACTTCACGAGTACCGAGATGTCTTGCCATGAGCCGTACCGCACTAGCATCGAAATGTACTATTATTGCATTCTAATATTATGTTTTTCTAAGAAGTTACAAAAGATCTATATCCAATACAAACAAAACCGCTGATATTACTTTTCTTGATTTTTTTTTTGAAGTTCAGATCCTATCTTAAAATAAAACCTGTACCACATTCAAACTTTCATCCCTTATTTAACCCCCTTAGGGGTTGAATTCTTCAAAATCGCATCTTATTTCTTGTACACTTTATAAATGACCCCTGATATGCAATATTTGACTTTCTAGCTTTTGTAGTTATAAATATATTATAGGTATATATTTACCTATATAATAACACCTGTTTACTGAAAACACAATCACAGGGCTGCGTGGTTTGTCCTCGGGTTCTAATCAAATATTGTACCTAATTGGGACGTAAACCTACATTTATTTTATAAAAGGACAAAGTGCTTTCGACTTACTTTAACCTAAGTGGAAAATCATTATTTACATTTTGAAAGCAGTAATTCTAAAAGTATTTTTATAATAATATTATTTACTTAATAATACCTATGAGAAGAGACGTGTATTGGTTTTAAATAATTTATTTCTAGATACTTTAGGGGCTGCTTGTGTTAGAGGGCTGCGTCTTTGTTTCAAGTTAGCAACACAGATAAAAAGAGCCGCAAAATGAAGACGAAACAACCACGTTTCAAAGACGTAAGCTTAAATTTACCTATGTGTTATGTTTGGCTTGCAATTGCTGGTACAGTTAGGTTACACTACACTCGTATGTGTAAAGTTATAGATTAACTTTATTTGAATTTTAATTGTAATTATAAACTAAGTGCAGCTATCCAGTGACCAATAACCTGCATACTCGTAGTAGCTACTTCTAAATTGTTATCTTCACTAAATAAGCAGTCGGTCAAGATTGTTACACAGCAGGAATCATAAGTCTTATTTCAATTGTTTTAGGATTACTTACGCACCATAGCAACAGTATTTAAAGCGGCACGCTGGTTTGGAATTCCTTCGAAGGGAGGAATGACAACAATGTGTGTATCTTTGATCATACTCCTGATGCTTTTCGCGTTAGAAATGACGGCAATTTGGAAACTCGCAAGGGCTTTTGGTGGGTGGGATGTTGTAAAAGGTATTTTTTATTATTTTCACGTGTGATATGTTTTATTTAAAACAACATACTTTACAGAGAGACAGAGGTTGTTGCTTTGAATGAAAGGGTCGTTTCTAACTCTTTATTGTAAACTATTTTTGTTTTGTAACTCCTTAACCATACCTATATGGCACACTCAGGTATTATATGACAAAAATGTATTTTATTTTTTCTTATGCAAAATTTTTAGTACTTGTAGGCAATGAGGCTTGAAACGTGTATTTTTTTAAACTTGACCGTTAAGGTTAACATGTCAGATCTTAATTTTGATACTAAATATAACAATATATGTAAGCAACGTAACGTAATCTTTATTGTTTTCTAGATATTTAAGATTGTCAGTCTGTCCTCTTGCCTCCAGAATCAGGTGAACTAAATTTACAATTCAATGTGGGTTATTCCCGCTAGTTACCACCAAGTTGTTACCAGTGGTAACTACTGGGAATTTTTTTCCCACCTTTTACCACTGGGATAAAAAAAATCCCAGTAGTTACCACCAAACCAAGTTGGTGGTAACTAGTGGGAATAATCCTTCAATGTGCATAAATGATACCACAGTTTGGTCAGTGATGATCATATCGATATTTTCAAAAAAGTTTGAATAAGAATATCGCGAGATTTTACCGTTAGTAACTAAGTCTTTTTTATGTTATTTTACAAATGTTCGTTAGTATTTCGAAAATTGGGCAATTATATAGTTGTAGTTGCATGTAGTTAAACCTAAAATAAAATATTTATAGTCATATTTTGCTGACATTTCCATTTTGTTAATTTTCCCTTCCACGCTATATTTTCCGTTAATCTCGTTTTTTATAGGTACGAGTGCTCTCGGATGTCTAATTTCCTTGAACTAGTATTTTTCCTCTATCGGTTTGTTCAAGTCAGTTCCAGGATACTACTGCAGATTTACATATATTAGGGGAGGATGGAGTATTTCACACGTAAGGGAAAACTCAAATAAAAGCCAAATAATAAGTAGTAATAATTAGTACGAGTAGTAGTAATTAGTCTTCTGCTGATAAAAGATATCACGGCAGAAACCGTTAGAAAAGCACTGCTGTCCTCCTGGATTGCTCTGATCGGCTATCCTACAAGCATTACAACTGACCATGGTCGTCAATTTGAATCGGCCCTATTTCAATGCTTAGCTAGGATGGCTGGATTCGAGCATAAAAGAACGACATAATACCATCCTGCTTGCAACGATTTGATTGAACGGTTCCATCGTCAAATCAAAGCCGCTATCGTCTTTCATGAAAATGATAGATTGAATTAGTCGTTGCTGTGAAAATTTTGATCTTATTAAAGAAGTTATTTAAAACTTAAATTCAAAACAGTCAGCTGCAATAAGAAATGCAAAAAGAGTACTTAAATGGAAATAACTATGAAATGAATTGTTTTACATAAAAGAAAGCTATGGTTTTTATGTAATGCAATAACAATATAACAAACACTTATCCTTAGTAGCTACTCTTAACACTTAGTAACTCCAAATAGTAGGATCTAACACAGTGGAACTAAAATTTAAAAAATACTAGGTAACCCTACCTAGTATTTTTTTAATTTTAGATAGCCCGGAGGCTATGACATAATTCGCGATTATGCCGATTTTATAGCAAAAGGTGATTACCGCAAAAACAGTGTTATCGAGTAATACTTACAAATATGCTCCTATTACTTTAATTACGTTACGGTACTGTTACGTTAATTCTTCCTCAATTGCTTACAGGTGCTAACCTAATTTTCCAGTTATGGAAGAGATCCCTGAAAGAAATAAGTTCGCCTTTGTACAAATGATGTGTGTTTTTTCCTGTTTTATGTTTCTTTTTGTACAATAAAGTGTTTTACCACTACTACCTACTCCTACATTAACTGAGACAGTACGCTCTTTCTCGTCCTAGCCACTCACATGCTTCATATTCTTCAGTGGTTCTATTATTATAATAAAATAAGGGTGACAGCTGGTAACTACAGTTAACAAAAGCAAGTGAGTGGGTATAAATGGATCTACAATGAAAACACGTCCATGGCAACAATGACAAATGAGATGTTAATGTTGCGAAAATAATGACAGTTCATTATTACTACAGAGAAGATGAAGAAAATAAAATTAGTACGGATATAGATTTCGAGTCTGTAATTTCACAGCGGGACAGATGCAAATACGGGACGCGATCCTTCAATACGGTGACAGTCCCTTATATACGGGACTGATTTCTGCTATGAGAATGACGGCATTCTTCAAATTTATCCTGCGGTGTTTTCTCTGTCACGGTCGATCTTGTGCCACAATGTTCTAACAGCGTTAGGAAGCTAGGACGAGATTGAGAAATTGGTAGAAACCTACATCGCGCTTACGGTGTTTAAATGTCATTACTATAAGTCCAATTTTAGATCAACTCTTAGTAAACTTCGGTTCCCAGGCATAATACCCGTCTGGAGTTAGTCCTCTTTCTGTATTCTACAATCCTGCTTTTATTTGGCTAATTGCAAAGGGTATAGCAGGATAGCCTTTTAGTTCGAAACTATAACCAAACGATTTCATCCCTCTGTTACCCCCTGGGGCACAGATTAATAAATAGTTACTAACGTAACATATATATCATTCCCATACAAAAGCGAAAATACCTACGCTATAATAGCCTACAACATCTTAATAATAATACCTGCTGCTCAGGACGAGAAGAAATGTGCCATAAATACGCGCACAAAGAGTCGAGACTGTGTTGCCCGCCGTGCGAGTCACGTGCCAACGCGTCATCGTAAGAATGCGCTAGGGTTGTACTCGTTCCTATGATGATTATTGTAATAAAACGAATGTTGCGAATCAACTATATTTTTTATTAGTCAATCAAATATGTTTTGGTAACTACAGTAGGAATTACCTATAAAACAACACTTTTATAATACCTGACACAAAGACAACTTAATTTACCTTCTTCTTGTTTGTCGTTGTACTCTTTGCAGAGCGTCGTGGTCAACTGCTGACATCAGGCGCAGATGTTGCTAGCCGTACGATTTCTCGCCTTTATTCGCGGTTGGGGGCCATTCTGGCAAATGCGTACAGGGATCTCTTCATGGCAGATTTGATTTGGTCAGTCCATCGCATAGGTGGCCTTTTGCGCGGTCTTTTTCCGTTTGCTCTACCCTGCACCACTAGACGGTCTATGGAGTCGATGTTTCGCCTCGAGACGTGACCGAAAAAACTGAGTATGCGGGTCTTTACAAGAGTCGAAAGTCGGTCCAGGATATCCCCAGCATTTCCCTCCAGCACCACATTTTTAGGGCATCTATCTTTTTCTGCTCTGTCTTTCGGATAATCTAGGTCTCCGCAGCATATAAGAATATGAGAAAAACGAGGGCCCGTACAAGCAAGACCTTCGTGGTGTTTGTGACGTCGCGGTTCTTCAAAATTCTCTTCAATTTATCCATTGCGGTTCTAGTCATACGCATTCGTCGTTTTACCTCATCTTCACAGTCGCTTGTGTTTGATATTAAAGCTCCAAGATAGATGTAGGACACACAGTTCGCAATCTTAGTTATTTTAGACGAGTTCTTGTCGACGTGTTTAATTATCATGATTCTATCCTGTGAAGTAATTCTTCTATATGTCCATGACTAGTTGCAAACAAGGTGGTATCATCTGCATACCGTAGGTTTGCATTCCTGTATCCGCCAATGGCAACTCCATCCGTCCAGTTTTCTAAAGTTATCCGCATTATGACTTCTTGGTAAACATTAAACAAGAGCGGCGATACTATACATCCCTGCCAAACTCCCGCACTTGGATGAAAAACATTTGACAACACATCATCAGTACGCACCGAAGCAGTGCTGTTCTCATACAGCTGTCGGAGAAGATGCACAAGATGTTTGGGCGTACCCAATTCTAAAAGCGTTTTCCACAGAATAGGTCATTTTACCGAGTCGAATGCTTTTGAAAAGTCAACAAAGCAGATATAAGTTGGCATGTTGAACTCTCGTGCCTTCTCAATGATGTGTCGAACTATGAGAATCTGCTCTCGCGTGCCCTTTCCCTTCACAAATCCAGCCTCCAGCTCAGGCACGATCTCCCTTGACAGATAAGACTTCAGTCTCTCGTTGAGAATATGTAGCAATATTTTACTTGCGTGTGGTATAAGTGCAATCAGTCGGTAATTGCTACATACCTTTGACGAGACTTTTTTATCAAGTGGAATAAAAACTGTGAGTCCACTCCGTCGGCCAGATTTAAAGTACCTACTTATGTTCAAAGGAATAAATGGTGACAACGTTCATAAAGATAGATTTAAACTACTACTCACCTTTCTTCGTCTCTCGGCAATGAATTAAACGACATATTTTCCTTTGTTTCTTGACTTTTACACCCATCTACTGCACAATAATTACGTGGTTTCGGCATTTCGAAGCGTAAGCACGGGAAACGTGCGGCGAAGGTGCCAGCGCTTAGGCGGGCGTTCGGCGGCCCTCTATTGGTTATATCGTCGACGATACGCCGAGCGGTAGGCATATAGCGCGTGGCCCTGAGCGAGTGACGGAGGCCAGCCTGGGGGTTGAAAATACCCGATAAACTCCAAAACTGTTTTATTTTATTTCTCCTAAACTATAAAAGCAATCAATTTCAAATTTCCCACAAAATTTCTTGTGAATAAAAGCTACATGGGAAAAAAATTTTACTCTCCTAACCATTCAAATTCTGTTAAAAAAATAAAAAATAAAATTAGAAATACCTCAAGAAGATCAGCTCGTGGTATAGAAACCTTTTTTTTATATGAACCAACTTCTAATCTACATCATATTAAAGTTTCATCGACGTAGCCAAGAAGGAACATTGCGAAATTAATATGAATGTACTATTTAGTAGTACATTCATATTAATTTCAGTACAGTTCAGGTCATGAAGTGTATTTTATCCATATTCGTTCATAAATTCCATGATATTATAAATATAATATATAAAAGTTGTATCTGAAATTATCAAACCGGCCGAAATTCTCACTAATATATTTGATGGTTATTTAGATCGTTTACCGGTAATTAACGAGAATAGTGATGAGGACTAATCACATAATTATTTTTTATGTTGCTACTTAATGTATGAATACAAAGTTAAAGTTACTTTATGTATTATAATATAATAATTATAATAAATAAATTAAGTTATTATAATAAAGAAACAATTGTTTTATAAGTAATAAAAATGAGTTTGATTTATACTTAATTAGCCCCTCCTTTTGAAAATCGAACACAAGCAGCGGTCCGGTCTCAGGCATTTGTTAATTTAGTCTTGCACGGCTATTAAGAGTGAAATAAATATTAGGTACTAAAGAGCCCATTCGTCGTAATGTTCCTTTTTGGTTACGTCGATGAAACTTTAATATGATGTAGATTACAGGTTGTTCATATAAAAAAAAATGGTGTTTGTACCACGAGCTGATCTTGTTATATAGGTTGTTTCAATTTTTTTTACAAGAATTTGAATGGTTATGATGGTAATTTTTTTATGAAATGTAGCTTTTATTAATAATAATATTTGTAAAAAATTTGAAATAGATCACTTTTATAGTTTAGGAGAAATAAAATAAAATAGTTTTGGAGTTTATTGGGTATTTTCAACTCCAGGGGGGTAACCGAGGGATGAAACTTGTGCAGGGCATCCCCTTCATAAGGCATCGTTTAGTTATAGTTTCGAACAAAAAACGCTGGGGGCAATTTTTCAAAGACTATCCTGCTATATACCCTTTGTTCATTCACTTCCCAGTTAAAAAACTACAAAAAATACTATTCTATTCTAGGCATCAAAAGACTCGTGTGATGTTTTATGTAACTCGCTTTCAACTCATTTTATAAACCCATTCTCGTAGTTTAATGCCTTTCAGTCTTTCACTTTGTGGCAGACACATAAACTACTATATATTATACAAAAAAGAAATAAAAATTAGATATTCAACGAATATAAATTTTAAGAACACAAATACAAATATCTGTTTCAGAATTTGACGAATACGAATACTAAGTACGAAGGCTAAGCACAAAGAATTTCGAACGTTGACCCGTCTATTCCTATCTCTATCGCGCAGTTATATGACTGTTCCGCCCATGATGGCGGCCGTCAATGCCACTATGCGAGCGGGACAAAATTATGCGCGTGCGATAGAGATAGGAATAGACGGGTCAACGTACGAAATTCTTCGCGCTTAGCTTCCGTTCTTCCGTATGAAGGTTGGAAGGAAAGGGAGGCAACGTGACCCATTATAAGTAAGATTATCGTAACTTAACATTTATTTGTGTTTACAGGCAGTGTAATAGCTCGTTTATCTGGAGCTATATTTTATGGAAATGCTTTGTTTTCGCAAATACTTACATGGAAATTTATATCATCTTGGCAAGGCTTATGTTATCATTGGACGAGAGCTGAAAGAGAATTAGCAGCTACTTTATTTCCTGATGATACCATACGGAAAAAAATTATCATTATAACATGTGTTGTTTCCGCCTGTGCTATTTGTAAGTATAACATTTAAGTACCGAAGTCATCCCTTTCGGGTCATGTAATGTTTGCATTATATGACTATGATTAGGTTGCCAGAGCTCAACGAGGATGGGAGGGGGTTAGGGTCGGCAACGCGCATGTAACTCCTCTGGAGTTGCAGGCGTACATAGGCTACGGATACTGCTTACCATCAGGCAGGCCGTATGCTTGTTTGCCACCGACGTAGTATAAAGGTTCGTCTTTTAAATTACCCATGCCATGTAGATTGTTAACCAAACGTTTTATTTAAGTGACCCATCGCATCCGAGATTTTTAGCGCTCGAACGAGAGTACTATTAATAGTTTGAGGGTGACATTTAATATAAATTCTACAAATGAGTAGCATACTACACCGATCAGTCGCGTTTCCTCTGTATACCATACCTACTCACTACGTTCTGTTAGATATTCGTTGCTACAGTTGAAAATGACACATTCCGCCTTAATTAATTAGTACACTGAAATAGATATTATATGTATCTATATACCTATATATATATATATATATATATATATATATATATATATATATATATAAAAGAACAAATATATATATTTGTTCTTTTTTCACTTATACGAGGTTATTTACAAAAAGAATCACATTAGAAAAATAAGGGGTGTACCGAAAAAAAACTGTTAACTTCAAATGAAAAAAACTGATGCGATTGAGAACAAATTAAGGTTTTTAGAATAACTACAATAAAAAACGACTTTTAATTTAGATATTTGTCGGTGTTTTATTAATATTTTTTTCTATAAGAGTGATAGGCAGCTTCTTCGTAGCACATTTAGTGCCACCTTTTTACGGACTCGTTTTTCATATTTACCTGCATCAGTCCATCACCTGCTGGAATTATTAATGTTTTTCGGCTGTTTCATTCTTCTCATTTAATACACTTGTGATTTGAGCTCAATAATAGTCGAGAGAAAGGCACTGCAAGACGCGAATGCGAATCTTGTCATTTATTGTCATATTGATAGGAGGCATTTCGCTTTGTTATTTGCCGCCGCTGTCTAAATTTGTACCTTTCAGCCATAATTGACGGTTTTGGTTGCAAATGTTGCGATAAAATGGTGACCGCACGGTCATAGGACAAATCCTTCGGCTGTACGGGGCTGGCCAACGAAGCTAACAGTCCGTAGGCATCTTCACCCATCACCGAAATAAGCGTAGCAAGCTTCTTGTCGTTCTTCACATTGTAACCCGCAAAATACATCTCCAATCTTTCCGTATAAAAATTCCAGTTCCCATCTTTTAGATTGAACTCTTTTATACTCCCGATGGACAATTTTGCGGTATATTTATCACTCGTCGCCAATGAAACCTCACATTCAATTGAACATATTGCCCTCAAGAGATCCTAAGTCTGTAATGAATAATTGTTTTTGCCAAAAAATATATTTTTGATGCATCTTTTATCACTGACTGTACTTTTCTTTCCACGGGCAACTAATACTCATCGAGACATTTCTTAAAGTCCCAACCACAATTAGCCAAGTAGTTGTTGCTGTTGAATGAGTCTCCAAAAGCGGGTTACTCCTCAATCCAAAACTTGCCTGATTTCAAAACGGACTTGCGAGACTTAATTTCATGCGAGTATCGATGTCACATCCCGGATTTACGGCGAGACCTCGGTTTCGGGTTCAAATGAATTTTACTTTAATTTATTGACATGGTTTTTTTTAGCAGACGTACTACATATACGAAACATTTATCAAAAATATTTTTATCATAGCTGAAATTACACCATGGTCTGCATGTCTTGTTTTCATCATGTTTTATTTTTATAGTGGAACACGTATTAAGTATGATGGCAGCGACTGGTTTTGATTGCCCGCCCGAGGAATATTTTAAACGATACATTTTGACTTCGCATGGTTTTTTGCTTAATTCATGTAAGTATTATAAAACATATTGCATAATAATCGCGGAATCTTCATAGCACAAACCAGAAACTTAAAGACGACGTTTTTAGTAAGGGCGTTGGTTTCTGAATTTATTTTCGAACGGCCAAGTACCTAGTTGGTTATTAAGTTCTGTTACTCAATTTGCAACCTCTTTATTTCTGTTAAAACAAATGCTACCGAAAACATAAATGACATAATGTGGTGGATTTGTGAGCTATAATTATATACCACACATAACGCTTCCCTCGTCGTATCTATAATAAATTGGGGCCTAAAAGAGAATGGTATCGCAGTAATTGCGATGCACTAATGTGGGCACTCGCCAAACATGATTTTGAAGTTGCTTGAAAACCTAAAAATCAACAAACAATTTGTTTATTGCACAATTAATAGATACAATAGTACGCAGAGCTTCGATGACCGCAAGAGGTCTGGAACACCACGCACCGTTCGGACTCCCGCTTTAATAAAGGCAGTGAAGGCGAGAATTGCAAGAAACCCCGTCCGGAAGCAAAAGTTGTTGGCAATATAGATGTCTGTGAAGAGAAGGTCTCTAAAAAAAGTTATCAATGAAGACCTTGGACTGCTCGCTTACCGCAGACAAAAAGGTCATTTGCTTAATGGACGATTAAAGACTATGAGGCTAGAAAGAAGTCGCGTGCTATTGAAGCGGTACGCACAAAATGGCCACCGAAAAATACCATTTACAGATGAAAAAAAATTTACCATTGAAGAATGTTGTAACCGCCAGAATGACATAGTGTATCCAAAAAACATTCAAGAGGCGATTGCGGCTGTTCCGAGAGTGCAACGAGGCCATCATCCCTTTTATGTGCTGATTTGGCTGGGTGTGTCATACTCAGGGCTAACAAAGGTTCATTTCTGTGAATAAGGTGTGAAAACTGGGGCCAAAGTTTACCAGGAAACCGTTCTTGAACCAATAGTGAAGGCCTTAAGCCGCACCCTATTTCAAAACCAGCCATGGGTCTTTCAACAGGACTCAGCTCCTGCACATAAGGCAAAAACAACTCAAGCCTGGTTTCGAAGGACCAAAATTGACTTTATTGCCCACGAAGACTGGCCGTCCTCTAGCCCGGACCTTAACCCCCTGGATTATGCCATATGGCAGGTTATTGAGGAGAAAGCCTGTGCTAAAACCCACACAAATCTTTACTTCCTCAAGCGGGCCATAGTTAAGACATCATCAGCAGTTCCACTTCATCAAATGTCACTTTTTTAAATGTAAATGCTTGATTTGTTAAAGAAAATACATAAATCACTATATGTATGCCTTTCATATTTGAAGAGTTCCCTCGATTCCTCATGGATCCCATCGTCAGAACTCGAACTTGACAAAAATTTGTCTTGAAAATTTAATTTATTTAACAAACACAACGAAGAGGAGAAATCGCCAAACGTGTACTATGCGTCGTTGAAAAGTACCATTTTGATCATCATCAGCAGTTCCACTTCATCAAATGTCACTTTTTTAAATGTAAATGCTTGATTTGTTAAAGAAAATACAAAAATCACTATATGTATGCCTTTCATATTTGAAGAGTTCCCTCGATTCCTCATGGAGCCCATCGTCAGAACTCGAACTTGACAAAAATTTGTCTTGAAAATCTAATTTACTTAACAAACACAGCGAAGAGGAGATATCGCCAAACGTGTACTATGCGTCGTTGAAGAGTACCATTCTGATCATCATCAGCAGTTCCACTTCATCAAATGTCACTTTTTTAAATGTAAATGCTTGATTTGTTAAAGAAAATACAAAAATCACTATATGTATGGCATTCATATTTAATGAGTTCCCTCGATTCCTCATAGACCCCATCGTCAGAACTCGAACTTGACAAAAATTTGTCTTGAAAATCTAATTTACTTAACAAACACAGCGAAGAGGAGAAATCGCCAAACGTGTACTATGCGTCGTTGAAGAGTTCCATTCTGATCATCATCAGCAGTTCCTCTTCATCAAATGTCATTTTTTTAAATGTAATTGCTTGATTTGTCAAAAAAAATACAAAAATCACTATATGTTTGCCTTTCATATTTGAAGAGTTCCCTCGATTCCTCATGGACCCCATTGTCAGAACTCGAACTTGACAAACATTGGTTTTCAAATATTTCACTTACATAACAAACACAACGAAGAGGAGAAATCGCCTAACGTGTACTATGCGTCGTTGAAGAGTTCCATTCTGATCATCATCAGCAGTTCCTCTTCATCAAATGTCACTATTTAAATGTAAATGCTTGATTTGTCTCTGGATATTGACATTATGGTAATATTTATACATAATTTGAAGCATGTTAACCATAGATATGCCCCTACGTTTGATTTTTTCGAGTTTTTAGTTAGTTATTGTAAGAAATAGGTTTTAATAAAAAATTTCAATGCTCCTAACTCTTAAAATAATTCAAATTCGAACAAATTAATTTACGTAGAGGCATAGCTGTGGTTGATATGCAACAAATTGTGTCAAAATATTTTCAATAATGTTAATATCCAGAGAGGAAAATGAGGACTACGTTTGTATGAAAAAGCGATTTCCCGCAGGGCCTCCACTTTCATCTTGACGATAAATATTATATGAATTTGAACTGTGTGTTATTGTTATTAGATTCATTTAAAAAAATAAGTTACTTTGTTTGGAAATCGAACCGACTCAGATGTGAAAAAAAAAACATTCTGTATTTTTATGATGCCAATCGAATGAATGCATAAAAAATAAGTCATCTCAGAAATATGATATCGCCAAAGAAATGAATAGAGTAAAATTTTTGATTAAAATTTCAAGATTCGGTTTCATTCCCAGAAAAAGTAAGTAATTTGCAAATTTATTTTAGAATTTTTTTGAATGCAATATTACTTACTTTTAAAAATAAAATAAAGTCTTCTTTCAGCAAAATATCCTATCTACGATATTTAAGGTACTTTCCATTGTTGTCCCATAGTCTTGGGACGCCCTGTATAGCATTTCGAACTCTTTAGTGAAGTCAGTTTTTTTCTGTCAAAAATAATTTATTGTTCCAGATGAATACCGTTTGTTCTTGGGAGTACTGATATTTTTCCTCAGTAAACTTGCCACCATCATGTGGAACTTTCAGGATTTGATCATAATTCTTATAAGCATGGGATTGACGTCACAGTACCGCAAATTGAATTGGAGAACGTATTGTATTATAAAAAGTGTAAAACACGACAAATATAACCAAAGTGTAAAGGTAACTACATAATTTTACCAAACACAACTTTTAAATAAAAAAAACACACGTGGGGCGTTCAAACCCCGTGACAACCCCGGTGACTACCAACCCCATTACTATTACCATGATTAACCGCATGACCAACCACATAATCACCAATTAAAACAAAAAATATTACTTTGCTAATCTGCGAAAAGATAACGTGCTAGTCAATCAGTGCTAACCCGTTATACTTACTTGCGTATTTTTACATGTAATTAATAAAAAATGTGATTGACTAGCTATCTATACACATTGCCATGACCTCCCCCATGACTTTTTCACTACCACTGACAAGGTATAAGGATGGCTCTCTTCAATATTCCCACTACAAGGCATTTTTTCTACTAATAGAATTGAATACGAGTGATCAATCCATTCGATTTTCAATTTTTATCGCTCGTATTTCAAAAATAGCATTCCATTCCAACAGATTTTCGAGTGACAAACTTGAGCGCTCGATATTCATAAATCGACCCCCAGCACTACTTTAATCATTATTAAATGGGTAGGTCTTTGTCCCTAAATCTATTACTAATGTTCACAGAAAGCATGTACTATGTATAGACTATTTATTTCGTTCGTTCGTCTATTTTATTCACTATCCCTCAAATGTGCATGACTAGGGACTAGGTCGCATATCACTGGCAAATCCAGCTGCTCTTAGAATGTGAAATAGGTAGGTTTTAGTTACATTGATTACTTATTTTTACTGTTTTTTACACCAAAAATTATTGGGGTATTTGAATATTCCAGTTTCATGGTAAATCATTCTCGCAAGTGCAAACGTGGCGCCGGCTTAGGCAGGCGTACGTCCGGCAGGCGGCACTGGTGCGAAAGGTCGGCGACAAACTCGGCGCTTTGATCCTGCTTTCAAATTTGAACAACTTGTATTTCATCTGCTTGCAACTTTTTCTTGGGATAAAGTATGCGTTTTCCTACATACATACACGTTTCCATACTTTCGGTACATAATATGGCCTATGTGTTTTTTGTTAAAAGAACTACTTTACAAACCTATGAAATCATACTTTAAGGCACTTCATTTGCGCTTTCTAGAATACAGATACGCTAGTATAACATGGAAGCAAAATGCAGTACTCCATCATTGAGCATCAGCATTGAGGAAGGCATGTTGAATCCACCGATTCAAGTGCCTCCCTGAAATATAAATAATTTAGTTACCATGTAATTACCTCTACACCCTGCTTTTCACTGTACATAGGCATGAGTAGTTCGCGAATGTAAGATTGAATGAAGTACTTCACTTGATGGAGACTCTTTTATTCACTAGTTCAGTACGGATTCATTAAGTTCTTTAGCAGTTCAGTTTAGTTCACTCGCTCAGAAACTGATAAGTATGCTATCCGACGGCATAACTCCGAACAATACCTGACGCAGCCGAAGGAATACGCGTGGGCGAGACAGTGTTGTAGATGACCCTTGTCCCAGGAGGCCAAGCACGGCGACCAGCCCGCATAAAAAGATGCGGTTATTAGCGTTCAAAAGTGAGACCTGACATCGAAACTTTTTTCTATGAATATGCTCAAAATATAGCTTTCAGCGAATTATGTTTTATCGAGGTAGCAGTGAGATGGGTCCCGAAGCTCCTTTCAGTGGAACAAAAAAAAAAAACTCGTGTTACCAGTTCACGTGACTGCCTAGACCTGTTTGAAACTGATCCTCAATACTTTTTGATACGATTTGTTGCTATGGGTGAAACTGGGTTCCACCACTACACGCCAGAGAGGCCAAACATCAAGCAAGGTTTGTGCTGAATCCGCTACCGCCTCCCACAAAAGCCAACGCGATTTTATCGGCCATCGAATGCAAAGAGAGTAATAGTAGTGACTATCATGAAAATTATGCCAATATTATCTCTAATTTAATTAAGACTATAATTGTAAACTCACACGCCGTTTACGCGTGGATATATGAAGATAAAAAGGCTTGGACTAATAATAATAAAATAAATAATTCGCATCCACCCAACAGCCCAGTTTGTTTTAGATTCCATCAACTCTCAAATAGTCCTTACACCGTGGCGGGTGCTGCCTCTGCGTGCGTCCCATGACACGGACAAGGGATATTATTGTTTCGTTATGGAAAAGACATACAAATAAATAATATATTACATCATTACACTAATTGACTACCTAGTTGGTTACTAAGTTCTGTTACTCGATTTGCAACAATTAGACATGGCAATCGTGCGTACCGCTATTGATAACTGGCCTCGTCGTGTCAAGGCCGGAGGAGGCCATTGTGAATGATATTGTCATACGTAATTCCTGATTTTGTGTACTTCATTTTAATATATAGTTTATCCAACTTTCGTTCGTAAATTTTATGTAGATAAAGATTATTGCAGTAACAGAATTTAGTATCCAACTAGGTAAGTCCCACAGTAAGTTCAGTAAGACTCGTTTTGTGGGTGCTAAGACAACGATATATTTATAAATACTTAAATACATTGAAAGTACCCATGACTGCAGAAGGAATATCCGTGCTGATCACATAAAGAAATGCCTTTACCGGGATTAGAACCCAGCACCAAGAAACTGCTACCACCATTACCATAAAACTCGACTAATTACCATGAAAGTACGAGTACTCATTCATCAGGTCAATGCTCGAGTTAACACATCACGAATTGTTCACAAATTATTGTTGGAAATTCCACAGTTTTTACTAAATATTGCACCACCCACTCTTTTCACTCGATTTATGGCCCCAAAGGTTCGTGTTCTCTCACTCTCACTGAACGTATGCGTGAGCAAGATGGATGTGCGTGCTCGGGACCGCGGATATCATGTTTATTTTTAATTTAAATTTATTGTAAGTCCTAACAAAAACAATCGATGAGTTCCCTCAAAAATAAAATTCATATTTTTAACTTTTGTGCGTAGACTGTTACAAGTTAAAAAGTGCGTTTTTGACCTATCTTTTTAATTTTTCCTGTCAATCGAAAGTCAAAGAAAGAAAATCTTCAAAATTCCTGATTAACATTTTGGCAACCGTATTGTGATCAAAAAAGCGGTACGGTTCCGCTCTCTGAACCTACGGCCCCTTAACACCATCGGATAGCAATATAATATATACCTATCGGTGGTTTTCGTGACGTCTAACGTTAAATTTATTTTCATACTTGCATGGGCCACGAACTTTTCAATCTGCCCTCGTCCCTCATGAGCAGGTCATCTAAAAAGCAAAACGCCTAAGTAGCAAAATGCCTATAACGAATGTCTAAGAAGCTATATACCTAAGAAGCAAAATGCCTTAAAATCATATTGCCTAAGATTTAAATCATCTAAAACGTAAAATGTCTGAGTAGCAAAGTCACAAAACATGTTGTTGCCTAAGCTGTGTAATGTCTAAAACACAAAACGTCTGAATGGCAATATACTTTAAATTTAATTTACTTAAATTGTATAGTGTCTTAAAAGCAATATTCCTGTATAGTAATATACCCTTAACTCATACTGCCTAGTGCCGAAACTGTAACCTGCACCATAGCTGCAATACAATTGAGTGATCAATTGAACCGTATTACAAACTTTTTTTTGTATGTTTGTTACCGCATATCACCGTAACTTGTAAACCGATTTTGTTTTTTTTTTTAATTGTTAGTACAGATTGGTCTCGTTATTGTCAAAATCAGTCGTACGACTGTTTCAATTAATCAAACATATATTTAATTTTGAAATTAACAATTACATGTTTGATTTTGAAATCGCACAAATGAATGGAATCAAAACAGTTTTTCCAGACTGTAAAGTTACAGGTTGTTACTATCACTATAGCAAGGCCGTATGGAAGAATGCCAAAAGATTAAAACTTACTGACACCTACGAAGGATCCCACATAACAAGATTGGCGGCTAGTTTGCCGTTGCTGCCGCCGGAACATATTGAAGATGGTTGGTTTGCTATTAAGCAGGAATGCAACAGTTCGGACGAAGAGACAGATTTGATAGAGTATTTCGAAAATCAATGGGTGAAACTTCTACCTCAAATAATTAGTTGTGCTGGTGAGAAACAGAGAACGAATAATAGTATTGAGGGATGGCATCGGAGAATAAACGCACGCATTCCGTCTAAACCAACACTGATATTATTTTTCATGAAATTGAAAAAAGAAGCTCAATGGCAACATTTCAAAATAAGACAAATTTCATTTGAGATTAAACGCGATAAGAAGGCTATCAAGTTTGATAAAATATATAAAAATGAGCTGAAGTCACTAGATGAGGGAAACATTTCTGTGCTGGCTTTTCTCAAGAAAATATGTCAATGTAAAAGGCTTTTAGGTTGGAGCAAATGAATTAATTTAAGCGTTTAGTTAATATGTAAAGAAGGTTAAGTTTATTTTATTGTTGTTTTTTAGTCAAGATTTTTTTTTAGTTTAGTTAAGAGTAATATCTTATAATTTGAAATACATGTTTAATCACAGATTATGGCTTATTTATTCTTTATATATTTACTTGTATAGCAACAAAACAACAAATGAAGGGTAAAGTTGTAGTGATACAAATACTTAGGAGCATTCCACGGGCAGTCCCGTTCGAATCCTTTTTATTTTTTGTGTTCCGACTTTTTTTCGACATTTAAAGCAAGCTATTATTTTTCTGAGCTAATTTTTGACTATTTGTATAGAAAACCACGCCCAGTGAAACCTGTGTCGAAACGTCGGTAAATAAGGTAACAAAGTAAATTCGCGGTAGACCCGATTATAATTATGTTTAAATATTTCAAAATTCACACTTTTGTATCTACATTACAAACACGTAATTGTCTTTTAATTAAATGACATAGTTTTAAAAGTTTTAACATGAAAAAATGCTTTAATAGTTATTTGTGCAACAAGAGAGGAAAGTTGGTTTTTCATGCGAGGGACTCAAAAACACGAGATGTAAAATAACTTTGCTCTCGTGTGACACATACAACTTTTCACCTCAGTAGTGAGAACATATTAAAGGTTTAAAAAAATCAACATCAAGACAAACAACATTTTGCTACTAAGATCTAATGCGATTTAGGTAATCAAATAGCAGACATGGGGCATTTCAGGCATTTTGCTACTAAGACCAAATGCGATTTAGGTAATCAAAAACGCAGACATGGTGCATTTCAGGGATTTTGCTACCTAGGCATTGTGCGTTTTAGGAATTTCGCAACTTAGGCGTTTTGATTTTTAGATGACCTGCTCATGAGGGGCCCTCGTAACCACAGGTGGGTGGGGTGGTCATCTAACAACAACGTAATTTTTATTGCTGATACATAGCTGACTCATATTTGGAGTCAAAAATATTCGGTTGTCTTAAGTATATAGAACGCCACCCAGGCCACATTGCAGCAAATTTGAAAATTTTGAAGCACTTTACACGAGGGTGGAATTTTGAAAATAAAATTACGGCAGTGGCAAGTGATAGCACGGCCAATATCACCAATAGTAGAAGCAGCAGTGCCAATTATGAAAGCATTGAAAGAAGTCACAGTAGAAATGAGCACCAAAATAAGACGTGACGTCCAAAATCTTCCCATTTGTGTTTAGTATAAACCACTAACGCTAGCTATTAAGCGCAGAGTACGCAGTGCCTGAAATGAAAAATATTGTGCTAATATTTACTTGAGGCGAAGCAAGAGGGGAAATATTATATGCTCTGATTTAAATTTGTTGTAAATTCTGGTAACTACGAGTATAATGTCTTTTCTAAGAAGTTAACACTTTAGAATAACTGAATAACTGTACACTTTAAAGACTGTATTCCACTCCACATCCAATTTTGCAAACTTGCAACCATCTTTTCGTTATTATTTACGTCATTTATTTTATTGAATGAAAATATCTAGCAAATTATTTTCACGACTCAATATATTTGCGAGTGAGAAAAAGGAAACCAGAGACCCTACCGCTTAAAACAAAAATCGAAATATCTTTACCGAGATAACAATATTTCAATTTTCGTATTCCGCGGTGGGTCCTCAGTTATATTGATATAAGTAGACGGATTTATTGAACCACGGAACTAGTGAACTAAAAGTTAATTGTGAAGTGCGCATTAAACCTTTTAAGAGTGTGTTTTTTTTTTTAATTCAAGTTAACCTGTTTTTGTTTGAAAAAGTAGATAAATTTTTAGCAACGAACAAGGACCACCGTTAAATAGGATTTACTATCTGTTATCTCTGAGTTGGTTAATATCAAGAGCCTGTGGTGTAGTACTAGCTGCAGGCGAGATTCAGATACATTCACGAAGCGCCTTACCTCTTCTGCAAACAACGTGCACCGGGACTTTCAATGTTGAGGTATGAAATCATACCATTTACGTAATCCGTAGAATGCGTTGATTAGAACATACTTTTAGTTCGATAATTTTCCTTTAAACTACAAAAATACTTATCAATTGTAAACGAGGCAATATTAGCAACGCAATAATCTTCCTGAATCATTTTTGCCTTACAAGTAGTGACAACAACGCTCTGTTTACCCTTTACATTTCATTAAATTGTCGAATTAGCTTCGTCTCCGCGTACGCTGCCTAAATGTCTGGGACTCCGTTACCCGTGCACGATAAATAATAAAAGTAAAATAAATCTGGCAAAACGGTTATTCCATAATTTATATATTTTCTTATTCTATCAATATTTTCAATATAGTTTGATGATTTCAGGTGGACAGGCTGAAAACTCAGCTGAAGTTTGATTGGGTGGCGTTGCAAGGAATGGGACTATTTTCTCTAGATAGAAGACTATTACTGAAAGTAGGTTTTAATTTCTGGCTTACATTTTATTTTTAAACAATGACAAATTTCGGAAATATCATTCAAGATTAATGCAAATTGAAATGAATACCAATTATGACTATATAAATATACACCTACTTATATTGATTACCAACGATCCTTTCAGGTGGCAGCTGCTATTCTTAAATACGAATTAATATTAATTCAGTTTGATGACAATGATAAATAGTCAAACATGAGTATATCATAAATACAAATAAGGGAAGAGAAACTAAATGAACACAAGCATTAAACATTACTAGAAGTGTTAATAAATATTGGTATAGTAATGGTAGAAGGCGACGGCGTTGGTGACACTCCAGTGAACTGCATGAGTACAAGTTCATAAGTCACAATGGTTCCAGCTATCTAAAATACAACAGAGTGTTATTAATTTAAACACACTAAATATTTTTTTAATCATATCGTATACTTACTTACCGTTAAAACTAATCCACGTTTTACGTTGAAAAATTTAAGACCACTTAAAGCAATCGTATCACCGTGTATCTGATCCAAAAATCTTTGTACCTGTAAATACATATGGGTGACCGGTGAATCAACTTTTTCTTGTCACTCGTTGCCATGGTTATAGTCTCCTAGATCACCCTAGTTTTATGGTAGGTACATATTTATAATAACCAAAAATACATTTTTATGGTAGTTATATCAAGCCCTTTCCATAATGGGTCATCTAGCATATTAATAGAACATAGTATAAGATTTCTTCTAACACACGATTGTAACCAAGCTGACGGGACAGAGTAACGACAAAAAATAGTTGATCCACCCAGATACATAGGTATACTTTATACTTTAGGTACACTTAATGGAACTGAAAATAACGTTAGTTTTTATTTTAGATTTAAAATACGTAATAAGGAAAATGCCTAAAAGATTTTGTTCACGTTACCTAGGATAAATAATTTATTTTTAGGACTAAATTTTTGTGACTGCTTGTATAACTCAATTTGTGTGAAATATAGTTTTTGGTCTGAATAATAAAACCAATCGGGATAATGAATACCATCACTAACTCCATTAAGAAATTTTTACAATGACTAACATATATGTAGTCAACAATGAAGTCGGACGTTTTTATTAAAGAGTGCTTAGAGAAATGAGTATTGTCATTTATTAGAACCCATAACGGTCCTGTAAAATTTTGGCCAGATTTAGCCAGCTGCCACTACTCAAAAAAAGTTTTGGCATGGTATGCTTATAATCAGGCCAATTACATACCCCGCGAGGTGAATACTTCGAATTGTCCCCAATTTCAATCTAAGTATCAAAAACTACTGGCAATCATGAAAAAAAAATTAAACAAAAATTTTGTCAAATTGTCCAGGGTATCAATTTATAGCGATCTACAAGAAACCAACAAGCCAAAAATGTCGACAAAAGTGTTGTGCAGAAGATGAGCGGACGGATCACCTGATGGTAAGCGATTACCGCCGCCATGGACACCTGCAACACCAGAGGGGTTGTAAGTGCGTTGCCGGCCTTTAAGATGGGAATACGCTCTTTACAAAAAAACACAAACATTGTAATAGGTAGGTACCTAAGTTACTAAAATTGTCCCTCGCGTCTACTCTAACCACATCCTATTTGTCCTCCTCTTCCAACCTACTAAAACCAGGGGATACTTTCAACTTTTTGGAGAACTCCAGCGACTTCAGCAATTAATATAAGACAGACATAATAAGAATGATAGAAGTGTCAATAAAGTCTTCAATATAATCTTAATTTGGTACCACTAGTTTTTAATACGTTACTTAAAAATAAACTAGACTCAAATGTATTTTTACGACCTTTTTATACATTAATAAGCAGAAGTTTTTTTTTTAACTGTAAAAAGAAAAAAACAGTTAAAGACTGTATCGTTAAGAATAAATACAAATAAAATCTGATTACTAACAACTCTTACCATTGTATTTCAAAAAAAATTTACTATTACATGTATATAGTGAATAATACAAAAATCTATTAAAACCAAAACTGTGTGCTTGTAAAACAGATGCTGTGCTCTTCGGGGGTCGAGGCTGGCGGCTGTGACCTAACGAGGTGATCCCTGTAGGGGGTAAAGCGGTCCCTCTAAAGGCCCATTAAACTATCAAGGCCTTATCCTGGACCGCAAGTGGGACTTCGGGAATCACTTTACTAACTTGGTTCCCCGACTCCTTGGCGCCGCTTCGGCACTGAGTCGACTACTGCCAAATAGCCGAGGCCTTCAAGCCCCATGTCGACGCCTATATGCGAATGTTGTCCGTAGCAGTAGCTATACGGGGTGCCGATATGGGCCGGGAGGCTGAATGATAAAACTAGGGCCCTCCCCCGGAGACCCCGAGGGTTATTGCGCGGCGCATCATTAGACGGCGTTACTCAACGATTGAACATGCAGCGGCATGTGCCCTTGCCGGTACCTTGCCTTGGGAAATAGATGCTCGGTTACTGGCTGAGCGCTACAATCAGAGGGTAGGGCTCCGAATTGCTGAAGAGCGTTTGGCGCCCCGGAAATTGGAAGCACGACTGCTCGAAGCAAAGAAAAGAGATAGGGACCGATGGAAAAGCCAGCTGGAAGACGATCCCTAATATGGAACATATACAATACGCGCCCCTTCCGTCCTTCAATACTGAGAGCAAGCTAGGGTGTTACGTTACACCTGAGTGGCGTTTGACGCACTTCCGCCAAGGCGTCATAGAGTGCGCTGTTAAAACAATTGAAATCGAGAACAATTGAAGTTATGCTGTCAAGCATTCTGCAGACGGAAACGGGAGAAGATGACGTCGGTGGCGGTTGCTGGGTCTAACCCACTGGCTTGCTTAAGATAAGAAGTGTAACGTGTGCTATGATTTGTATCACTCTTGCCCAGTAAAGATTGTGAGTTGAACATCGTATTTCATTAAAAGCCATCCTCATCCACTATTGAAGGTTCTGAAGTGCTGTAGCTAGTATTATACGAACACGATTCCCGACATACTTTGAAATATATACAGCGGTGGCAGCATGGTTCCATTTTTATTGCTTGTCACTATGCCTGTCAATATCGCACTTACATACTTTTCAGTACGTAACAGGCATGGTGACAGGCGATAAAAAGTCGCCGCAGGTATATTGTATTTGTACCTATTAAAAACCGTTTGTGTAACAACGTTGCTGTATGTCCGAAAAGTAGTTACGTAAAAACGAATTTCCTGGAGGGCGAAAGAGTTGCGACATGAAACCAGTGCGATAAAGAGAAATAGAGAGTTTAAGACTCCAAGAGGTACGAAGGCCGCAACCAGGACGACGTGTTACAAATTGAAATTTTGATTTAAGGTGATCTGGTGCAGCTGGATCAAAGAGAATGGAATAAAGCATGCAAAGTATTCTAGACGACCGACGCTCGCGGATCGGGAGCCAGTTTAGTTTGCGGCGGAAATAAGAGACACAGACATACCTTCGGAGCTCGTAATTACATAAATCGGATACAATTATTGAGCAATAGATCTAGTTCAGTTATACATACCTGCTTATTATATAGTTGCCTTACCATGCATACTCGTACCATTGAAGTATAATTTTAGTATAATATAACTAGTGATATAGCCAACTAATGTCACAAGAGCAAAGAGCACATGTTTAAGTTGTAAGTTGCACGCGGCGGGTTGCCTATGTTTTATTATCGTTCAACTCTAATAGTTACCCTTTTTAGTTATGGGTATGTTATATGTAAGTACATTTTTGTATGTTTATCAATAAATATTCGATCTAGTCAAATTATCATAATTAATCATGAAAATCATTACCTCGACAGAGTAAGCTGTGGATGGCACAAAGTAGAGCGTGTGCGCGGGCTCCCGACTGGCGGTGTGCACGCGCGAAGCGATAAGCGAGACTGCCAGAGAGCGCATGATTAGAAACCCGAACGAGTACACGAAATATACCGTTTGCTCATAGCCTTGAAATGGTCTGCAATTTGAAATTGACAATAAATTATAAATATAATTTTTCATATAAAGATAATTTAATATTGACGTAAGTTTACCTTTCATCCGGCTCTCCTAGCCGACATGAGGGATTTCTTCTTATTCCCTCCCTGCGGTTAAATAGAAACTGTCATAATTAAAACAAAAAATATTACTTTGCCAATCCGCGAAAAGATAACGTGCTGGTCAATCAGTGCTAACCAGTTATACTTACTTGCGTATTTTTACATACAACTAATGTTCCCACCCTCCCACTGCAAAATTAAATACGCACTTAAATATAACAATCCACCACCGAAAGTACGAAACTCGACACGTGTTTCGCCTCTCTACGACGCATCCTCAGGAGAAGTTGACGGTCCGAAGTCCGACTACTGAATGATCTGTCTAGAATGGTCGGCCAGCTTTATATCCCTACTGTGCAAGCGCGAGTGAGATGAAAAAAATCGTAATAAAGGTGATCACGCAACATTCAACTGTTCGTTAAGAATCGTCCCCCTATTATTGTACCTAATTATTTCACACACTCAAACGCAATCCTTTCTCACAAACATGTAAAATATCAAAAGAATGGGTCTCAGAAAATACGTGGGCACTATCTATCAAGTTCTTTGCAAAATTAGACTTTTCCGGATGGTTGTGTCTGTAAAACGCAACAAGCTCCTTGTACCTGGTAGTGAAATAAAGTGTATGTATACACTTTATTATCAATCAATCAATCAATCAATTTATTTATTTATAGACAACAATGGTCCACACAATACAAATTATATTAACATAGGATTAAAATAGACATTACAATAAAAATTAAATTAAAGTTTGTTATAAATTAAATATTAAAATACATCCGTCAATCCGTCAGTACCTATCAATTACTGGCACCTGTACCTACGTGAACACTTATACAGTGATTCAAATAGGGGCAGTCCAGCCGGTCTGCGATCATTGCTAGGACGCTGTTGCGGCTGGCGCGCACTCTGCTGAGCATCGCCGCGCACCGCTTGCGCAGAGTGGCGTAGAAGCAATCGGTGCGCGCTTCCGCGAACATGCTCGATGCACTACAGTGGCGCAGCAGCCGCAACATCACCCTGAACGCGTTATTATATTGGACGCGTAGGGAGTTAAACGACTTTTGAGTGAAATGAGCCCACAGATTGCTAGTGTAGAAGGAAGTACAGTACGCCTTAAAAAGGGTTATTTTTACTATAGTTGAACAACGTGCAAATCTGTGGGCGATCATGTTCGCTCGTGCCGCCAACGACCTACGCTCCCGCTCCATATCTGCGTTATCTTTCAGGTCCTCAGTTAACACATGTCCGAGGTACTTGAACTGTTGAACTCTGCTAAGAGGTACTCCATTAAGGGCAAGAGAGGGAACATGTTGTGGGTCTCTGGGCCCCGCCTTAAACACCATGATTTCGCTCTTAGCAGTGTTATAAATTAGACCATGCTCGGATGCATATTCCTCACATGTCTGCAAAAGTGTTCTGAGGCCACAAACCGATGCGCTCAACAACACCATGTCGTCTGCGTACGATAAATTATTTACACATACATCATCTATGTGGCATCCAACATGATGCTTGCTAAGCGCAACGATTAGTTCATTTACATACAAGTTAAAGAGCAAAGGTGAGGATAGCCCCCCTTGTCTCACCCCGCACTCCAACCTGTATGCGTCCGATAAGCAGTTTGCCCACCTCACATTGTTTTCTTGATGCTTATACCAATAGTACAAGATATTTATAGTATCTACAGGGACATTACTTCTTTTAAGTTTATTCCATAACAGTGGAATAAACTTAAAAAAGGAAAAAGTGGAACAATTATATTCTTCACAAGTTAGCTTATAAACCCCAGACTTTCTTCCTTTCTCGATCTTATCTTTCCCATTGCAAAGCTTAGAGTCCAAAGTGTTTTTTGTCCTAAAGGTAACAGGAATGTCCTTCCTTCTTCTTCGCGTTGTCCTGGTATTTTGCCACGGCTCATGGGAGCCTGGGGTCCGCTTGACAACTAATCCCAAGATTTAGCGTAGGCACTAGTTTTCATGAAAGCGACTGCCATCTGACCTTCCAACCCAGAGGGTAAACTAGGCCTTGTTGGGATTAGTCCGGTTTCCTCACGATGTTTTCCTTCACCGAAAAGCGACTGGTAAATATCAATGGTATTTCGTACATAAGTTCCAAAAACTCATTGGTACGAACCGGGGTTTGAACCCGCGACCTCCGGATTGCAAGTCGCACGCTCTTACCGCTAGGCCACCAGCGCTTGCTCACACACGCTTGTAATAGGAATGTCGTTAGATTTTAAAATTTTGTAAATTGCATCTAACAGTTTGCCAACATATGTTATGCTCGCTTTGTATTCCTTAATCGGTTCAGAGGATCGCGCAGCATACAACATATTGCTGACCATACTATTTCGCTTTTTTCTGATGATTCCATCCACAACAGATTTATCATAACCATTTGACACTGCTAAATGATAAATCTTGTTTAGTTCAGTTCGATAGTCATCATCAGAAAGACACATTTCCGTTGTTGTTAAAAATACCGGGTTCCCGGTATTGCATAGAAATACCGATATTAAAGAATGCTTTCAAAAAAGCAGGATCCCGGGATCCCGCAATACCGGGATACCGTATTTAAAGCCTTAGTGCCTACGCTTGAATCTAAAGCAATCTTGTGGACGCAGCGTACACAAATAAAAGTGTTGGGCTTTTGCCGGAGTATTTACGTGCGTTGCATATACTTACCTATACTTATATGTATATTACACTAGTTTAGATGTGGGTGTAGGTGCATCGGGGAGAGATACACATTAAGAAGATTGAAAATGTCTTACTATATATTACGATTATGTACTTAAACAATGGAGAACATGTAAGTAAATTCATGCTGACACGTGAAATCCGCAATTAACAAGGTGCCCGTGAGCATTGCGAGACATTTTAACTAAGCATTCCTGGTAATATTTAGAAACTAACTTGTCATATAAGTTTTTTTGAATTAGGCCTAGTTTCAGAGATAGTTAAATGTTTTTCGAAATCATTCTTTCGTCATAAGTCGGTACAAAACACGTTTTTGACTGCGGTATTGCCACTTTGAGGTCTAGTCTGGACATACCTATTGATTGACATCGAAAAATTAAAAAAAATGTATTCGAGAGGCTACCCCCAAACAAAAAATAACTTTTTAGTTAATTTTAGGTTATGTGTTTATCAATAAAAATTACTTTTTATGTACAGGAGTGTTAAAAAAAAGGGAAAAAAAAAACAAAAAAATTTTTTTTTTTCGAATTTCACAAAAAGTCATAATATTTTTTGCTTCTGTTGCCATCAGGAATCTACCGTTACAATCTCTCGCAATGCTCACGGGTACCTTGTATTGGAACATTTCAGAGGTTCTGTGACCAAAATGGCAATAACGGAATCCTTATAGGTTCGTCTTGTCTGTCTGTCCGGCCGTACATAAGTCAAAGCTATTTTTCTCAAAACCTATAAAGTTTATTTTAATCAAGTTTGGAACATAAGTAGGTTTATTTTGTGAGCTGCTAACTGCTAACAACATCGATGATCTCCGTTGCCTTCGATTTCCAGTATGATTTTGCTTATAATTTTGGCAGCAACTCGTTTGACAACTTCAATTTCAATCTATTTATACACAGTCAACATTTTATGCACATAACAATGAAAAGCAGCCAATTTTTGCTGCCACGGATGCGTAGAAGAAGCCGGGATAACTATGCGTAGGCTTAAGTTAAATTTGGAACTGATGCCTATTATTCACCCTAGCGATAGTTAAATCCAGAAAATTTTGTGAGTTGTTTTCTCCAGTTCCTTTTTAAACTTAATTTTCGGATGCTTACTATTAATTTGAGTTTATTTACTATTAATTACATAGTATGAATATAAAAGTAAAATATAAAAACACTTACAAAACAACACAAAATACATATAAACACAATATACAATACACAATATACAACCTACAATGTGCTGGTTCTCAAAATGGTCCATAAAAAAAATCAGAAAAAACTATTACTCGTATCAGCAAAGAATTCTACGTCTTCGGTTTATACGAAAATTATTCTAAACTTGCCCTAGTAGCCACCAGCAGTGGCAGTATGGTTCTATTTTTATCGCTTGTCACTATCGCACTTACATACTTGTTAGAACGTGACAGGTATGGTGACAAATGATAACGAGCCAACCATATTAGCGCTGCAGGACGAGAATAGATTTTTTTTTGATGACGCGTGGCGGCCATCTTTGTACCCCGCCCTCCCCGACTAGGCGCACATTTCTTATTGCCTCCCGGATTAGAAACTTAAAATGACTCAAGGAACATATGTGATGAAGCACATAGCTTAATAAAAAAAAATGCATTAAATTCATAACTGCCTCCACTAGCACTAACAATTACGGAGCAAAGTCTTGGACAGACAGACAGACATGGCGAAACTATTAGGTAGGCTAGTTGACTACTGAACCAGCCGACCCTTATTTTATGCAAAGCCCCATCGTTGGAACGCTTTCAACAGGCAATAAGAGACCATTTCAAACTTCTTGCTTAATTATTTTGGGTAGATTAAAACTAGCAGTTTACACTATCGGATGTTACTTACGCAAGCGTGTGAAGAAGCTGAAGGCAGATGAAGAAAAGATTGTTTGCGAACGATATAAAAATTATACTTCCTATGACGTCATCGACCCGTCGAACCAACCCCGTAATGCGGCTATAATCCTCACGCAGAGTGCGCCAAAACGAGGAGGGAGCGTGCTGTGAAAAATTTTGTGTCATTTGATTATACCTTATACAACTTACCTACTCGTTTTTATGTGGTATCAAATTATTTCTGGTGTTGATATGACAAAAAAATTTACTTACCTTTCCAAAAACTGATTCAATTCTACGGTTCACTTGTTCGAGTCGAGACGTTAGATAAAAACTAATGCAAATCACAAACACGTCCGAATAGTTCCAGTTAAACGTGAATTGAATGCCGATAATCTGTAAAAGTATATTCTGTACAAACGTAACATATGTAAGTAACAAAACTTATATTTGACAGCGATCTTAAAAGATTTTTAAGTACTAAAGAAAACTCTAAATCTACACTTGGAGATAAATAATATCGCAATTTTTTCACAATCGGTTGATATAAAACTTAATCCTGGGTGAAATTAATCTTATTTACTTATTCATCTCTCCTGTTTAAAAAGTTCACTTTTCATTTCATATTATGATCCCTCTCGCGCATGAGAGGAGGCCTGTGCCCAGCAGTGGGACGTATATAGGCTGAATTATTATTATATTATTTGTATCTCCTTGGATTTCACGGGCCTATAAATCCCGGTCTTTTGATAGGCTTGCGTGGGGATATAGATCCAACACGTAGAGGCCCCTTGGAGAGATTTAATGTCATGTAGAACGCCTGCTGGAACCCGTTCACAGATGCAACAATAGATACCCATGAACCGGTCGCAGCAGGCATTGGGACTATTGTAGAAAAAGTGAACAGTAAAACGGTCTATGGATTGAAATTTGGGTGGACAATGAGACTGGGTTATTGCAAAGACGACCGGACACCTGCCATAACAATGTTTTCACTAGTTATCGAGGCAGGCGGTGACTTGCCGCCCACTAGATGGGCCCCTGAAGCTGCCGTCGTGAAGACGACCAGGAGCAACACCGGTGTGAGCGGCTCAGGGGTGTCGAGAGGTGTACGCCGCTTTCTGCCCAGTGGCTGATAACAGCCACTGTGCCAACTCGCGTCCTCTGCAAATTTTCACTTCCACCCCTGGAGCATTTAGTTCTAACGACTCCTCTCTGGACGGCCAATGAAGGCAAGCCAGAGCTGAGAGTCCTGCGGGTCCCCTTGGGGTCCACTCCGACCGACGAAGACACGCCGGAGACGGAAACCCTGACCGACTCTCGGGAGTACTCGGGTCCGTGGGGTCGTTACTCCCCAGCAGCTCGCCACAAGCCACAATTATTATTATTATGATCCTAGATTGGCGGATTTAGATTTCAAACTTTGCCGGTTTAAAAATAGTTCGCAAAGTGCGTAGTTTATGGCCAAACAAAAATTAAAAAGTTAAAAACATTGCAGTCACTATTTCAGGACTTCAATTTGGAGGGTAATAAAGAGGAAACTCTCTTATGGGAATAATGTTACAAAAGTGCCATGTTGTCTGCTATGAATAACAGTTACAAATCTCTCCAGAGTGGCGCTAGAGTAGCTACATATGAACATAGCCGTTATTGACGGAATGCGCTGTCAGTGACTTGAAATTTTTTATGTGATATTCTAGGTATTGTGGCGCCACCTATTTAAGATTTTTTCATACACAGAGAATGTTCGTCTTACCTCTACCCTCTATAACTGCAATGATGCATACAAATCCATTATATGTCGAGTTCCAAACTTTAAAAAAAGTTGATATGACCATACCAAATGAAGACGTAGGTCCAGTAAACATTTATTACTTAGCTCTCTCGGATTTTTGGCAGAAAAATACACGGCTTTTTGTAATTAGAAAATAAAAAGGCGACAGAGCAAATCTTTTCAATTGTTTTTACTTTTATCTGTGAAATTATATACGTAAAAACGTGGCTTCTGTAAAATGATTCAATTACATTTGATTATTTATATTTTTTGCACCATTTTGAGAAAATAACTACGAGTATATATGACTCGGCTGGAAGGCAACTTGCTGGCTTCGGATTCAGACGGACCTCCAAGGTCGTCCGTTTAAAACGAATCCTAGCCAGCAAGTTGCTACTTCCAAGTCTCGACAATAATGTACTACTCGTATTAACTATACCTAGGTATCATGTCAGCATAGATTCATTAAACGTTTTATTCTTAAAAATGGACGGCAAGGTTGATATTGCTGGTTATACTAAGGAGGCGAAAAGCATAGTTTACTTATGGTCAGTCATATTTTTTTTTAGTTAAAACATTAGTCGCGTAGTAGTATCGCAGAAAAATTCTGTTAAATAGCGAGGTCCAAATTTTCAAAAAGTTGAAACGCCCTTATAGAAAGTAAGCTTAGGGCTTGATTAGGTTTTACTTTGCCAACCAACCGCGCCTTATTCATATTTGTTAGTATAGCCTTAAGCGCTTCAGTATTTTTCTCGTTAAATTAAACGAAGTTCCAAGGTCGTCAGTGCTATAATTCCTCAGTTCCTCACCTCGACAGTAATGTAGGTAATGTAGGGTTCTAATTTCATAAATGACAATAGTTTTACTTTAATTGTTTAATAAATAATAAAAACATTCTACAAATACATGAAATTGGTCAAACATCCGTTTCATTTAACGGGTTGGCTTAAAGTAACGAGAAATTTTAATTTCGTAAACCAGAGAATAAAGAAAATAGCTACAATTCTATGGATTTTTATAATGATTTGTCATCCAGTCAGAACATTTCCAGCATTAAAAGCAAATACTCTAATATAAAAAAAAATGCTCCCTATTTTTAACTTCGCGTAACTTGCTTCTGACCGTTTACATTACACTTTGGATACATACATTTTTACCAAAATATGCAACTCTTCGAACGTTTCTAAAGCGCCATCAATTGCAGATCTATGGACAATTTTCAGTGAAATAATATTGTGAACGACGGCCTTTAATGGACGAGAAGCTAATATGCCGAAATAATTAAAATGAATGGTAAAAAGACAGTTGTGAATATTGACCAAAACGTTGTACAAAGCATTAAGGATGGTCAGAAAACACTACAAAAAATCTAAGGTGGACTTTATGTTATAGGTATTATTGTGTTTGCTTATAATATCAAATATGCTCCAGCTCGTCATTATATAATCCAAAAACTAATAGCTTATGGTCTTTTTTTGGTGTATTCTAAAAGTTACTTACTTTTCAATACTTTAAGCCAACCCCTTAGTATTTTGCTTTCCTTGTAGTTGAAATGGAAAGTAAAGTTTGGCGCTCGGCGGAATGTGACCATTTCGCCCTTACTAGTTATTAACTCGACCCGACATATTTTGACTGAATTGGTCAAAATATCTCGCTTGCAATGGGCCACTTTCAAGGTTGAATAAAGAGGAACGACTAATGAATGGAATTTTTGGGACTTTAACCCATTTTAGTATCGAAAGAGCTCGCGGTTCTGAAAGTAAAAATAACACACCTATTTAAAAAATAAAATATATTGCCTCATTTACCTGCGTTAAAATTGCTACGTAAGGACTGTATCCCGTATATTGAAAGACCCAAGGAGAACTAGCAACGACAAAGGCTTCATACACATTCTTTCCTTTCTGGCAATCTATAATACCTGCTATCGATGACAAATCGGATAGCAAATGTTCCACTGCAAATAATTTCATAGTTAATAGTTTTATATAAACATAAATTAAAACAATAAACTATAATATAATAAAAATAGTAATCAATTATATGATGATAAGCATACTTAAATACTCGTATTTAAACCTATATAAACATATACTTGGATGTGTGCTACTCGTATTTATCTAAGTAAGATTTATGGTATAGGGTCAGTCTGTATAAGATTTTCCCCTAATATTTATTACTTAACAACTATCGCCGTACAAGTTTAATGTCACACCTATATAAAGCATTCATCAATATAATAGAGCGTCGTATTGCTGTTCAACTAGACACATACCAGCCCCCTGAACAGGCCGGATTCCGTCCCGGTTTCTACACAACCAGTGGCACGATGACAATGGCAAAAATGCCACGAATACAATAAACCCCTGTATTTAGCCTTTGTAAGCTCAGACATTAAGACATTGAACCCGAGAAAGCGCAAAGTATAAGCAACCTACAGCAAGATACCCAAGGTCGACCACTAGTCTAAGCAATGTAAAGGTAACGTTCGGATTCCCGACCGCAGCTACACTACTGCCACAGTATTTGTAGCGCGATTGTACTGCCGACTGCATTACTGCCGCTAACTGCATAACAGTCAACTACTGTAGCAGTATCGCAGCGCGACAATACAGCCAGCTGCGATAAATTTATGTAAAATTTTACGTTTCCTGCAGTCATGTAGCGCTGCAATACCGCGCAGTCGGCCGCAGCAGTATTGCAGCGCGACAATATTGCCGACTGTTTTTTTATTTTATTTACATATTTAGAAAGAGCCTTTGTCAATGAGACATGTCGGCTCCGTTGGGCCTCTACATTACAGTTTCAATGTGTTACTAGTTTTCAAAGAAACTGTACACGAATTTCGCAGTTTTAGACAGGAGATCTGCCAGTATCGAGTGAAAGACCCCCAATATCAGTTACTGCGTTAGGCAGTAACTGGTATTGGGGGTCTTTCCCTAGCTTCAAATCGCCCTCTTGTCTCGAGTGGGTTATATATAATAATAACTTGGTGCTGCTCCCCGCTATTTTGACATTTACGTCAGTAATGTAGTCAGCAGTATCGTCACTCTGCAATCCTGCGGCTTTAATTAACCACTGGGAGTGATAGAAGGTGACCGCCCATACTAACGTAAGTGGAAACTGACCCCTAGAACATGTAAGCTCTTTAGGACGCCAAGTTCTTGTGACAGTGCAGTAACTTGTATCAAATCTGACCATTACAACCGAAAGGCGAGGAACGAGTAGAGCTTGATTAGGAAGATACACCAAACAGTGCCAACGGACCTATTTTCAGTAAACGACCTTAAAATTGCATTGTTGGGCCTTTTCAACATGCAACAAAAACTAACAAATAAAAACATACAAAAACTCTGAGCATTTTAAGCCGGTCAGGACCTATCTTTTAATATAGAAAAGGATTTATTTGATTTAACTCAATGTAAAATTAATGGTACATACAATCATATAAAATAGCTACTTATATTAAAATTAAAAAAAAAACTAATCTAAATTAAAATATATCTGAATGCCAAAGATGCTGGCAGCATTCCCTCGCTACATGGCAATACTTATGCGCTGCGAGAGAAAGCTGCCAGCTCTCTGGTCACCGGTATAATCTATGAGCCTTTTACTTATTTCCTTGAATAGTATCTTGGCGCTTGGACCCCACGGACCTATCTTGGTGCTCTAAATACCGCACAGTAAAGTAGCAAGCGGTTCAACTGATGTGGGTTTATACAAACATGCGGCCCCTGACTGGTAGACCTGCTGGTGACTAACAGCTACAGAATGGGAATGGAAGAGAAAATACTCCCCTTCCTGTTTCCAAACGCCCACGGTCTGCCGGCCATCGCCTGAATGGTATTACCACCTCCATCCTCGTCGGCAAAAGGAGGGCTATCAGAGCTTCACTTTGTAGAGTTTTATCTCTATAGAATTTGGTAATTTAATCCGCTAAATCACATTTTTCTACATCAAGTAAGGTCCTAAAATGTCAACGGGAGATTTATTATAAATCGTCGGAACAATGTGTTTCTGTAAATTCGTGCTCTGCATTATAGCAAACTGTCTAAAATAATGCCATGAGCCCTACCGTGACTTTCTGCCGTGACAGCCATCCCGAAACGTTGCTGCCGGGGCTGGAGAAAAATGTTAGAAAACTGTTTCCCTCTTTTAGCTATAATTTTGGTAATTAAATCAATATAACATACATACAAACTTCTGCCATCTGCATAGAAAAGCGAAAGCTGATAAATTAATCTACGAGGAAAAACTTAACGGCTGAAAAAAAAGTTCAGACAAAAAACTGAAACGAATACGCTTAGCTCGCGCTTCGCGATCGCTCGATCTATCTACAGTACGAATTTTTAATGTAAAAAAATACAAAAAGTTACAATTCAGGGGATAGATCCAGGGAACTCTCTCTCCCTGCTATAAATCTTAGTTAATCAAAAATAGGAAAGAAGTGCAAAAAGAAATTCAGTATTTGGGGTTGGAACCCGGAACCTCGTCATTGCAAAGTAATGCTATTCCAACTGAGCCACGAACGGATATATGTGACATAGTGAAATTATGCTACTTATTCTCGAGTAAAACCTAAATTATAGAATACCCCTAAACCAATGTTCTAAAATAGGACAAGGAAGAAACTCTTATGAAAAAACTCGGTGTGCTCAATAAAGCTAGGCGATACTTTACTCCGGGGCAAAGACTGCTACTATATAAATCGCAAGTCAGACCCCACATGGAGTACTGCTGTCACCTTTGGGCAGGAGCACCCTGATGCCAGCTTGGACCCTTCGACTCAGTCTAAAGGCGCGCGGTACGAATCGTCGACGATCCCAAACTCACAAGCGGCATTGAACCATTAAGTCTAAGGAGAGACTTTGCCTCCTTGTGTGTGTTCTACCGTTTGTAGAATGATTTTACATGATGCCAACGGCCACTTTCTATCACCGCACCGCTCGCCGTCGGCAGGGTGTTCATCCTCATACCCTAGAGCCTAAATGGTCGCGCACTGTGCGGTTTAAGAGGAATTTCCTCCCGCGGACGCTCCGGATGTGGCTGTGCCGCGTGACGTGTGTGGATGTGCCGAGGTTTTCCCGAGGGTATACAGTATGGGGTTCTTCAAAAAAGGAGTTTACAGGTTTTTAAAGGGTCGGCAACGCGCATATAATGCCTCTGGAGTTGCAGGCGTCCATAGGCTACGGTGACTGCTTACCATCAGGCGGGCCGTATGCTTGTTTGCCACCGACGTGATATAAAAAATAAGTTTTTGGCAAAAATATCGTTTTTGGTACAAGCTTTTATCGCTGACTGTACTTCTCTTTCCACAAGTAACTAATACTCATCGAGACAATTCTAAAAACCCCAAACACAATTAGGTTACGTTGTTTTATCACAGAGTTCCTATGGCCACCTCCTGTCTCCATCATCAGATCATCTCGATGGTACCATAATATTGCATTGTCACCCGACTTACATATGTATGAAAATTTTCAGCTTCATCGAAAACCGGGAAGTGGGTCAAATTTACCTTGCAAGATTTGATTACAAACAGACAACGGTTAGGTGAAAGTAAATAAAAGCTTGTAAAAAAATGATGATATCGAAAATTTTACAAATACTGGATAGAAAAAAAAACTATTTAATAATCGAATATGGTCAAAAAAAATCACGCGAATCGGTTGAGAATTGCGACTTGTAGAGGAGAACATCCGGACATACGAAAGCAGATTGCCCTAGTCAAAACGTAGACCTTCACTACGCTTCGTTCAATAAGTATTGTCCACAGCAAAGGCGCCTGTGTTTTAGAAATTTTTTGACTCGACCAAAAGCATAATACTTACGTAAAGCCATTGTTAAGACTAGTACACATGACACCCTACATTTTTTAATAAGTGTCCGGTCAATGCTTGGGTCTGACGCCTCGGTTTTTGATATAAGTTGGCAGAGCCTTGGCCATCTTGTTGCCACGCGTAGAAACAATAGAGTTGTTATGCAGTTAGTAACGCAGAACACTAAGGCCGCTGTGAATTAAAACTTACTTTGAACTACCATTGTATACATACCAATTTGTTTTGTGATTAAGGTGCAGTAGGTTCAGCCAGCAGGTTTGGAAACATAGTAGCGCTAAGTTGCAAAAAAAAATGAATAGCAATATTGAAATATGAAAATTACTTCTAAAATGCGCGATTGTATTTTTGATGGTATTCAACTATACTTTTTGTAACTTATTAAAAATAACAATTCAAACATAATCCCGATCTCGGGCATGCGAGTGAGAGAAGAACCTGAACCCACGGGGCCTTAATAATATTTGAAGTATTTTATGAAGTATAATAGAAATTAGCTTACAATTTGCAGAGAGATTCGGGTTTGAATCTGTAAATAACTTCAAAAAACAAAAAAACACAATAGTACATTGCCCGATGATTGACAAAACGCTGTACACAAATCTGCAAGATTGTATCTGAAATCTGAAACAATAATCAATGTGTGATCAATGTGTAGGTATACCGAGAGAGTGGCCTGTAACACGAGCAAAAAATTAAACTGTACGCTGTACCTGACTTTTAAAAATAATTTGTGTTTTGATTTTTAGCACACTTTAAAGTTTATTCCAAGACTCAATGTATTGAAAATTTTGTTATGTTTAGAGCGTGACAAGTGACGTCAATTACACTGGATGACTGCGTACATTGAAAATAATATTTAATTTGCATTAAAAATAGGAAGTCTAAAGACTTTATAATTTTTAACAGTTGTTGAACAACACTGTCATCTATGTTTAAATTATTTGCGCGTGTTGCAGGCCACACCTGGTATATCATTAAATAAGTTACTTAAATTTGTTAAATAATCTATCTAGACAAGCATTTAAGGTTTCCGGGAGGTGTACAAAATTTGGGAATGTATCTAAGAGACAGTTTCAGCACTTGACATAAAGCCATAAATTACAATTTGCAACACTGGTTCGACGGTAAAACAATTTCTTTTCAATCTCGACATGGTTACAATTTCCCGATTAGGAAGCTCATTTGGCCACCTTTATCGCCTACGATGGCATGCATCTCTCTATCATTTACATACTTGTTAGAACCTTGTTACATACTTGTGTGTGTCTCATTACCATCGTAAAGGGGAACCAATGCACGAATTTTATATTAGCATTATTGACATACCTATATAACTTATATTTTCATCGAATTTGCGGAGGTAAACCTAATTTAGCCTACATTTTTTACCTTGAAGTGGTATTATAATACAATTCCCTGAAAATATGACCAAACATAGTTCCAAGTTAAACAAGAACCAATCGTGGCCGATACAACGTTTCTGCACTTAAATTTATTTTAAAGTTAAATTGTTGTGAGTGGAAAATGACTGACTTTGAGAAGAAAAGGAGATCCGGAGTGATTATCAAAAAAGTGGCATCGGGTGGTTAAAGTTAACGACTTTTTTTTTTTTTTTCTTCATTTTTAAGAATGAAAATATTAATATCATGGTTTATTTATATTTACATTTAAGGTAGCAGTTAAATAATAATTATACTAATAATAACATAATAACATAAAAATGTTGTTATGTTATCCCGATTAATACAGGGGTAGTTGGGAAAATAACATTATACTGTTGGCAACACGGTAGTTTTAGCAAGTGGTGGGGTCACGGAAAATGTTAGACGGGTTTGTTCACTTGGGTTGAGGCCGTCAAGAGGACGCATCGTAATGAACGGATTAGGTCAGCGTACCTGCAAGTACCCCGATTGTTGTAGTACTAATAGTTTAGAGTAACCATGCGAGAAGAAGCACTACAAATCAGTACCCCTAGTGTAACTTTGATCGACATCATAACGTGACGAACGCGTTTGCGTTAAGTCTCATTTTGTATAGGATTTTGAGGTTCCAAAACGTCCCGCTTGGTGCGCTCTTTCGAAATCCAATACAAAATGAGACTAAACGCAAACGCGTACGTCACGTTTGGAAATCGAATTTATTTACACTAGGGGTACGGAAGTGTTAACGTACTACTAACCCACATTGGGATTTTAAGATGTATTTTGATTCCTAAGTTTTATGAAACGTAAGTTATAGATATAAAAAGTATTTTATTTCATGAGTTTAGGACGATTTACATGCTTCAGATATATGTTTTTGGCGATTGCTTATAAGTAACTATTGGAACAATAGAATGACAGGACGTGCGTCGCTGGTGGACGGCTGGTGGAGCTTGCGGTGGTAAATATTTAAATATTTGTCTTTTTTGGCAAATTTCACAAATTTTACTAATCTTTAAAATTTATTTTTAGTGTTCCAATTGAATGATTGAATTGATGTAGATACTATAAGAGAATTCGCAGAAATTATTTCAAAAGAAATTTGATGATGACATTTCGTTTCATAAATTTCCACCGCTGACATCAGTAAAGGTTGAAAGGTCATTTTATAAACGGATATTAGACGCCAAAAGAAAAAGATTGACAGTAGAAAATATTGAAACAAATATGGTTTGTTACTATAATTTTAAAGAAAGTAAGGAATAAAAGATGTTAAATAAATAAGTAATAATTTAATATTGTTCATTTAATATAATGATGATGATAATAATTCGTGTTTCATTTTATGATTGTATTATTGTTCATTGTAACTGTTAAACGAAAGTAGTTTTAAATAAATGATGTATTTATAATGACACTTTTTTAGTTTTGAGTCGGAGAATCTCAAGTTTTATCCATGTTATGTACAATATTTAAGGTCATTCACCCGAAATGGCACTACCTATTCCGATCACAGCTAATTATCAAGGCTGTTTAGCTGCAAGTTATATAAAAAGCTGTTTATTTTTCAATGGTTAATAATTGTTTTAGTACACATTATAGTTACTTGTTATAACATAGTTAACATACACATGCCTATTCGATGATTCGTACGATACTTTTGATAATTACTTAAATAAATATAATTTAATTATTTATAGTATTTTTATATCACAAATAATAACTTGAATAGACATGGTAATAATGCCGGAAAATATCAACTTACCAGGGCTTGTTAGCAACTTGCCGCAAGTCTGGTTAAGTTGACAGAGACATGGTAATAACTTACAATTGTTTAAGTATAAATTAAAGGTACATACAAATGCTCACGTGAGCTTGATACTTAAATAAATATTGTTTAATTATTTATACTTTTTTTTCACAAATAATAGCTTGAATAGATATGGTAATAATGCCGGGAAGTATCAACTTACCCGGCTTGTTACCAACTTGCCGCAAGTCGGGTTAAGTTGATACTTTCTGACTTTGGGCATTAAATAATTAATAATAATAAAATCTCCCATAAAACGGCCCAAATTACTGCATTTATAACAAAATAGTAAATACTAGCCCCGATCACCCCTAGGTATCCAAGATAAAATCTACGAATAGTTTGCTACTTTAAAAAATGGTCCAGATAGCTCACATACTGCATAATATGCCTATATTAGCAAAGAACTGTGAACTTTATTTTGGCTCTCCCGAATTGACTGATTTCTTTCACATCCGACCGAGGCAAGAGTTAAGCTGGAACGAAAATCTTAGGTCCTTACTTACCTACCTTAATTTGGTCGTGTCGATATCTGAAACACCAGTCACAGGGTTTAATCCAAAGAATTGACCTATAATGATAGTGAGCTTCATAGCTTCCTGAAATGTAGCGTGGTAGCCATTATAATCGGCCGTTAGCAATGGGGTCATGAATATTTCGGGTTGTAACTTTAAATTATCTGGAATACAAGAATAATTTTGATATGTGAGTTGCGGCTTCAGACAATAATATTTTAAATAACTGATACTTGCAATGCTTTATCGCTTCAGTTTTGTCGTTTGTTAATTTTGTTTCTGTAACAAAAAACAATTTTGAAGGTTTCTTATTTTTGAACATTTCACAGTAGCAATAAAGCAATAATCGAGAATGATTTTTGAGAACGCTTGCCGATGCACTAGAGCAAACAGCTCCCTTGCGTTAAAGCGACAATGTTATTCTGCAATCACGTTTCCATTTGAAACCTTGTAACATAACAACCGCGATCGATCTTCTTCACAACAAAACGTGTTGTTTTGTTGTCACAAATTGTCCTCGCAACTACACCTGGCCTCGCTTGGCTTAAAAATACTTAACAAGTAAAATATAAAGTAAAAATTCTACAAGGGTATTTAGAGTTGAAAAATAAGAAGTACTAAATCAGCTAGAAAAAACTGTTTATGGATGTGAGATATGTTGGGTTCATTCTTAATTAACTACCTACATACTTTACCTTGGGCCTTTTTGTTAATATTAAAATCTTTCTAGTATAAATAATTGAAAAGAGTTATAATTATAAGTTAAAAATTCCTAAGCAATAGTCCTCCATATCTAAATAATTACCATGTAACAAATTTAAATACGGATTAACAGATAGGTAGTCCTACGCATACAAATGTGACAGATTTTGTTAGAATTCATTATATGTAATTATAAATCTTATCATAGTACTTTATATGACTGCAATATAATAAAAGGCATTAAATACCTACAAGTGTAGGTTTATGAACCGAACGAAGTAAGTTTCAAGAAAGGATTATACGGGTGTATTAACGGATTATACGGGTATTTTAGGTCTTGTTTGGACTCGTGTAACTTGTGAAGTGTTTTAACTAGGGCTATCATTTTGATGTCAACTTTTAGCTGATATCCTGTTCTATCATTTAATAATAAAAAAAGTACGACGAAAAAAAGATAAAATGTAAAAAAAAAGCAAATTTTTGAAGACGATTTTTAACTTTGTTATTAATTATCGAGTAATTGTGGAAAATTCTTTCTAACATTTATGCTGCAAATTTATGCCCTAATTCATCATTCATAAAATGATTATTATTTTTTTAGATGTGAGATAGGTAAATGGGCAGATAATGGTACATAACCAAGTGCAGTAGTGTATGGCACCACAAAACTTTGGAAGGGTGCAGTTTTAAAATGGTTGAGAAAAAACATAAGTATGGTGATTTGTCGATAAAATTCGTCGTACTATACGTGGTTAACGTAGATTATGGAAATATATCGAGGGCTTCATGCTAAAGGGGCGTATAAGCAAGAACCCTACTTTTCAGGAGACACAAAAAACTGAATAACTTTTGTTACAATGTACCGATTGTTCTACAATTTTGCATAGAGTATTTAAATTACTATCTTTTTCATGCCTAGTTTCGCTCTACGTATTCTAAAAAGCAGTAATTATGTAGTTACGCCTCTTTACCACGACAGTAATTTCCGACATTTAGGTTGAAATTTTTTGAAAAATACTTGATATTTATGGTCGTATAATTCATGTTTTTTTCGATTCGATAATTTAATCATGAAAGGTGGAAATACTGTTAATAATTCGAAATACTTTAACTTTACAGTAATTTAGTCATCATTGTGTAGTTTCTTCTATTTTTTCTGATTTTTATACGCCCGTCTGGGCTGACGAATCTATCGTGTAAGTATCCTTTATTTGTGGTCGTATAATAGGGCGCCAAATTATATTTTGAGTAAATATTCATAAGTTCATCTAGATTTTACCATTGAAATGATTCCTGATGGTTTTAATAGTGTCACAACTGTCCACGAGATTAAGCAATGTCGACTCGAGCTGGTTACCGATTGGGTAAGTAACTGTTTTGAATTACCACTTTGAGCATTTCAGTGTTTCAATAGCCTCCGTGGTCTAGTGGTTAGAGCGGTTGTCTCTCGATTCGGAGGTTCCGAGTTCGAATCCCGGTGGGGACACTGTCAAGCAAGTCGCTTTGTGACTTTGTGAGACTATTCCCGGTTTGGCTAGAACATTGCAGGCTGAATCACCTGATTGTCCGAAAAGTAAGATGATTCTGTGCTTCGGAAGGCACGGTGTAAAGTCGTTGGTCCCGGCTGCTATCTATCCGGTGGTGCTCGTCATGAGAGCCATGTCAGAGGCCTTTGGCGGCTCAATAACTCTAACACCAGGGTTTTTAAGGTACATCAATCTTACAACTCACACGATAAGAAGAAGTGTTTCAAAAGACAATCACGCCGCTTATTCTGATTTTTGCCTATAATAGCAGTCGTTTAACCCTTCGGTGGGAGTTAGAGTTAAGACGTGTGGGCTTACATAAGAAAACTGACTTAACTGAATTCCAATAAGATCATTTTTACTATTTGTGATAGTAGGTAAATGGTAGTCAATCAAAAGTCGAGTAGTACAAAACGATATTATAGAAAAGAATTGAAATAAAAGTAAAGGATGCATGGAAATTGCTAAGACAACACAATGACAACTTTACTAAAAAAGCCGTCAAGAAACAATCAAACGATTAAATTTAGAGTGCATTAACTAAAACAAAGGGTAAAAACGTATCAAAACTTGTATTCAGACAATAAACATTACTCCTTATTTAATGGTACCACTGGTAACAAAATTATAACTATCTTAAACAATAAAATATGAATCAAAACTTCTAAACAAATAAATACGACATCATTTATCGTCATTTCATAAAAAGAAACAATTTTAAATCTTCTGTACTAATAAACCTAAAAGTAGTTTAGCTAACAACTTAACCCACTTACGTCTCCATCAAATTATAACACAGGAATGTTACACTCAAGAATTACAACCACCCCGACGGAGGACGAGTGGCTACAGACATATGACGTAATCAGCCCGCAGCGCACGCAGTGGGCCTTAAATAGCTTTGACTCTTTCAAATCTGCGCTTCTTAAATGGGGCGGGAAGTATCTCACTCTGAAGCTGACTATCGTTCTGCGCGCCTGTCGGGCTCACAGGTACGTGCCGAAGCAATGGAGGGAGGTCAAGGTTATCTTCATACCGAAACCAGGTAAAAGCGACTACTCGGACCCCAAATCCTTCAGGCCTATCAGCCTGACCTCTTTCATGTTGAAAACAGAGAGATTGTGTGACAGGTACCTTAGAGAGAGGGTGCTAATTCAGGTGCCCTTGCATCCAAACCAACATGCCTACAGCCCTGGCAAATCTACAGAATCGGCACTTCATGCAGTAGTAAGTAAAATTGTCACCACACTAAACATAACTAAAACCCAAACGGCTATGCTGACGACATAGTGATACTGACGAGCGGCAATCATGCAGGTACGGTATGCGATGTTACCCGCTCTGCACTAGCCGTCATGGAGCGCTGGTGCTTTAACAACGAACTCTCAGTCAATTCCAACAAAACTGAGCTGGTTATGTTCACCAACAAACGCAACTTGGGAAACTTCCGCCTTCCCAAAGTGTTCGACACTGAACTCCAACTATCTGCGGAGGTAAAGTATTTAGGGGTAATACTTGACAGCAAATTGAATTGGAGCAATCACCTAAACGGCAAAATTAACAAAGCCACAGTCGTATTCTGGCAATGTCGTAGAATGGTGGGTAGAACCTGGGGGGCTAACCCCAAAGATAACTCTATGGCTTTACCAGGCAGCCATACGACCAATAATAAGCTACGGTGCGATAGTTTGGTGACCAAACTATCCATAGTTGAAGCTAAACTACAACCTCCAGACTCCATAGGTTGGCCTGTATGGCGACCACGGGCTGCATGTGGACAATACCAACCGCGGCCCTGGAAGCCTTACTGGGCCTGCCGCTGCTGCGCCTCTTTATACAACAGGAAGCGCTAGCTACGGCGGTACGTCTCAAAAAATCTAATCTTTGGAGACCACCTAGGATACCACACACCGAGATCCTCTACGAGGCGATAGGTAAGGAACCGCTAAAAGAAGCGGTGACTGACAGGATACCCAGACAATTCGTCTTCGACAAGAAATACAAGATACAGTTACACCAAGAACCTCGTGAAGGACTCGACCCAAGAGAGCTGAGAATCTTCAAGGATGGATCAAAGACAAGGTCAGGCACTGGCGCTGGAGTATGCTCAGAGGACCTAAACATACATATCTCAATACCACTAGGTACCCACAACACAGTCTTCCAGACAGAATGCATGGGCATCATAATGGCAGCACACGCAATCGCCTCAAGGAAAGTATTGGACTACCCCATCCGCATACTCTCTGATAGTCGGTCAGTACTACAAGCTCTGTAAAGGTATACTTTGACCTCAGGGCTAATCTACGAATGCCACAAAGCTCTGTCAGAGGTAAGCACCACCACCAGCGTAACTCTGCAGTGGATCAAGGGACACAGCAACTCGCGAGGGAACGATGCGGCCGACATATTGGCGAGAGGAGGTTCGGAACTGAAGGTGGCAGGACCGGAGCCAATTATACCTCTGCCTTATGCCTGGTTCCGGAACATGCTGCGAAACAGTACTGGTCTAACCTAGGCACGTGCAGGCAGGCGAAGGAAGCCCTCCCGACAATCGACCCCCGTTTGTACTCGTTTATGGTCGTATGTATGTACGCCTATATAGCGTGACACTATTTCGTGATTCGCACTGTCACGTGAGAGAAGTATGTACGTACGCCTTTATACTCCTATGAATATTGGGGACTGAATGAAAATATCACTTATACGCCTTCAGTACGGCTTTTTGGAACGACATTAAAATGATCACTGTCAGTTATACGCCAAATGATTTTTTAATTATTTAATTAACTAATTGTTATGATAAAATTATGAAAAAAATTGTGCTTACGTATTGTTACAAGACGAATACGATGTGTTTCTGCTTTGTAAGTTCATCTGATTTCATATATATATGTATGTATATGTAAGTATAATTATGTATGTATTAATATATATATAATTCAATTCATTTATTTAGACACAAAGGAGCCACATTGGTGCCGTGGAGACTGGGTAGGCCTTTGGTGTGGGACGCCACATGCGTAGACACCTTTGCGCTGTCCCACATCCAGGCTACCCGCGCACAAGCCGGCGCTGCTGCCGACCAGGCCCAACTACTCAAGCGCCGCAAATACTCATCTTTACTGCAAGATTATGAGTTTGCGGCGCTTGCTGTGGAGACAATGGGACCTTGGTCGGCGGACATGAAAACTTTCATGGGGGCCCTGTCGGCACGGCTGATCGACGCCACTGGAGACCATAGGGCTGGCGCTTACCTCTCCCAGCGTATATCCCTGGCAATACAGAGAGGTAACGCGGCCAGCGTTATGGGATCTTTGCCGCAGGCGGAGGCTTTAGAAGGGGTATTCTTTTTATAACTAATTTGTTTATTAGTATATCTTTTAATTTTAATTTTAGTTTTATTTAATATTAGTTTAATTTTTAAGTAGTTTTATTTTACTTGACATTAGAATTAAGATTAAACATGTAAACGACTTGGTGACTGTACTTATGTACTGTAAGTTTATTATGTGTAAGTATATGTATTTGTATCAATATTATTTATATATATGTATGTTTATGTTTGTGCATTTCTTATGAATGTATTGTGTTCGTACATGTATCAATTGTATCACCTATACCTCATGTTTTTGCACCGCCTACAACTTATCTGCTTTGCCTAAAGGTTGACTGGTAGAGAATGGCTTACGGCGTTAACGCCTATTGTACAGTGTGTTTTCTTATGTGCAATAAAGATTTAAAAAAAAGTTAACATTATTATAATAATCCAGTAGTTAGCGTTTGCGTCAAATCCGGTAGTTCTGATTTTTTGCAGACTTGTTTACAATGTTGAATATGACCTCGAAAGCCCAACGCAACTTTGTAAAAAATTAAAAAACGAGATAATTTCGGTTTTTTATATGGGCGATTATAACCCTAAAGGACTAGTTTTTGGTAGTTGTTCTCCAGATGTTTTTGAAGTAGACTAAATTTGCTACAATATATGACTAAAACTGTCTCTGTAGTTTTAATAATTTCAGAGGTAAATGATGCCTTTCAAAATTATTATTATTTTCAAACTTGAATTCGTAGGCTAAGTACAGTGAGTACTACTTTAGTTAGTCTCAGGCGATGCCGCTTCGCACGATTGTTCCTCATAGGTCAAACAAAGCTGACTTGGCATGGTAGCCGTCAGATCGTACTGTGCATCGCAGAAAGGGTCGGCTCCCCAGGTCCAACGTATGCTATATTCATCTATATCATAGGTTGGATCTGGGGATAATTCTTTCGTACAAAAATAAAACATTTTTAGAAGTTGTGTGATGTACGGAACGTTTTAAACGCCAGTCCGTCTCGCACTTGACAGGTTTTTATATATGTTTTTGCTTCGGAACTGTGTCGTAAATGAATTCGGCATCCCGATTTATATGAAAACGAATGTATCTTTTTGTGTGCTTATAATAGGAAAAGCGCGATATTTCGTTTTTAACCGACTTAAAAAAAAGGGGAGGTCCTCGAATGTTATATATATTTAATTACCTAGAACTACATTTGCCTATTTTGCACAAATTTCAGTTTCTGACTGACCTTCCTGAATATTTTATATATTTCCGCTAACAAATAAAGAGTTTAAACAGTAATCACCCTGCCTATTTTTTGACTTTCTTATCTAACTGTTAACTCGGAACAGCCTGTACATTAACACTTAGGTTGTTTTCTTTTCAGTTACTCGTCAATTTATTATCTTCTGTCACTTTTCCGATATGACACAGTAATTGGTTGTCCATATTTCATACAGTGAGCTATCTACTAAAAAAAGTATTTTACCCAGCGGTTGTTATTATATACGTGCTACTTCAATGACCTTCTTATATCATTAACTTTGGTGGTCTTGTGGTTATTTTATTATAATAATTAAATAAATATGAAATCTATTGTCAAAGTGAAGCCGGCCATTGGTAAAGCGTTATTTAATTTTATGTACTTTAATTTTCGTTGATACATAAAATACTAAACATTTTGTAAATCTTTTAACAGGGTATTCAGTTTTAGATTTGTACAAGGAATTAGAATTTGGGGATGTTGATGGAAAATATCTTAGGTAAGTAAGTCTACTATCAATGAAGTAGGTAGGTACCATGCTACTCGATTATATCCGAAATTACTGTCCAGAATTTGAATCAAATAGAGTTAGGTACACATCTTGTTTTTATTGATCTCCGTTAATTCAAAGATACCATCCCTGAGCTTACATTAAGTTAATTTATCAAAGGCACTGGCATTGTTATTATCTCAAATTTGGAAATAAACATATATAATGATAAGGCTTTCGTGAACGTGAACATTTGCATTAAATTTGAGAATAGCGAATCCATCTTTATTGAATGACGGGTGCAACGGCAATTTTTGTATTGAACCGATATTTGGCCTTTGTATACATCTATTCTAGAATTGATATCAAATTACTTTCAATATGTAAGATTATTACGTTAGGTTTAGACTGAGCAATTGTTTTGCTTCAATTTTATTGTATAGAATGTGCAAGAAAGTTGTATAATGTAAATGGGACTTTAGACAATCAGTTGCATTTGAAATGAACAATCTAATTTGTTGCTTGTTGCTAGGTAACATCGGGCCGTATTTACCTTTTTGTTCATTTTGTAACTTAGGAATGCCATGGATTTGCTAATATTCTAACGGAGAAAGCACGAGAAAATCGTAAGAATATGCTTTCATAATTATTTATTGCAATAAACCTAATTTTCAATTAAAAATAAATAAATTATCTATTAAATAAAACTAAAAACTAACACTAAATAATGTTAAAATATGCCTTAAAAGTTTGGCCCCTTTGGCATGCCGAGGATGCTGGCAGCATTTCCCCGCTGTATTGCGATACTAATACGTTGTGTGACAAAGCTGCCAGCTCTTCGGTCATCTGTGAAGTCGAGCAACCTTTTCGATAACTCTTTAAAAAGTTGTAGGGCATTAGGATTCCACGGGCCAAGCGTCTCAACCCCAAATGACATAAAAATGTATTCGGGGCCAAGACCCCTGTACTTTTGTACTTTAAGCTTTTCGGCCGGTAAGGTGTGAAGGGGCCAGGTAGCGCCCCATACTAGCACCCTTACCCAATCCCAAGGAATCAGGGACATACCGTCCGGTCTCTTGCCGTCGTCTCTGGCTACGCCAGTTGTCTCCAGTAAAGCTGACACGTTGACGGATGCAAGTGACCGGCAGATTATGTCATTGCGACGTGCCTAGAAAAGCGGCCAGCAAATGATGTTTTCCCAGCTCCTTTGGCAATTTGGATGAGTTGGGAATTCTTTACTGGGGCAAACACTTAACCAAACATTCTTGGCTTCGTCCAAGTCCGCAGTCTCATAGTTTAAGGAAAGGACCCGGTTTTTCCTGTGAGACTTGCGTAGCTGTGGACTAAGAAGCTGGGACGAATACACTAGATTTTTTCTGATCTAGCCTACCAATGCTTGGGTCCAGGAATGGTCGCTGAGCTGAATGTTGAGAATAGATTCCAAAGTTGACTTGCTTAACTAGATATTTTCGAATTCCCAAATAGGGCTACAGCGAATGACGTATATCTACACAAAACGGCGTTGAATGTGCATGAAGCGGGCTTATTTCGAGAAGAGTTTGAATAGTTATTGAATTTGGAAATCGAATTTTGTGAGTAATTCTCAAAAAGTGGCATCATAACTCTTCATCGAGTTTTTGAATTGAATGTATAGGTATGCTTATTTTCTCTTTTTCATATGAAATAAAAATGTTTATAGATAAACAAAAACACTGGTTATCGAGGCCAAGTTTTTTTATTTTTAGGGTTCCGTAGCCAAATGGCCAAAAACGGAACCCTTATAGATTCGTCATGTCCGTCTGTCTGTCCGATTCTGTCACAGCCACTTTTTTCCGAAACTATAAAAGCTATACTGTTCAAACTTGGTAAGTAGATGTATTCTATGAACCGCATTATGATGTTTACACAAAAATAGAAAAAAAACAGTAAATTTTGGGGGTTCCCCATACTTAGAACTGAAACTCAAAAAATCTTTTTTCATCAAACCCATACGTGTGGGGTATCTATGGATAGGTCTTTAAAAATGATATTGAGGTTTCTAATATCATTTTTTTCTAAATTGAATAGTTTGCGCGAGAGACACTTCCAAAGTGGTAAAAAGTGTCCCCCCCCCCCCCCCGTAACTTCTAAAATAACAGAATGAAAAATCTAAAAAAAATATATGATATACATTCCCATGCAAACTTCCACAGAAAATTGGTTTGAACCAGATCTAGTAAGTAGTTTTTTTAATACGTCATAAATGATACGGAACCGTCCGACTCGCACTTGGCCGCTTTATTAAAAAAAATACTTAAAAAAAAAATAAAGAGTACCACTTCACTGTAACCTGTTTCACTGTTCCAGTTTAAGTTTTTTAGATTCTATACGCACCAATTTATGGTAATAAAATATCATGCTCTATAATAATATACACAATTTCCTTTAAAATTTACGTTGCACGTGTCTTATATACATATGTTTCGTATAACAATAATCTTATACCTTTAAACGATTGTATATATATATATGTATATATATTTCTGTGATCTCGGAAACGGCTCTAACGATTTCGCTGAAATTTGGTATATGGGGGTTTTTGGGGGTATACAATCTATCTAGATTAGTCTTATGATTGGGAAAACGCGTGTTTTCAAGTTTTCATGCGTTTTTCTTTCGACGCAGAATATGGTCGCTAAGTTCGTGTTGCCGGCCACTGTCCGTCTGGTCCAGCGGGTTAAGATGCAGACTGCTAAACGAGTGTTACGGGTTCGAATCTCGCCCGGTGACTAACTTTTTTTTTATATGTTCAAAATATATATTTTTTTAATTTTTATTTTTTTAGACAAGTTTAATTTAGTAAAAAAAATGTAGTTAAGATTATCACCTATACACCACCATATTACAATAAATAGTAATAACCGAGCAAAGCTCGGTCGCCCAGGTACTGACATATATTCGTATAACAAACGCGCGAAGTTTGTCTGCGAATATTTTCACTGTAACCTGTACATCGGCTGTATTCCATCTCACTCACGTACAGAAAATTATATTTAGATCAAAATATTAGTTAAGCATCAAGCGGTTCATGATAGTTCCTTGTGGTGTTTAGTTATCTTGTAAATACACAAAATTTGCGCTTTTGATACTAAAATTAACCAGAATATTTGTGAAAAGTGGCCCCAGTATTGTACTGAAATTATTTTATCACGCCATTATTCTTCAAATGAATTCAATGGTTATAATCGGCACCCAGAAACTTAATAATATTGAAACAGTATCGACATTATAAGGTGTTACTTATAAGTTATTACCAAAATATCATTCATAGAAAAAGTAACCGAAAATAACCGAATTCGGTTATTACAAAATTCCAATAACCGGTTATGTGATTAGGCCAGAATAATGGGTTATAACCGAATATTTCGATTTCGGTTATAAACGAATATTTCGATTTCGGTTATAACCGATTTACATTCCCTACATTTAATGTTTTTAGTATAATTAAAAATATATACAAAATATAATAACACATCGTTCTTTTGTCTTATGACATTGAGTGACCCAATTTTTGCATAATCACCCTTTTATAAGTTAGATTATATATTATTTTATGTTAAAGCTAACTTTAACCTGCTACATTTCCCTCCTAACCTGTTTAGTGTAACTTTAACCTGTATCTCAAAACTTCAACTCGCCATAACTTCTTCATTTTTTTTATCATTCCGTTCCCTTTTAGTAATTTGGGGTACTTTAAATAGAAAAAAAAAATATTATTTTCATTCATAGAAGTGAAATAAAATTCATTTTTTTTTCGTTACCTTTAACATGCAGATGCCACTTTTTTTTAGGATCACTCTCGTATATTTCGAAAAGAGTCTTCGAAAAAAGTATGTGCCTCACCAGTCCACCAAACGTAGCAGACATTGCAAGATTCATTCAATCGTTAACTGTATTTTTGTGCAACAAGCTCCAAATTCCGGTATTTCAATGGATGTAACAGCTTTTCTATGAGGCAGACATGTGCTCAAAATGTACTATTTTCTTTTAATGATAAGAGTGATGAGTAATATATTTATAAGTAACGGTATGGGCTTATAAATTAAATGTTTTTACGACATACAGATCAATCAACTTCTCATAAATTTAATTTTAGCAACTCCAGTAGTGACTCGGATCATACTCACATACACACACACACACACACACACACACACACACACACTTTTTTATTCTTCTTATCTGTTTTCAGAGGCAAAGACATCACATTCAACCATGCGGAATTAAATGAGCTCGATAAATATGGTAAAATAGTTATTTGTTTTACAAGGGGGCAAAGTTGTTGTTTAACTTCACGTGCTAATATTGATAGCCGAGATTCTAACGAGCGTAGCGAGTGGTTCGAAAATGGAATCTTGAGTATTTTATTTATTTAATTTTTATTGCATATAAGAAAACACACTGTACAATAGGCGAACTTAATGCCGCAAGGCATTCTCTACCAGCCAACCTTTAGGCAAAGCAGATAAGTTGTACTCGTAGGCGGTGCAAAAACATGATACAATTAGGTACATGTATGAACACAACACAATCATAAGAAATACACAAACATAAACATACAATATATATAGTATATCTTTTATTTAGTATATCTTTTAATTTTAGTTTTATTTAATATTAGTTTAATTTTTAAGTAGTTTTATTTTATGGCTAGTTTAGTTTTAATTTTAGTACCTATATAAATTTGTACAGATTATAAAACTACGATTTTAAAGATAACATACATATATATAAATAATATTGATACAAATACTTACATATACATACATACCTATATATTAAATCAGATGAACTTACAAAAGTTACAATGCATTTCAAAGATTTTTCAGTACTACCAGCAAAGTGCTCACTTAAGGATTTTTTAAAAGCAAACCTGTTCGGACACTGTCTAATTTTGACAGGGAGACTATTCCAAAGGCGAGCTGCCTGAATAGAGAAAGAATCCGACATTTAACCAGTTCGGTGCATTGCGAGGGTTTTAACTACGAGGGTTAAAGAAAATGTGCCTCCGAGTGAAACACATTTTTTTTTTCTACACACCAACGCAAGCATAATACAAACTGTAAAATATCAAACAAAATCAAATCGAATCAATTCAAAATTAATATTATTAAGGTAAGGTGGGGTAAGATTATCACCGGGACAAAACAACACTTGTATGGAATCCTCATACTGTTTATCTTGCCCCGAGTAAAATAAACTATGTTCGTCTTATCTCAACTTACCTTAAATATTTATCATTATAAATCAATTCTACCAGCCAACATCAACAAGAAAACAATTCAAAATTTGCTTTTGATTCCTAAATTTGTTTTTGCATTTGATTACTTTGCTACACATGTGGATAAAATGCAACTTTCTCATCCGTTTTTGAAGTATCAAGAGTGCCTTTACTAACTGGTGTGGTGAAAATGATATTTAATTATTTATTTGAGAAACCTACTAAAGGTCATCGCTGTTATAACTACTGTTTCGCCATACAGCCCTAGCATATTTAACAAATTGCACGACGCAGAGGAGCATAATGTGTTTAGTAATCTATGTACCTATCTTACCGTGAAAACCAATTTTAAGTAAAACGCAACTAGTTTTCCGTATCGCGTTAGTGAAAGCGCGTTTTAACTAATTAAAACTAGTTTTCCACGTAGAAGCATACCTACGTATTTATGTGTTTCTGCCTTTGTGGTACTCAAGAGATCATAATTATGTATGGGCCGATTTATGTGATTCTTGAACTCGTCAATTTATTTCCACACGTTTGCTAACTAGGGGCACGTTCCTCGTGCCGCCCAAGATAAAAAAGTGGCTGTGACAGAATCGGACAGACAGACGGACATGACGAATCTATAAGGGTTCCGTTTTTTGCCATTTGGCTACGGAACCCTAAAAACGCAAGATCAACGTAAGTCTAATAATATTTAAAATAATTTTGGCAGAGGACCACTTTTTTGTGTATGTTAACATTCATATCTGTCTGACACCAAAATGCTTTATAACAAGCTCCGAAAAATAGTTGAACGAATTGCTTAACATAAAACTTAATACCTATCCTTTTTATTTATATAAGTTATTGTATCTTTGCTGTATTTCAGTATCACTTTCTTTGGAAACTTATTTTTCACCAGGACTGCAAAATATTTTGGTGCATGATCAGAAAATTGGTATTCAGGATCGCAAATATTATGTATTGAAAATTGTAACGGTTATATATGGTCTATAGTTTTTTTATTTAGCCCATAGAATCGCTTGTATCCATGTCGATTGCTTGTTGCGTCTCCTTACTTAACCATCTCGGCCGGTTAATATGAATTTTTCGATTTTATTTTTTTATGGCAAATTTTATGAGATCCGAACGATTTAAATGCCTGAACAAACGTAAACCAACGAATATCTTGCGATTTAGACCAAAAAAACTTACAAAAAGTGGTTTGGGGTGGCTGTCTTCACGCTAGCCACCCCAAACCACTTTAAAAAATAAAATAAAAAATGAAGGAATCGGGTCCTTACGATTTTAATGCCTGAACAAACATGAACTAACGAATATCTTGCCATCTAGACCAAAAAAATTTACAAAAAGTGGTTTGGGGTGGCTAGCGTGAAGACAGCCACCCCACAAAAAAAAATGAAGGAATCGGGTCCTTACGATTTTAATGCCTGAAGAATCATGAAATAACGAATATCTTGCTATCTTAACAAATTTTTTTTACAAAAAGTGGTTTGGGGTGGCTAGCGTGACGACAGCCAACCCATTTTGTTTTAAAAAAAATGCATGTTAAAATCGGGTCCTTGCGATTTTACCTACTGAACAAAGATGAACTAACGATGAACAAACGATATAGATATGCCATTTGCGGGCAAACGATTTGGGGTGGTCAACTTCACGGGCATTTCCAGCTCATATTCAACAAATAAAACATCATGCAGACCTAAAAATAAACGATTAAGAAATAAAATTATTTATTAGTGCCTGTGTAAATAATTTTTATGTTATCCTCAAAACGAAAAATGCCATTTATTTAATAAAACGATATACCTACAAGGAAGGAGCTATACGGATGCAGCACGATAGGAAGAGACTTTCTTAAAAGACGTCTTTGAGTTCCAAGCGCTGCCTCATTTAATGAAACGCTTAAAATAAAATATTTATTTACCAAATCTCTAAAAAAATCTGCTTACCTGTGAAATGAAATGCCATTTTTATGTACACCTGTTATAAGTGTTCTTGCCACACAATTTGACACGACAATAATGCATTTTTCATAACAAAAACTTCTTCGAGCTACCGAAGTTTCTAGTTGCGCCCGGTCCGCCCTAAAGTAAGCAAATACGGTAGTTTTACTTCGATTTTCGAGTTACGTCTACATGTGACTCGAAAATCGAAGTAAAACTACCGTATTTGTGGCAGAGGGGGTAGCGCGACTATGCTATGTCTGGAGGATACCTTGTCTGTGTAGTAAGCAGTCTAAAGACAACTTCTAGCATGCGGTCTACGTACTATGGAAACTATCTAAACATTCATTACGAATAATATAAATCGAGTAAATGGGTATCCCAACCAAAACATAAATATGAAGAATAAGCCAAGTTCTCATGAAGGACCAAAAGTCGTGACATTAAATAAAATAAACAGTTTCGTACTTTAGACTTTTTAAACTTAGGTCAGCTAAACAAAGGACAAACATAGGAAATTTCGCAATTTATACATTTAAAACTAACAAATGGACGTAGAAAAAAAGGTCATTAGTATTTTTGTGCATTGGCAGTATTGTACGTAAGACATTTAAAACATGGGTTAATTAACCATAGGAAATGCATCTTTAGGAATTCCGTACATGAGACGATTTGATTTTCGATGTTATGTCTTTAATAATTTCGTACTTAGGATTTTTGATTTTCGAAATTATGCTACATAACCCTTTATAAGGATAAGTTGTATAAGTAATGACTTTTCTTAATCGACATATACTTTATGATAAACCGACATTTCACTGAAACTTGCCTCCATTTTTCCACAATTGATGAAAAACAAATGACATGGACCAGTTGTCTAGTTGACATTTAATGATGCTTAATTTCTTCTTGTTTCAACATGCAGTAAAATAATCGCAGCCAAAACAGGCTGTATACCAATTACATCTCAGTATCGACCAAAGTATCGACACGATCAGTCAACAGTGTACCTACGTTCTTTTCCATAAATGTGTTGAATAGCTACTACAGAAGAAAATTATATTATATTAATATTTCATATATTTAAGTATGTACAAAAGATTCATTACTTTTCTTGTAGGTTATTTTCATCTCATCATGCCCGACCACTTCTAGTTCAACATGACTGTATTACAGTAGTATAAGATGAATGTCAGTAACTGACATACATCTTTTATTTAACCCTTTATCAGGCTGACAGTTCAAAAATGAAAATCGAATGTCAGTCTTACTCATCGATAACACTCAAAAATATTTTATATATACTTAATTCTAGACTATAGTTATCAACATTATACAATCCGCCACATGCTTCGTCAAAACACAAATGTAATCCGCACAAGCATCGTCACAAACTTATTGTACCTTAACACTAAAACAACTTATAAATTCCGCAACAAGCTTCGTCAAACACACCTATAATCTAACGCTCATCCCCACTCTGCAACAAGCCCGGCCCAAAAGTTCCCATTATGCCGGCAGCATTCCCCCGCTGTATGGCGATGGAAACCTGTTGGACCAGCCAAGACCCAGAGCGGGGATCATTACCCTTCTCCCGCAAACGCCTGCCCAACTCCCTAAAAAACTCCAGAGCCTCATTACCCCAGGGTCCATTACAGCAGTCTCCACGGCGACCGGTACAAAATCGTACGCCACTTCTAGGCTGGAGTACTTGGCGTGTTTGAGATCGAAAATAGAACACAAGTTTGAAGTGCCGAATGTGGGAAATATATCTCCCTTAGCCTGGTAAAGGGTTAAAATCCCAACTAATTTATCTAGATAAAAATTAAACTCATCTAGATAAATTCAGAATAAGAAATGACGGATTATTTAGTTATTTTAAATAAAAGATGATTTAGTTATCTTCCCGGTTATTCGTAAATAGATATTTTTTTCCCAACTCTGCTTACGCGCGCTAAACAGCCATATAATTTACCACTTTTTTAGCAAGTGTAATTTGAACTGGCTCAGTAAATGTGTAAACTAAATGTAAAACTTCAAAACTGAAAGATTTCTTAAACGCTAGTTGTGAAAAAAATACGTGAAGAAAACCGGTTATATCTTACACCATTTCTGATAAATACAATGTTGTAATTATTGGCTATGTTATAATCTAACTTAAACCGACTCGCGAGATCTAAAATAAATACCTAGTTAACAATTTTATCGGGTTATTTCCCTTGCTTCAACAACAATGTAGTTACTATTTTCTGTTAACAGACAAAATTCCCAAATATCCGAGTGCACAGCAGATGTTATTCCAAAGGGCTACAAAATGGTTAATTCTATTGGGCCAAACAGTGGGTCTCATGCCTGTACTTGGTGTATACCGAGAGCCTCCAGAACCTATAAGGCAGGTATCAATTGAATAACAAATATTTTATATGTTTGAAAGAATTTTTTCAGCAAAATAATATAATAATATTTGGTCAGCAGCTGGCCAAGCTTGCTTTTTTCTAAGCTAAAAAGTTAAGATATGATGAACAATTACGCAAAAACGTTCACTGAAGCACTTTGGTAAAACTTTTGTCTGAAGTAATTATACTGCTATTTGTAAAGATATTCGAGACATGAGAAAAAATCTGAAAAAGATACCTTCGACCACCCCTCCCCCCCCCCCCCGCTTGCACCATCAGCACTACCCCCACCCTCGCAGACTTTTAGTATGTTCATCTGGACACCACAAGGCATAATTGTACCAATTCACAAAACTACACGAAATATTTCCCCTAATACATCCCCACACGTTGCATAAGTAATTATTTATCAACCTATTTGTATCATACAACTATAAAATAAATATAAAAGGGAATAAAATTATCATATCATTGCTATTCCAGATACAAAGCCGTGTCACTTAAAATGGTTTACGGCTTAGTGATGTTTGTTTCGCAAACATTGATCTCATTGGGAAACGTCTGGATAATGTTTGAGACAAATGTATCCGTAACTTCAATTGGTAAGTTACTATTTTGGATTCTGTAATTAAATTTTGTAATTAGAGGAAAGTGGACGACCGCGTCTCCATACAAACTTAGTCCCCATTTCCCTCTCTGGGTGTTGACATTATTATTGGAAATATTTTTATGCAATTTGATGTAAGGTAAGATAGATCGGATGAGAGAAACATTGGGCAAGATGAACACCTGTACCTAGGTGTGGGGACCCTCATACTGTTTCTCTTGCCCCGAGCAAAATAAATGTTTCTCTATCCCGCATGACCTTTTGGTTTATTTCGTTATACCCATTCACCAAAATTTCTGGATGTCAAAACGGAATTGTGTCAAAACATGTTTAAACGCAATATATTCATACTATTTATTTATTATTTAAAAAATAAGTTGGCTACAATTATAATTACTACAAAAATACCCAGGTACTCAAAATAAAAAGATTGTCTTACCAAATCAATATACTTTTCACGCAACTGTTCAAAATTTAGCAATAGATGGTCTAAAACTAAGCTGGAAAGTGGGCAATAGCTGTAGCACCTGAACATCATCATCTGTCATTGGTGATCATTGTTATCGTGATTTATCATTGGTGATGGATGATAAAAGGTCTTTTTTTAGTGCAACTTTTTCCTTTAAAAATAAAATTAGGTTATATATAGGACCAATTACTTGTTTAAAAAAAGAAACTTCAAAACCATTCAGTTCACGCTTAAGGAGTTTTTCCTTAATAGCTGTTTGTGGTTTTTTTAGCAAAAACGTTTCTAAGTTTAGAGTCGGTTTGAAGCAAATAACAGAATAACGCCTCTTTAAAGTGATAAAAAAAGTAAAAAAGGCGGGATCGGAAAATAGTTATAGATTGTGTTTGACTAAAAAATACAAGAAACACGTATCTACGCTATAACAGTGAGTACGTCTAGTGAAGAAAATATTAATGTTCTTGCCAAAAATACATCGCTTTCTTTCCACTATTGTCCTCACACCAATATAAATATTAATTTATATTAAAGTACTTATATAGTTATGCAAATGTTTTTTATTTTCTCGCAGTAGTCGTGAAAGGCACTATGTAATGCCTCGGCCGGAAACGCTAAAGATGGACTCGTATTATTTGAGGGCCTTAGCGGTTTTCCTGCCTCTCCTACAATGTACTAACACACAAAAAAAATAAGCTTAAAATTACATAAGTTCAACCTGTTCTAATTAAGACCGCAGTTCAAATTGTATTCAAACACCAAATATAATGAATGATGATCATCAAATCTTGAAGAGAAAAAAAATGCGCTATTTTTATCTAAATAAACCACAATGATTACCATAAAATGTATACATTATTACCAAATAAAGTATAAAGATACCAAACTTACTAGCCAAGTAGCCACTCCCACTAAACCCCCCATACACGTACACTGCACCGCACGCGCCGTTAAAAGTGGGTTAGGTTAGATTTGAACTGCGATCCTCACAGAATCGAACCGCTATCTGAAAAGTGAGTAGGTTAGGTTGGATCTGCGACCCTTACAAAAACGAAATGCTGATGTTAAATATTTGCATGACTCTTTTTGACTAAAATGTGGTTAAGATTTTGGTGATCATTGAGTATTTTTGGGTTGACAATGATTACTTTGAAGTTATTTGCTTTAATAGGATAGCAAGATGTAAAAAAATGTGATCGGTATTCGTAGAAACGTACTTTTTAACACTTAGTACCATTTTGGGACTTGGAAGATCTGAATTAAAATCAATATGACATGGTAAGTCGTTTTGAAATTCAGGACAATTAAAGACGAATGGCATTATGATATTTAGGTGCAATTAGACTGAATTTTTGAGTTAGGATTTTTTTTATCTGTTTACAATTTTTTCGTTTATTTTTCTTTTTTTTGTACCTACTCGGTACTGATACTTGTATGACACCTATACGAGTATCATTTGTTTTGTAAGAAATATATTGGGTGGGATATTGTTAAAATTGCTTTGTTTATTACACAGGCCTTTGGATGGGCTTTACCAGGAAAGAAAGCTCATCTATACCCTAGATCGATGACGAATGCCAAACACCATCACTCTTACCGCTTTTTTTTAACTTTTTTTATTCATTTAAATTCTGTCTCACCATTGGAGAAAAATGAAAAATAAAATTATTTTTCAGGTCATTTATCATTTTACGTATCCAGCGCAGTAACAACTATTATTTTCTTTCAAGTGGCAAAGAAATGGCCTACATTAATAAAAAAAATACCTCATTTTGAATTGGATGAATACGTGGATACGAGAATCAATACGAAGTGTAACATGTTCATTGGAATGTTTTTGATTGTAGCTACCGGTAAGTGTGGTTGATAAAATATGGAACAGAATACATACGTAAATTTGTCATCGTAATAATTATATGTCTGAGAAGTTTGTATTCGATTTGGCATCAAAAATCGCTAATTATTAAACGCGCATAGTTTGAAATGTTTAAAGTAGTTTGAAGTGTTGGTATTGGAAAAAATACTTGGGATAATATATGTTGGTTGAAAAACCAATCATCGCGAGTGTTGTTTGCAGACTGGGTATCAAATCTAGTGTGTAAAACGTTCAAGTAGATAAACAAGATAGTTCAAAATGTTTATGTCAACTTTAGCCAGTCTTCTCCGAGACCACGGGGACAACGCCGTCCTTGAAACTTTGAGGGTATTTTGAAAAACTGAATTATACGCGGTTAAGTCCCGTTTTATTAGCGAACAATAATGAGTCAAAATCCTTGAGAGTTTAAGTCAGTGCTTCTCTGGTTGCACCTATACTTTGGCGACATGATTTCCTAAAGAGAAGAAAATATTTATGATAGGTCTATAATATTCTCTATCTACGTCTATGGCTTTCAGCAATAAATGGTAATGTGACCGTGTTGTCAGTATTAAAATATATGTCTAAAACACAAATTAGCACTGTTAGGTTGTAACAAAGGCCTCAAATCCTACACCTTCTCTTTGTTAATCGATTACAAAGTACACTTCATCTCTTTGGAGGTGATACTTTTTGGAATGAGAGATTTCATTTAAAGATCACGCAATGAAAATGTTTATTTATTGAAAATATAACTTATTGTCTATTTTTAGATACAATTTGTCCGGTGATGATTTGTATTTTAGGAATGCTGTTTGAAGTTGACAGGAGAATCAAAATCACGTGGAACAAATTCTGGAACCAAAAATAAATTCTGAAAAGCACAATACCTATTAAATTCAAAAAGATAATCATGAACTCATGCTTACTTCCTCGCTCACGTACGCCGCTGCGGCGTACCAAGCTTGCGGAGCGTCGCGGCGCAAACCTGGAAATATACTAAAAATATTAAAAACAAAATAATTACATGTCAAAGGAAATAAGTATGACAAATATTAGAAAAAATCAGAAAATCAATCACAGCATTATTAGGTCCAAAACCAATGTAATCGACGCATGTGATTTTTTGTGCTGAAATACGCAAAATAACAAAAAATGGAGATGGGCATGACATGTCGCCAGGATGAAGTCCAATAGACCATCTATTGTAAAACAAGTAACGATATGGCCAGGTCCACGAGGAAAACGTAACAGCGGCAAACCATACACGCGATGGTCAGACGAAATAATAAACGTAGCAGGGAGAAACTACATAAAACTACATAAAAGCTCAAGATAGATCCGACTGGCTTACTCTGGAGGAGGCCTTTATCTGAGAGGGGGTTCTTGCTTTAAAATATAATAATAATTTAGTTAAAATATATTAAATATTATATAACATAATTGACCTAATATTAACTTAATAACTGACTATTGGAAATTAATTAATTGTTATGTATCGAAAGTAAATTAACGTCTGACATTGTAGTATGCAAGAAATAAAAGGCTTTTTTATTTTTTATTTATCTTAGTTTTGTTTATGTCAATTTATAGGCCAAACTCGTCACCGGTCCACTCGGCCAGGTAGCTATTAAACTATTATTATATGGACTAATGGATCATAATAAATTTAACACTAACAGTGTGAATAATTTAAAGTGTGGATGATAATACCTATTAGGCTTGTTGGAATTTATTGAGCCTGAAATATCCTTCAAGTAATAAACAAAACAAGGCCATTGCCATCTCTTTACTCGATTTTTTATCTACTATGATGCATTCAAAAACTACAAATAACGGCCAGTATTAAGATAAACTGTTTTATTACAACAAATTTCATAAATGTGAAAATGTTTTTTATTGCGTAATAATATCAAAATCGATTTTCTAATGACAGTCAAATTTAGAACAGCTCAGAGAAAAAAGGAAACGATTTGACCTCTATTTTAATATCAGTCGAGATGACTTTTTTGTTTATTAATATTATCGACCTTTATTGCATCAAAGAAAAACTTATCGTACAAAAGACGGACTTAGGGCCTATTTCAAAATGTCCAAGTAAAGTAATGGATAGCTAATTACCAAATAAATTAACTGCCAGATAAAACTTCCTGCAAAACCTACCCTTTTAACTACCAGTTAAGCTTATTTGAAGATTAAGTAGCAAGTAGCTTATTCAGGGCTTTACTTGGACATTGTGAAACAGGCCCTTAATGCCAAAAATCATTCTCTACCAGTCAACCTTAAGGCAAAGCAGAGAGATTGTGGGCGGTGCTAAATAATAATAATATATATGTATAAAAAACACAAAGCTGAATTAAAATACATAATACATATGTACATATGTAAGAACATGAAAATCTATACCATAAATACAATATAAATACATATACCTGATATATGAATATATGTATATATATATATATATATATATATATATATATATATATATATATTCTTAAAAGTGAACTTAATTATCATAAACTTAAATACTATAGTGTTGAATTATTTAGTTTTCACAATGTAAATTTGACAAAGAGAAGTATTTTCTTCGGTCTACAATAAGTTCGTGACTCGTGGTACCTGGGAGTTTCGTAATTTTTTACAGTATAGTAAAAGTCTAAAATTTCCGGGAATTCCTGCCCGAGGTACATTTTACTGACTGACTATTACTCGATTCGCTATCACTTCACCTCTCTCTCTCTCTCTCCCTTTTAGAGATGCGTTTAAAAAATTCAGAGTTTGGAACAGCCGTTTTTGGCGTTGCATTATATTGGCGTTGTAATTATTATTGTAATGTATTGGGTTGATACCTGAATAAATAACATTTTTATTTATATTTTATTTATATATTCTCAGTAAATTGTAAACTGTCTGATTACCATCAACCATGTTTTGTGCATTTTAGAGGGAGTTTTAGAAATTAGATTGTAGACTCTGAGAATAGATAAGTAATAAAAAAACAATAATTTTATAGAACATTAGCTTTAGTCCGCGGCTTCGCCCGCGTAAAGCAAAAAAAGGTTACCAGTTTGACCCGTATGTTTGTATGAACGCATGTAGGTATGTATGTTTGTCCGCGATTATTAGATTTAGAATCATGTTCTGAAAAATGCATGAAGTATTCTACAACTTCATACTCGTAGTAGCAATAGAACCAAACTTTGAGGTTAACTTGCACGGGAGCACGCCACATAGAACTGGCCGTGGGAGAAACAGTCCTGTCGTAGTATATATTAGGATAATGCGGGTCTCGTTCCATACCTCAAAAGCTAAGAAAGAACTGGACCGATTGAATTACAATTTGGCAAAAATATTTTCAACTTTTTTCATGTCCACAATATAAAATTTGAAAATTATTCAATGCCATTTTCGTAAATAACGTCCCAAATAACGCCACCCATATTAATATTTAGTAAGTTCAACCCCATCGCACCCCAACAGGGGATTTGTATTTCACGCCCACCTGTTTAGATTATAAAATCGTTGTTATTTTCGTAATCAGCGACCCGATAAACCATAGAAATAACACCCATGTTGATTTTTAGACTTAGTAACCATATTTCCCCCTTTTAGGGGTTGAATTCTCAAAAACCTGAAACACGTGTTTACTCATTTATCGTTAGGAATACTCTTGTAAAGTTTTAAATAAAATAGTGTAACTTATCTTGTTTCCCCATACAAAGTTTGGACCCCTATTTCACCCAGTTAAGGAGTGAATTTTGAAAAATTCTTTCGTAGTGCACCCCTAGACCATCTAAAGAACTTACGTGCCAAATTTCGAATCTCTAGAACCAGCGGTTTAGGCTGTGCGTTGATATGTCAGTCAGTCAGTCAGTCAGTTTCTTCTTTTATATATTTAGATGTTCACGCAACTTTGGGATCATACTCAAAGTTAGATATTAATACGACTTAACTGATCCTGAAAATTAACAAAATTGTGAAACAAATTATTCGACGCAACTTTGATACAAGCTAAACACTAGCGACCAGTTTTGGGCGACTTACAATCAGAAAGAGCCTAGGTATAACTGGACAAAGTTTTTGTTATTCAGCGTAAGTAGACCCATATTGTCACAGAAAATTAAATTCAGCATTTTTTTTATTTACGCGAGCACTCATACAGTTTTATTAACTGATTTCAGTGGAACACATGTTGGCGGAATGTTCTGGTTTAGCAGTGGTACTAGACTGCTCTGCAGACCATTCTCGGTTATACAGACGCTACATCGAGTCTAGTTTCCCGTGGGTTGTGAAATTTGGCCTACCTGATCATTTTCTTATTGGGATTTTTATACAGGTAACTATTAACTAAGTTTTATCTTCATTAACTTTTACTAAATAATTCTTGGTCGATTATATATACTAAACACATTTAATAGTGTGGCTCCTTAGCTCGATTTAGTATGGAGTTATGGTCCCATCCAGCAGAAAGCACTTAATACATAAAGCTTTTAGGTTTCTAAGAATAAACAGAAGTAGAAATATGCCGAGTAGTTATTGCTTCCCTCCACTTTTATTATCCTCACAAAACTACTATTAAAATGTCTAGAAGAAGTCTGTTCTCCATAAAATTCTGTACAATATTGTCTTTGAAAGTAGGTACATTGTTTAGACTTGTAGTTTTCAAATTATGCTTAATTTATTCTTATAATATTTGCAATTTTGACAGTTAAGATGAAAAAAATTACGACAAATTTGTACCAAAAGACGGCAAAAACGCATGAACCTAGCCTTAAAACATTATATTCAAACTTTTAAAATGGCATATTAAGTGGTTCTTAAAACATTTTTAACTTTAGCCATTATAAGAAAATCGTAACCGCCTCAATAAGCTACATGTTATTATTTTTTCATAAAAATAAAACTTATTTTTAATTTTTATTTAGTGCAAATTGCCACACTGCGATTGTAAATGTTATCATTGTTTGTGCACAAATCAGTCTTTTTGTGTGAAAATGGATTACAGATATTTGAAAAATTAATTTCTTGTCCCTAAATTATAAGAAAGTGAGATACAACTTCTACGAGTATTTACCTTCTATTTTCTTATATACCTAATAAAACTATATGCAACTAACTTCAGCCCGCGGCATTACCCACGTAAAGCAAAAAAAAAGTTTCTCAGTTTGCCCCGTATGTTTTTATAAACGCATGTAGGTATGTATGTTTAGATTTAATAGATTTAGAATCACGCGATTATTAGATTTAGAATCATGTTCTGAAAAATGTATGAAGTATTCCACAACTTTATACTTGTTTAAGTACTTCCTTTTGAACAACATTTTTAGCCATTTTTGAAAGTGGTAGCAATAGAACCAAACTTTGAGGTGAACTTACACGGGATCACTCCACATAGAACTGGCCGTGGGATAACGCGGGTCTTGTTCCATACCTCAAAAGCTAAGAAAGAACCCTTATAGGATCACGTGTGGCTGTCTGTCAATCCATCTGATACAACCGATTTGATCTGAAACTACTGGACCGATTCAATTACAATTTGGCAAAAATACTTTCAACTTTTTTCATGTCCACAATATAAAATTTTAAAATTATTCAATGCCATTTTCGTAAATAACGTCCCAAATAACGCCACCCATATTAATATTTAGTAAGTTCAACCCCATCGCACCCCAACAGAGGATTTGTATTTCACGCCCACCTCTTTAGATTATAAAATCGTTGTTATTTTCGTAATCAGCGACCCGATAAACCATAGAAATAATACCCATGTTGATATTTAGACTCAGTCACCATATCCCCCCCCCCTTTTAGGGGTTGAATTTCCAAAAATCAGTACCCCTAGTGTAAATTTGATCGACATCATAACGTGACGGACGCGTTTGCGTTAAGTCTCATTTTGTATAGGATTTTGAGTTTCCAAAACGTCCCGCTTGGCGCGCTCTTTCTAAATCCAATACAAAATGAGACTAAACGCAAACGCGTACGTCACGTTTCAAAATCGAATTTATTTACACTAGGGGTACTGAAACACGTTTTTACTCATTTATCGTTAGGAATACTCTTGTAAAGTTTCGAATAAAATAGTGTAACTAATCTTGTTTCCCTATACAAAGTTTGGACCCCCATTTCACCCCGTTAGGGGGTGAATATTGAAAAATCATTTGTTAGTGCACCCCTGGACCTTCTAAAGTACTTACGTGCCAAATTTGGAATCTCTAGAAGCAGCGGTTCAGGCTGTACGTTGATATGTCAGTCAGTCAGTCAGTTTCGTGCTTTTTGCTGGATGGGACCGTAGTTGAGGCTAAGAAGCCGCACTATAATAGGCTAGATGACAATTTTTTATTATTGGTATCAATCGTTCAGGTTCGTTTTTAGAATCAAATGGGTATAAGGGACCCATTACTACTTCACTCGCGAAACGCTACCAATAAAACAATAAGCAAACATGTCGTCACGGTCACCAAGAACCCATCTTGAAGTATGAAAAACATTAAAATTGCGATTTTGTCGGTGAATATTGCGTTTATGTATATATGAAATGAAATGAAATGAAATGAAATGAAATGAAATATGAAATAATGAAATGAAATATTTATTATTATGCATAGTTTTAGGTACAGTTTTTATGAATATATATATACAAAGTATGTACATTGATGGTATCACTAAAACTACCTTACAGGCATGCATAATGTACAATTGACATATACTTATTGAGCTACTTATAGTCTAGAAATTCATTTATGCTATAAAAACATTTATCCACAAGCCATTTTTTTAAAGCCTTTTTGAATTTGATGAATGGTAAGTCTTTAATCTCATCTGGCGCTTTATTATAAATCTTTATGCACATAACAAATGCATTCTTTGCTACCAGCGACAGCTTTGTTGGAGGTATATATAGTTTGTTCCGATATTGTGGCCGCACAGGATTACGATACACTTCTTTGACTTGCTGGAAAAGGTGGCCATGTTGATACACAAATATGCAAGCGTTAAAAATATAAATAGACGGGAGAGATAAAATATGCTGATTTTTAAAATAAGGTCTACATGAATCTAAGGTATCCAGTCCAAAAACAGCTCTTATACATTTTTTTTGCATGAGAAATGCATCATCAATGTCCGTAGATCTACCCCACATTATTATTCCATATTGAAGGATTGAGTGGATATAACCGTAGTAGGAGATAAGAGCCGCATCAATTGAGACTACTTGGCTTATTCTTCTTAAAGCATAGACAAAGCGGTTCATTCTGGAACACAGGTCGGTGATGTGTTCTTTCCAGCTACAAAACCGGTCAAGAGTTACCCCTAAAAATTTAAAACTTAATACTTCATCAATTTTTTTACCATTATAGATAACATCGAGATTTTGTGGTTTCCCCCTGTTAGTATAGAATTGCATTAACTTGGTTTTACCTAAATTAACCTTAAGGTTGTTACATTCCAACCACTTTATTGTTCTATTTAAGGTGTCATTAATCAATGCCTCGTAAGTGACTAAACTATCTGCTTTAATAACAATAGTTGTGTCATCAGCAAAAAGATAACATTGTTGTGACAGAATATCTGGTAAATCATTGATGTATAATAGGAACAGTAATGGTCCCATTATACTGCCTTGTGGTACGCCATATTTATTATGCACAAAATTTGATCTGTGTTTAACAATGTGTTTACTTTTAGGACAGTATTGAGATATCTCTACGCATTGCATCCTATCCGTCAGATAAGATTTTATCCAATTATAAGCCAAACCACGAATGCCAAACCACGAAATATATTTATTTACAATATTTTTTTGGATAAAATGTAAGGAATCGCATGGTACCCATACTTTATTCCTTTTTGGAAATAAAAAACCTTTAATTTTGAAACTTACAGGTCCAGTAGTTACCAGTGGTAAAAGGTGTGAAAAAAAATTCCCAGTAGTTACCACTGGTAACAACTTGGTGGTAACTAGTGGGAATAACCCGCGGGGCGGGCCGAGCGGAGGTGCGCAAGCGTGGTTTCCCAATACCTTGATATTGTAAAGTCGTCAAGGCATTACTTGGTCAAGCCTAGGCAAGACATGAAATATATCGTTTTTATCCCTTCGGGGGAAAAACGTTTGCTATTTCATGGTCTGTGCCGTCAGCTTGACCTGTGAGATATGTTTAGGTTCTGACGACGCGGGGAAGCGTACTGTGAATATGTGTTATATTATGGCTACATGTAATACACGAAGTAGGAAAAGATAGATTCAAAGGTAGGTAGGTAAACTAAGTAAGTGCTTGTAATTAAACAAAAGAATGAGAAATCAACATGTTTGTAATTAACAGCCATATCAATTTATAAACTAGCGCGCGTGATGTATTGCGTTAAGAGTTCATACAGAAATGATCATTTAACACAAGTTTAAAATAATAAACGGGGATACCGTATATCGGACTTAATGTAATACACATTACGAACTGTAATAAAAATAAACAGAAACTTATCTTCGTAAAAAGAAAACAAAACAACCTTAAACAATTATGCATCCAACTCGAATAAAAAGTAACTCCTGTACTAGTGATGATGTACGAGGAATTATAAGATTAAATAACTAAAGTAACGAGTTTCAGTGTAATCATTTCTAATTGAAATCAATAGAAAATTGGCAATTTATAATCAATCTGCTAGTTACTCGTATTAGGTTAACAGAACTGGACTTTTGAAGTCGATCACAACGTATAAAAACTAGAATCAATTAAATTGACACTAAAATTGCGTTCTAAGTCAGGGGCTCTTATTACTTTCTTAAAGTAATGCTTAAGCACAATGCGTTCGCTTCGCTAATTTCCATTTCTAAGAATGTTATCTATAGGCATGTTGTTGTCCCTCCTGGAAGAGGCGACTGCCGAGCGAATACTTCCAGGAGGAAAAGGAAGACTTAGCTCCACAAAGGCTATCTTGATCTAGCCTGCAATAATTGCTCTTGAAGCAGCCTTAACTGGCCTCCTTGAGATGATAAAAAGGGAATCAATCTGAGTATTTCCTGATGATCTTCTGGTCTCTGAGAGCGACAGGTGAAGTTTTGTCAACCGAACCGGATCCAATTTCTCATTAGGTATCACAGAAAGTTGCCAGACAGACTGTCTATGGGTTGTACTATCAGTTTTGGAACTAAAATCGGGCCAGAATGTAACAGCTGTATCAGTAAGTAGCAGGCTTGTCTTATTTATGTTTAATAGGGTAAGATCATGAACTCACCTACCAGATACCACTAACAGTAACAGTGCAAGATGACGGGAGACCTGAAAGATGCTGTCTTCTTGTACGTGCTTTCTCTCCATCCAATCAATTAAGTATTTGTTTTATATCCCAAATACGTTTTTTAACCGAAGTGGGTTCTGCTAAGTCGATAGACTTAACCATCTGTTTAACTAAAATATTTTTATAGATGGATTCCCTCTTTGTTGGGTTAGCGAAATTTACGATGACTGACTTGTGTAATTTTACTGTACGAGCAGACAGTTTCTTTATCCTAAATAGGTAGCTTAGATGTTGAGCTACAGAGTTGCCATCAGGGTTGTATGGGTCAAGTCCTAGAGTTTGCACCGATCTAACCACGTTTTCCAAGGAGCTAAGTAAGTTTTTAGTGTAGACACTCTCCAAGACATTTCCATGTGATTATTACCTATTACCAAATTTGGAAAGATGGCTTGGAGGACAAAAAAAAAGACAAATGAGGACTGTATCGCAGGCGTGAACTGCTATTTTGCAGACCTCGACAAAACATATTTTTGGAAGGGATAACAAATTTGGAAACTCGCTGGAATAAGTCTTTGGCCCTTCAAGAAAATTATGTTGAGAAATAAATGTAATTTGTATAAAAAATATGTTTTTTGTCATTTAAAAAAAAAACTTATCAAACGACTCTCGTAGTATGACAGAGTGGAATGGTAAATAAAGTTTTCATCACACTTGCTCGAAAAAGATCTTATTTCGTTCAGGTTTACTGAAAGACAAAGGCCTATATTGTTCCCGCGGTAGTTATAGATTGTGAAAAAAAAAGCTATAACTCCCTAGGGAATCGACAACCCTTGTGCCTATTTTTCGTGAAAACGAGCTAGGACTACTCTAGCCACCCCAGCTCCTTCACGAAACCTAGCAGTGTCTTCAGGTTGCTAACTGCCTCCTTTAGGTTGCACGGAGTCCCTAGGTATTTGGTGAGAGTCAGAATGGCGGGTGTACCTAAATAAAATCAAATAAAAAATCCTTTAAAAAAAATTGTACCTCACGGTACTTAAAGTTATCATCAAAAAATAGGTCACCCGCCATCCTGATAGTCAGAATGGCGGGTGTACTTTGTAATGGCGGCATTCTGACTCTCACGGTATTTGTTCCTGTATACTTCAACCTGTTTACAATCACAGAGAATATGTTTCGCTGTTTCCTCTTCTTCCATGCTTGCTCTGCACATGGGACGATTGATGAGTATTCTAAATGCAATCTGACAAACGCATTATAAAGTAAAATTATGGTTCGAGGATTACTAAAATCCCTGCGTTGCTATCTGCGTATGCGTATGCTTTTGACGTAATTTTGTTAATCGAGAAGTGAGCTGGAGCTTGGATCTATTATTTCGGTAACCCTATTTAGCCTTTTATTTCTGATCTGGCCGCGTAGCCAACGTGCATATCGTTCACGCTCCGTGGCGAACGAAATGCAACTGTCACAGTCACACTAATATGGAAAAGTGATAGAGAGAGACAGCTACGATACGTTTGGGAGCGTGAACGATTGTACCGTTGGCTACGCGGCCTGGTCAAGATTGAAAATGAAACAGGAACACTTCTCCATATTGAGACAGTTTTTAGCACAGTAGAGATATGTAGCCTTACCATGAATGCCTTAGCAGTGTTAGACTTAACGAAAATGACAAAACTCCAAACGTAAAATACACGTCGTTGAATAGTTCTGTTCTGGTCTTCGTCAGCAGTTCCACTTCACCAAATGGCCCTTTAAAATGCAAATGCATAATTTATTGATGAAAACACAAAAATCACTATATTATGTAAGTATGCAATAAGATTTGAGGAGTTCTCTCAATTCCTCATGGATCCCTCACCAAGACTAGATTTGACAAAAATGGGACCAATTTGACGTATACTTTGGAACAAAAAAAAATTTTCCAAATCGGTTGATACATTACAGAGCTCTCAGGTAACACACAAGCAAAAAACGGTCGAATTTATAACCTCCTCCTTTTTAAAAAAATCGGTTGGAAAATGTTATCCTATCGTATAAAAAATTTCAGCCTCACCCTGCTATTTAGTTACATTTACGTTAGGTTACGTTTCATTATTGTACCTCAATGAAATACCATATAGTATATTTATTGGTTCAGTGCAGTAGTTTCAGCGTGATAAGGTAACAGATAGACAGACACGGTTTAGTAAAGTAAAATTTGTTCCATTCTGTTTCAGTTAATAAATATAACTGCAACGTTAACCTGGAATTACTCGGATCTCTTCATAGTTTGCATAAGTTATTATTTAAATTCAATCTTACAAGGAATCTACAAAAAAGTGATTGATAATAAAGCTAAGGTATGTATGCGAATTGCCTACGACTACGAGTAGGTATCATGTTTTTACTTTAAAGTTTTTGTTCTTATTTTGAAAATGTACTTTACAGTACATATGGGGCTACTTTATAGCACTAGTGCGAGAAGTAGCATATTACGTTACTGTGTCGAACATTTAAAGGGCCATATGTACTGTAAAACGTTGTACGATACATGTGCGAATAGGTAATTCGCAACTCGTGTCGATTTAAAACACTCCCTTCGGTCGTGTTTTAATTTATCGCCACTCGTTTCGAATTTCCTATTTTTCGCACTTGTATCGTAATGTACTATTCAAGTAATAGCTACATATATTTTTTGAGGGATTGATGGCATAGGTTAAAATTTTTGGGGGTTGGAGTTCGGGTTTGGTGAGTCTGGTGGAGGCAGAGATTGGTAGCTGGGTTTCTGGTTTCTTTTATGCGTCCTTTTTAGGGTTTCGTGGTCAACTAAGTCTCTCCGTCCGAGGCTTTACTCCGTGATCATTAGTGCGAGAAAGCTGCAATTAGATATATATTAAAATCAACCATGCCGACAAAGTGGTAAAATAAAATGTTAAGTGGGGATTAATAGTACTTTTCGTGGCTAGTGCGGAAAGTATGTCATTACTTCATGTGTATCGAGATATATTGCAAGACTCGGGACGAGTGAAGAATGACATTACCGCACGTATATCGAACAACGTTTTTTAATACAGTGGCGAACAATTAAGAAAAATAACAAGTATTTTTTTATGCATGTTCTAAAAGACAGAAACAATTGTAAATATAAAACATTGTACTATTATTACCTAAGTATCGTTATGAAAACAATATCGAATGTTGCCTTCTGATGAAGGACATGCGAATCTATTATATTAACATCACTTACACTATATGAAAAACACAAATAATTTCTTAAATAAAGGCATTAAAACACATGTAACTTAGCTTGAAAAGTGTTTTTTTAACACAAAAACAGAAAACCACTCACTCCACTACGAAGTGCGGGTGACTGGTTCGTACATGTTTGGGTGACGACCGCTCCCAGAAAATAAAAGAGACCGATAGATATTGCTGTTCCGTATAGGAAATATAGCCGCAAACAAATATACCCGTTGTCTTCGATAATATCCTATTCTATTATATTTTCTCAGTTGCAGTATTTGTCTTCAAGTTTTTGGGCTTCGGTTCGAGAGGACTACAACCACGCGGCGCAGCTGGTCCGAGCGGTCGATGAGGTCGTCAGTGGCGCCGTATTCGCATCTTTTACCATTAATCTGTTCTTCATTTGCTTTCAACTGTACAATTTGTTGTCGTTAGTACCTCTTTACTGAATAGTTTAAGCGTATTTCTATCATAAATAAAGGTTTGTATGGTATGGTAGCAATTAAGCAATAAAAATATTATAATTTTATGAATTCCTTGGTAGGTACAGTCAGCATCAAAAGTAGCGGATCAAACAACGCTTCAAAAGTATCTACCATTCTGTAACAGCTTAACCAAAAGTGATAGTTCTATATGTAGAACAAATAAGACTGTAAGAGATATACTTTTGACCGTGAATTTAGAGATTTATCTATATTTTGAAAAGTTATCCGGAATATTAGATACTTTTGGCGCGTTGTTTCATCCGCTACTATTGATACTAACTGTACTAGGTTAAATACCTACGTATTTTTTTCCATTCGACATTCATCTGTCTGTTGTAGCAGTTTCAAGTATTATTTGTTCTAAAATATGTTTAATTATTAAGTTGCTACGTGAAATTTATATTTCAGAGATGGAATGCGACTTAAACCTACGGTAAAATGTCCAAGGTCTGGAAGCGGGTTAGTAAAAACATTTTTAAGTTTGGTACCTATTATAATTGTTTAAATTAAAAGCCTAAAAGTACCCATACGTCCCGTGCGCATACGAGCTATTTGGCTATAGACCTCACGCTAGCACAAAACAGGTTGGGGGACATACATTATAATATCTTCCAGTAAGAGCCAGGATTCGAATCCACAAATTCCCGACTGAAAGTCGGACATCTGCTACCACCGCTGGTAAAACATGAGTGATAGCAATATTTTATCCATTAAACTCAACAAACGATAGAGAAGCAATAGGCTACGTAGTATTAATTTATTGACTTGTGTTGGTTTTTTCCGGCTCTTATTTAATTAATGATGTCTCGTTCACAAATTTCAGGCCATTGGGAGGATATGAGAATGTGATATATCTCACCTATTCAATGATGTTTGTTTTATTTCGATATTTGTGTGTTTCTCTCATCGCTGCTCGAGTGCACACAACCTCACAGTCCCTGGCTCCTGCACTTTATGACGTTTCATCGACCGTTTATAACGTTGAGGTATGATTATTTTTATTATCTATACTATTACATAACCCCGTATTTGTACCCCTTGTGTAGATAAGTACACAATAAAAATAAATATAGAAAAATAGGGGGGTTTTGTTCTTAGATAAACAACAGGTTTATGTACAGTCAGTTTTTTAACCGGAAATCCAAAGATGCATGTGGGTTCGAGTCCCACTACGTTGGTCAGAGTTGATCATCGTTGTTTTTTTATTGTTATTGAGAACTGTATATACAACTTAAATTGACAACTTTCTGAGGCAATGTCACTCAGATCTGTTTCTGAATAAGAAACCTATCAATACCTTGGTATGTCGCAGTCGTTGGGTATTAAGGATGGAGGTATGAGACGGTCGGCTAATGAGCGCTTTTTCAGTCAGCCCACAGTCTTTTGTTAACAATGTGGGCGTCTTCAAAGCCTGTATAATGCCTGCTTCCCTGCCTTTGGCATACTAAAGTACATACGACCGCGAAGTCTGCAATCTCAGGAATTATTTCCTTTACAATGAGAGGCATGAATTGTGACGTGGTGGCAGCAGACAGGAACCTCACAGCGCTCTCATTAGCAAACGAAAACTGTCGTAAACCTGTGGTAACTACTAAGCACGGAGGACCGCAAGGCGGTATGGAAGAGTAAGGAGCTAGACGGGCGGATCTCGAAGGCCCTCACGGGAACCGACCGTTGCAGACCTGACCGCGTCGGGAAACTATTCGGGGACTTCTTCTGACACTTGACCACCGGCAGCTTGGATTTTATTCGTATTTATTATATGTTTAATGTATATATTTTGTATTGTTTTTGTATGTTTTTTTTTATATTTTACTGTTAAATCGATAAGTATTATAAAAACTTAATCGGCCACTTAATTTGAAAATTTAGAAAACAATAATCACACAATAAAAGTCACGCGTACTATTACTGAAAGTAAAGTACTTCTTATTGACACCGTGAGTGAGTTCTTGTTAGGTGTGTGTCATGAGTCATGAGTAGAGTTATATTTTCTGCAATTACTTATAACACTTATTTTCCAGGTTCAAAGATTTTTGGATCAAGTTCATCATGATACGGTGGCCTTAAGCGGTCTTAAATTTTTTTACGTCACGAAAAGTCTCGTATTGACTGTAAGTACCTTTTTCATGACTACATTGTGCTGTGCATACCCTGCTCTGCTTTATGTTAACACGCACAAATATGACACAACACCACTACGAGTATGAAAGTAACGGACGGAACTAACCAATTTATAAGACATAGCGAGCGATCGTGAGGCACAGAATTACAGTCGAGGTCAAAGATATCTTTACAATTGAGATTCAAAAAAATATATTTTTACTTCTCATACTCTAATAGTGCGTAGGCAACAGAAAGTCGCTTCTTATGACCTAGTCACTGGTGCATAATAAAGTAAAACTTTCGTAGAAGATCAAGGCAATCGGTCAAACAGCCACACGGACAACTTTAACTTCTAATGATGAATGATGTCTAAACCCCTTTTTTCAGACATCATATTTAATATTTCTTCAGAAATATTTTTGTCTGAATTTAATCTTTTGCCAAAAAGGTTATTTAAATATGAAGCAATGCGGTAATAACTCTTGATATTGGGTAACATTTTGCTATCGAGTATGTGATCAAGAAGTCTGAATTTTTTGTAAAGTATTCCATGTACCGTTTCTACTACCCAACGTACCTTGGTTACGAATAGAAAGTTATTAGCTTCTTCTGTTTTTAGTTGTTTAGATTTGCCTTTAATGGGAGGCATCATCACTTTATAACCTTTTGGTTCTAAATATCCGACCACATCGCGGAATCCTCTGTCGACAACAAATATGTCACCTGGCCGCAATAATTTGCTTAGACCATTTGGGTCGATCTCCATTATTTTTGCATCATTTAAATTACCTTCATGGCTCAAACATATCTATAATATATCCATTAGTCGTGCACACTGTAAAAGGTTTACATAGCGGTACCTTTTTTTGACATAAGTATGATTTTCTTTGATATTCGTTGTGTCAACTTTTTTCCATCACAAATCAAAATCAATTGCTCTTCTACTCTATAAAAAGTTCATGCAATTTCTGAAGTTTCATTTGTTATGAGTCATTCTCTTGTGCGTGCATTTACACCAAACTCTGTTGGTAAAATATTTCTTTCAAACAAATCAATTATCATCGTTGAGTATTCAGATACGACTTGTTCTCGACTAACCTCAGTATCTTTTTCTTACCCTTATCTTTTTTTTAAATATTTGCAGCAGCTCTTGCATTTTTTATTACTATTGAAACGGATTCATTGTAGTTAAATATTATTGAATTACGCAAGTTAAAATCATAAATGGCAAATAAATAGTTCAGTAAACAGCTTCCATCACGATATTTTTTTTATACGTTGAAAAACGGCGATTGAATACAGAAGTTGACCACACATTTTGGTGATTTTTGGTAGGAAGTATTTTGATATTTAGGCAAGTAGTAGGCCAATGTATGGTCTATTATTAAAAAATAATAATAGAGGTGTCACTACTTCACAGGTACATAAAATATGTTATATATTTTGGTCTTTTTTTATATGACAACGGCTCTTCGTTTTTTTTTTAATTATCGATGCATATGTAAATAAAGAACATCATTTTAAAATTTTAAGCTATTCGCTTGAATACATCCCGAAATACAATACATTAAAGAAAAACCTTCAAAAAATCGTAAGTCCAAAACTGACACTAGTAGGATATTGATACTTAGCATAAATATCCTTCACTATAAAAAATAAATAAAAAGCATTTATTTCGGACAAGATCCATAATACAAAAACACAAAACAACAAACAATCAAAATATTTCCATATAAATAACAAAAAATAAAATTAAAATATTAATGTCGTACATAATTTATTTGCGAACTAAATTAAACATCCCTTAACAAGACAAATTACATAATATAACAAAAACAAAGAAGATACATACTAAAATATATCTAATTAAAAACTAAACCTAAATATATCAGAACTTAAATATAAATATAACCTAAATATGTATAAAATAACTACCTACCTATTGGCTACCGGGCCGCCCCCGATGCAAAGGTGCCCATCACGCTCGCTGCATTGCCGCGTTGGATTGCGATGGATAGCCTTTGCATCAGGAAAAACCCAGAGCGGGGGTCAAGGCCCCTTTCTAGCAGGCGACGACCCAGATCCCGGAGGAAGGACTTACCCTCAGCGCACCAGCACCCCGAAATCTCCACAGCGAGAGGAACGAATAAATAACCGCTCAGCGCCGAGTATTTATCTTTTTTAAGGGACGCCGCGTGCTCAGCAGCCGCTCCTGCCGACCGCATAGTGCGGCTAAGATGCGAGGCGGCAAAAGTACTGACGCATGTGGCGTCCCATAGTAAGCACTTACCCTTTTCCCACGGCACCAGGGTCAAGCCGTCAGGCCTTTTGCCGTCCGATCGGCTGAGGCCCGGCGGCTCCAGCATACAAGGAACATTTGCTGATATTAAGGCCCTTCTAATGATATCATTAAGAGCATGGTGCCGTGGGAACCTTCCCGCGCAGCGGCAGCAGCTCAAGGCATGGTGGCAGTTGCTCTCCACATTGGAACCGCAGATGCATTGGTGGGGTTGGCATACATCAGAACCCAGGCGGAGAGCAGCGGCCACCCGCATCGAGTCGTTGTCTAGTAAGGTGCCTAAATTTGGGGAGGGAAGAGCGTGTAGCCAGGCCCCAGATTCAGGCTTGGAGGCAGCAATCAGCCTGGCTCTATCAGCACCAGAAGCGGCATTTATAAGACTATCGAATAGCCTCCTTACCACGACGTCGTCCCATAAACGCTGGCGGCAAGGTTTTTCGGGTACAGGCGGATCGGAGTTAAAAGCCTTCCAAGCCGACAAAGCATCAGCGGCATAGGGTATTGTGCCCTTGGCACCATCTAACGGTAAAATTTTAGTGACAAGATCCACAACCCCAGCCGCCGACGCAAGGAAGGCAGGAAGGCTCACGTCTCGTGAGCGCCGTATACCCAATCCGCCATTGCGTATTGGTAAAGAGGCCTGGTCCCACTGGTCCGAATTGAGGGACACATTTAAAAGACACTCAGCAGATTCTTTCAGCACCAGGTCAAAGGAGTCCATGTGTGTGGGGTGAAGCCAAGTAGGCACTGTGCGTAAGAAGTAGGTGATCCTCGGAACAGCAAAGCAGGATCTTAACAAATGCGCCCGGGACCTCGGCATGTCAGTGACATTTTTTTTAGGACGCAAAGCGGTCAAAAGATTAAAGCAAGATACAACTATTTAAAGAAGAATAACCTAGAGAAAAAATACCCATGATGTTAATTTTTTTTTTATAAAATAATTGACACAGCTTATTTAACATCTAGGATTATGAGCCTAAAAGCGGTTCAATAATTTCCACGTTACTAGCACGTGTGTTGAAATAGTTATTTACGGCAAAAGTGCGAAAAGTAGGAAATTCGCAACACGCGGTGAGAATGATAAATTATATCAAGATTGAAGGTAGTGTTTTAAATCGACTCGAGTTGCGAATTACTTATTCGCACGTGTATTGTGCAACGTTTTACGGCCCGGAAAATGATTATGCCCGCACTAGTACGAGAAAGTACCACCACCATATGTACCTATTGTACATTTCGATGCTAGGGGACGAGTGTAGAATGACATTTCCGCATGTGTATCGAACGACGTTTTAATACAGTTGCGAAAAAATAAGAAAAACAACAAGTACTTTTTTTTACACAAACAATCGTAAATATAAAATATTATACTATTATTACCTAAGTATCATTATTTACGATTATTTGTGTATCATATATTTAAATTGTATGAAAACAATATCGAATATTGCCTTTGGAAACTTAAAACATTCTTGCAGTAAGAAAAAAACGCCTCTGCTTTGACAAGCGTTTCGGCAGCTATTCCGTTCCATTCAGACAACTTATTATATTAAAAAAATATTCAATATTCAAAAATAAACGTGTTATAATGATGAAAAGGTAAGCAAAACAATATGAAATATGCTTATAGGTATATTTTTTATTTTTACATTAACAGTAGGTTTTTATGTTGATTACGACTTTTAAAGGAAACTAACATTAACACTCATCAAGTAGTCATAAATTGGAACAAGTAGAAAAGTAAAAAGCACTAGTTCGCGAAATTCAACTAGCACTTTTTGAGCCACTGTATTTAAAAAATATATAAAATATAATAAACTTTATTTATTCCTTTTCACGCTTAAACCGCTGAACAGATTGAGTTGCAATTAGTTCTTATGCCAAAAATGATCCCTTAAGTGTGTGAAAAGGGGGGGTGGCAATTTGTTTGGGGAATCGATAACCGCTGAACCGGTTAAGATGGAATTTGGTATGGTCTACATCTTTGACTTATGAGTTGGCAATTATACCAAACTTGATTTAGAACCAAACCAAAAATCTGGATGGCTCCACTGTTTAAATACATATTAGGAACACAAAGATTAATTCTGCAAAACATTTGGTTCAGAGAAAGCTGTATTTGGCGTTTTTATGTCGTGTACAAACGCAACTAAGTATCAACCATCTTCACGTTCACTGGGTCACGGCAAGCCTCTATTACAAAGTCGTAAGGTTAATAATTCATATTGGGCCAGTGAGCATGTTAAATTGATCGTCAGTCTATGAAACTTCCTGTAGAGGAATATTTGATACCTATGTTATTTGTTACAGGTGGCTGGTTCTATTTTTACATACGAGCTGGTTCTATTACAATACGGTGGATAATAGTTTTAAATAAGTAATATTAGTAAATGTTTAAACATATAAGCGCCTATGTTATCTAATAAAAGATAAATTTCAGATATTGCTTAGTTTTATTTTACCAACTAGGTATAGAAAAATACGTGAGATACGATTTTTTTTTAAAGTGGTGACGATATGTCTTGTTATAGGTATGGTCAATTCAAATGAAGCAAATGATTAAATTAGGGTTGATATTTACAAGCAAACGAATTGGACTTACTAGTCATTTACGTACATATGTGCCGTGAAATGTATTTTATTATCGCAAGAGAAATGAGTATGTACATATATTCTTCAATAACTTGTGCAGTTAGTGACAAAATACTAGAGATGTCCATTAATTGCGGAGAACATTAATTGCTGATTGTTTCCAAAGTCTTGCTGCTATTCTGCAAATATAGTAGTTACTCACGAGAAAAATTAAACATGATCGAAATAACTACTGCTGATCGGAACAGTGAACTTTTCTCGCGATGTGTGGATTAAGATACGCGGTCATGAAAAACTTACAAAATTATAATTTGTTAAATTAAATCTAGAATTTAAATTATTGTCACGAAATTTTCATATCATGTAGTCATATGAGCTACATAATCCATTCTAAGAACAAGAATTTTCTTATGTAGCAATTACTCTTTACGTCAGTGGGTCACCAATAGTAGTTTCTTCAGGGCTCCGGTTTTAAAATAAAATGAACATCGCGGTCCGTTTATTTCTACTTGAGTTTATTAAAAAAGCAAATGTATGGAAATTAATACTTTAAAATACTTTCACCTGATAAGACGAGAGAAACACCAGCTTAATATTTATCTTTCATTCCGAGGAATTTCAATCTCGGAATAAGAGATAATAAGCTGGAAAGTCGTATATACTTTAATTACAGCGTTTTAAAAGTTCCCTTAAAATCACAGAGAATCTCGTGTGCGCATGGGGAGTTATTTCATAACATGGGTTATATCGTTTAAAATCATCCAGCAAACCTGAGGAAACAACTCAAAATTTGCATAGAGCTACTTTGTCCCTCTTGTCGATAAAATACAATTTTCTCATCAGTTTTTGAAGAATACAGAGAGCACTATCGTAAAGCCACATCTGGTCTGATGAAAAAAATATATCTAAAAATACTTCATCGCACATTTCACCTGATAAGGAAACAACTATTTCAGTATTTGAAAACTAATTTAATATACTTTGCTATAAAATCTTTTATACCATGGCTTAACTTAAATTGCGTCAAAACAAGTATGTTATCAGCAATGATATTGTGTTTCTTGTGTCCACGTAAGTTTTCAATTTGCGATATCACTCATGATTTTGATTTTAAAATAAATATTTATTACGTTACCAGCTTCTTGCGCTATTTTTTATCCGATATTATAAAAAGAGCTTTCATGAGACATGTTTATTTAAAACATATCATTATTATTTTAATAAAGGGATGAGTATACAAAACATGCTAAAAGCGTCGCCGAGGGTGGACACGAGGAACTGCGACTCGGTGTGCCGCGACCTACCACCCGGGGACACGCAGCCAGTGTGTATGATGGCCAGCCGATACAAAAAAGGATACCTGTACTTCGCAAATCACTGCCAAGCGAGACTAGCCATGTGTATAGAGAATTTTGGTAAACTATTTGATATTAGTAAGACGGGAACTATGTATGTCCTGTTTTGTATGTTATAACATATGTATGGGCAAACTGCTTATACATTAGTTTCGCCGAAGAAGTGAAGGAGGAACAAACATCCAAATACATATGTACACAAACTTTATAAATTACACATTTTTTTAAAATTAAGGACACAATCACAACCAACACACGCGCACACGCCCATGCATACGCACACGCACTTGTACACACACACGCATACCCTCACGCATACCCACACACACAATATTGTGTGTATATTATAATAACCATTGTTTGTTCCTAAAATACTGGAAAATTATTCATGTCTGCTTTTCTAATTTCTTGTCTCTCTCTCTAAAGTTAGTCGAGGCTATACGGCGAATATTGAAATTCGAAATTCATTCTCTGGCTCTCTATCGCTCTTAAACAGTAGAAAGGCAGATAACAGGTAATATAATAAAGAAAATTTCATTTTGTTGTACATATGTATGTTGTACCTATATTTTTATGGAAGACATTTTGTTGTACCAGAACTTTTATAGTAAACATTTACTAACATGCCATTAATTACTTTTACAGTTTTAAATATGGTTCATTGGAGAAGGTGTCAAAGATACGGACTATATTTAATGCCCAACCCCTCATACATATCCACCGCAATGAATGAATAAGTATTGCGATAGCATAAAATGATGACGAAAATGCTATTTTTATTATTGTTTAGAATGTTATTGTTGTATTTTTTCACGCCACTGCTAGGAAATGTGGCAGGCCTGAAGTCTTAACTTATTTAAGAGTGAAAATTTAAATTAAAAACAACACGCTGCACTTTTCCACGATATGATTGTACCATCATCCAGTCCCCGCTTATTTATGATTATGCTCTTTATAATTATCTCGGGCAATGCTCACTGTAGGATTCCGTAGTTGCCTGTCCATCACAACAGGCAGACTTAAATGAGGGCTTTATGTAAATAATATGGACATAACAAACAAAAGGAAGTATCTTCGCAGCACTTACATTTTGCCAAAACTCTCAAAAGGTTGGTACTTTTTGCCAAAACTCAAGAATGTCTCAACTAATTATGTTCAAAATAGTAAAATAGTATGAATGAAGTCTTTATAGTTTTTTTCTAAAAATGGTATTTCAAGACTCCTATTCTTAAGAGGCCTTATTCCTATAGACGAGCGTATTTTGTAAAATGCTTCCTTTTTCATCCAAGATTACGACGTAACTATTAGTATTTATTCAAAAACTGGTTGATAAAGTAAAAATTTTAATTCTCTTTTTTATTGAGTTTTCTTGGGAGTCGTTTTCAAATTTTGCAGTGAGAAGTGTTGTTTCGGTTCTCAATTTTGCAGTAAACAAGAATCATTTGATACATGAATATTTACAATTTGATTCAACATATCTTGTACAAGGGGCTGGAATAATTTACAACACAAGATTCATTTGAAAAAATTGATAAAATACCTTCCGAGTTTCTTCATTTTTTTGACGAAAACAGGGTTACATTATTATTATTTTCCGCAAATTGTACATATATTTATAAAAATAATATTATAGGAAACTGTAACTTTATCCTATCAAAAAAAAAAAAAACATTACTATAGCATCTACATTGCGGTTTTTTTAAAGGTCTCCGCGGAGCGCGCTAAAGGGACGGACCTGTGCTCGATTGTCAGGTATTCGTTGCGTTCGTAACCAGTTACGGAGTTCCGAGAGGTGCTGTATACTGCGATTAGAAAATCTTGATATCAAGTAAATTTTTTACACTATGCTTACCAACCGACTCTCGCTTATTGATATATTTTCAGTGTTACTTGAAATTACGTTAGGGTTTGCATTATTATTTTAGAACCGGATGAAGTCATAATGGAGTCAGGAGATGGTCACCAGATCTCTTAATCTGCTCATTATAACACCATCATGTTTGAGCTCAATAGATTTGCCCTGACGAGCACCATCCACTGCTTTGACTGCTCTTTAGTTTCTGTCGTGTAATGGTGGATCTAAGTCTCATTGACCATTATGAAACGGTGAAGAAATTTCTTAGGATTCCGCCTAAAGATATCCAAATACTCCTTTGAAGCATTCACTCGGTAATTCACTTGCTGGTCATTTAAAAGCCGCGGCACCCATATGGCTCAAAGCTTTTTCACACACAGATGTTCATGCAATATATTAAACACACGTTCTGTCAAAATGTTAACAATCTCTGTTATCTCTTAGAGTTTTAACCGACTGTTCCCCAGTACAATATTTTATTTTAGAGACCGTTTCTGGGGTAGTTCCCTCATTTGGTCTTCCACTATGGGAGCGTCATTGCAGCTCTGTCGTCCTCGTTTGACTTCAATAACAAACCAGATAAAAAATATCATTGTTTCATTAAGCAATAATTATATCTACCAGTTAGCAACCTAGAGTTAGATGCTTGTTCTTTTGTTTTTGTTTCACAGCCATTAATAGAGATTGCTCCGAGTGATTTTGCAAAATAGCAAAATACTTCCATTTGAAAGGTGTAAGTCCAACTGATGTTAAATTCGAGCTGGATTCTACTCTGAGAGAGTCTGCTCTTTTATTCACAACTGTAAAATATTGGGTCGCTGAGTTTAGAAGAGGTCGCACGAGCTGCTTAGGTGTAAAATGCAGTGTTTACAACAATTTCAACACAAAAAAGCAGAGTTTTTACGACGATTGGTCACGATGGACGAAACATGGGTCCACCGATTCATCCCTGAGACGAAGGAACAGTTAAAACAATGGATTGAAAAGGGAAAACCGGCTCCAAAGAAGGCGTAGTCGAAATTTGTTAAGCCGGATACTTCTAGGACCAGTCTCGTAGTCAGAAATACCAATGTTAACTGGTAGATATATTGCTTTATGAAACAACTGAACTGATTATTTTTATCAGGTTTGTTATTGGACTTAATTTTACGCCTATACTGGACGCAAAGCAGCGTTACGCACCACCCACCTAGTCAGCAGAAAAGGTCTCGCCGATGTAAAACGTATTTTCAATTTAAAATATATCATAAGGGGTTATTCAGATTGCTCAGGTGCTGAATATCTGCGATTAGAATCATCTTTGCTTAGTTGCGCTCTGGTTATTTAATGTATTAATCATGAAGGTTGAACAACCAAGCGAAGTCCGCCGTGTAAATTGCTAAATTAGTGTAGGTGGAGGTAAACTACCCCTCCTTGCGACGGCCAAGCAAACACGCCTGTGTAATCATGGCATCTGGAATAATATCCTAAGGGCACTGCCGTTCTCAGTACGGACACATAATATGACCGTGCAATAATAATACGTACCTTGCTACCGTACATTACGATACAAGTGCAAATTACCTATTCGCATGTGTAAAAACGTGCGTATAACGTTTTACAGTAGATACTGTCGCACTTGTAAATTCGTATGTAATTGTGACAGTTGTTGACTTCAACACGTCGAACGTGGTTCGCGGGAGGCCCAACCGAGGGCTGAAGGTCAGACCTTCAGCCCTCGGTTGCACGCCGACCAAGGGCGTACGATATTTTGCTGGAAACAACTGTAATTTTCGACTCAAGTTACATTTTTAATATTTTGTACAAAAACTGCTAGTAATATTTTATTATTCTTTATAAAATCGCTTTCATCTCATTTACGATGATTTCGCCAATATCAAAAGTGTGCTCGTAGAGCATGACATTGTTCGGTAGTTGCTTTTAGTAAAGTGATCATCATATCAGCACTTTATCGCCCACTGCTGAGCATAGGCCTCTCTTCTAGTACGCCACTTGTCCCGGTCCTGAGCTAATCGCGTCCAGAAGTGACCCACAATCTTTCGAATGTCGTCCACCCAACGAGCCAATAGCAATGATATCAGGACTTTACAAATAGCCACGATCGATTGCTAGGTGCTGACTAAAGAACGGTTGAACGCGTTTCAAGACTAAGTCTTCAATAGCTTCACACTTCCACGCTAGTTTACTGTATAATAAGCTATCAACATTACACTTTAAACAACATTAATGAACAAATAACAAAATAATATTTTCGAGACGACTTCGCCGTTTTGAAGTTCAATCGGAAATACTTGTTATTTTTTTTGTAGTTTTTACTGAAAAAATTGCGTCGGGCTCAAGACCTTTAATACTAGTAAACTTATTTAGTTCAGCCACCATTGAGGTGCCAATTGGATTGAGCTTTCTGGCGCCCGGCGAAGTGGCAATGTCGTCAAGAAAATAATTATTATGTGATCAAGTTGTTTGAACTTGTTTGTACCAACACAAATACTTTTACTTCTGCGTCCTGCTAAAAAAAACAACCTAATCCAATGGTTTTCACCAATCTTTACTAGGGTCTTGGTTCAGCTAAGAATATCACAGTACTAATTTAATAGCTGTAACGAGAATGACCCATTTTACTACTTATGAACAATTTAAATTGTTTGCAGAGGGATGAGTAAACTCAAGCGGTCAATTGAAATGTATTGTCTCAAACATAATTCAGGATTCGTAGGTATCTTATTCTCCTACTGATGATATTCTCAAAAGTACCTTCCTTAACTTTAACAGATAAAAACCTACTTGAAGGTCAAAATTAAAATATACTTACTACACCGTAATAGGTAATTTACAACGCAGGGAGAGGTACGCGTAGTGAAAGCCTCTTGATTAATCTATTATTATTAAATTACGTATCTTAATTGAGTTGTGAAAAATACTGAAGTTTATATTTGGTTGCTGTATTTGTTCCTTAATAAGTGTGATAAAATGTTGGGTCCGGCGTTAATAAATAAGAAAACATCTTTTTATTTAACTCTCCATAACAATTTTCGCCATATCGCCCTTAATGATTGCACCAAGTCATGCTATTATCTGTCTTCAATATACATATAATTATTTATACATACTCGTATTTAGTTCATACTAGGAACACTTATGAGAACCTTTAATAATCATAAATACAGTAAAAACATTATTCTATTAACCTCATTTTTGTGTTCGTCTTAAATAGTTTTAGATCCAAGTCTTTAAAAACGATCAGGTAACTTGTTGTTAATTGTGATAGACTGATAGACATAATAATGGCGCTTTTAGCTGTAAGTGACAACTTTATAGTACATATGGCCTAGGTATCCTGTGTTTGTATTTATGTAATATATGTAATATTTATATATGTGAAAAAATAACTGAAACTTCATAGATATAGAGACAGGGAAAAGTAAGAATATTATTTTTTATAAAATATTGACGACATGACTCAGTAAGATTAATTGAAAATATGGCTCTAATGCAGCGCTTTTGAACAATAATACATTATGCTTATCATCTGTGCAGTTTTCCCAGATGACTACGCCATATTGTTTAAGCCCTCAGCCTAATATTGATACCCGAGCAACCGGAAATGCCAAAATTGAACCACGAGCGTAACGAGTGGTTCGAAAAGTGCAATCTTGAGCGTTACGTGGGTTTTAAACCCTCGTGGGGATAAACAAATTTTGCCACCAAATGAAACAAATTTCTTCATCAAACCAACGCGAGGGAAACTTAGGTACTGTAAAACTCCAAATAGAATTAAACCAAATCAAATTGAACTGAAAATTTTAACTATTTATCATTCAAAATTATCATTTAAAAGCCAATTCTACCAGCCACTATAAGGGAATCACTCAAAATTTGCAACAAATATCTTTACAAATCTTGTGGATTAAATGCAACTTTTGGAATCTTTCGCTTGCTCGGGTATCAATATTAGCACGTCGAGCGATTAAACAACAACTTTGTCACCTTGTTAAATACTTCAAGAAAGGAAGGAAAGATGTTTTTATCTCGCACCCCAAGGGTTCCGAGCATCATACATTTTTTATAGGACTATACAACGTAAGATGTTTTTTGATCTCGCACCCCAAGGGTTCCGAGCATCATACATTTTTTTTATAGGACTATACAACGTACAGTGCAAAAGTTCATGGCCTAGACTAGATTAAGTGCAACCAGTTTAAATTGACTGCCATATTTTGGTTGTAAGTAGTGTGCAATAAAGCTGTTTATTATTTTTATTACAGCTGCTGCTGATAACGCTTGAAGTTTGAGGAAATATTATCATTCGTGTTAGCATAAGATTTTTTTTTCTACATCAAACCAGTGTCTTTTATGCCACGATTTCTTCGATACTCACGTTATCACAGAAACATAATATACGTAATCATGCTGCAGTGGATTTAACCGGTCATTTCCTTTACCCAATATTGGTCACTGAACTGTCTAGTTAGCAGAAAAAGCTTTTTCTTAATACACTTGGGTATGTATCACGTGATTTTGAGGAGGATGGAAAACAATGTCGATATTCAGAGAGCGTGTTATTCATGATTTTCATAGACTCAAAACTCTTTGTTGAAAATGATGGTGCGCTTGTTGTCATAATAATTTATATAGAATTTTATTCCAGAAACATGAAGTTTGTGCAGCAATTAAGAAATTAATATGTGCTGATAGAACTTTTTACCCTATTTCGACTCGCATGCCGTCCTCATTGCCAAAATGTAACCAACGGATCTGTTCTTCAATAACATCATCCGGATTAGCCGCTCTTCGCACATCGTGCCTATTAGTATCTTCATACTGTACATAAAAAAACGGTACTGGGTTAGTAATTTCACTTTAAAAATAACTTAACACCAACTTTCATACGTTAAAAAGATTTTTTTTTAGGGGATGAAATTTACGAATTGTATACTCAGTTTTCCCGGCTATCAAATTAAGAGAATGCATACGAAGTTCAATATTTATTTGAAATAATATTCGTAAAATCTTTCTACTATTTCTTTCACCTCCTTCGCAAATTAATATTCTGATTTACGTTTAAAAAAATATTCATTTATCATACAAACCTTCACCTCGATTAGGGAATGAATTCACCAAAACGCTATTTTTTTCTTGTAGGTACCTATAGATATTATAAGTAAAGGGTCTTTCTGGGAAGTGTCAAGAACCTCGCTCTTAAAACTAACTTTTTCTCTATAATAACTGCCAACCCCATTATAATCCTCTTCTCATTTAATTTTATAAAATTTCTTCCAAGCGATTGATTACGTCAAGAACATAGTTACTTACTCAGCTTTAACATTTAGTAGTTTCGGTTATGCGTTGATTGTAAGTTGGTTAGCTGAGTCAGTCAGTCACTCAGGCAGGACTTTGCTGTAAACAGTTACATGCTATCTAGTGGTTTTCTTCTACTTACTTCTTGGGTTTCAAATGTAATTCTGTAGTTTTTTACGCCATTATCGTTGCGTCTTCCGTTTATGTCTTTTAGGGGTATCACACGTCGTCGCTTTAATACGCCTATATCATTCATAAAGTAAGGGTTACTGAATACTTGAAAAAATTGAAGTAAACATATTAATATAGTAGTCGACATGTAAGCCATGGTATTTTTCAAAGAAAATGCTCCACGCACCAAGTCGTGGTTTTATTTATCAGTAGGTGGTAAATGAATATACTCGCTTTTACGCATGTCTGCGTCCGTATAGAGCAACTATCTCTATGTACCTACCCAATCGGATCCACACGCGTTTAGCCATTTTTGCGATATTGGGCAACAAACTTTCATACGTGTAGCATGGTAATACGTTAGAAATTTGTTATGCACAAAAGGCAATCTTTAAACGCACCAACTCTCTTACATTTTATATAATAATATAACATCAAATTTATTGTGTAACAATACCAATTCAATTTAGTTTGTACGTTTCTTGTTTTACTACGATGTTACGAAATTCGTTTCCACTAAGTCTTTACTAACAATCTTACAATACAAAACCGCCTATGTGATAGATTGGTACCTGTCCTACCTACATCAATTGACTGGTCTGGGTGCATTATATCCGGTACTGGGTGTATTATATCCGAGTTTCTTGCCGGTCTATATTGGGTTACCCTCCTCCAATTGAGGAGGGATTAAAATTTTCTCGGATTAGAGGTGTAGGGTAGAAGCCGGTAGCTTTATTTGTCGTTCATAAGCGATTTGTAATATGCCTACTTGAATAATAAACTATCTTTATCTTTATGTTCTTTGGCATTTGTACTAGTTCCATGGTTTTCATACATAAACCTAATTAATTTACAGCGTTTCATCGTAACTATAATAAAAGTGCAAAATGTAGTAAGCACCACTAAAAGTGATACCAATCATTTTTAATTATGTTTTGAGTATGGGGCTAGATAAAATTATATGAGTTATTTTAAAGGATCATGTTTAATTTGGTCTACGATTCCATAAGCATGCTACGAGTATATATACGATAAATTTAATCAAGTTTTTACAATCTCATGAATATATTAGATTCCAACGGACACTTCTTGGTACCGATAATAAGTAAAAGAGTAATTAAACCAAGTCAACACAACGAATCAATTACATTTTATAGGTGACATCTATCCAAATCGAGTGGCACTCGATCAGATGGAAATTTACTGTCAATGTCAGAATCAGTTTAAGGTACTCAAGGTGCTAGTGATACACTCTGGCGGCAGAACATTGCAGTAATACTCTCTACTTAGGAAATAATGCAGGTATCATTAGATTTCTTGAAAAAAGCTTAAGTAAACCTTTGTAGTGGATATTTTTTTTATCACACATATTCATGCGTAAGGGTTTCACACGTTAAATGTATAAGGGTTGATTGAGGTCTGCAGCTCTGAGTTGGGGTATGATAGGAGAAGTATGACACAAATTTTCAGCTGACCTCAAACACCTACTCTACTCTAAAATGTCTACCAGCTCTCCTAGGGTTTCACACTTTAAAAGTATAAGGGATGATGAGATCATAACCATCGACCTAAGCTAATATTAGAACTTAAATATTTGAAGTAGTTTTTGTTAAAGGGTTTCAAATAGCCCCACGCGACTGCGTAAATAATAAAAATAAAAATCTAGTACCTAGTTAAATTACAGTACAGATCATAAATACTTGTAAACTATTCGACCAAGGACGTTCATGACGCCTATAGGTACACTAACGTATACAGGGGTTCCTTCGACGTTTAAATTCGCGGTATTTTAGGTCATACCGCACAACTATAAATACGGTACAGACCCCGAAATTAAGGAAAATGTTCACCATGCCATAGAAAACAGAAATTAAATTGACTGAAATGCATGAAATAGCCAAATAATCACATTAAACAATCTATTGTTTAATGGATGGCGTGGATGGTAAGGCCTAGCTTACCATTAAAAAAACACCCTTTTTATTGTGTGGCGTGTCACCAACGGTGAGCGATCGATGGTTACTCTTGTGGATAACATACAATTTTAATTCTTAGTAAACAACAAATCAAGATTGTTATCTTGTCGTGTTAAGGATTAGTTGTTTATACTTTCGTAGAATTAATTGTGCAAGCTAAAGGTAAACAGCGTCATAAATTTTTAAATCATTCCAAGAGATTTTAAACACCACTCTATTACATAAATCTAACTAGTCTTGTACACAACACAAGTAATTAAGTGAAATATTTTGGTCTATATGATCTATGTGGTCATTTTAAGAAGGTAAGATTTGGTTTGTCGCCTTGACATTTCTTATACCATGAATCATAAATTAACTTAAGCACATAATACAGTTTTTTAATACAGGGTTGGGCAAAACAAGTATCGTTGTTTAAATAGGCATATAGGTAATTAAAACGTAACTTCAGATTTCAAAAGTATATTATGTTTTAATTTTACGCGTATACTATTACTTACACAATTTGTTCTTAACTTATAAACATAGGTTTCAAGGTTCAATTTTCATGGCACCGGGTAAGGGCAGCAAACAATAAATAGGTACATTTGAATATTTAAATAATATTATTGTTTTTAACCTTTTTTTAATTGAATTACTACATCTAACTATACCTATAAGTGCGGCTTCTTAGTCCGATGTAGTATGGAGGTATAGTCCTGGCAGAAAACACGAAACTTGGCATGATTTAGATTTGTTTATGGCTTAGATTTAGATTTGTTTATGACACAACATACGATTGCATATTATACAATTACATTCATGTCAATTTATATGAATCTATATTGTGATCGTCAAAAATAAATTCTAAAAATATATCACAATCCAGATAGCATCTATAAAAAAAAAAAATTTTTCACCGGAAAAAGATCGTCAAACCAGAATGTATAGAAAAACAATAATAAAATAAAATAAAATCAACAAGAAACAAAAACAATGCCAAATATGCAAAAATAAATTATACAGTTATGAAAAAAAATCACTAATTGAATATAATGGGTTCTCCAGCAAAAAGTTTCACAATCGACGCTTGAAAATCGTATCGGATGTTTCCGTCCTTATTTCTAAAGGTAATCGCTCATAATAGGTCGGACCGATGACACGCGGGTTATTTGCTGCAAGTGCCATGCGACGTGGAACTGTTCGTAATCGACCAGTAGATCTAATCTAATGTTTATGCCAGATACCTCAACGTGTTTAAACAAAGATAAGTTATTTCTGACATACATAATAATTTCGAATAAATACAATGAGTAGTGCGTCATTAGGTATTTTGTGCGTCACGAAAAGGTCCCTGCATGAATGCCTTGGCTTCACACCCGCTAGCATTCATATCACCTGTTTTTGCATAATGAGCACTCGATTGTGAGCATAGTAAACCGATTTTAATGAAATGTACGAAATAAGGGGTTTCAACTTCCGTAACGCAAACACTGCACTACTCAATCTACTGCACAGTTGGTCGATATGGCACTTCCAGTTAAGATTTGAATCCAACACAAAGTCAAGGAACTTCGTTTCATTTCACAATGGCATAGAGCAGTTTACTACACACGGGGGCACCGTAGTTATCCGTCCATAACGTTTATAAGAATAAATAGAAGTAAAACACGCCGGCAAGTTACCAAAAAGAGCAAAAATGCATGGAACAAGCATTAAAACATTGTATTCATATTTCTTATATATGCCTAATTCGGTGTTTTAGGAATATTTTTAATATTTGACTTTGGCCATTATATATATATGAAAATAATCACAGCTACGCGATACAACTTACTTTTTTACAAATAAATGTATAAGTGCCTACTTTGAAGTGATACTTGTAAAAATAAAGAATAAATTGGACTAAATTGTCCAATAATCCAATAAATTTTATTTAGTGCAAAACACATTACTTACATTGAATTTTAATTTTTTGCAAAAAGCATTATTTTTGTATTAAAAGGCAGATACTTATTTCAAAAATGGATTCCTCGTCCTTACATTATAAGAAAATGATAAACAACTTGCCATAGTTAGACACACGATCTCGTGGCTACCGGGCTAAATCAGCTTTTTTTTACCTAAGGAACAATCGTGCTAAGCGGCATGGCCTGAGAAAAAAGTGCATACTCACTCCGTCGGATACAAATATTATAAGGTAGGCATTATTTGAAAACTGTAAGTCTTACAAATATTTTTCTCAAGACAATATTGTATAGAATTATATGAAGAATATATTATTTCTAGACAGTTTTATAGTAGCTTTCAAAGTTTCCATGAAAATGTATGAACCTACAAATGGAGATATAAAAGTGTGGGGAGAGAGGGAAACAGTAACATCTCGGCGTGTTTCTAGTTCTATTTATTCTTATAAAAGTAAAAGCTATATGCATGCCAAGTTTCGGGCTTTCAGACGGATGGGACCATAGTTGAACCTAAGGAGCCCCACTTTAGAACCTTACCACTCATTTTGCATCCGAAAAATAAAACAAGCCTGTTTCACAATGTCCAAGTAAACTATTGGATAGCTAATAGACAAATAAATGACCTAGCTACCTTTCAGTTGTGAAGGTATTTATTTATCTATCAGTTAAGCTTATTTGAAGATTGTGAAACACCAACGATGTCTTTACTCGTCAGGTAAAATTAAATGGCAAGTAGCTTATTCAGGACTATCGTCCCATATCTTTACCAACCGATGCTAGAATGAATTTAAATTCATGCCCTCAGTGATCGCAATCTTGCTCAGCAGTCAGCATATATCCCCATATCGAAAAGTCTAATGAATTTATGTTTAATGGTTTTCCTTAGTCACCCATTAACCAAGAACGCTATAAAGGGTTCGAAACGTCGTGATGTATTTTATAAATTCATTATACGTCTCCATGGTTCTATTTCATGAATAATTATTGCGGTAACCAAAAACAATATTCGGGCCATTCTAGCCAAGGTATATATAGTCTGCCAAATTAGTTCGACACCAGTCTCGAGTGCGTTTAGCTTTGTGAGATGGGGCATTGTCATGTTAAAAACAAAAATAATCATTTCCATATAATTTTCCGACATGTTTTAGCAAATGACCCTACAATGCGTTCGGAATATGGTAGAAAACTCTACTCTTGATTAATTCTCATATTTTTGACTCCTAGATCAATGAAGGCGATATTGCCCCATACCATGAGTGCACTTTAAAATCGCTGTATGACTAATTTATCCACTGGTACGAGTATGTCAATCAACGAAACGCAATTAACACAATCATTTTATTAATTGTGAATATCTTGCAATTGGAACATCTTTTCATCGGAAAAATAAAGTCATCGCCCTTGTCCCTGCATTTTCTTACTCTAGCTTTTTCAGATCATATCTTATATCCGACTCATTGTAGAAGATAGATAATATCTAATACCTTTAAACGAGCAATTCTTGTATATATATATATATATATAGGTATGTATATATATTTCTGTGATCTCGGAAACGGCTCTAACGATTTCGCTGAAATTTGGTATATGGGGGTATACAATCTATCTAGATTAGTCTTATGTTTGGGAAAACGCGTGTATTCGAGTTTTCATGCGTTTTTCTTTCGACGCAGAATATGGTCGCTAATTTAGTTTTGCGGCCACTGTCCGTCTGGTCCAGCGGGTTAAGACGCGGACTGCTAAACGAGTGTTACGGGTTCGAATCTCGCCCGGTTACTAACTTTTGTTTTTTTTTATATGTTCAAGTTTATATAATAATTGTCAGTTCACATTTTACTTTTTATGTTTATGTAGATTATCACCTATACACCACCATATTACAATAAATAGTTATAACCGAGCAAAACTCGGTCGCCCAGGTACTATACCTGATTCATGAAGGTCCGTTTTTTTATCGCTTAATGGTCCGCGATATGATCTTTACATTGATATCTAAATGTTTCAGCTTCCAGAATATCTCGCATGGGCGAAAATATTATTGTATAAATTTATGAGTACAAAGAGCAGTTCGTGTTTAGAGTCCATTGTTGAAAACACATATAAAAGATATCAAATTATCTAACTGAAGTCTAGAAATCATAAGGCCAAACAAATTATTTAAAAATATTAAAATTGAGTAAAAGAAAAAAATACGCATTAAGTACAGAGTGGGCAAATACGAGTGATACATTTTGTTTTTAAATTTCAATTATATTATGTGCCAAATGTACTAAATATTTTTTCATAAATATATTATTCAGGGTTGGCAATTGTATACGGATGATAATTTCTGCCAAATGTATACCTCTAGGAGGAAGCATTTTTTTTTTCAGATGTTTGTGTTGTTTAAAACACATTGTTTGCTCGATTAATTTTGAGAAACAGTGACAGTGATTGGGACCCAGATTCCAGGCCAAAAGGAATAACGTTGTATAAAGTATGGGACATCTATGTATGAATTTCCAAAGGTGTTTGTTCTTTAATTTTCTAGCTGAGCCTGCTGAGCCAGTATCAAATTCTAGTCTTGTATTAGAAACCGCAAACCGGAGGCGACATAAATACGTTTAGTACGCTATTTAATGTTTGTATATTATCATCTCTATGACCCTAAGTAATTAACTGTACCTACAAATTAGCGACAGTGCCTTATGTGCTCGACACGCACTTTGGGTGTGAGTTTGAAAAAGGATTCTAATATTAATTTTACCCATCTCTATTCAATACTCGCAACATATTTATTAGAACGTGGCGGCCACCATGACAAAGTATTAGTAATACCATCTGAGCGTCCATCTTACGCTCGCTGGTATCATCATATCACAAATTGTCCGAATATTAATAAGTAATTGTGTAAAAGCATACCCGACGGCCACTTTAATAACGACAAGAATATTAACTAATAACCTTACCATGATATTGGACTTGCGAAGAATTTAATGTAACGGGTTCGGCATGTTCTGTGAGTGAAAAGAAAATGTAGGTATCTTAGCAGTCTTTCTACTAGTACTTATAAATGTAAAAATTTGTATGCTTGGATATTTCCATGGCCTTGGATGGTGCAACAGGACAGCACTACAACAAGGCCGACGAGAGTATGATTTTTCGTTTATTCATTCGTTCATTTACTTCATCATTGGTTGGTGCGTACAAAAGATCTTAATATTGTATACTGCACTGAAATAAAAATAAGAAACTAATTAACTAACTCACTAACACTATTAAATATAACATACATAATATATATGGCCGGCCGTATTTATTTCAACGCGAACGAATTCGTAGATAAATGTTTTCCAAAAACTTATCGTAGAACTGTGAAGTCTTAACTGCAAAAAACTGTATTACACTATATTACTGTATTATACTGATTTTACCTGTAACTATGAGCAACTATGACAACTCGTATGTACCAATTCAAACGCCGCGGCATGCATCCTATATAAAATGTTTTAATTTATGTAATTTCAGTATTATTTCAGCACTTACAAAATTTAAAGAACTACCATAATCGTACTCGTAGCTCTAAAAGGATCTCTAAAGGTCAGACACGGAACGAAGAGTATAGTTTTACTAATGGTTTGTGTCCATTAAAACAATGATGGCATTGAAACAAACGATTATTGGGAATTTGTGTTGGTGTAAGCAAGCTGTTATCCTAAAAAATGACTAAAGCTAGCGGTGCAAAGAAAAGTTTCTCCTCGTGGATATTAAAGAGTATGTATTGTTTTGTATAGTATAATATTCTTTTACATAAATGTGAAAATATTAGATGGCGCATCTTAAAGTATATTTATTATTTAAAGAAAACAAAGTTCATGTTGCTAAAATACCCGTGACCAACAAAGCAGTAACCTTACAAGATTCATTGAGACCAATCTTGATAATCGGGCAAGCGTTCGGTTTATTTCCTGTTATCGGATTATACAGCAAGCACGAAGCTAACTTGAGGTAAATTTTGCTCAGTAGATACACCTAACCTACAATTTGTGTTAATAGTGATAACCGTCCAACCCATTTCAAACTCATAAATATTTGATTTTTAGGTTTTACTGGATATCCTGGAAATGCATTTATTCATTGATACTATTGAGCGGGCAAATATGGATGTGCGTAATGTGTTTTAATAAAATGTTTCGCTCGGAAACTACATTGCAGACTACATGTAAGCAATCAACATTTTGTGTTTTTAGTCTGGAACCTAATGTTAGCCGACTTAGCAGGTTATGGAATTGCAGACAACGTCTCACTCAACTACTGTTTCCCGCGTGATTTCCCTTTTTGCTTTTCTATGTATCATTTGTTAGACTACCTATAATATTCTGCGGATCCAAACCATGTACCCTATCTTATCATCGTTGGCTCAGGCGGCCAATGAACATTGTGTTATTTGTCGTTGAAAAGGGACCTATCAACAACAGGATTGTCGATGTTCTTATTTTGTCAAGCACTAATAAGATGACGTTCGTGCTAGAAAAATCTCTAGGTCTATTAATAAGTAACCTAATTTCAATAATCGCCATTGTCATGTGTTATGTCTATTGTTTGTTTGTAACCAGACGTCAATCTACATGTCTTTCCGGTGCGTTTTAGATGCTGTCATTAATGAGAATCTAAACAACCGATTTAAAGAATTGATATAAATATTATTTTAAGACCTATCGTAAAAAATGGCCGAATCTAAATAAAATACGTACCAATCTCTTCTGACCTAAACATTAACGGGATTGAGTAAATTGTTTTAGTTAATATACATTCTCGTACATACATATGGTATAACTAGCTGTTGCCCGCGATTTCTTCCGCGTGGAATCTTATCTTCAACATTTTACATCTTCAAAACGCTGAAATTTGTTTACTTCTCTTTTAAATACCATTTTCATCATCATAATCATCATATCAGCTCTTTATCGCCCACTGCTGAGTATAGGCCCCTCTTCTAGTACGCCACTTGCCCCGGTCCTGAGCTAATCGCATCCAGAAGTGACCGGCAATTTTCCGAATGTCGTCCACCCAACGAGCTAACGGACGCCAGGGGCTTCTTTCATCCGAAATTTTATTCCACCTGCCATCACTCTGCCTAGCAACATGTCCCGCCCAACTCCATTTTAGGTTGGTAATGACGCAACCCACGTCTAGCACTTTGGTGCGACGACGGATCTCGACATTCCTTACTCGATCTCGAAGCTTGATACCGAGCATGGCGCGCTCCATAGCTCTCTGTGCTACACGAATTTTATGCACAGCCTCCTTGGTGAGCGAATACTATTTTACGAAGTTTCCAGTTCCTCGCTTCAAATAAAATTCGAATCTGATACAAACTTTCAACCCCTTTTTAACCCTTTTATGGGATGAATTAAAAAAAAACGCTGAAATAAGTTTTTCCCTTTAATTATAATACCTTCTTACGAAGTTTCGAGATCCTAACTTACTATAAAATTTTGAACCCCAAGATAAATTTTCATCCCCTTTTTAACCCCTTAGGGGTTATATTTTTAATAACATTCAGTTAATGTTCTTATTTTATCTTATATTATGCCTTTATAAGAAGTTGCAAAGAATTTGTAATGTATTCCAAGTTTCAACCCCTTTTTAAGCCTGTTAGGGGATGATTTTTTAAAAACTCTGAAATCACTTTTCTTGTGTTTAAATAATATGCCCATGTGCAGAGTTTCAAGTCCCGCACTCAAAAAAGTTTTTGATACGCATACAAACCTTCACCCCTGTTTCACCACCTTTGGGGATGAATTTGCAAAAACGCTGAAAGTAGTTTTCTTCTATTTAAATAAAATACCTTTTTACAAAGTATAAAGTTCCTAGCTTAAAATAAAACTTGAACCCCTTACTAACTTTCATCCCCTCTTTAACCCCCTTAGGGGTTATTTCTCAAAATCGCTTCCTAGCTCTTGTACACTTTATAAATGTGACCTAGTGTTAAATTTCAACTTTCTAGCATTTGTAGTTTCGGCTCTGCGTTGATTAGTCAATCAGTCAGGACACGTGCATTTATATATACAAGATAGATAGATAAACGGGCGACAATTAGTCGCGCGTTTATGTCTTTTGTAGTGCATTTTTGTCTACTGAGATACTTACCAATTCTCATTAATTATTTAAGTTTTATAGAAAAAAAAAGTATTATTTTAGATTGCTCTTAGAAAAAGTATTGTATATACAATAGTGATATAATCAAGCTCTGTATTATATCACGATTGTATAAAATACTACTACTTTACTATATTAGCGAGACAAAATTAGACGCAATCACTTTACTGTATCTCTATAGACGCTTTAGTTATTCGTAATGATGTACCAGAACTGCCCAGAGACTATACAAACTGAGATACCATATATAGTCGACTTTACTTTGGCAGGTCTTCGCCCGGAAGACCGTTGGCCCACTTGGCCCCCTCGCATAAAAAATGATTGTACCTTCAAATCTATCCCGAAGCAGGGTCGCTCCTCGCAGATTCCCACCCACCCTCCGGCCACCTCTTCTGTAATGTGTTACTCCCCCGCGTCGGTTATAATAATAATTCCACTATATAAGAGTTCCACGCGTACCAAGTCGCGGGAAACAGCTAGTTTATTTATGTCTTTCCATGTCTTTCCCGTATTCGAAACAATGGTGTTTCGGACATTTGGAAGGCGTGCGTGGAGCCGAAGCCAACACGTGGATACCCTTTCGACCTCGCTCTGTGCAAGATAAAAAGTGATATTAAAGATCTCAAGCTCAAAATCAGTCCAAGGGCATAACGGTCTACTATTGTCCGCAAAATGTTGATCTACGTATTTTTTTTCTCATTTGTGAAATGTTGTCTGCTAAAAGAAATTCATGATTATGAAACTCGGCGGATCAGTAGGGTTTTACTATGCCTTAGTTATATACTCTCTAGATACACATTAAGTAGCAGCATAAACGTTGTTGACTCCACAAGACGAATAAAAACTCATAAGTAATCCTGACTTAATCAAAGAATGAAAACTTGATGCACTAGCTCAGTTATTTTATCAAGTTCGTTCAAATTATTATTTGGTAATTTTCTTACAAAATCATTAATTGTTATCTCGAAGTATGGTCAACCGACACACAGTCATGTTGTAAATACCTACTTACTAGTCAAGTTAACACGTTGTATTTGTCTAATTCTGATAATTAAAACAAAAGACAGGGGAACAACCTACTCTCAATATGTAGTGCACATAAAGCATAAAGCATTGAAAACGGGTAAGTTTGTACGGTGATTCTCATAACAACTGACCCTTTGTCATTGCTTTTGAATACAATCATATACATACTTTTTACATGAAGTCTAATAGTTAGCGACAGGTTTTTTTTTCAATGATTTTATTGCAAAATTAGAAAAGTACAAAGTTTAAACCTATTTCAACAATCGAGTATTCGAAGTGACCATCACCTTGCTGTTCACTTATACCCACCTTTGAACACTATTATGGTTATGTATCGCTTCATACAAAAAAAGACCTTACGTCCGTTCCTTTAAGATAACGCCTAACGCCATTTACCGATGACTCAGTAAAATGAAACACTTCGCGATGTAAATGGCAATAGCCCTAAAAAACATTTTATTAATCGCAGTCACATAACTGTTTGAATGTATCTTTTTAGCACCAGCTATCTTCTATGGAACAACATGTATATCTATAGCAACGTTTCTACAAGTATCTTTAAAATGGCCTAAATTAGTCAAGCACGCGATTCAAACAGAAGATCTAGATCCCAACTTTGATACAAGATTGACATCAAAATGTTACATGACTTGTGCCGTTGTTCTCCTCCTAGCCATTAGTAAGTAGATAAATAAATTAATTAAGCAGATTATTATACTGTATCTAATTATGAAAAATATAAATATTTATTTTAATATTTTGATTTGTGTTGCAGGAGTAAGTCATAAGAATATTTAGGCCCAGCATCCTAGTTCTAAGATGGTATCTGCTAAAAAGTAATCACAATTTCGGCTCTGGCCATGATTCCCATCTTTTTTAACGATTTTATCTAGTTTTGATACGACCTTGAGTCTTGTGACTATCTCACGCACACCAATAATCCAATCAGGTTCAGTCGCTAACAGGAGTCGTCTATTTAGGCATCCAGCTCGCAGTTATTGGTACGCCTGAGATGCCTATAAAGGTCAAAACACGATGTATACTATACCAAATTGTGGAAACGGAATCGGCCTCGGTCTATTACTACTTACTGAATATGTATAATTACTGAGACACTCTATGGTTGCTAGGCATTTGCTAAGTCACAATTTAATGGCGTTTAATATTTTAAGATTAATAGTTTTATCTACAGTTGTTTATTTGTTCATCTGTCCCGGACACCGCACACTGCAGGTTAGCCTTGGCTGCGGATATGACGTTTTATGACTGCTTTTTACATGACACGTCTAATTGAAAAATGTAGGGAAGTAATGTATGTTTTTTAAAGAAATTTAAGATTTGGTAATTTGTGTGGAAAAACCATCCTTAGATATTTTATAAATCACCCTCTCCCTTTAGAGTTCAGAAAACTCATTATGTTTTTTGAGACGTATCTTTATTACTGATATTAAAAACAGAATAAAATTTCCAAATTAAGGTTCAATATTGTACTTTCGATATTGTAGAGATGGCGCTAGTAGCCTATGCATTCACATCGACTCTGTGTTATTTATCTTGATAAAAAAAGTAATCCTGCAATAAAAGTGTTAAATTGTGCTCGAAACTATAAAATGGCTAAATTCAAAGGTAAACTGTAAAAATCAGGGCAGAAAATACAAACTTTATCTGAAAACTTGAAAAATAGTGCTGACGTTTCAACGTCTATTTTACCGTACAGTGACTAAGAAAAACAACTAAAATCAGTGATATTTACAAAAACCCACAAAACTAAGTTACAAACAGTGAAGTGCGTGTTTTGTGTATTTATCATAAATTTTGATTTACATAACCTAAAAACAATCACGAAATACGAACAACAACACGCCACTTTTACTTACATTCAAGATCAGCGCCATCTAGCGAGAAGCACCACAACAATTTGATCGAACTATCTACGTCACGTTTCACCTACTCATTACAAGAGGGCGCTAAAAATAAAACTGTCAAATAGGAAGATAATAGCCATTGAAGAACTTAAAAATCTAATTAAAGACCTACAAACTAAATTGCTCGAGCACACTAATGAAATACGCGACATGAAAGAAAGCATCACACAAAACATAAACCAAAATATCGACACAAAGTTTGCGAATGTCCAGTTAAGTTAGAAGTTAAGCAAACAACGCTTGAAAAATCCTTGAGCAAACAGAGTCAGCAGATACAACACCTTGAACGAAAAATTAGAAAAAGAAACCTAATTTTCTTCGGGATTGAGGAAAACGAAAGAAACTATTTTGATTTACAACGAAGTGTACTAGATATTTCAAACCAAAACATGAACTTAAACTATAACGAAAAAAAAATAGAGGAAGTGAGGTGATTTAAAAAAAAAAATAAAGCAATTAAAAAATAAGGCCAACAGTTGTAACCTTTTGTACGATGGGCTTTAAAATTATCATACTGAAAAATAAGAAAAAACTCAACGATACACCATTCTAGTTAATTAATTAGAGCCACAGAGAGCACGACGACTCTACATCCATCATTGCTTCAAAGATTTACAAGTGAAGAAATTTGCAAGAAAATAGAGAGTTTAAAGAAAGGAAAAAGAAGCGGCCCTGACAATATATCCAATGAAATTATTTTAGCAGGAAGATATGTACTAACACCCTATTTGACTTCGCTCTTTAATAGAATACTAGACTCTAGAAAAATACCAATCGAATGGGCAAAATCTTACATTATTTTACTATATAAAAAAGGCGACCCCGCGAACATTGCAAATTATAGACCTATAAGCTTGCAACCATGTCTCTACGAGCTATTTGCCTCAAATATCAACGTATATCTAAAATCACTGACAAATTCCAACCAATAGAACAGGCGGGTTTTCGGAAGTCTCTATCGACAATAGATCATATATACGTCCTAGAAAAAATAATAGAGAAATATGTACAGCATAGGCGCCCGCTGTACTTGGCATTTATAGATTACGCCAAAGCTTTCGATACAATCTCCCACGCAAGTATATGGAAAGCTCTACATGAATGTAATACACCACTGGAAACAATAGAGCTAATACAGGACACCAAAAAAAAAAGCGTTAGCCGAGTAAAACTGGATCGAACCGGCCCCGAAATAGACATTTGTAGAGGCGTACGGCAGGGCGACCCCCTGTCCATGTATGGATTTATAAGTGTTTTACAAATATTAAAGGCAACTACCTTAACAACCTACGTTTTGCCGATGACATAGTGCTGTTCTCAGAGAGTGCATCACAACTTGAAGAAATGACTAGCGAACTTAACTCAGTAAGCCGCGATATCGGTCTAAAACTAAACATCGAAAAAACCAAAATCATGACTAATAGCGCTCAAAAACCCATATTCGTTGACAATCGGCAGTTGGAATATGTTCAGAAATATATATATTTAGGAAAGCAAATATCTTTCTCAAAAGACAGACACCTTGAAGAATTAAGCAAACGGGTGAGCATGACATAAATTCTGGGGCCACAAAGAAGTTTTAAAATCGAATCTGCCCGTAAGGCTAAAAAAGAAAGTCTTAGACTCATGCCTCTTACCTTGTCTCTCATATGGAAGCCAAACTTGGATCTACAACACCCACACAAAAATAAAAATTGTAACATGCCAGAGAGCCATGGAGCGAAGCAAAACCCACTGCAAAAAGCTAAAATGGAGATGGGCCGGACACGTTGCACGCCACGCCAAAGAAAGATAGACTAAAAGAATTTCAACATGGGCTGCCCCCAAAGCCGAAGTGGTTTTGTCATCTCGCATGCAATTTTTTTTATGTTGGTAACTAGGCTACTGATTAACTACATTGGCATGATGCTGAACTGAAGCATATTAAAAAAACATACATTTTTGCGTCAACCTACTGTGAACTGCGCATGTTCGGCCCCCTATTCTCAATTTAATATTCATGGGGATTGAAAAGAACAGAGAGCCGCTTTTGCAGATTTCGTGTTCCGAAATAGCTTGGGATACACACTTGGCTAAATCTGGAGTTCGGATTTGTCATGTCTTCTAGTCTTGTCACTTCTTGTTATGGATAATAAGTTCGTAAAGTCGGAAGCACACTTTCACTCAATATGTCAATATAGTCCTGAGCTCAAGGTGGCAAATGAACGAGTTCACCAACACCTGAATTCGCCACGACGTGGTCTTCTGTATACTGGGTTCGATCTAACCGTTACAAATGTAATCTTCCCGTTTGAGAACTCGATAATGCCTTCTCGTCAATAAAAACTGTATTCATCCAGTCAAAATTTTAATATTGGCGGGCGAAGTAACGTCCGGCTAATTTATGATCCTCTGTCAAGGCAATTTTTTCGAAGGCCGCCTGTGATGTAAATTAATAGAACGTAGGCAATTCCTAATTGTTCTAGGGTGAACATCATATATTTCTGCAAATCGTCTGGTTGACGTAAAGCTATCGAGAATTATTGGCTCCGCATTAATTGGCGTTGGTCTTCGGCTGTTACAAGCGGGCGCTGGTTATTATATCGCCGTACCCAACGATGAACTATGTCTCTACTCACATTTATCGGTCGTATATCTGATAAATCAATATTCCTTCCTGGTGTAAATCCACTATTTGGGTTTTTAATAGTTCACGGTTAGCGGCCAGCATTTTATTTAACAAATTAATTTGACATTTTATACGATTTTCTTGATAGACACATGTTCGTCATTAGTAAATAAAATGATAAGTTTTCGCAAAGAGGTTATCTGTAATGTGGAGTGACATATAATATGTAAATAATACGTATTGACATTTCATTAGGTGTAGGTACTTACTGAAATATAATTTTCGACTTTAATGCATTTCAACGAAATGGGTAGGAAATTAAATTATTTGACTGTACTTAATGGTTCGATAGAATATCTCATTTTATTTGATAAGTAATTTATGTTTTAGGTTTTAAAAAAATGGAATAAGGATTGTTGAATTGAATTGTGCATGTTCAGTAATTTTTTTTTGTTAATTTTAATTAAAGTACTATGCTTTCGATCTTCACTTTAAATGGCCTTTTTTTCCTCTATTTTTTTATAAATAAAGCACTAACACTGTCATTGGAACACGCATTTTTAATTATAAATAAATGTCTTTATTCTGCAACTGTGTATTGGATGCTAATTGTTAGCATTTTTTTCTTAGGTGTATAGTCAATAAGTGCGTGTTGTGTAGTCAAGTACGTAATTACAATGTGGAGCCTCCTTTTATTATGTTCGCTTATGGCTCAAGTGTCACCTACTCACAGTACCTACTCACATTTTGTGACGTCTCACTACTGAGAATTGTTGTAATAATATACACCGTGTTTTTTTTTCGTTTATTTCAAGGGTGCATTCCTGGGCTTAAATTATTTAAGTTTCTCAAAGACACCGGTATTGTTATTAACTCCATTTCGGAGATAATCAATAATTTATTTTTATGTTATAAAGCCCTTACGAGCGTATACACTTGCCTTAGGGCCTGTTTTCATCATATTGAAACAACTGTTTGTAATGCAACAAAAGTGTGTCCGCGTCCTTGCAAATGTGTGTTTTCCAAACAGTTGTAGCCAATATTTTATTCAGTATGGATTATTGACATTGCCCTCTATTTATATACTACAATGTACCTTCTTTGTTAGTGAAAAGTTGAAAACCCCCACTTATTCGAAGTGAAGCAAGATAAGCAGAGAACTAGAGAGCAGTACAGAAATAAACTCTTGGTCCCAAAATGCAATTTACAAATGTATAAAAATAGCCCTCACTACAATTGTATCGTAATTACTAATAAGATCCATCCATTAAACAAGAACCTCGACACGCAGTATTTAAAAACAAGCTAGAACAATTATTAATAGAAAAATGTTATTACTCTGTAAAAGATTTTCTAAATGAAAATAATTTATTATAAACCTAAGTGAATCTTATTTTAACTAATTGGACGGCATAATTTACTAAATTAATTTTAACTGAATTTGTTTTAATTAATGTTTGATTAGATTTATTTTGATATTTATATGTATTTTTGTTTTTTATTGATTTTTGTGTTATTTCTACTTGAATTTAAATTATTTTGTTTTAATTATTTAAATTTAATTAGTTATAAGGCCTGTACCGATAAATAACTGTAAATTTCAAACCCCAGTAATTTTGTTTCTAAGGAGACGACTACGGTATTCTTACCGCGATAAAAAGTCTTATTATTAGGTATATTATATATTCCAATATAAATAATTCTGGTTTTACGCTGTTCGACTTTATACCGGTAAATAGAAGAGATCACTGAAAATTGGGCTTTTCCAAAAAGCAAGAAAATTTGCAACATCCTACATGCCTGATTTCGAAACACTTAAAATTACCTCGAAGTTTCGTGCATTTCATAAGAAGTAACTAATTTAGTATGTTGTCTCTTAAACAGAGGCTTCGAACAAGTGACCCTGGGCCCATCACAAAGATTGCTAATAGAATTTGCGAAAACGAAGCATACCTGTCATAATTATCGTAAAAACTTGGGTAGATATGCAGCTAAAGTGCAAATAACTACGATGAAAGTCAATTCAGTTCTTCGTACGAAGGTTAGGATAACTAAAGTTACAGAAAATGTGTGTTACTTAATTCTAGGCCAAGTCGAAAATCATACAATTTCCTTCGTACAAAAATCGAATTTGGTCATTGACATAGAAATAGGGCTCCAAACGTCCAGCAGTGCCGTTGTCTCAACCATTATGGGATTATGGAAAAGTGTATTAAAAGATAAGAATGAAACAGCCAAAAACATTAATAATGCCAGCAGGTGACGGGCTGATACAGGCAAATATGAAAAACGGGTCCGTAAAAAGCTGCCACTGAATGCGCTAGGAAGAAGCTGCCTACGACTCCTACAGAAAAAATATAAATAAAAAACGGACAAATATCTAAAATAAAAGTCGCTTTTTATTGTAGTTATTCTAAAACCCTTAGTTTGTTCTCAATCGCATCAGTTTTTTTTTCAATTGAAATTACCAGTTTTTTTTTCGGTACACCCCTTAAGTATGTTGTGTGCGTCATGGACTGACATTATTACTTGTTTAACACCTTTTAGATTTTATGTACATGATTTTACAACGAAATAAATGAAATGAATAGTGTTTAGTACGAGTGTGTACATTTGCTACTAAACGTAAATACTATCTCGGACGATTGATATTCGAAATGACATTGATATGTCACAGTTTTCAATTGTTTGGTTGAATTAAATATAATGCCCGTACTACAACAATACGCAACAGCTATATGCAACATATAATTACTTTATATAAAATAAATAAATAATAAAAATGATTTTGTTTTTTTTTTCCCGCCGTGGTATGGGTGAGTAGTAAGAACCCATACCCCGGAGTTAACGGAATTCAATAAAAACACGGTGTATATTTAATGAGTAGTATTCGAAATGGAATTCAATATAATAAATGGCAAAAAGTAAACACAAACGAACGCCTTTGACATTAACCTAGTTAATATTGTAACGCAGTATATCTTATCGAAATACCAATAATTAAACCAATATTGTAACTAAACTTTAATGAACGTACCAGGCTGAAATGTAACAATCGTTAATAGAAACGTGTTTATTTTTTAAAAGTGCGTGATCTGATTACCGACTCATGAAAGATAACTGGGTTTGTTTACACTTTTTGCTAAGTATTTTATTTAGAACTCCATTTTAACACCATAATGATCAAATACTATATATTTTTAGTAGAATACATTCTTTCTCTGCTATATGCGTTGAGGGAAGCCATAGTGTGTTATTCACATACACATACTAGTACGTACGAAGGATTTATGAGAATATCTTATCCGTGGGTGTTTAGCTTTATGCCATATTCCATTCCACTGGGCATAATAACGCAGGTAAGTTATCAAAATGATAGATGGACTTAAATTATTTTCAGATTTAATGGTTACCTGCAAATTCATGAATTTAACGCACCTAATCTTTTTTCAGTTCCTGCATTTTCAAGCAACGTTCATTTGGAACTTCTCTGATCTATTTGTAATTTGTACGAGTTATTACCTTACTTCACGCCTGGATAATGTCAATCGAAAGTTACTAATAGCGCAAGGCAAGGTGAATATAATTAATATTTAATAATAATTACATACTTGAAGTATGCCGAAGACGTAGAAGACCAGTACCCCTAGTGTAAATTTAGTCGATAGCGAAACGTGACGTACGCGTTTGCGTTAAGTCTCATTTTGTATGGGTTTTTAGACAGCGTACCAAGCGGGACGTTTTGGAAAGTCAAAAATCTCATACAAAATGACACTTAACGCAAACGCGTACGTCACGTTTCGCTGTCGAAAATATTTACACTAGGGGTACAGTACTGAAAGATCCTACATTGCGTTAGATGTGCCAGCAACAAAATTAAGCCCAATAGTAACATAAAACATTTCAAAAAAATATATGAACTATCGTTTAAAAAATATGGTTATACGAAAGGTTTCAGTATTATTTTATTAGTAGGTATATAGCTTTTTTAACTGGATCAATTATATAAACGATACTGGCTCAAGAAAATTTTGATTGACGTTTCATGAAAGCAGTACAGATTTGTCATTGTATACATAAGTCCCATGTTTACGACTTATTGTACCATGACATTTTAAAAATAACGTTAAGGATTGAAAACATCAGGCAAGTGTGCAGCGGAAGATCAGTATGGGGTTCCGTATGAGCTACAATGAACTTCACGAATATGTAAGGATTCAATTTTAGCTACGGAATTTCAAAATTGCTGGCATCAAGAAATTGTGCGGTGTTAGAGTAATAAGAATAGGGCGACTGACTAAAATATACATTCTGAAACAGTTCATAACTTAAATTCTGAAATCTAGGTTTTTGACATTAATTGATAGACCGACATTATAATATATGTATAAAGTCGCTGGGACACTAAGGGTTAAAACGTTTTTTCTATAGTGGCCAAATTCCAACCCCCTCAACTCTAAGTTTATGAAGCGAAAATTTTGAAAATATAAGCTAAGTGCGATAATAGGTTTCGAAAAAATCATCTCATTAATAACTTACGAAGTTCTTATTATGTACAGTCAGCAACAAAATTGCAAAATGTCAGTTACTTATGATTCATAAGTTATGAAATTGCCAGAATTCTCCAACAGGTGTAAATTTAGTCAGGCTTTTTTGGCAATTTCAAACGCCAAGGTATCCTTGATGCTAATTTTACATTTATATTTTGCATAGGACAGTACCTAAGTGGGCATATTACAAAATGAAAGATTTTTTTTCTTTATAATTAAAATATTTATTGCTTAAATTACTGTTTGTACACTAACAGTATTTTAAAGTCCGCCTATAAGGGTAATGGGAAGTATTTAGTAACGTGTGTAACCACCCTCGTTGTCAATCACAGACTGCAAACTGTTTCTTATGGAACGCACTATATTTTCACAAACGTCACTCCCATTAAAACTGTCCCAGATATTTTGAAAGTGTGTTTTTAAATTGTGTTTGGTTCTAACTTCCGATGGATCCCAAGCCTGTACCACCAAACCCCATAGATTCTCTATGGGGTTCAAGTCAGGAGATTTTGGTGGTAATTTTATCAAGTATAAGTTAGCTTGACCTTCTATCCACGATTGTACTACAATTGAATTATGGACAGAACTATTGTCTTGAATGAAAGTTATTGGTCCACTACCGAATACCACTGCGGCTGTTGGAACAAGCACGTTTTTTAAAATATCTTTATAATCCACACCTCTCATTCTACCAGTCACTTCCACCAGTTCGCCAGGTCCGCTAGCTGACATCCAGCCCCAGTACCCAACTGATATTTTTCCGCTTCTACGATTAGGAGTAATGTTTCTTTCGTCATATCGTGTACCTATTTCTCTCCATAAACAGAGGCGGCCATCTTTTGCAGAGGTAAACACTTTCTCATCCATGAAAATTGCCTTTTCAAAATTGTAATTCCAATATTTGTTAGCGAAATTGAAACGCAATCTTTTGTGCCTGTCGGTCAGTATTGGTTTCTTGGCCGGAATGCGATATCGGATGCCAGCAGCATGTAGTCGACGGCGGACAGTGTGTGTCGAAACACCATAGCGAATAGCATATGTCAAAGTGGTGACAAAACGGCGATACTGCAGTGGCACCATGGTTCCATTTTTATCGCTTCTCACTATGCCCGTCACTTTCGCACTTACATACTTGTTAGAACGTGACAGGCATGGTGACAAATGATATAGAGCCGACCATCTTAGCCCTACTGGACATCTTCTATCAGAAGACGATCTTGTGCAGTAGTCGTTTTCCTCGGCCTGCCAGTGGAAACATGGTTTACTATTCTTCCTTCCCCTTCCCACCTCTGTACCCACAACTTCGCCGTCTTCCATGAAACACCTAATTCGTCTGATATGTCCTGAATTGAAGCACCTTCCTCTCTTAACGCAACGATACGATGTTTAGTATGATTGTCTATATGTGACATTTTGTTATCATAACAGGTTTAATATACGATTTTAATAAAACCCAAGATAAGATTAAATCGCACTCAGGAATATAGTTTCTCTAGTTTTTTTTTTTTTTTTTTTTAATGGCTATCGCCACGAAGGCATTTGCCAGCATCACATCAATATAGTTCCCCATAAGACGGGATTGCGAATTTAGCACGAAAGTGTTGGACAGATTAAGGAGCAGGGAATAGTTATAATTTTAAATTGTTAATTTTGATAAAATTTGAAAGGATTTGAAACACAGAGGGACCAGGAGTCAAAAGAGAGAGCACATGCGTCGGAAGAGGAATCTTCCGAAAAATGAGACCAGAGTACAAATGAAAATGATTAAGACGGGGACAAATCAGGAAAACACGGTTCAGGGTTCCATCATCCAGGCCACACTCACACAAGGATGCGTCACGACAATGCATCCTAGATAGGTAAACCAGGGAGAGGCAGTGATTCAATCTCACTCGGACAACAGTTGAAGCCGCCCCTCCGCTCAAGAAAATCTTACAAAACGAGGGCTTCCGCCCTATGTCCGGCTGCAACAACCGATACGTAGGAACAGTTGGACACACGAGCGGCCACAACATCAAAGTCAGCTGGAGGAGAAATTTTGATTTTATTGTGTGTAAGAGAGTTCCTGATTAGAAGAGCACAACCAGCGTAACCACCAGGCCTGTCATCACTGATACAAGTGAATCCAGGGACTCTAAAGTTATGATCTGGTTTAAGCCATATTTCCGAAATCGCGATAATGTTAAGATTATACTTATTAATTAAATAAATTAAATCAGCTTTTTTGTTACTGATGCTCCTACTATTCCATTGGAGAATAATTTGGTCCATAATCTAAAGAGGAAACAAGGGATGTAAGAAGAGGGGCAACGTGGGACATCAGATTGTTATTTGGAGAAGAAAATAATTTGGTCAAAGCAGACAGAAGTTTTATAATAGCAGCAAGGGCTTTTTCCCCCTCCGATGAAGAAAAGGGATTATTGAGAGCTGTCCCATTACTAGCCGGTAACGGGTTATCGTTGACCATGGCCCTGTAGGCTTTCTGGTCATAACCGCTTCTATGAGGAGGAGGAGAGCGTGCTCTGGTATAGGTAGTTTTTTTATAAGAGTGTTTGATGGGAGGGGATGCAACTGCTCTAGCATAAGACTTGCCTGCCATAGGATGGAGTTTGTCTGCTTCAATATATGAAATATTTCCCTCAGCCATCGATTTTTTAATATTGCATTGTCTAAGATATTCAGGGCAAGATTTACTCGTTGCTAAGTGGTTAGCTTCCCCTTTACAGTTAATACATCTGGAGTCCTCAATTTGACAAGACTCTCCAAGGTGGTCGCCACTGCAGCGAAAACACCGAGGAGTCGACCGGCATTTGTCTTTAGTATGTCCAAATCTGCAGCAACGGAAGCATTGGGTGGTGGGAAATGTATAAACTTCCACCTTTAATGAGTTATAGCATACAAATACCCTAGGAGGAAGAATTTGGCCATCAAAGGTGAGAATTACCGTCTCCGAGGGGACCCACTTGAAAGAGCCATCTTGGAAGTTTGTTTTTTTGAAGTTGAGTCTACGGGACTTCAATACTCGGCCACAACCCTCTGGAACCTTAACAAAGTTTATTATGTCTTCAGGAGACCAGTCAGTTGGGAGTCCTTTTACTAAGCCCACTCTCGTAACGTTAAATGAGGGTATAAATGCTTTTAGTTTTTTGTTTGTCAAAGTGGGGGATATCAAAAAGTCATTTGCATCCTGATAAGAGTGAAAGTTAATCGACACTCTGTTGCGCCCCAGTCCTTTGATTGAGCCATCGATGACGTTCGGAAACTGTCTTTGATGAAGATGGATAAATTGGCCGAAAGAGACAGGTTGAAGAGAGGCTCCAGGGGATAGGCTATCATATTGAACATGAATGGTAAAAGGACCTGGGTCACTCTGTTCATACCGAGCTCTTTCAGACGTCAAAATCGAGGCAGAAATATTAGGTGTTGTTGCAGCCGAGGATGGAGGGGAGCCCTGTAGGTAAGCTGGAGGAGTTACCTGTGATGAGTCGCCTTGTGAGTTTATCGTTTGACCAAGAGCTAAATCGGACTCTTGGGAGACATCTTGAGCGAGAGGGAGACCTGAGAAAGAGTTTTCCAGAATATTTTCAGAGATCCTACGGTCTAAATTCTTCGCAACAGTCTCACTTAACTGAGTGGTGCGGGAACGGGAGCTGGAACGAGATCTGCTTTTTACGTTACCGCTATATCCTGAGGTTGGGATTAGGGTTTTGGCCTTCAAGTTCGCGTTCAGTCTTGCCTTTCGAGCCAGGGAATCCCGGTTTTGGGAGATTGTAACAAACGCGCCAGGAGATGGAGGAGTTCGACCGGCTATGTTTTTAGACCCTCCCGGGTCACCTGGGGAATGTTTCCCCATTTATTGGGTTTAATTTATTTAATTTTTATTAACAGCTATGGAAGAAAATCTTTATTCCCAATTTCACACCAAAATCTGAACAAATAATTAAATATTTAATATAAAATTTTGAAGAAAACCGCGATTGACGTTCCGCCTAGCTAGCCTTCCAAATTCAAAAATCTTTCTCTAGTTTATTCTATTAACAATAAGCAAAACTGTCAGGAAGAAACAAAAGTTTCCAGTTTCTGACTGAAATTGTTTTTAATTGTTGACAGATGCTAAATAAAAACTTGTAACGAAATAGTTTTGATTACTTTTGACAGATCATCTTATTGCTAACTTAGTTATCCATGTAATTTTGCAATGTTTAGGAAGATATATTAACGATGAGATATATATAGCCTTTTTATTTAATAGTTTTCACTAGTACGTATTTTTGATATTGCTTTATAAATACGTAGCATTACCAGCATTACACCGTTGTGTCAATATCAATTATTCTTCTTCTTCTTCCTCGCGTTGTCCCGGCATTTTGCCACGGCTCATGGGAGCCTGGGGTCCGCTTGACAACTAATCCCAAGATGTGGCGTAATATCAATTATTGAGATAATATTTAAATGCATATTTTTAAATCATTTTTTTTAAATAGCCTACATTGTGTCCCACTGCTGGGCAAAGGCCTCCCCTGTTTTCCACCACTAACAAAGACATATTAATGATGAGATAATATAACATATATTTCATGAATACTTTACTAAGATCGTAATATTGCAAGTACTTTTGTAAATACTTATTTATACACTTGACTGTACAATAACAAACCATATGTACATACATAATACATACACACATATAAATATTCATTTTTCCCAATTTTGCATAGTCGCCTAGATATTATTTAAAATTACGTTCATCAAATGCATAAATACTTATGTTTACACATAATTGGAAGCGAGTCGACCATGTTGGTACTGAGAGATCATCGCGGCGAACTCGTACCGTGTTGCCTACAAGCTTCCAAAAGATGACCATACACCTAGCTTATTAAATACTTGTCCGGTAAAACCGTCCAATTTTGCCCACTTTTAAAAATTCGTTTTTTATAAAAAAAAGGTGTATTATACTTTTTTATGTGCAAATACAGTTTATCTACTCATGGAATTGTGTTGCAATAAAGAAATAGTCCTTATTTTTAAAGAATTTCCAGAAACTGGATTTTTTGTATTAGTTTAAATTACCTTCACTTTCGTAAATAATTGCCCAAGCCCATTATTTGACAAACTATAGCTCTTGGAGCATTCATGTCAGGCCGACAAATTTTTTTGGGAAAAATTGGCCTAAAACAAATAAGTAAAATAGTAATGGATTCGCCTAGAAAGAAGTGGGTTTATTTTACCCGCTAATTTACAATTGTTTTCATTTAACTTGTAGGTTAGAGTTGTAAAATCTGTTTGATAATGTTAGAAAATTAATAAATAATTTTAGCAGTAAGTACAATTTTCATTCTACATAAGTTCAGTTACAGAACTTTTATCTTAGTTATTAGTAACAAAATTTTCATTGCTTTTGCTTCATTTATTTCGATACTGCAGTGAACCCAGACGGCTCCTTGACTTTCACTCTATAATTTGACGTTTGCAATATGTTTTCCTAAAAATAAAAATAAATGGCAATAAAAGATGATAATGTGAATGAAAATAGAAAATTAAACCCAATAAAATAGTTATAAGAGATACCAGAAACTTACTGTACTATTGCAGCTATAAAAATATCAAGCGCGATTTTTATATGGTGCACATAATTACAAATAATTTAAAAAACGGATTATAATTTCGGTATTCATAGTCTTTGATCATATGTACTCTAAGCAATTCATGTGAAATGGAAAAATTACAATCCTAGTCCATTTTAAAACGGCCAAAATTGGCAAATACTTGCGGTTGCGGTTTGAATTGCCCGTCATCATAATTCACGATTTAAGGTACAGAAACCATTTAGTATATAAAAATGTTCTTATACCATTTTTAGTTTAAACATCTTGGATTCGGCAGGAAAAACGTCCACATATCGAATCTCAAAACTTGCATGAAATCTTCCTACTCCCCCAAAGAGCGACATCTAGGATGACTCAAACTCGCCCACTCTTACGATTCCACTCTGGCCGACCGGCTAAGGCAATCACATAAGCAGAGAATCCTGTCCCACCCACTTTCCTTCAGGCGACAGGACGCCCCAGGAGCACTCGGGTACGTGGGGTCGCTAGTCCCCAACAGCTTTCCACAAGCTACCCTGCGTTGACTGATTGCACTGGTAAAAACCAAAGGGCGATGGGGTCGTCATATCCCTACGCCTTCATTATTGTTAGAGGCGTGTAGCTGTTTTTCGTTTGCATTAAAGATATACACCGTGTCCAATATATTTGGATACAACTATGAAATATCATAAAAATAACTACACGATACCAAATGACATGAAAACGAAACAAATAACAAATTATTACAATAACTGTTTTGGAATTACTCCGCCTTTAAGTTTCCGAACCAGCCTTAAACGTTTCTCGAACCCGTCACATGCGGCACGCACTGCTTCCATAGGCATTTCATCCCAAATAAGCTCGATATATTTTTTTAATTGGCCCAAATTTGGTATTTTATAATTATTCAGTTTAGACAGCATATACGACCATACAAAAAAATCCAAACAATTGAGATCCGGAGAGCTGGGAGGCCATTCATTCTTGGGTAAGAAATCGGTTAAGTTTGCCTTACACCAGGCTTGAACGCTGTTTGCGGTATGGGGAGGTGCTCCATCCTGTTGAAAAATGTAATAATCATCTCCAAACATGCGTTGCAAATTAGGAGCAACAACTTTCTCCAGTACTTCGGTTTTGTAATATTCAGCGTTGATTTTAACACCTTTATCGATGAATATCAAAGGAAGTTTGCCCCGCTTACACACTGCTCCCCAAACCATTACTGAGGGGGCACCCTGAAATCTTGGAACGTATTTCTGATTCTCTGGAATATCTGCCATCTTGGCCGCCCACAACCGATCATTTTGAGCATTGTGGGATTGCTCTAAAACAAACAGTTTTTCATCTGAGAAAACGAACTCATCCCCAGCGTGCCACGAAAGTATCGTATTTGATCGCTCGGCCCTCTTCTGCTTAGAAGCCTGGGAAAGTCCATGAACTTTACGTTTCTTGTACGCATAACACCCGAGATCGTGTATCAAAATGTTATGGACACATCCTCTTGAAATATTCAAGTCGGCTGCTAGTTTTCGAACGGAGCGATGGTTTTTACGTCTAATTCGCTCCCTCACAATTTTGACTACCCGATCTGTTCTCGCTGATCGCGGCCGACCCGATCTCCTACGATCTTCCGTTGAGGAGGTCTCTTTGAATCGTTTTAATGTTTTATAAACAAAATCACGTTTGATTCCAAGAGATTTCATCGCTTTGAAAATGTCACTAGGGCACTCGCCATTACAGTATTTGGTAACAATTATTTTACGAAATTGCTTCATCGTGTTTTAACCATGAATGAAATGTAATAGACATTTGACGTTACTGTATCTTGTCTCTGTAAATATATATTTCAATTTTATAAATAGAACTATTTATTTCGAGCTTCAGGTATTTTATACCAGTGCGAAACATATTGTATCCAAACTTATTGGACACGGTGTATAATCTTGAATGTGGTATGTTGCTACGAAACATTGCGCGTTTATCTTAATAAATTCGCTATTTTTTAATAATTATTATTAAGCGTCACGAAATTCTTAGTACAATGTCATATTTCTTCACGAATTAATACAAGAGTTTAATACAGCTTAAGTTCTTACTTAATCAATCAGCAATAGTAGTACCTACTTAGTACTAGGCTTTTGAGGTCCAATTACAGCATTAAGATGATACTAATAATAAGTACTTAACTGCAATCAAAATACGAAGAGTACTACGCGTGGAATTGCAAAATATTGAATACCTACGAATATCGATTAGAAATTATGGAATGCTCCTAAATGCTGATTGGTCCATGGAGAATGCAGGTAGTCACGTGTTTAGGCATTTTGCTCGCACTTAATGGTGCACCTGACATGCTTAGTGACAAATAAAGTCGTAACAAAACATGTCAATCGTAACAAATTGTAAATCAGAATCGCTCGCAAGGATTATTGAATTACGTTATTGTGTGTGCAGTACTTGCCGGCATCATTCTGGCGGAGCGCGCGCGAGGAGTATAGCCGCGTGACGCAGCTTATAAGGAAAGTTGACCAAGTCATAAGTGGAATAGTCTTCATATCTTTTGCAAACAACCTATTCTTCGTGTGCTTGCAACTGTTCAATACTTTAGAGTGAGTATTTTCTTCACTAAGTAAGACAATCTTGATAGTTTGATCTCAAGGGACAACTCATCTACAGAGATATTATGTTATTTAATAGGTCGGGGAAAAAGTTTGTTTACATTTTATATATAAATGACATGACAGTTACAAAGAAAGCTACATACAGTTGATACTGAGTTATTATCATCCTGCAGAATTTTTTAATTTCTCTATTTTTTTCTACAATTCAAGACATTTTTTAACATAGTTTGTTTACATTAAATTATTATACATATAATAGGAGACTTCTGCTCAAAAACCGCGAAAAGTAGTTTCGACAGTTAAAATTATGAAGAGATCGAAACAGGTGGAAATCTGTTGGTGCAACGTCAGGGCTATATGACGGATGCATTAAAAATTCTCAAAGTAGTTTCAAATTTTTGTCCGAGTGGCTGACTATGCGTATGGTATAACGCCATACACGATTAATTAGGTTTCTTTCAGTGAGCTCGTGTGGCACCCAAATATAGGTCGTGTCAAAATCACATGTTAAAATTTATAATGCCTATTTCAGGAATGGAATAAAAGGTACTGGAGCTTGCCGTGCTAGTCGTCTCAAAGGGTATGTGATAATTGTGATATTTATACTACTAAGTTTATTAATGTACGCTACGCGCTACTAGCTTTATGAGGCGCAGGTAGGTTCGCCCGCACATTGAATACTGTTCTCAACTATGCGCTTCTCCAGAATCTTCCTGCCTCGCACAGCGAAACTGGAATGAACTGCCGCATGCGATATTTCCAGACCGTTACGACCTTCACGCATTCAAAAAAAGAGCGTATGCCCATCTTAAATCCGGCAACGCACTTACAATCCCTCTGGTATTGCGGGTGTCCATCGGCGACGGTAATTGCTTACCATTAGGTGATTTGCCTCCTATAACATGAAAATAGCGATTACTTATTGTATTGTATTGCATTTATTTCAAGAAACATGGCTAATCAAAGCTTGAAACATAAAGATTATAATTAAAATACAAACTTAAAATGAATTTATTACCAAAATATTAACTAACTGAAACATGTCAAATATAAAAGAATAAATATTAAGAAATGAAGAATAAATAAATTATGATTTCTAAATAATTTTGAATTAACTAAACTCAATATCTAATGTCATATTGGGGTAAAAAGTACGTTACATGTCCCTTATAAATTAATGAATACCTATAATTAGTATTTAACCCATTTTTGAGACACTGGAGCATGCAATGACAACCCGTGCCTCACAAATGGGGAGTTAAGTCGATCTGCGACGATCGCTAGTAGGGTGCTGCCGCTGGCGCGCACGCGGCGGACTAGTGGCAAATTGTTCACAGAGAGTTATGAGTTCTCGAAGCCCCCCGACGGACGCACTCAGTAGCGCCATATCGTCCGCGTGGGTAATATTGTTAAAGCAAACCTCATTCAATGTGACAACCGACATGGCGTCTACTGAGTACCTCGATAAGCTCATTAATGTACAGATTAAAAAGTGTGGGTGAGCTCAATCCCCCTTGTCTTACGTCACACTCCAAACTGAACTCATCCGAAATGACGTCCCCCCCTCCTTGACGTGGTTGACCTGACTTCCATACCAATATTTAAATATTCGTATAAGCTCTAGTGGTAACTTAATTTTCTCAAGCTGTTCCCATAGCTTGTGGTAGGAAACCAGATCAAATGCCTTCGATAAAACGAGAATGCAGGCGTATACGGGCGTCTTTCGGTCGGTATAATATTTGGCAGCATTGCAACAGCAGGGTCTAAACCCAAACTGATTATCATGCAAAGCGATTTAAATGTTTGTTAAGGAGGCTATCAAATTCTTTAGCGATCACCGTAGCTAATGAGATTGGTCTGTAGTTAGACTTATCTCCAACATCTCCCGTTTTATCCTTAATTATGGGAACTACATTTTACCGTTCTCATCAGCTCAGTCGGCAGGTACGAGGTAGGTACTTATGAAGTGATATATTCGTGCAATTTTTCATACTACTAATATGTCTTAGAACCACTGCTACAAAACCTGCCTTCGTATAAAGAAACCGCATTCAAATCGGTTCACCCATTTAAGAGTTACAGTGCCTCAGACAGACACATACAAACCCTTCTTTATGGGTCGGGGCTTTAAAAAATTGTCGTTAGCCCTTTGACTTTGACATCCGATGTACAATCAGCAAATCTATTAGTTTAGCATTCCTCTAAATAAATATGTGGGCAGGGATGCAAAGTCCGTTAATTACAATTGTGCATTCCTGAACTTAAATGAAGTAACTTTCTCAAAGAGTACTAGAGAGGCGAAATAGTAAAAGAATAATTAAATAATTTCCATTTCTATTACATATTTTATCAATAATATGTTTGAAAGGTTAAGGCAAAATGCGGACCATTATTTATTTAAATTATTGTTTTTTTATTTTCAATTATCTCTTCTTAATTTATTTGGGTCGTTAATTTATTAATTTGTATAAATAGGTTCATAGCTACAAGTACCTGCTGTTTGGAGAAAAGTAAGTCCGTTGTTTTTCCTACCTACTTAGGTAGGAAAAACTATAGACGGCCTGAAGCTTTGCATATTTTTTTCCGCCCTCTGTTTTCGGGGAAACTAGGGGTAGATCGAAATATATATGACACGGCAAGTATGTTTTGTAATCAGGACGACACTGTTTGCCGGTTATGAGGGTCCCGCGTACTTCATCTTCTCTCTGGTGTACCTCATCAGTCGATCTGTAGCGGTTTCACTAATCGCATCACAAGTAAACAGCGCATCTTTGCTGCCTGCCCCAGTTTTGTATGATGTCCCGTCACCGGTGTACTGCATAGAGGTAAAAACTACAATTAAAATAGCATTATGTTTATTTCTCTCACTCTATCTCCATTTATTTAAATATTTTAATATTTTTCAAGGTTCAAAGATTCATTGATCAAGTTAATGCAGATAATGTGGCATTAACCGGACTGCAGTTCTTTACCGTCACTCGTGAGTTGCTATTAACGGTGAGAACATGAGTGAAAAACATAGTATGAATACTATTAAATCAAACGATCTATTCGTTTATAAAGTTTTAAACATTATTTGTTTTAGGTTGCCGGAACAATAGTCACGTATGAGCTAGTAATGTTGCAGCTTACACCTTCAGCTCAAGTACCTACGGCTAATGGGACTATGACATAGAAAATACATGCACATTTTTTTATTTTATTTAGTACCTTGTTTTGTTTTTATTAAAGTTACTTTTGTTTATGTCTCTCTAGATTTTCACTTGTTGTTTCTAGGCTATTAGGGTAAATCAAACATTGCTGTCAAGTGAAACACAGCATTTTCATCACACTAACAGCGAGGACAATATAATATTTTCATCTTTATCAATATCTGCAAATTCCTTGAGAATAGAATGCTGAGTTCCCGTACGTTTTTTATATGTTGTGTATCATGACACAAAATAATAATATATTTGCATGCTGACAATTGTTGCACACAGAGATGGTTAAAATAAGGGATTTTTTCATTCAATATTCCTAAGATGTTCACGACTACTCTCCTAGTTGCTTTAACAGATTCCGTGCAAGAGCGAGCTACGGTGTTACGGGTAAAACCGTATGTAGCGAAAAGCGCCTTCGAACAGAACCCGTCTAGCGGGCCGCTGGCATTGAGTGTGTTATCCAACTTTCCAAAATCGCACAACTGCTCAACTGAGATATTGTTAGTTATCAGTCGCTTCTTCAAACTTTAAATATGCACTATCCCTTACAATAGGGAAGGGTCTTCACTCTCCAACAGGGTGGAATTTCGTAGTACACTTGCGCCACGGACAGATTAGAGCCCGGAAATCGCGCACTGGCATAAAAAAACTCCAGGTTGGATCCACAAACAGTCATCGTATTTATAAAATGTTGACCTTTACCGGCGTCTAGCAAATACTATTTATAAAAAAGGTAACATTGGACTTGACTGACCGCAGTTATTGTCACAAAAGTAGATTTAAAGCATAAATAAAGTATTCAGCCCTCAGAAAAGGTTTAAAAATGTTAAAATTATATGGCACCATTAAATAATAATATGCCAAAAACGCTTTTATTATGCTTTAATTGTACGTACAGTCAAGGTCAAAAATATATATACATCCACACATTGCCACAAAATGTAGCCACCTAAATACTATATACATGGAAGCGTGTAAAACTACAAAAATATGTTTACTAAGAATTTAACATTACTTGGTAAACAGACAAGTGTATTAATATATATCCATATGCACCTCATTAACTTGGATACAACTACAATGTCATAAATATATACCCAAATAGAAATCAAAAATATGTAAACAAACAATATGCAAAAGCTCTATTGTTATCGGCATTTGGATGTATTACCGCTCGACAAACCGCTCTGTCGTATTGCCGTTTTCTGTGATTTAAATACTAAATAGTAACATAATGCAGTTTTTCTATGCGTATAATTTTATTTATTTAAATAAAGTACAGATGACACTGTTGATTTTATTAATACAATAGCTTGTCTCATAATGCTAACAATGTCTGAAGTGTACGCTTGATTAAAGTCCTGGCGTATGCTTGGTGCCTCTAACAATTCCTCCCAGGTCCCTGCAGTGAAATGCTCATCACACACGCGTGTCTGCTGTGGGATGTAAAAATGTACATCACATAGTAAATTTACTCGCACTATATCTGGAATTATCATCAATGATGTGTTGGGGCAACCGTGAAATATACATCCGTGTATATTTTCACATGCTCTCAAAAGAATGAATCCTCCGGTTGGACCACCCTCGGCATCTTGGTTGAACATTGGGAACATTATTTGCTTTAAATATATGTATTTACTCAAACATTGAATCCTAGTTGTTTATAATGATGCTGTCACTTATTTTATCAATGGGTACTTCAGTATAAAATGACCAGTAGGTATGTCATTATTCATTATGATAATAAGCCAAGAGGTTTAATATCTTTTTGATATAGTTTAAGCTCTAACAAAAGTGTTTGTTTCCTCTATTATCAAGATATGTAATCAGCCAGACAATTGGTTCAAAGGAGATATTATAACAATGCATATACTAACTATTTCTATTTAAAGTCTTTAGCCGTGAAATATTCAATTTCAGTAATGTGACATATCGAATTCATGTTCTATTTGACTCTCAGTTTGCGTAGTTTATCACTCCTTAAAAATGTATCGCATAAATGATCATACAAAACATAGGATTGTTGCTTTATTTGACGAAGGAGTATCCGTCTCTGATATTGCTGACGAACTGGGCATCACGGTAAGAAACATTAGATATAAGTAGCAATTGCAGTTTTTCCTTGGCTATTTTTTGAAATACATTTTGAAATGTTTCAGAGAAAAACAGTTTATTTATGGAAAAATAGATGGGAAATTGAAGGCGAGGTTAAAAAGCATGTGTCGTTTGGCCGACCAAAAAAAACCTCCGCTGCCCAAGACCAACAATTATTGGAGGATGTACGATACAGACGATTCGTCAATACAAGCACATATGCTGCTTTATACAATGTGTCTGCAAATACAATACGACGCCGTCTGCATGATGCTGGTCTTCATTGCAGAGTACCTGCCAGAAAGCCACAGTTAACTGACAGGCATAAGAGATTGAGGCTTGCTTTTGCTAGACGCTATTTAAACTATGATTTTAGTGATGTTCTTTTTCTGGACGAGAAAGTGTTTACATCTGCAGCTGATGGCCGCCTCAGATTATGGCGTGTTAACCACAGCCGGTATGAAGAGGGTAACGTTCTGCCTAATCGTAGAAGTGGTCGCATTTCTGTGGGCTACTGGGGATGGATGTGTGCGAGCGGCCCGGGAGAACTTGTGGAAATAACGGGGCGGTTAAATAGCCACGGATATAAGGACATATTAGAGGAGGTACTTATTCCAACAGCACATACCTGCTTTGGAAATAGAGTTATCAAATTCGTTCAGGATAATTCATCCATTCATAACGCTAGAATAGTCCAGCAGTAGATTGATGCCCAAGAAAGGCTTCAATTGATAAAGAATATAAAGATGCCTCCAAAAAGTCCAGATATTAACCCTATCGAAAATTTGTGGGGCCTTATGGTACAAAACTGGGACTCGTCTGTAGTGAGAACGACTCAAAATTTAAAAAATCACGTCCAAGAGATATGGAATTCGTTTGTAGGCACGGAAATTTGTTCAAACATGGTAAACTCGATGCATGACCGACTGGATGCAGTCATCGCAGCCGAGGGTGGATACACTCGATATTAAGTAATTGTGAAATTGTTTTAATGCATTAAGTTATGTGATACTGATACGCAATATTTATTTAAATGGTTTGAAGATGTTTTTGTTTTTCCTCAAGTGTACTTAGCTATTTACTGTAATAGTTTTCGTTGAGCGATAATAAAAAATACAAGATATGTTCGCACATTTCTTTTAATATAGGTAACAAAAGTTAGTTTGTTACAACTAAATATAGGATTTTTCAAACAGTATGGGGTACGGTGACAGATTCCATTTCAATACTATTATTACTATTTTAAAACACGACGACGACGACGGGTAGACATTCTGTCATCTCTCACCGCAACAATGCTGTTTGAAAAGTAAATATCGATACCTCCTAAGTATACTGGTGCAAGTGACATTTTTGAGATTTTTTGTTTTTAACAGTTTTGTGATTAATATGTCTATATCTACCCACTACAAAAATTTGGTACGGATATTCCTAATAGTTTCAGAAATAAAGTGACGTATATCAACGCATCTAACACAGCTTTGCTAAATGGTACGACGTATACAGGTGTAAGGCACTTGCGTCACTTTACGCGGCACCGATATTGCGACGAGGTGGGGGAAGTCGAGTGTAACTGGCAGTTGCCTCAGTATGAACGCTAGCCGTCGCTGCGTGCGGACCGTTTAAACTGTATTATATAACGTGCCATACGTCCAATACGCAGTCTACGTACATTAGATTTTAATAAATATGTTAAGTTTGCATTACTTAAATGATATTTAATTGCTGATAAATAATAACATTGTAAAATGAAGCGGACACGCGGAAGAAATCTCGTTTCAATGGTTTTAAATGAAACAAGAGATCGTGATTCTAGCGGTAAGTATTTAAAAAAGCTTACAATATATCTGTTAACACAAATTTATATTGCAATATCCTGTACAAAACGGCTTTATAAGATTTTTGTTAGTTGTATCAGTATACGGGTACAAAATTCTTAAGTGTAAATTGTTACTGAACTGCGTATATTGATATAAGTGATGCTTATTCTGCAATATTTTTTTTATTTCAGAATCGCCGCTACCTCCAGGAGCAGAGACTTTACGTGATGAAATTGAGTTTCTAGATAAAATAGATTTAGATTCCATAGAATCGGAACCGTTTTCAGAAACTGTTCTCTTCAGTAATACTTCACTGCAGCAAAGTTGTGGTTCGCCAAATTCTGTGGAGCATCAAATAATTTCTGTCGTTCAAATAAGTTAAATACAAGGCAAGTTTTAAAGACCACGCGAAAAACATGTCAGCAAAAAGGAAACTCGCAAGAATTTGAAGACTGGGATGAAAGTTCAATTTTGCCTATTGATTATACAAACTCACCAATATCAGACCTAAATATGACTCAAGAATCAATACAATGCTTGACCCCGATGCCATTAAATTTAAGAGATTTTTCTCCAACAGGCTCCGATACATGTTTGGACTTTGGAAATGATAATTCGCCCTTCCCTAGTGATTACACTGGCTCACCATTAAGCACACCAGGTAATCGTAAACGAAAATCTCAAAAGAAAAAAGACTTAGGTAACTTGCGAGAAACTTATCAAGATATGTGGATTGACGAAAAACGGAAGTACAATGTTAATCGCGGCTTAAAATATACGAGTAGAAATGGTAAAATTAAATTAGAAAAACAAATCAAACCACCCTGCCCCCCGACGTGTAAAAAGAAGTGCACGGTTCATCTAACCCAATCGGAACGGGAAAAAATATTTAATATGTTTTGGAAGATAGGCAATCATACAAGACAATGGGACTTTATCGCTAAATATGCAAAACGAGAAAAGGTAAATAGAACAACTAAATCTGACTCCATGAGAACTTGCACTGTTAAATATTTTTTTCCAAAAAAGAACGAAGATACTGGTGATATTGCTGCCATACCCGTGTGCAAGTTAATGTTCCTAAATACACTGGCTATTAGCTATAACTTCCTAAAAACTGCCTTGGATAAGTTTTATCAAGGAAATGGTTCTATCGAACCCGATCGTAGAGGCAAGCATAATAATCACCCGAAAACTATACAGCCAGATGTTATTAAGAGTGTTTGCGATCATGTAAACTCTTTAGCTCCCGTCGAAAGTCATTTAGTCAGAAAACGATCAGATAAACTGTACCTTGACGGCAGTTTAACTTATAGTAAACTGTTCAATTTGTATATAGAGTGGTTTGACTACACCAAGTATGAAGAAAAAGCTTTAAACGTCAGGCAGTACCGTGATATCGTGAACAAAAATTTCAAATTATCGTTTCACATACCAAAAAAAGATAAGTGTGATACTTGCCACATTTATGAGAACCTTGAAGAACCGTCTGTAAAAGAACAATCAGAGCAAGCGTTGCATTTAGATGAAAAGGATAGGGCAAGAGATTTAAAGAAAAGCGACAAAGAGACAGCTACACAAAATAAAGAAATACTTACCGTTGTATTTGATCTGCAGAAAACCTTAAGTACTCCGCACGGTAACATAAGCGTATTTTACTACAAGAGAAAACTTAATGTTTTTAATTTCTCAACCTTTGACATGGGTTCACTTGAAGGCCGGTGTTACTGTTGGAATGAACAAATAGCTAAAAGAGGTGCTAACGAAATTGCTAGCAATGTTCTGCATTTAATTCAATCTAAAATCCCAGATAATATAAAAGAATTCAGGTTCTGGTCTGACAACTGCGGAGGGCAAAACCGCAACCGAATTGTTTTTCTCATGTACATGTACGCATGCTGGAAATATAATATTTCAATAGTACATCGCTTTATGGTAGTTGGGCATACCCAAAATGAAGGTGACAGCATGCATGCTTTGATTGAAAGGAAAACAAAAAACATTAATATATACACGCCTGAGCAATGGTACATGGCTATGCGTATGGCGAAAACAGAGAAACCGTACGAAGTTATAGAAGTGTCCCAAGACTCGATATTTGATTTCAAGGCTTGTCTGAAGCTATTCAGTAATTGGAAAAAAGGGACAAACAAGCAAACCGTTATGTGGAGCCAAATGTGTGAAATATTTATATCACACGAGGAGCCTTTCAAGATAAACTACAAATACACATTTGAACAGGAATACGAATCCATTGAATGTGCTTCCATTAAACAGACAAGGAGCCGATTAAGTGAGCTTGAAGTTGGGCTGAATAATATTACTGTAGCTTACCAGGCACCATTGCCAATTGATAAACAAAAATTGAAAGATCTTAATGATCTTTGTAAGACTGGTACAATACCTGCTAAATACCACGAATTTTATCACAAATTAGTGTAAGTTATAACACTATCCCATGAAAAAAAAATGTGATAAAGTACTGTATTTTCTATTGGGATTGAGTAAAACGGTGTTAAATCTTGTTTTATTAAATATGCAATGTTATCAATGTTTCTTTGTAGAAGGAGTTTATTTTGTTACTGCTTTTTTGCTGATTTTATATAAGATTGAGATATAAGATCTTTAATTATAATTATCGGTCGAAGTGATTTTAGTTGTGCCATGTTATTATTTAAAATAAATGACTGATTTGTCTGCCTACATATTTAAGTTAAAAAACTAAACTTTATGTTTGTTTAATTAAATAAGAAATATTAGCAATATTTAAATAGAGGAAGTGTTTTTAAAGAGACATTTAATGTTTTATTACTATATATTGTTTCAAAAAAGATTCAAGTGATCTCAGTTGTATTATGTTAATATTAAGTTCAATTACGTAGTTAAACAAATAAGGGACCAAAGTTAAATGTAACTTATTGCGATCCTAGATCATACTTTTGTAATAGTATAGTAAGAATATGTTATTACAAAGCTCGCCTTAAAATGTGATGATTATATGTTTTTTATTTGCTTAAGTAACAATAGAGGTAAGAATCTTGACACAAGACTGATCGAGTGATCAAAAAGGCTGAAATTACTATTAAACTACCTTTGTAATCTTTTTTTATAATAAAAAATTTAATTAGATATACACGTGCATTTTTTTATATATTTTTTTCTATTTTATATATGGTACTGTTAAAACATTACTAGCGGTATAGTGATACAAGTGAAATATTAATTTTAGCGTATATTGATGCAAGTGCAAACAAAGTTCATAAATCGATATATTAAAGTAAATAAGAAGTAAAAGAACATCTACTTTATTTTTCATTGCAAACTAAAACAATATTTTTTGATCGAACTATTTAGATACAGTATCAAAATATCGTTAAATCATCAATCCACATACTACGACGTATACTGTCACAAGTGGTAACTAGCTCAGTATACCACACAACTACAACATGTAAAATACGCGTATACTAGTGTATTTGCAATTTTCTCAAAAACTATTAGTAATTTCTAAATTCCATGAATACAGATAAAATCTAAATATATTTTTTGGAACCAATCCAAAATTTTGAAAAATTATATTTAAAAATCACAAAGTTACAGATGTTGCAACCTTTGAACGGCTCTCCTGTAAAATTATGATTCTGCACTTGTACCAGTATACGTAGGAGGTATCGATATATAAAGGTAATTTGGACAGTCAGCGTCAGATACTTTGTAGCAGTCAATATCACCAAATACTTGGAAAAAAAACGTCAAATAAAAATAAAATAAAATAAACGTCAATCATAACGTCATGCTTCAAAATCTTCAAATGAATGAAGTAAAACGATATCGTAGACAACAGTAAAAATGATTATTGATTCTCTTTATTCGCTATGTTTGAATAGAATTATAAATAATCTAAAGGATAAGACCCAGGTGATTTCTTGGAAAATGTTAAAAAAAGAGGTTTTTGAGCTCCCTCTACCTACTTCGATATTATGTAATATTTTGTTAGAAGTGCTCCTACAATCACCAGTGTGGGTCAATCTTGACGAGGAAGAAATTTCATTTTTAGGGGCATGCCTGGACTGCGGCCACATTGTTTCTTTTGATGGCAACGACGGTGATTATGACGACGTAATAAAAGTCATCTATCTATTTTGTGAACTATGTGCCGGTCCCTGCTTCATACAATGTCCGCATTCGCCATACCATTGTAGTTGCGTGGAAGAAAATGCAAGAGAGCTTTCACCGATAGAATGATTTGATTGTTTTATTTCCTTTCATTTAGCTTAAGCAAGGTGTACCTAACTCAATGACTTTATAGCCTGAAAACATGTCTCACTCAAGAAGGATATATGCCAATATGACATTAAATACTTACGAAATTAAGTCTTTTTTGGTTTAACGTCAACTTGATATAGATACCGTCCGCGTCATATACTTGGCAGCATAATGCCAGCATTCAAAGTAGTCAAATAGTTCGGTACACCATATAAATTCAATGGTGTATCGAATTATTTGACTACGTTTAATTTAATCCCATTTTTACCCCTTGGGTACAGAACCCTAAAAACGTTTCAACATAAACCCATTGACACATTTCAAGGCTTTTTTCAGTTAAAATACTCGCTTTTTCTCAAATTTTATTTATACCCATTGATTTGGGTAAAAAAGGTAAATACCGGGTATATAAGGTAAATTCCCGATATTTTTCCTCCCAATTTACCCGCCGCCCATCTCTAGGCGGGACTATAAGAATTTTTTTTTTTTTTAATTTTATTTATAAGAATTGTCTTATTGTTAGCAGCGTCACTGCTTAATACTAATAAAAAAAATAAAACATCAATATATATATTTAAAATAATTTGATTTGTTCTCTCGTTGTGTATAAAATCTGTTAAACACGTAATCCAATAATGACGTGACAGGTCAAAATATGAGAAACATATACAATGACAAGTCTGCACTGTTTTCGTGAATTGTCAAAGCAGTATATTCAAATTTAGTTCGTGTGATAAGACCGTAAAGTTGATTTTCGCACGTTTATATTTTGTATACATATTTCTCTAGTAGTTAACGAATCTATATTTAATGACATAAATATAAGTACAATATATTGCATCATTTGCAAGATACTGATTATGTAATTTTCATGTGATACAAGTTTTTGAACTTGCCTTATATACATATTTATGTGGCGATTAAAGTTTGCATATTTATTAGTATTTGAATGAGTACATATCTTTTGAACTTTTTATGATTACCTATTTTTTTTCACATAACTTGCATATATATCTTTGACCTTGACTGTACAGCGGCCAGTAAAGCCGAATTTTACGTTTACAAGTCTCAAATAGAAGTACTAGCTGACCAATTTTATACGTATAAAGCTAAAATGAAAAAATAGTAAATACTCACGCGAGCAAAGCGCTGATGCATGGAGGTTGTCCGTCTTGAATATTTACTAGTATCTACCTTTACGGTCTACATACATACCTACTTATATTAATTTTCACGAGATGCATCGATGGGTATGCCACCAACGCTTGAGAAGTAAGGAACATCATTAAAGAGAAAGGGGACGGCCGCTTCTCCATACACACGTAGTCCACATTTTCCTCTCTAGATATTGACATTATGGAAAATATTTTTACATAATTTGATGTACAGTCAGCTGCAGAGTGAGGAGACCTCCCTGCATAGAAATATAGAAATTTAGTTTGCAGGGGCGGGGGGGACGGTGGGTCATTTCTCTCTGCAGCTGACTGTACATTAACAAACGTAGAGGCACACGAGATTATTTAACTTGATAAAAGAAAATCTGCCTGTTTACATACAATCCTATAAGTGTGATTTCGAAATTGCCCCGATCAATGCCGTCAAGTCTACTTTTCCAGATGTTAAATTATCTGGATGTTATCAACACTTCAACAAAGCCGTCTGGCAGAAGGCAAAAAAAATTAAAATAGCAAAGATCCGAAGACCTACAAGTGATGATAGGAGTGCAAGAAATATTGTAAGAATTTGCTCTAATTTTGTTTTACTTCCACCCACTTCTATGTCACAAGCATGGTTTGCCATACAAAATGCTGCACCGACTACAACGAAAATGAAGTTTTCATCTCTCCTGTTCGGAAAGTGTGATTTTCATGGAAAATAGCTTTTTCACGTCAGCAGCTGGAACAAGGGTAATTTGCTGCTTAAAAACAGTGAGACAAAATAACATTCAAGTGACCTTCATATTCGAATGTCATTTCAACGTGCGGGGCCTAATACAAGTTCGAAGTATTTGGATTATATTGTCTTTGTTCCTTTCACGTCATTTCAAAAAGAAAGAGACAAAAAAGTGCATACGTAATTCAACGATATATTGACGGTTTATAATAGACCCCCGAAATAAGTCAGACCGCATCGGTCCAAAACACCCTACGAGTCTTCATTCGTAATAATTTATTAATGAAATAAAAGTTTAAAATTTAATAAAAATACCATATTTTACGTATTTTATTATTCAAATTTACGCAATTGTTACGCAGTAAATAATTCTACTTAACGACTTTTAACGATCTCTACTATAGTTGACAAATAGTAGTATCCGCAATTCGGACCGTATCTTACAAACTTTTTTTTAACAAAAAAAGTTGACGATTGAAGTATCAATAATTGATGTTCGTTAATTCATTATTTTCGTATCATTTTATTGAAATTTCTTTCGTTTTGTTTTATTGCGGTAATTAATTAATATAGTTAATTGTTATATAATTAAGTTAATTGTTAGAATACCTTCAGAAAACATGAGTGAAATAGTGATGAAGACGGATTACATTTTTTCAGGTTGTATTTTTTGATGGCTGACTGACGTGAAAATTTTTGTGTACTACACGAGATCAAAGTTATTTACATCTCGTGCGCTTTTGAGTCCCTTACTACGCTCAAGATTCTAAATTAGATTTCAGTTTGTAGTACGTAGAGAATTTACAAAGTTGGTAGAAAAGTACGAAGCTCTGAGACCAGAAAACACTAACACGGACCGATATTTTTTAAATTACCAACCGATATTTTTTAAAACAAGTAATTGGAAAAAACAAGTTTGCGAATATGCCACGAGAAATTGCTTTATTCCTGAATTTGCTGAATGCAGAATTGTACACAGGACACTGTTTTCGCCGGACTTCCGCCACCCTACTCGCCGATTCTGGAGCTAGCATATCAACCCTGAAACGGCATGGTGGTTGTAAGTCGAGTACCGTCGCCGAGGGATACGTGGACGGCTCCGTCGAAAATAAATCTAAAATAGCGTCAAAAATAACCGAATCAATAAATATCGAAAGATGTGTATCTCCCCAACCTGGTACGTCCAAAGATCCGGATCCAGTCCCTCATTTTTCGAGACAAAATAGTCAGTTTGACGAGCAAAATGTGCCTGCATCTCTCAACATACACGAGACTCAGGTGTCTCAGAAAATTTCTAATATAAATATGCCTGGCAAAACTATTAATTTGTCTATTTCGAATTGTTCAAATTTCTCTGTACATTTAACTAATTTCATTTCATTGTTGTTATGTCGATTACCTATAGCTGTATGTATCTGTTAATAATTTGTTCTAAAGAAATATATCACACACACTTCACAGATGTATAATAAAATTAACAAAGTTCTCAACATCTATCCAATGCAACGGATAAATTGTAAAAGGAAAATCACAGAATGGTTACTGACACTTACCTATGATGAGACTGAATCGCTTCATAAGCCTTAAATGCTAAACATGCATGCACACGCAAACCCACATACACACATACACAGTACACACACACACACACACACACACACACACACACACACACACACACACACACACACACACACACACACAAACTTACAGGTTTAGCCTAGTCTTAAAGTTAATACAATAGAATTAGGATTAAGTAAGTAAATAAATTAGGTTTTATTGTAATTATACTTATGATTGTAAATTATAATTTGAATATTGATTGTAATTACATGTTATACTTAGTATAATAAATTTAGTTAAAATTGAATTGAAATGAAATGTATCATAATTAAGTATATTTTTCTTTGAATAGTTACAACAAATTTCATAAAATGGTTTTGTAATAATATTTATATAAATAAGCTATATATAGTTAGCTAGATATAGTTAAACTAGCAAAATGTACCTTATAAAATAATAAGTCAACTGAGATAAACCCGAAAAACTCCGTCAGGAAGGAGCTGTACCTCCTAACACAAGTATTGCTATACTTACCAGGAGGTATCCATTACCAATATTGTTTAAATTCTAATAGATACCAAATAAACTATTTTGATTTTGATTTTTTTTTTTGATATCAATAATAAACCTACATTTTTTGTTTGAATTTGCTCATAGTCTAAATGAAAAGTAGATCGTTTAACTCGGGTAAAAGTAACCATCTCACCCGAGATATGGTTCACTTTCCACCCTTGGTTAACAATCTACTATTTTTAAATACTTTAAGGATACATGGTATAACAGCAACCACAGTTTGATACGTTGTGCAGGAGACACTCATCGCACTACAAACAGTTGTGAGGGTTACCACAGTCGAATTCAAGATTACCTCTAAATCCAAACTGGTACTTGGTGTTTAACACACTTATAAAAGAAATGCAACATTACGACAGGAAAATCGAACGGTATATGTTGTTCGTGCCTTTTAAAAAGAACAGGCGTATAAGAGATATCCTTTTTGATAAAAAATACTTATATTTATTGAAAAAGCTGGAAAGAAAAACCACCTATAAATTTCCTCAGAAAAATATTTTTTATAAAATTGAAACTAGGTTTTAAGAAGTGAACAAGATATGTAAGTGTGTTTAATTTGTTACCCCCTTATTCTTAAACGTATGAGGGTGGATTGAAAAATTCGCGGCTCGGCCAATTAAAAAAAAAACTTTTTTCTTTTTTCTGCCGCCATTTTGAACTGTCATTATTCAACTATTTTCCCGCGAAATTTCAATTGGCGTCTATATTTAAAAGCAATTTTACGGCATATTTAAAGTTACGTGTCGGTAGATATCGTGAAAATGGAGAAATTAGAGCAGCGTGCTGTGATAAAATAATGCATTAAGTTATGTGATACTGATACGCAATATTTATTTAAATGGTTTGAAGATGTTTTTGTTTTTCCTCAAGTGTACTTAGCTATTTACTGTAATAGTTTTCGTTGAGCGATAATAAAAAATACAAGATATGTTCGCACATTTCTTTTAATATAGGTAACAAAAGTTAGTTTGTTACAACTAAATATAGGATTTTTCAAACAGTATGGGGTACGGTGACAGATTCCATTTCAATACTATTATTACTATTTTAAAACACGACGACGACGACGGGTAGACATTCTGTCATCTCTCACCGCAACAATGCTGTTTGAAAAGTAAATATATAAAGGTAATTTGGACAGTCAGCGTCAGATACTTTGTAGCAGTCAATATCACCAAATACTTGGAAAAAAAACGTCAAATAAAAATAAAATAAAATAAACGTCAATCATAACGTCATGCTTCAAAATCTTCAAATGAATGAAGTAAAACGATATCGTAGACAACAGTAAAAATGATTATTGATTCTCTTTATTCGCTATGTTTGAATAGAATTATAAATAATCTAAAGGATAAGACCCAGGTGATTTCTTGGAAAATGTTAAAAAAAGAGGTTTTTGAGCTCCCTCTACCTACTTCGATATTATGTAATATTTTGTTAGAAGTGCTCCTACAATCACCAGTGTGGGTCAATCTTGACGAGGAAGAAATTTCATTTTTAGGGGCATGCCTGGACTGCGGCCACATTGTTTCTTTTGATGGCAACGACGGTGATTATGACGACGTAATAAAAGTCATCTATCTATTTTGTGAACTATGTGCCGGTCCCTGCTTCATACAATGTCCGCATTCGCCATACCATTGTAGTTGCGTGGAAGAAAATGCAAGAGAGCTTTCACCGATAGAATGATTTGATTGTTTTATTTCCTTTCATTTAGCTTAAGCAAGGTGTACCTAACTCAATGACTTTATAGCCTGAAAACATGTCTCACTCAAGAAGGATATATGCCAATATGACATTAAATACTTACGAAATTAAGTCTTTTTTGGTTTAACGTCAACTTGATATAGATACCGTCCGCGTCATATACTTGGCAGCATAATGCCAGCATTCAAAGTAGTCAAATAGTTCGGTACACCATATAAATTCAATGGTGTATCGAATTATTTGACTACGTTTAATTTAATCCCATTTTTACCCCTTGGGTACAGAACCCTAAAAACGTTTCAACATAAACCCATTGACACATTTCAAGGCTTTTTTCAGTTAAAATACTCGCTTTTTTCTCAAATTTTATTTATACCCATTGATTTGGGTAAAAAAGGTAAATACCGGGTATATAAGGTAAATTCCCGATATTTTTCCTCCCAATTTACCCGCCGCCCATCTCTAGGCGGGACTATAAGAATTTTTTTTTTTTTTAATTTTATTTATAAGAATTGTCTTATTGTTAGCAGCGTCACTGCTTAATACTAATAAAAAAAATAAAACATCAATATATATATTTAAAATAATTTGATTTGTTCTCTCGTTGTGTATAAAATCTGTTAAACACGTAATCCAATAATGACGTGACAGGTCAAAATATGAGAAACATATACAATGACAAGTCTGCACTGTTTTCGTGAATTGTCAAAGCAGTATATTCAAATTTAGTTCGTGTGATAAGACCGTAAAGTTGATTTTCGCACGTTTATATTTTGTATACATATTTCTCTAGTAGTTAACGAATCTATATTTAATGACATAAATATAAGTACAATATATTGCATCATTTGCAAGATACTGATTATGTAATTTTCATGTGATACAAGTTTTTGAACTTGCCTTATATACATATTTATGTGGCGATTAAAGTTTGCATATTTATTAGTATTTGAATGAGTACATATCTTTTGAACTTTTTATGATTACCTATTTTTTTTCACATAACTTGCATATATATCTTTGACCTTGACTGTACAGCGGCCAGTAAAGCCGAATTTTACGTTTACAAGTCTCAAATAGAAGTACTAGCTGACCAATTTTATACGTATAAAGCTAAAATGAAAAAATAGTAAATACTCACGCGAGCAAAGCGCTGATGCATGGAGGTTGTCCGTCTTGAATATTTACTAGTATCTACCTTTACGGTCTACATACATACCTACTTATATTAATTTTCACGAGATGCATCGATGGGTATGCCACCAACGCTTGAGAAGTAAGGAACATCATTAAAGAGAAAGGGGACGGCCGCTTCTCCATACACACGTAGTCCACATTTTCCTCTCTAGATATTGACATTATGGAAAATATTTTTACATAATTTGATGTACAGTCAGCTGCAGAGTGAGGAGACCTCCCTGCATAGAAATATAGAAATTTAGTTTGCAGGGGCGGGGGGGACGGTGGGTCATTTCTCTCTGCAGCTGACTGTACATTAACAAACGTAGAGGCACACGAGATTATTTAACTTGATAAAAGAAAATCTGCCTGTTTACATACAATCCTATAAGTGTGATTTCGAAATTGCCCCGATCAATGCCGTCAAGTCTACTTTTCCAGATGTTAAATTATCTGGATGTTATCAACACTTCAACAAAGCCGTCTGGCAGAAGGCAAAAAAAATTAAAATAGCAAAGATCCGAAGACCTACAAGTGATGATAGGAGTGCAAGAAATATTGTAAGAATTTGCTCTAATTTTGTTTTACTTCCACCCACTTCTATGTCACAAGCATGGTTTGCCATACAAAATGCTGCACCGACTACAACGAAAATGAAGTTTTCATCTCTCCTGTTCGGAAAGTGTGATTTTCATGGAAAATAGCTTTTTCACGTCAGCAGCTGGAACAAGGGTAATTTGCTGCTTAAAAACAGTGAGACAAAATAACATTCAAGTGACCTTCATATTCGAATGTCATTTCAACGTGCGGGGCCTAATACAAGTTCGAAGTATTTGGATTATATTGTCTTTGTTCCTTTCACGTCATTTCAAAAAGAAAGAGACAAAAAAGTGCATACGTAATTCAACGATATATTGACGGTTTATAATAGACCCCCGAAATAAGTCAGACCGCATCGGTCCAAAACACCCTACGAGTCTTCATTCGTAATAATTTATTAATGAAATAAAAGTTTAAAATTTAATAAAAATACCATATTTTACGTATTTTATTATTCAAATTTACGCAATTGTTACGCAGTAAATAATTCTACTTAACGACTTTTAACGATCTCTACTATAGTTGACAAATAGTAGTATCCGCAATTCGGACCGTATCTTACAAACTTTTTTTTAACAAAAAAAGTTGACGATTGAAGTATCAATAATTGATGTTCGTTAATTCATTATTTTCGTATCATTTTATTGAAATTTCTTTCGTTTTGTTTTATTGCGGTAATTAATTAATATAGTTAATTGTTATATAATTAAGTTAATTGTTAGAATACCTTCAGAAAACATGAGTGAAATAGTGATGAAGACGGATTACATTTTTTCAGGTTGTATTTTTTGATGGCTGACTGACGTGAAAATTTTTGTGTACTACACGAGATCAAAGTTATTTACATCTCGTGCGCTTTTGAGTCCCTTACTACGCTCAAGATTCTAAATTAGATTTCAGTTTGTAGTACGTAGAGAATTTACAAAGTTGGTAGAAAAGTACGAAGCTCTGAGACCAGAAAACACTAACACGGACCGATATTTTTTAAATTACCAACCGATATTTTTTAAAACAAGTAATTGGAAAAAACAAGTTTGCGAATATGCCACGAGAAATTGCTTTATTCCTGAATTTGCTGAATGCAGAATTGTACACAGGACACTGTTTTCGCCGGACTTCCGCCACCCTACTCGCCGATTCTGGAGCTAGCATATCAACCCTGAAACGGCATGGTGGTTGTAAGTCGAGTACCGTCGCCGAGGGATACGTGGACGGCTCCGTCGAAAATAAATCTAAAATAGCGTCAAAAATAACCGAATCAATAAATATCGAAAGATGTGTATCTCCCCAACCTGGTACGTCCAAAGATCCGGATCCAGTCCCTCATTTTTCGAGACAAAATAGTCAGTTTGACGAGCAAAATGTGCCTGCATCTCTCAACATACACGAGACTCAGGTGTCTCAGAAAATTTCTAATATAAATATGCCTGGCAAAACTATTAATTTGTCTATTTCGAATTGTTCAAATTTCTCTGTACATTTAACTAATTTCATTTCATTGTTGTTATGTCGATTACCTATAGCTGTATGTATCTGTTAATAATTTGTTCTAAAGAAATATATCACACACACTTCACAGATGTATAATAAAATTAACAAAGTTCTCAACATCTATCCAATGCAACGGATAAATTGTAAAAGGAAAATCACAGAATGGTTACTGACACTTACCTATGATGAGACTGAATCGCTTCATAAGCCTTAAATGCTAAACATGCATGCACACGCAAACCCACATACACACATACACAGTACACACACACACACACACACACACACACACACACACACACACACACACACACACACACACACACACAAACTTACAGGTTTAGCCTAGTCTTAAAGTTAATACAATAGAATTAGGATTAAGTAAGTAAATAAATTAGGTTTTATTGTAATTATACTTATGATTGTAAATTATAATTTGAATATTGATTGTAATTACATGTTATACTTAGTATAATAAATTTAGTTAAAATTGAATTGAAATGAAATGTATCATAATTAAGTATATTTTTCTTTGAATAGTTACAACAAATTTCATAAAATGGTTTTGTAATAATATTTATATAAATAAGCTATATATAGTTAGCTAGATATAGTTAAACTAGCAAAATGTACCTTATAAAATAATAAGTCAACTGAGATAAACCCGAAAAACTCCGTCAGGAAGGAGCTGTACCTCCTAACACAAGTATTGCTATACTTACCAGGAGGTATCCATTACCAATATTGTTTAAATTCTAATAGATACCAAATAAACTATTTTGATTTTGATTTTTTTTTTTGATATCAATAATAAACCTACATTTTTTGTTTGAATTTGCTCATAGTCTAAATGAAAAGTAGATCGTTTAACTCGGGTAAAAGTAACCATCTCACCCGAGATATGGTTCACTTTCCACCCTTGGTTAACAATCTACTATTTTTAAATACTTTAAGGATACATGGTATAACAGCAACCACAGTTTGATACGTTGTGCAGGAGACACTCATCGCACTACAAACAGTTGTGAGGGTTACCACAGTCGAATTCAAGATTACCTCTAAATCCAAACTGGTACTTGGTGTTTAACACACTTATAAAAGAAATGCAACATTACGACAGGAAAATCGAACGGTATATGTTGTTCGTGCCTTTTAAAAAGAACAGGCGTATAAGAGATATCCTTTTTGATAAAAAATACTTATATTTATTGAAAAAGCTGGAAAGAAAAACCACCTATAAATTTCCTCAGAAAAATATTTTTTATAAAATTGAAACTAGGTTTTAAGAAGTGAACAAGATATGTAAGTGTGTTTAATTTGTTACCCCCTTATTCATAAACGTATGAGGGTGGATTGAAAAATTCGCGGCCTGGCCAATTAAAAAAAAAACTTTTTTCTTTTTTCTGCCGCCATTTTGAACTGTCATTATTCAACTATTTTCCCGCGAAATTTCAATTGGCGTCTATATTTAAAAGCAATTTTACGGCATATTTAAAGTTACGTGTCGGTAGATATCGTGAAAATGGAGAAATTAGAGCAGCGTGCTGTGATAAAATACCTGCATAAAAAAGGATTGACACCGAAGCAAATTTATTATGATATGTAAAGTACATTAGGGCAATCCTGTCCATCATATACGATGGTGAAAAAATGGGCAGCTGAATTCAAGCGTGGACGAGATAGTATCGCAGATGACCCTCAACGAATTAGGTTTTTCCAAGGTGTCGGCGAGATGGGTCCCGAGGCTTCTTCCAGTGGAACAAAAAATCGCTCGCCGTACTATGTCTTAACCTGTATGAAGCCGATACTCAAGACTTTTTGGACAGATTTGTAACTATGGACGAGACGTGGGTCCACCACTATACACCAGAGACCAAACAGCAATCGAAGCAGTGGGTTCGTCCTGGATCTCCGCCTCCCATAAAATATTCCATAGAAATATTTCTCCTCTGCATTAATTTAATTCCAGTAATTTGGTTGTATTTCTTCAATTTAAAGTTAAATTGCTATTCATTTAATCGGCAAACAAACGATCACCATCAATAGCTGGTTTTTTAATAATATTGCGTAGCTGCCTTCGACTGACTGTGACTCTTGTAGAAAGGCAAACTGTGCTTTGTTTTCGTGTACCATGTAGCATTATCGTCACTTACTTCTTCTCGTAAAAAAATACAAATAAGTAAATTAGTAATTTTATTTATACGTCTGAGAGTGGCATTATTCATAACTAATTGACTTTAACAATCAACTGATGAACGCTGCCGCGACTGCACGCCGCAAACAGCAGCAGTCTGCCGCTGCAGTAATGTCGCAACGGTAGTGCAGCTGTAGTTGAAAATGGACTGTCACCTTAAGCTACACTTTTCTTTGGTGCTATTCTGTTTAACTTAGCACACGAGTGGCATTTTATGATTGAGGAATCAATAGATTCGCTGAAACCTGTAAACGACAATTTTTTAAATTGTAATGACTTTATTTTATTACAATCTTTGACGTTGATTTTAAATCGCCTTTAATAACAGTACTTAGATAGATAGATGGAATACTCTTTATTGGCACAGCTCAGTAAAAGTACAGCTTAATGATAGAAGCAGACCACAGGCGGTCTTATCGCTATAGGGCGATCTCTTCTAGATTACCTTTAACATATCTATAATATACACTTCAATAGGTATAATAAATAAATAAATTAGAGATAATACCTGTTATCCAACTTGTTAAACTCGTCGATCAAACTGTCGGAGCGAAATCAGATCTGCGGTGTTCATTAATGGAATAGAAAAAGTTCACTGGAAACTTATTGCCTATCGAGCGGAAGGCGAAATACGCTGCCGCTGGATGGGTTTTACTGATAAACTGTATTTAGTGTAAGTGTAGTTAAAGTAAATATTTCTGTTTTTATTTCAAGATAAAAAACTTACCAAGAGCATGTCACGTCATGCTGAAGCAGTGTAGGATTCCGTGGTTTTTCTAATCCGTCCCAATAAGCAAACTTGAAAGGAGGTTGTTCAGTAGATACTGTATTGGCTACGTGCGAAGTTCATGGTGGGGGTAAGTAAAGCGATCCTAGCACATAAGGTGGTAAAAATAAAAAATATCTGGGGATAGCGTCTTTAACATTTCGTACAAGTTATATGGCTCAAAATGAAACTTTAATTTATAATTACTCCTGAAATATTCATTTAAATTGTATGGTGTAACGAACCATTGTAATCTGTATGAAATGATTAATATAACTTAAACGTAACGTAATAGCTTTGCAAATGCCATATGTTATGTGATCGTTTTCTAGAAGTTATTCTTGAAAGATAGACATTTAACATGGCGAACTTTTTTGTAGACCCATGAAAGAGAAACAATTCCACCATACATTGTGTTATTATAGCTCAAACGGATTAGGCAGCGTTTTCAGTTAAAGGTCCTAGCCAGCGTGATTTTTTTCTGACAACATCGTTATATTTCAACCAATTCACACAAAACCTTAACAAGTTATATGTATACCTAAACCTTCCTCAAGAATCACTATATTGATAGATTAAAGTCGTATGAAAATCCGTTTAGTAGTTTTTAGTTTTGGAGTAGTTTTTGGACCACGATTCTTAAATTAGAGATGTGTAAATTTTTTCGGAATTTCCGACCGATTACTTCCTCAAGGCACTAAAGCCCCTCCTAAGTATGTAGCACCAACTTAAGGATACAGGAACTAATCATTACAGCTTTAGGCGGTAATGGTGTGTGCAATAGGTCCGTTGCTCAGCTAATGGCTGTGTAAATTATAAATCTATTGCTTTATTCAAGCAGTCGAGCCGAGATATTTATTCATGATAGAAAAATAACCCGCATATGCTTGAAGTCAGAAATCCAAGACCATGTCTTCAGTCCAAATATGGTAATAATATTGGATATCCTAGGTCAACGACGGCATTTTTTTCAAAGAGTGTTATGGCTATGTGTTCAAAGATATATAATAAATTACCAATATACTTAAAGAAATTGATGCCTATTGCATTTAAAAGAAAACTTTTTCACTGGCTTGTGGAGAAATGTTGTGGAGCATCTCTGATTTCTTAACAGAATGAAAAATAATATGTCAACTAATCTTGTAATGGTAGCATAAGTTAATATTAAAGGTCAATATAGGTATCCACATAAATGATCTCATTTAGAATTAAGTTCCCATAATGCACGCCTCTCTGAGGCAGGACATGAAGACCATTGTAAATTAAAATAACATCTCTGTATAGTCGTTCGATTTGAAGCTGGCCCGGAGCGGCTAATCTTTTGTCTATTGTTCACTAAAACCGCGCGTGCCACTACCTGCAAAAAAGGGTCGTATAATTCTAATTGGCATCTGAGCGCGGGCTAGTCCAACGCTCAAAAAACCAGTGTAGGTGCGCTCTCCGAAAAAAACTGTTTCACGCGAACACGCAGCTTCACTGAAACTTGTAACTAAAAAATCAAAACATTCTTGAGGCTTGAAACCGTTTTTTAATTCATAATAAATCATAACCCGAAAATTACATGTAGTGAGCTCCATCTTCGCGGCGCATTCCCGCAAGATAAATTCAAAAAAACTCATTGAATTTTTGACTGAATATCCAGCCTTTCCGATAGTGTATAACATGTCAGTATGACACAAATGAGCGTTGATTTTTATTTTGTATACCCCTCGTATATATTTTTTTAGCTTCTATATAATACATTAAAATCATTCATAACATCATTACAGATATTTTAAAAGTTAATTCATAAAATAACAAAAATACAAAATAATTAAATGTATCTAATTATCGAAAAAACAAATATTAAGTAGCTGCAATCAGCCAGCATTTTTCTATTATGATATAAATACCAAGATAAGATACAACAGATAAAAGAAGCTGCGTGTTTTAAAACTGATAATAAGATAAATTTTGATTATATCTAAATTTCACGATCTACCGGTTGTGGCCTGTAAGACGAGCAATAAATTTAACTGTAGGCTGTACTCCTCACACGTTGAGCGATTTTTGAAAATTATGAATTATTTAGACTTCCTATTTTTTATCTTCAATTTACTCTGTCGCAGTACATTGCGTCTTAGAATAAACTTTAAAGTGTTCTAAAAATCAAAAGAAAAGTTGCTGAACAAATGTTGGTCAGTTTGAGGAGTACCTACAGCCTACAGTTTAATTTTTTGCTCCTGTAACAGTCCACGCCCGGTATAAGTCTTATGTTCAAAGACATGTTATTTACAATGTTTATTAAATTTCAATATCCCTACAACTAAAAATAGTTAAAAAATAGTTCACAAATTATCATTACTATACATGCTGTATCATTACCGATCATAAGAGTCATTAGTTAATGGGTCATTACCAGCGATTGATAATAAACATAGATGTCGAACTAGCTCTGAAAAATGACCCCACACACATTGTGCCGAAGCGGGCGGGGCGTCAATTTTGTGCCGCGGAGCTATTTAGTTCGCAAATGGCGGCCCGTTGTGACAGTCATAGTAAGAAGTATTCAAATTATATCTTTAACGAAAGAATTATGCCTTATTGTGCGGATAAATGATGTGCTAGTCGTTCCAACAAACACTGGAAAAAGTATGGGATTACTTTTCACGTATAGTTTAGCTAGGATCATATTAATTTGATTTCTCTTGATCACAACAGGCTTTATATGGGGATGATTTTAAACAACCATTGATATTAAGAAACTTTCATTTTTAATTTGTTCAGGTTGTTATTTTAATAATTTAATTTTGTGATAGTAAATACGAGTCGCCGTTGTAGGTGGAGGTTTTTTATGTGTACTTTCTTACTAAGTCCCGGTATCTGGCTGCTATTTATAACTTTTCGTTAAGTTCGCGGACGGCTGGACCGATTTGGCTAATTTTGGTATTGAAATATTTCTAGGTCCAGGGAAGGTTTGAACGATGAAAAATTATGGAAAGAATACGAGGAAAATAGTAAAAACAATAATGCTATTTTTCGCAAACTTTTAATGAAATGTTGACATGACTTACTTCAAATTAGGTCCGGAAATACTACATATTATTATCAGGTGCGATGAGTGAAGATGATATGTAAAGGAATTTCATACAGCCTTACACACCTACGCCTGTAAGGCAACCTTCTTTTGTTTTTAAACGTCAAATTATGGCATTCAACCAAAAAAAACCTATAAGCAAAATTCTGCCATTACCTACTTAAGTTTTTTTCTTTTTTTGTCTTTTTCGTGTTTTTTTTTCTTTTTCGTGTTTGTTAATATTGTTTCAGAGTTTCAAAGGGGAACAAAAATTTCATTGTTTTTGCGCTACGACGTACGGTTTAGGAGATACAGCCCCATAAAGTTTTTTTTTTCAGTCATGCAGAAATCTTTATAGGGCTGTATCTCCTAAACCGTGCGTCGTAGCGTAAAAATAATCAAATTTTCGTTCCCCTTTCAATAACCCGAAAGTAATAATAACAATCATTATCATCATCTTATTTTTTAAAATTATTTCATTGCAAGTTTGAGAAAAGCACTATACAAATCTCGGCGAGAAACGGGGGGGGGGGGGGGGGGGTTGCCGGCCGCATACCGCTCGCTACGCTCGGCCGTCTATATCTACTTGGCCTGCAACCCTTCGTTTCCCGTCCTCTATAGTAATGTATTATTCCCATACAAACTCTTCCTATGACGACGTGTTCAATACGAATTTCTGCATGTTTGCTCTGATCAAGATGAAAATCGATATCTGAGGATCCTAGAGGACCTTTACAATGAATACGAGGTCAAAATTAAACCAACGCCCGCCATCTTGGATTTCTGCATTTTGGCTCTGATCGGGATGAAAATCGATATCTAAGGATCCCAGCGACCCTTCATTATGATTCTGAGGTCAAATTTGGCAAAAACGTCCGACATCTTAAATTTCTCCGTGTTTGCTTTTATATGATGAATGATGATCATGATAAGAGCAAAAATGGCGATATTCAAGATATCGGGCGTTTCATTCAAAATGGAGGGTGCTTTTACCAAATATGACTTCAGAATCATAATGAAGGGCCGCTCGGGTCCTCAGATATGGATTTTCACCTTGATCGGATGAAAAATTCTAAAATTCAACTCGCGGCATTTTTTTTTGATCTTAAATTCGTAAATAAAAGGCCTCTCAGACCCTCAGATATCGGTTTTCATCTTGATCAGAGTAAAATCCAAAATTCCAATTTACATTCATTTACATCTGGCATATTTCTGTACCACCTAACTAAACGTCGCAGGTGCCCTATAAGATGAACGACACAATGTATTAATTGGTTCGAAAGCTTAATTGCCTTTAAACACGTGCAATAAACCAACAACTAATAAGCCTTTAAAATAAAATAAAATAATAAATTGTCATACAAAAATATTGCATTTAAAACTAGTCTATATTGCATGAAACCGTCTACCTAGAGCTGCGCTACAGCCAATCACAGCGCCTCATTTTATAATAGACCAATCGTAGTTCGGGTGTTTTAAATTGGCTAATCATGGTCAAATGAAGTTTCGTCGAAGAAAACAAGACCTGAACTTTGACGAGTTGCAATTGGTCCGTTATTATTATTGCGCGTTTTAATAGTGGGGCCACTTTTACGCTGATATTTTGTTTGACGTTAGTCTTCTATGTTGTTTTCGTTCGCTGGTCATTACCCATAGCGTGATTATCATCATAATTTTAAGTTATTATTTTCCGAAAGCGATAACTTCAAATTTAAGCAACAAATGATTGGATAAATACCATAAATATACTCAATATACAGACACCTATTGCTTTAGATAGCTTGAATCATGTTGTATTACACATTTAAAAAAATTAAAATTTTGTATGGTGAAATATTTAGTGATAAAATCCACCTAGGTGCGTATAAAACTCACCAAATAATCACTCACCACCAAGTAATCACTTTTCTAGAGTAAAGTGGATACTATCAACCTCCATCACAGTATGACCCTTTAATAAAATAATCTTTAACTTTGTTTTTAACATATTATTAATTATATTATATACACCGTGTTTTTATTGAATTCCTTTAACTCCGGGGTATGGGTAAGTACGAAGTACGTTTAAGGAAACTAAATGGCCTACACGTTGCGACACTTTCATTGATTTATATGACGTCTCTAAGTTGGTATATGAAATAATAATCACTCAGTGTTTACGAGCAAGTGTGATAAAAAAAAAAATAAGTAAGACTTGGGACAGTTTAAATTCTAAAAAAAACTAATGCATATTTAAGTTATTTCATTTAGTGCAAATGGAGCAGCCTGTACCGTGTAAGCAGGGACCGGTTCTTGTTTTGCTCGGCCGACCGGTATGATAACAGACGCGCTCAGTTTGTGATATTTGCAATCATAATGTCATTTACGAATTAGATGTGTATGTGTATTGCATTTAGGGAATGCAAAAACCGGAGGTTTTTCAAAATCGGTTTTTTCTTCGGTTTTACCAAAAAGATTCTTAAATTCATCGCCATGGAATAAAGAAAAGATTGCTTCACGTGTAAAAACGAATGCTAGTATAGTATATACACGATTTTATCACGAAATTAAAGACAGAATATCTGACTATTTTATTGTATTGTATGGGAATTGTCAAATACCTTAATGTTATTTGTAACTAGGAATAGGAACAAAATAATTTTATTAAATTTTTTTTTCTTAAATATACGATAATATCAATTTATAATTTAATGTTATTTGTCTTAAATCAAATGGCCCAATCCAAAATCTTGCTCTAAGTTTTTCGCTGTCTTCTAGTAAATATTCAAGTAGTTAATTCGTTTACTGTTACTACCTTCCTTTATAAAATATTTGCTAAGTTATTATGGATTTGTAAAGTAGGAAATAAATGTAATAAGCTAATACAACAATTCACGTCACGTGTTTCTTCTCGAAAAGTCGATTAGAAACTGATGGTGTTAGCTTAAACTGGGCAAACACAGGTAGTCAAGTAATTCCATTCTTTAGGGTTTGAACTACCCTTTCCTATTAGTGCGAAAGAGACAAAAAAGGTTGTCGGTAAGTCGTTATCACCGAACCAACAAAAGACTCTAAAGCTGCCATTGATATAATTGATTACGTAGAATTTTTCTACAGCGCATCGCATAATAAAATTATAAGTAAGACCTTTCATACCAATTCGTACACCAGCACGGATGTCCTGCCACTGCCAGTACTTTATATTATTTAAATCTTTCGTATTTTTGTATTTTGTATCGTAAAAATTCATTTAGCGTTACAAATGATCAAACTAACACAACACTACATTATTTGATTTGATGTCGATTCAACCGGTTTAGGACCTATTTATACCCTTATAATGAATAAAACATGCAACTTAGGTAAATAAAAAAAAACCGAATAAAACCGAAACCGGTTTTTTTAAATTCTAAAAACCCAGTTTTGGGTTTCCGTCAAAAAACCGGCTTTAACCGGTTTTTCGGTTTTGGTCAAAACCGGTTTGCATTCCCTAATTGCATTGTATAGCTAATTATTAAATACTGCGGAAAGGAGTATCGAGACAAACCATTGTGGGTTAACGATACTTTTTGATAAAATATTCTGTAATTGTGATTTATCTGTAATAAAAAAGAACTATAATATAGTTCTCCACATTGATTTCGATGACGGCGACCTCAGTTGTTTTTCCTCTCATGAGCTCTTAAGTGGCTGGCCAGGCCAAACTTGCTCTTAAACACTCTTTCACATTCGCGATAGTAGAGTTGACCGGCCGTGTTATACATATACTCGTAGCGTAGTAGTACTACCTATTTAGGAACATATTTTCGAAGACAATCGGGTATTGGGGATAGCTGCTTATATATTGGGTTTCTTATGCGACGGTATACCTACTAACAATTATTTATTATGTTTTTATAATATCAAACGTAGTTATTTTATGATAACATCTTGATACCATAAAGTTTATGGCTTTCACCATCATAAATAAAATGGAACATTTATTTTACGACGCTAATAAAAATATGAACCATAACATAGAGATTATTATTTCGATGGCTGATGGCAATTCGAATTTAAAAAAATGATACGCTATTTGTACTTGGGCAATAGTTGCTATAAAGCGAAAATTAACATTTTTGACTGAGCCTCGCATTAGGAGGTGGAACATTTTTAAATCATTATTACTCATGGAATGTTTTTTTTCCAATCCCCTCTTATTTTTCATGAACATAGTGATTTTAATACACTGACTGTCAGGGTCTAATATTCGTGATCTCATTTCCAACTGGGTGTAACAAACCTATTAATTTAAGTACAGAACAATTGTGGCTCCCTCTGTTGATTATTTAGGAACATGAGGGTGTTCGAGAAAAGCAAACGCTTGGCGAGGAAAAGGAAGCGCTACGGGGAACGTATGCTTATTACAAAATTTTGTATTTTCGTTGAATTCCGCTAGATGTCTATTCATCTATCATTATATCTATCATCTACCATAAAGTCATATATAGTTTTCCGGGGCTAGCTCTCCGTATAAGAGGGGGTATAAAGCCTGCCAATTTGAAGGAAGATATGGCGCCACGTGAGACTTGCGCTCTTCTCGTTTTTCGGAATCTATTTGAGAACCCGTCTTCTACCGTTCAGTACTTTATTTTCACACTTTAATAAAATACGAAATGATAAGCAGGTTTGTTCTGTTTTTTTCGTAGTTCAGTCAAAAGTCCACGTAACTTCGATTTTTTACTTTACTTGTCGATAATATAATAATAATTATGGATATAACGTTTATTAGGTAACATAAGAAAGAAAAAAATTGCGTATATATACGACTGGACGACCGGACCGGTTTGGCCTAGTGGGTAGTGACCCTGCCTACGAAGCTGATGGTCCCGGGTTCAAATCCTGGTAAGGGCATTTATTTGTGTGATGAGCATGGATATTTGTTCCTGAGTCATGGGTGTTTTCTATGTATTTAAGTATTTATAAATATTCATATATTATATATATCGTTGTCTAAGTACCCTCAACACAAGCCTTATTGAGCTTACTGTGGGGACTTAGTCAATTTGTGTAATAATGTCCTATAATATTTATTTATTTATATATATATATTTACATTTGTTGTACAAACAAGTCACTCAAAAATGTAAATGTGTATATAATCAAAATTGTGATAATTTGCTTTTTAGGTGTACTTTTGAGTGACACGTTTGTACGATTTAAAAATATATATATATATTTGCAATTTTTTTATTTCTTATGATACCTAATAAACGTACTTATGCAAAATAAAATAAAAGATTTTCTCAAAAAAGCACGAATGTTCTCTTTTTGGCCGATTCAGCCCACAGTGTGGCGTTACCTCAGTAACCTAGACAAAACATTACGTCACTTTAAATGACGATATAGCAATATTATACGGATTATTTCACTAGGTGGTTTACGATTTAGTTCATCTCGATATACATAAACAATTTTCTGAAACAAGTAGGTAATTTTTTTTCGCCTGAAATCAGTAAAACACGAAATGAAATGAATAATACAGTAACTGTATACATTAGCGTTTGCGTCAATGAATAATCCAAGTTTGTGTCCTCGAGAACCTCGAGCACCAAACGCAACTTTGTGAAAAATCGAAAGAACCCCGAAAATTTCGGTTTTTTTTTTAGATTTAGGCGATTATAACCCTAAAGTACTTTTTCATGGAGTTTTTCAAGTAGACTAAATTTTCTATAATACGAGACTAGAATTGTTTATGGAGACTTAATAGTTTCCGAGATACAACCAAAGATAATATCAAAAACTAGTCCTAGGGTTACGATCGACCAAATCTCAAAAAAATAAATTTTCGCGGTTTTTTCGTTATTTGACATAGTTGCGTTGGACTAAAATTGTGTACATGTAAAGCTAACAAATCTACAAATGTACGCCGTGTGTTATACATGTCTTCTTCTACTTCCTCGCTTTGTCGAGCCTCATGGGAGCCTGGGGTCCGCTTCGCAACTAATCCCAAGAATTAGCGCAGGCACTACATTTTACGAAAGCGACTGCCATCTAACCTTCCAACCCTTATTGGGATTACTCCGGTTTCCTCACGATATTTTCCTTCACCGAAAAGCGACTGGTGAATATCAATAGTACATTATTGTAGAGGCCGGGAAACGGCAATAAGTGGATGAGTTTCGATTTTTACGGAGCACTTCCCGTACTATTTTTGCTACAAGAAGGTGAACATTTCTGATATTGGAGAAAATGATATTTCGTACGTAAGTTCCGATAAACTCATTGGTACGAGTCGGGGTTTGAACCCACGAACTCCAGATTGCAAGTCGCACGCTCTTACCGCGAGGCCACCAGCACTTATACGTCTAATCCTCAATTCAAGCCTGGTGGCCACCAAAGATGGTGGTATAGGGTGGTCTTTTTTGAATACTTAAAATGATAATATACAGTTATATTTTGAAACTAATTAACTAACATAAAATAATTAGATGGATATATTGAAAACTAAGTTCGGGTAAAGGCCTCCTCTAAATTATGCCATTTCACTCTATCTTGAGCTTAACCTGCCAGTTATTTACGTTTTGTTGTAAGTTGTCTGCCCAAAGAGCATTTGGTTGGTTTGCCCTGTCTTCTCGTTCCTTTTCTCTTCGTGCATTCTTGCCGCGTGACCGACCCACTTCCATTTTCATCTTAATGCGTATTCTAGAGCATCAATGCATTTGGTTTTTGTCGTATGTCATGTCTACTTGTATCGATTAATTTTATGTTTAATATATTTCTTTATATGGCTCTCTGATATTTAATATTTTACTATTTAGCTTTCTATGTAAACTTCCACGAATGAAATTTCCTTAATTAATGCCGTATGTGAGTGTTGGGAGTAAACACGAATCTATTACTCTCTTTTTAGGGTTCCGTAGCCAAATGGCATAAAACGGAACCCTTATAGTTTCGCCATGTCCGTCTGTCTGTCTGTCTGTCTGTCTGTCTGTCTGTCCGAGGCTTTGCTCCGTGGTCGTTAGTGCTAGAAAGCTGAAATTTGGCATGGATATATAAATCAATAAAGCCGACAAAGTCGTACAATAAAATATAAAAATTTAATTATTTTTAGGGTACCTCCCCTACACGTAAAGTGGGGGTGCATTTTTTTTTCGCTTCAACCATAGAGTGTGGGGTATCGTTGGAAAGGTCTTTCAAAACTAATAGGGGTTCTCAAGAAACATTTTTTGATAAAGTGAATATATTCGGAGATAATCGCTCCGAAAGAAAAAAAAAATGTGTCCCCCCCACTCTAACTTTTGAACCATAGGTCAAAAAAATATGAAAAAAATCGTGGAAGTAGAGCTTAAGAAAGACATTAAATGAAAACTATAGCGGACATGATCAGTTTAGCTGTTTTTGAGTTATCGCAAAAAGTTTTCCCTTCATAGTAAAAAGACTTAGGTACTTTAATTAGGTACTGATTATGCAAATTTGCCTATTTGTTTAACTCGGGTGAAAGGTACCATTTACTACACTTTAAGCTCCAGTTTAGCTTATTGTGACGGAAGAGTAACTACGGAACCCTACACTGAGCGTGGCCCGACATGCTCTTGGCCGGTTTTTTTTAGTTTTAAGTAAGGTTTCTTTCAAACTGCAAAACTTGTTCCAAGTCTTTTTAACTTTCCGCTCTATTTCGTCCAAATTATGTATTTGTTTGATTGAATGAAAGCTGTTTGCAGATTAAACACTTTTCCATTCTTTCATTGACTAAATAAATAAATATGTTCATCTTTAACATTTATCATATTTTTATTTTTTGCGTGTGAATTATTAAACTATTATTTTTAACTAGCGTTACTTAAAGATATCAACGTAAATTGTAAGTAAGTAGAGTCGGCTGAAACGAGGATAACGTCGTCAGCGAAGCAGAAATGTGTCAAATTTCTGTACTTTATATTTCAGTTCTTCCCGACCAATGAAGGTTTTCTTAGTAAGTATTGAAAGACAGCTATAAATATAGATGAAAAAAGTGGGTCTCCTTGTCTCACACCTCGTACGACAAATGTATGACGCGTGTTATACATGTCTAAATTTACTAGAAAGAAATAGTAATTTGCTTAGGTGCTCATTAAACAACCTAGAAAATTTAAATTCAAAAAATTCCACTTGTACCAAAAGTATGTATCGATATTTTGTTGGATTCTAGATCGTATACAGCCTGAGCGAAAGTAAATGCATTAAAAAAAACAATATTTTTGTATTCTTAAATAAAAAGTTTATTAAGAATTTGAGGTGCTAAAATAAATTTAACGTTTTTGTAAGGCTATAGCCGATCAAGCGGTAAAATGCGTCGTAAAGTTGTTCTGGACAACCCCAAAGCTGTAAGCGCCGTAGCTCGTTTAATACGAGTATTTTCGTTGTTTGACCGTGTACGTCCTTGACTTCGAGATTTTAGTGTCGATTCAGTAGCCTCAATTTGATTATCCATTGCTTAAATTAATTTGTGTTTGGCACTAACGGATATTGTGTAATTCGGACATGGGGAGAAAACGCCAACGAACAGTCACATAAGGACGATTGTTTATAAAAAACGCTCGCTCTCTTCCCGTGTAAAGGGTTATGCTGAATAAAAAACGATTGCCTTTTTTTCTTTTAAATGACACCTTTCTCATTTGTCTAGATTTTATATTTAACGAAAGAGGTCTAGACGAAAACAGAATGTATCACTAGCCCATCTTGGATAATACTAGCTGATAATATTATTTACAGTACATATGGGGCTACTTTATAGCACTAGTGCGAGAAGTAGCATATTATGTTACTGTGTCGAACATTTAAAGGGCCATATGTACTGTAAAACGTTGTACGATACATGTGCGAATAGGTAATTCGCAACTCGTGTCGATTTAAAACACTCCCTTCGGTCGTGTTTTAATTTATCGCCACTCGTTTCGAATTTCCTATTTTTCGCACTTGTATCGTAATGTACTATTCCAGTTCGCCATACTCGGTCTGTAAAATTACTTGAGTATAGCGTGATATAAATATACTCTACCAAGCCAACTCTGTCAGTAGAAAAAGGCGTGACATTCAAATTTTGTATGGAAGATCGATATTTCACGCATACATTATTCAAATTTGCCGCTTATTTTAATGTCAGTATGACGTGGTATGACTCACTATAGTTGTTTAAATGTAATTAGTTCTGCATGCTAAATGACATCACTGCGTGAGACAAAGCATTTCAAAGTGCGAAGTGTAAATGTAATTGAATTGGTATGAACATGGGTATTTACCCATAATTAGGCGAAAGATGCCGTCGTTCTAATTTCAATGTATGAAATCTAGAAGAGCGTTATCTACATTTAGATTTCACCGGCCTCCCTCATTGAAGTCGAATTTTTTGTCATTATTATAATTATTTTTTAGTTAATCTATTGTGCAACTTATGCTCGGAGAGATAAGGGAAGATAACTATCTTATGATTATATAAGTAGTAATATCAAACTGGTATAAATATATATTTTTTTGTTAGGATATAAGTCGTCTAAGGAATATTTTTTTAAATTGATTTGAAATAGTCAACATACGACACAGACATTGTATTACCTTGCTTAAGAAAACATAACGCTTTAAACGACGCAGCTTGATATTAAAAGTACGAACCATACGAAAATAAACACATTAATCATAAACAATAAAAACATTTTGACGTACCGAATAAAAACATAACAAAATTATTTCTCAGCTGAGAACACATTAAAAATAAATTTCCTGTATTGTTCTTTATTAAGGTTAGTAGCGATCCTGACGTTGGCTTTATCTTTTTCTACAAAATCATTCGTATTGATGCCTCGTTTCTCACCTGAAAGAATTAATTTCATTACTGCGGACGATGATAATGCTATATTTCTGGTTATTCTATAGGTAGACCACCCCAACACGGGCATTTCAAGTTAGAAAAAAGTTTTATTAAAGTATTAGTGATAGTCATTGCTGTAGCACCTGAACCATCACCAATGACAGATGATGATAACAATGAAACATTGTAGTAGTGGTGGTTCAGGTGCTACAGCTATTGCCTACTTTTCAGCTTGGTTTTAGGCCATTTATTGTCACATTTCCGAACAGTGGCGTGAATAAATAATACTTTTAATTTTAACATGAAAATACATAAGTTGTAGAGAGTGGCTCTGTGAGACCTCGCTAGTATAACTTAAAACTGAATACACCAAACATACAACATGAGAACATCTGGACATACGAAAGCATTTTTGCCTAAGCTGAAACGGAGACCTTTTGTAACGCTCGGTAAAAAAAGAGAAAATACAACCTTTTACGCATTAATCGTCTATGTACGAAACTTTTATACATGTACTACTAAATTTTCCACATATTTAACACACATTACGAGTATCATTACCTATCAAGCACAACCGTTAGAGCATATAATATATGTACATTAGAATTTAAGTTCAGTTAGTAGTTTTAAATATAAATAAGCAATATATGTATAGTGTGTATATATTATAGATGGTGCATTACTGACAAAACGAATAAAAAACAAAGAATTTAAAACTACGAGTAAATACAAAACACTAATTGAAAATAAGAAAAAACAGGTTGTCTGTTTCTACGTACTTGATGTTTAAGAGTTGAATATGAAAACAAAAAAATATAAAATATAAGTGCAATAAATAATCAATGTTATGAGAGGGATCGAACCCGGAACATTGCTATTAGACAGCAGCTGTTTCCCAAGTCTACCACGAAATAACGCAGGAAATTTGATGGAATTTGTCTACTTATGCTCCAAAAACCCAATAAAGTTTCTAAATACCGCATAAAACAGGATTCCAAGACTTATAAATTTTTGGCCAAACACTTCCTCATATCTCCATCCGTCTCAATCAACATACTTATTCAAAACGAAAAAAAAGGTCTATGTTATCATGGAAACCTGATATTTATTTAGGTGCTGTGCTGGGCTAAAAGAACAACATATACAAGACAATATAGAAAATCCAGAAGAACAACAGGCAGTTTTATCGCTGAAAAGAGATCTCTCTCTCTCTCTCTCTTTAGGTAACGGAAATCAATTAATTTATGTCATGTCAGTAGGTAAAGTAGGTTGGTTCGGAGATTGGAAAGTGGGTCAACTTCTACTTGCAAGATTTGATTATTAATAATTAATGAACAGGTGAATGTAAATAGAAACATTTAAAAAATAAGTGTTAGTTCTTACCGTTCAAAATTATTTTGTTCCTAGAATATCTATTTTCATCCACAATATCTGGCATGATTGCTATCGCAATTACCGCAGGATCGAGAGCACGCCAACGTTCATTCTTTTTCATCGAAACTTGCTCATATTTGTTTATAGCTTTGACCGCGTCATTGTCAATTGCACCCAAGACGTTTTGTCTCCAATCCTGCAATGAACATGTTTGTATTAACATTTTTTTTAGAACTGTTGAGTGGGTTGTCTAATGTCCAGACTAGTGTTGCTTAAGGACTTGAGTCCTTGAAGACTCAACCCAATTTCAGCCAGAAAATAATTCATGGAAATCGTCACAAACAAGGGATGTTCCATTGCATCATAGAGAAATAAGTTTAAAGTGGTGCCAAAACTGGATGGCGCACTCTGATAAACAAACGCAAACAAAAAACGATTGTACGTTCTGAGCATAAAGTAGGTTATTGATTATGTTGATTAAAACTTAGGTTCATTTCTACTATACCTTTAGAGTAATACATATAGACTTATGACAGTTAGGGTGTTTTTAATTAGGAAAAAGAGATCATACGGTTACAGTTGTCGTAAAAGATTATAAAAAAATCTCGTAAGTACTTTAATAAAAATAATTACTTATTATAAATAAATTTACATTCCACATAAAATAATTCTGTCTTTGCAGTCACTGCCTCATAGAACGCACTAAATATTGACTATAATCTAGCCCACAGTAGTAGGTTATAGGTTATAGGTATTCGCGGGCTAGCAGACCCTTGATGTTGCCGACGACTTTTGGGAGAGACCCCGGCGAACCGAGGTATTGTGCCCGGTACTCTGCCAACCCTGGGCATTCAAGAATGACGTGGGCGGCTGTCTCCTCTGCCTCCATGCATGCTCTGCAGATGGGGCTATCTGTAACACGTAGGGTTAATAGGTGTTTGTTTAGTGGGGCGTGGCCGGTTATGGCCCCAAATAATAGCCGGAGCTGTGGCCTCTTCAGCTGTCTCAGCCTCCTCGACAAACCGGGGTCGATTGTCGGGAGAGCTTCCTTCGCCTGCCTGCACGTGCCTAGGTTAGACCAGTACTGTTGATGTTTTACCTTGGTGTTGTGTCGCAACATGTTCCGGAGCCAGGCATAAGGCAGAAGTATAATTGGTTCCGGTCCTGCCCCCTCAGTTCCGAGCCTTCTCTCGGCTGCATCGTTCCCTCGCGAGTTGCTGTGTCCCTTGATCCACTGCAGAGTTACGCTGGTGGTGGTGCATACCTCTGACAGAGCTTTGTGGCATTCGTAGATTAGCCCTGAGGTCAAAGTATAACTTTGCAGAGCTTGTAATACTGACTATCAGAAAGTATGCGGATGGGGTAGTCCAATACTTTCCTTGAGGCGATTGCGTGTGCTGCCATTATGATGCCTATACATTCTGCCTGGACGACTGTGTGCCCACAGTAGTATTTCCAAAGCCTGCACATGTTCTCTAAAATTTTGTGTATGTTTTACTTTTGATGAGTCCCAGTTCTAGATCACGTCCCAGAATTAGGGGTGAAAATGTTATCAGTTCTACATTCTTCAATCCTCGCTTCAATTAAGCGGGAATTATTGACCGAGGAATTGTCTTGCACTAAATTTTTTTTTCAACACCGACTGAAGCTTTAAGTTATGGTAGCATGACAGCTGGCAGTATTTCTAGGTATTTTTTCGCATTCATTCGTATTGTGATTTCCTGGAGTTCACCTGGATCCGAACACGAAATCCACCCATAAATACAAAATCCAACGGCGCATCCGTTTCCTCTATCAGCCTAGACATTTCGTTCGTCGTGACGCGTGTTTTCGAGGAGATAAAGGGCGCCCATCTTGGCGTGTTGTGAAGACCTTTTTGTCTACAAAAAACTGCGTTTCCGAAGTCGAGATCTCGAAAAAACATGGCAAAATTTAGTCGCATCCGTTTATGCCGCTCTGTTTATTGTGGTTTTCTTGCCGGGATTTTATGACAAAGTACTGCACTCTTCAATCGTCTTCTGATAGTATGAATGCTGACATTTATACTCGTATCTACTGAATATGTGGGGACCATCTCACTTTCCGTTAATGTTCAATCAGTCTCCGCTGAAGTATTTGTTTTCTGGCCCGTAGACGTGAGATATCTTAGTGTTCTCTCACTGCCCCATTTATCGACCTACAGATACACCGTTGGTCGCTGAAATAAGATGAAAATGTAGTCACTATAACATTCATCAAAAATGTTGTATTAGGTAGATACGAGTAAGTATCTCTTAGCAGCATTCAGATGTAAACTTACCGAAATCCCTAGTTCTTCGTATGTATCCGTAACATTAGCTCCAATTTGTCGCATTATATTGTGTTTCACTATTATTCTGTGTTTTGTGTGGTTTTCTATGAGATACGACATAAAGTTTATCCTTACAGATACACATCACCGAAAAATAAATAAATTATAGGTACATGAAAAAATAAAACACTTCTTGAGAATGCAATATTCTAAACAATAACTCAAAATTATTAAGAGGCAAAAAGTGACTATGGGAACGTTTCTTAAATAAAAGGTAGGCAACCAACTACAAGATACATAGAACCTTCTTTGTTCTTTACAATTTGATATGTTTTGTAATATTTTATTTCAATAAAAAAAATATTTTTTAAATTTCCATTTTGCGGAAGCTTTCAATGGCGTTTTGTACTTCTTGTTCAACTTTATCTTGATATCTACATCAGTTAAGCTAGGTACTAAGCCAATTTTAGTAACGTTTTAGTTTCAATCGGGGATGCCGAATCCATAGTAATTGACATCATTCCGAAGTAAAAACATATAAAATATAGTTTTATTTTGTTGTTAAACCGTTGAATCGATTTAGTTAATATTTAGTATAGAGATAGTTTGAAGGAACTACACATGATAGTTTTTACGAGGGCAGAAGTTTCTATGGGGAATCAATTACTGTTGAACCGCTTTTTACTTGGTTTGATGACTTCTGAAAAGCACGGTTCCGAAGCTGCAATATTTATTTTTAATTTACAAAATTTATTTTTTATGTAGTAGATCAATCAAATTAGATTTTTTCAAATAATTAATTCACAGCAAACTGAAAATCGTTTTAGTACCATAATTTGGTCCGAAATTAGCGTAATACGAGTTTTAGTAATCCCAGAAGGTGTGCAAATTTTTGCTCTTTTTCAGTTTTTTTTTCTTGTAGCTCGAAAATGGTTCGTCCGATGCAAAATTTGCTCTAATCATAATGAAAATAATTGATACCTATTTGAGGATCCGAAAGGTACCTTAATAAAAATTCACAGTCAAAGTTTAAGAAATGACCGCCATTTTGAAATTCGTTATTTTTGGTATAATCATCATAAAATCCGAATACTCCTTTTCACCAGTGTCTGATCTACAAAACCTTGCTGGTAGTACCATTTTAATTGATGGTGGGAACCTTCTACAATGAGTGGCTTGGCAATCCAAGAAAAAAAATATCTCCCATGGCTCTCTAAATTTCTGCACATCTCCTGAGATTGCGCAAACTGGGATTACACGCAAAGGACCAAATGAACATATCAAAACGTATTCCAGGTTGCTGGGAATTAATTCCTCAAACCTTTTTTTGGATGTAATTTGGCTGGTCTATAGGTACCTAAATCTATTGTTGAGACATTAAGGAATAAGTAAGTCCAAATTTGTGTGGCAAGGTAGGTTTATATACTTTATATTCAAATTTGACGCAATTGTTTATAACAACTCCGTCAAATGGACGAGAACTAGAGGTGGACGGCGAACCAACGCAATAACAGTATTTCAGTTTCAGCGTCACAAAGCAGGACCAATTATTAACAGCTTAAAGATACCTCGAAAAGGGCTGCTGTTAAAAGTGAATCCATTAAACTATATAATTTCTGTTGATGTTTAAACGACGCGGCTGCTAGCTGTATAAAAATAAAACATTAAAAATATACGACTAAATTTTTTATGACCACACTTTATTTGTGTAATGACAAAAGAACTGACTTTACCTTACTAAAATCAAGGTCCTTCTTCACTTGCGAGAATGGTAGAAGTGTGGTCTTATCCGGATTCAAATTTTCCAAAACTATATGATAAGCTTCGGGATCCATACGTGCATTAAATTCGGGATCGGGATTAGCACCATCTACAAAACCACTTACTTATCGAATCATGTTAGGATAAAAACTTATTTTTAATTTTTATATACAGAATGGAATTTCTTAACGGGTCAGTGAGGGCAGCTACCAGATCCCAAACAGTCTTAGAAGACCTTCCCTCGATTACAAATTAATGAAGATTGGCGTTTACAGATTTTGGAAAAAACGTACAGGTTGCGAGAAAAAGGTCACTTTTTATGTTTCTCCATAGTAAATGTATGAAAAAACTTTTCTTTAACCATCGCTTTTTAGCACATTACTTTAAGTTGACTCCTAGAAAACTATTGACACTGGATAGGAATATAATCGATTGGCGTAAAAAATAGAATGTGAACAATAAGTTTTATTTTTCATACAAATTGTATAGGAAAAGTTTTCCTCCATTTGAGGCTTTTCCAGCGATTTTTTTGGTCCCATACAAGCTTTTGATCCTGGACAGGAATGCGATCAATTGGCATCAAAAAAAAAAGTTTGGCAAAATTACCTTTTTCTCGTTCCCTGTGTTTTTTTCCAAAATCTGTAAACGGCAATATTCATTAATTTGAAATCGAGGGAAGGTCTTTTATAGTATTTTATGCATCAGTTGTATAAGAAGGGTCAAAAAAGGCGAGTGGCGTGAGTTACAATGTGAGCCGGAGCCGAAGGCGTAGGCGAACATTGTAAAGGAATACGCCACGAGAATTTTTTGACCTACTTATACAACGTTGCATACAATATTTTTCCTACGAGTCAACAAAAATAAATCTTAATTTAGGTAAACAAATTACAGCAAAAGTATATAGCCAAGACGCGCGAGCATACCTTGTTACGCGCCCGGCCCGCCCCGGGCCGCGGCCGGCCGGTCGGCGACACCTCCTCGTAACTCATGAGGCCCTGGTACTTGCTACTTGCTAAATTAATTTTTTGGACAGTTTTTTCTCAATTTTGGCCACCGTAGCCTACGGAGCGACGCTAAGCGGTCTTCGTAGTCTATGGGTGTTGCTACGAGGGTCATGCCAAAAGAAATTAGATACTCAAAAGTTACCGACTTTATTCTTTATTACAGCTATCTATTTTTTCGAAGTAGTCACCGTGAACACGTATACACTTTTCCATCCGTCTAAACCACTTAGAAAATACCGATGACCACTCTTCTTTAGATACCTCAGAAATTTCATAATTATACGCAGCCAGGGCATCTTCTTTGTTCTCAAATCGCCTTCCTTTTAATTTTTCTTTAATTTTGGGAAATAAGTAAAAATCGCAAGGGGCTAGGTCGGGGGAATATGGCGGGTGGGGCAAGATAGTCACGTTTTTTGAGCTGAAATAGTCAAGTGTTCTAGCAGAAGTGTGAGGGGCAGCGTTGTCATGGTGCCAGAGCAGGTGCTGAGTTCCCGATTTCGGCCGCTTGTCACACCAAGCTGACAGTACTCTGGGGGCACAAACTGTCACATACCATTCAGAGTTGACTGTCCTTTGATCTTCTAGCACTATCGTAGCAATATGTCCCGTCTTGCAGAAAAATGAGGCAATCATTTGTTTTTGTGTACTTCGGGTTCGGCGACATTTTGTTGGCGTCGGCTCATCTTCAAAACACCATACTGTGGACTGCCGCTTTGTTTCGGGGTCGTAGTTATATAGCCATGTTTCGTCACCTGTAAGTATATCATATACATTTTTTTTCTCGCCAGCGTCGAATTTATCTATCATAAATTTGCACCAATCTACGCGGCGGTCTTTTTGCAAATCGGTGAGTTTGTGCGGCACCCATCTTGAACAACGCTTATGAAGGGCCAGATGATAATGAATTATAGTTTGCAATGCTGCTGATCCAATACCCAGCTCACGCTCGAGCTCTGCATATGTAATTCGTCGGTTCGCACGAACATTTTTTTCCACAGCCTGTACGTTTTCTTGAGTGACTGCGGTTGGCGGCCGTCCGGTCTTCGCCTCATCTTCAAAGGTCTCTCGTCCCCTTTTAAATTCAGCAAACCAATTAAAAACAGTTGCACGTGAACAAGCAGACTCGCCAAAAGTTGAAACTAAAAGTTCAAAACACTCTTGAGGTTTTAAACCTTTTTTAAAATCATAATAAATCATAACACGAAAATCACGTCGAGTGAGCTCCATTGTTGCGAAAATTTCCCTCCAAAATTACCCAGAAAAAAAAATAATTAAAAAAGGAATCCTAACATTTTCCGAGTGTTCCATATTTGAATTTATTAGCAAATAACCTACCTTTACAATGGTGTATAACTGGCCAGTATCGATCAAATGACCATAGAGTATCTAACTTCTTTTTTACGGGTGTCACATGCGTGTTTCTGACTTATTTAGTAATTATTTTTACTATGCAACCAAATGAATATTTTGTAAGTTGGCATCAATGCACTTAGTTTAAAACCGTATTCGTTTTGGTTTTGTTAGGTTGGTAGCCATTAATCGCAGTAACGTTATAGCGTATAAAAGCACAAGAGCTTTTATGAGGAATAGACAATATAGACTTTTCTTGAAATCTTTTATGTATGTTCTTATATTCGTGTTAATGAATGCATAAATGACAGATAATAGTAGAGGAGTAGGAAAAGACTATTTTCGCATAGTAGCACGAGATCTGGTAGCTACCCTCACTGACCCATTAAGAAATTCCATCCTGTATACTGAGACGCTGATACATTTTTACAGCAACATTAGTCATGGTGCTCCAACATTGGTGGAAAGTTTTATATAACGTTATGAAACATTTCTTGTACGTATAATATTTTATCACAAATTATAACAAAAGTTACGCATTGTTATCATGTTATGTACCTAATGTTGTAATGTGTTATAAGGTTATGAAACATATTAGATATTATAAGCGCTCCCACACTAAACACTGGCGAAATTTTGTTGCAAATTGTTGTAAAACATGGTAACAATTTATAACTTTTGTTACATTTTGTGATAAAGATATAAAACAATTGTTATACAACATCTATTTTGTTATACAATATGTTATGCAGTTTTCACCAGTGTGGGAGCATTAAAAACATCTTACTAGTTGCAACAAATGCTATAAAGTGTTAGTGAATGTTATCGTGTTTTAAAAGGTTTTATGAGAGCACCATAAACCATATTTTTGTTACAGTCAGGATGTGCAATTTTATGTATGTGTATATGGGGTAACTTAATCGAACACCAAATAAAACTACGTATAGATAAATCCAATCAATAAAATTAGTCACCAAAATTAAATCTTCAATCATCAAAGCGGCTATGACGAAATATATTTTTCACCGATCTCACAAACAACTTGTATGACGAATCGGTGCAAATTACATTTCGTCAACAATAAACCTCAATCTACCTACAAAAAAAAAAAAAAAATTTAAAATCTCTGAAAGATACGAGTACTAATTATCGATAACTGTCTATCACCAAAATCATTTTACTCCGTAGATAAATACGGAAAAAAATTGTTTTCACCACACCAACTGGTAAAGACCCACTTGATTGTTCAAAACGAATGAGAAAGTTGCATTTAATCCACATGTTGGGCAAAGTAATCAGATGCAAATTTTGAGTTGTTTTCTTATGTTAGCTGGTAGGATTGAATTGTAAATGTTTTTTTTTTATTATAATTATTAAATAATTTATTAAATTACCGTAATTTGGATTTAGTTTGTTTTGATTTATTTGATATTTTATAGTTATTAGTATTTTCATCGCGTTGGTGTAGTGAAAAATGTTGTGTTTCAGTTGGAGGACAAATAACTATTTAACACCATGTAACCACTCTCGAGATCACTCTGAGATCTTGGAAAGATCTTTAAAAGATCGATTAGTAAACGACATGTCAAAATTGACGTTTATTTCGATTCCGCTGTGATCCCAATAAGATCTATCTATGATATTTCTAACGTCAAAGTGACATTGGTTGCAAATGAGAACTTATCAAAACCAGCCCGCGTCCGCGTAGCCAACGTGCCTATCGTTCACGCTCCGTGGCGAACGAAACACAACTGTCACAGTCGCGCTAATAAAGAAGAGTGATAGAGAGAGATGACTACGATACGCTACGGAGCGTTAACGATTGTAACGTTAGCTACGCGGCCAGAACTTATCGTTATCGTATCTCATTTTTCGAATCAGGCCGTTTGTTTCGGCTTAATTTTTTTTTTTCATGTCTTTTCATTCGGGGGGCGGAAGCTGCATTCCGTTGATTTTCAATAACCCGCCCGCATAGGTAGTTTTCGGTTTTTGTAACTACAGGTAACTTATATCAAGCAGATACATAGGTTATAATACAATTTGACTCCGTTGGATGTTTTATAATAGCATTGAGAAACAAAACGATTATTTGGTTACAGATACGATACACTATTTTGGTAATATAAATATTTCTTGAGGGTAAATTTTATTTAGGCAAACACTAGAATAATATTTTATATATGTCTATATACAAACTGAAACCGCTACGCTACTGCACTGCTGCAAACTCAAAAGCTAAGCTAGGCAAAAACTAATACTATAGTACATACCGTGAATGTGACCAGCGCCGATGTACAAATGAGCCAATCGACTAATAAATTCCGGATCCAACCTTATTGCCAAAGCGATGTTAGTTAAGGGCCCCAATGTGATAACAGTTACTTCGCCTAAAATAAAAACAAAAATTGTTTAGTTTTGGTCAGGAGTATGCTAGGCGTTATGTTAGCGATAACATATGGAATACGGGGGTATCTTAGTACAAGAAATAACTGACCAATTGTGAGTCGGACTCGTTTTCTAAGGGCTACTAAAAGTGTGGCAACCCAACAAACAATTAGGCGACACTAAGCACCTATTTTATAACCTTTAGACATAGAACGGCTGTACAATAGCTGCATAGTCTTAGCTTACAGGGTGAGGTGACATAAAAGTGTTTAGGAGGTTCATCTATGGCTTTAAGACCCACAGAAGCTATTTTGGCCACTATAATGCATGTTAAGTTAGTTGAAAAAGTCATAGCCAGATATGCTCAAAACACTTTACATTGGATTCTTTTCTAGCAAACGAAAATATTCAGTGGAGGTGGCTGAAAGCTGGAGTTTTACCAACATTACATTTGTCAGACACACTGGTAATATTTGAATAAATATTTATTATTGCATTACCTATCAAAGCATCATCATCTGTAAAAAACGTTGGGTGAATTTCCTAACAAATAATATATTCATATTTTACTTTAAGGTTAGTACTCCAGTGCCTATGGATGTTAGTGATGCAGACACATAAAAGTTTCCAGTCATAATATATTATCAGAGTCATGAAGTAACAAAGATAACCCCTCAAAATTGGTAAATAATATAAAATACTATTTCTCGCGATTCTCGCGCGACCGGTGATGATACGTATGGCAGTTCTTTTTTATATGGAACAGCTGCCACGTCAAATGTGTATTATCGAGACTAGGCTAGGAGGCCCAATGAAAAATATGAAAATATGATTTTCAAAAAATGAAATTGAAATTATTGAAATAAAAAATCATATTACACAAACGTTTTCTTTTATTTCCCATTTGGTACATATAATAAGTAGATTTTGAGTGGTGGACTCTAAATGAGATCGATGCTACATAAATCCTCATATTAGGGTCTGTGCGGAAAGAGAAGAGTCGTGGAATATATGGGAACCAAACCAATACATTTCATGCCTCTTCTGACTCTTCTCTTTCCGCACAGACTAACTATTTGAATTTTAGAGAGAGGGGAATGATCAAAAAGGGAATGATACTTATATTATAACAATTAGATATATGACGCTGACAGTTTCATGTACAGTCAGCCAAGAAAGTCGTCTTTATTTGCATTGTGCATCTAGTCTAAAAGTGATAGCCCACTTTCTCAACCACTAAGCCACTGTAAATTCAAGATTGTTATCGTATATGTAGCTTATCTACGATGCAAAATCTGTATTTAGTTACGTGCACATGTCCGAGTGGCGAGCCGTGTAGCGAGTGGACTGTTTTTACTTACTAGACACTAGTCTTCTTTCGCTTCAGCGTCCTCTTTGCTCGTGCACTTGTATCGAGCTGAAGGAGGTGTTACTCATATGCGCAAAAGGACGAAAAGAAATGAGGAAGGTATATGAATTATTCGACGTGTGCAAAATTCGTATTTTCTTTTTACTGACAGAACATAACACCATTAGAGTAATAAGAATAGACATATGTTTAACCAATAAGGTAAGAGTGAGATAGCGCTTTACAAATAAAAGACACTTCCAATATGTTGTTGTTTCAATAACCAAGTCCTTACAAGGGCATAATTTTTCTATATAAATATCGACACAGGTATATCCCTAGTAATTAACTTGTGACATCCTACAAAAATGAGGAATAACAAACATATAAACATTTCTTTTTGACACATTATCTAATTCGTAAGGAAACTAAGGACGGTATACATGTTTGTGAAGCATTTTTAGGGTTCCGTAGCCAAATGCCAAAAAACGGAACCCTTATAGATTCGTCATGTCCGTCTGTCTGTCCGTTTATGTCACAGCCACTTTTTTCCGAAATTATAAGAGCTATACTGTTCAAACTTGGTAAGTAGATGTATTCTATGAACCGCATTAAGATTTTTACACAAAAATAGAAAAAAAAAACAATAAATTTTGGGGTTCCCCATACTTAGAACTAAAACACAATAAATCTTTTTTCATCAAACCCATACGTGTGGGGTATCTATGGATAGGTCTTTAAAAATGATATTGAGGTTTCTAATATCATATTTTTCTAAACTGAATAGTTTGCGCGAGAGACACTTCCAAAGTGGTAAAATGTGTCCCCCCCCCCCGTAACTTCTAAAATAACAGAATGAAAAATCTAAAAAAAATATATGATATACATTGCCATGCAAACTTCCACCGAAAATTGGTTTGAACGAGATCTAGTAAGTAGTTTTTTTTAATACGTAATAAAATTTAAAAAAAATTTTTTTCATCAATCCCATACGTGTGGGTTATCTATGGATAGGTCTTCAAAAATGATATTTAGGTTTCTAATATCATTTTTTTCTAAACTGAATAGGTTTCGCGAGAGACACTTCCAAAGTGAAAAAATGTGTCCCCCCCCCCCCCCCCCTGTAACTACCGAAATCCGATTAGTTAGTTGACCGGTTAAATACGTGCCTTTGTTAATTCCCGTTTTTAGGGTTCCGTAGCCAAATGGCATAAAACGGAACCCTTATAGTTTCGCCATGTCCGTCTGTCTGTCTGTCTGTCTGTCTGTCTGTCTGTCTGTCTGTCTGTCTGTCTGTCTGTCCGAGGCTTTGCTCCGTGGTCGTTAGTGCTAGAAAGCTGAAATTTGGCATGGATATATAAATCAATAAAGCCGACAAAGTCGTAAAATAAAATCTAAAAAAATAATTTTTTTTAGGGTACCTCCCCTACACGTAAAGTGGGGGTGAAATTTTTTTTTCGCTTCAACCCTAGAGTGTGGCGTATCGTTGGAAAGGTCTTTCAAAACGAATAGGGGTTTTCAAGAAACATTTTTTGATAGAGTGAATATATTCGGAGATAATCGCTCCGAATGAAAAAAAAAATGTGTCCCCCCCCCCTCTAACTTTTGAACCATAGGTCCAAAAAATATGAAAAAAATCGTGGAAGTAGAGCTTAAAAAAGACATTAAATGAAAACTATAGCGGACATGATCAGTTTAGCTGTTTTTGAGTTATCGCAAAAAGTTTTCCCTTCATAGTAAAAAGACTTATTTTAATTAGGTACTGATTATGCAAATTTGCCAATTTGTTTAACTCAGGTGAAAGGTACCGTTTCATCCCTTGGTTAACAATTTACTATACTTTAAGCTCCAGTTTAGCTTATTGTGACGGAAGAGTTACTACGGAACCCTACACTGAGCGTGGCCCGACATGCTCTTGGCCGGTTATTTAATAAGAGTTTTAGGTAGGTATCTTTAAATATGTCATCATCAAATGTCGAAGTTTTCATATCTCGACGGCATCAAACTTAACCCTTAAATGTTCACTCTATGATCGCACAGGTTTTTTTTAACGAAATTTTCAGTTTTAGGTTCAGTTGAGGTAGATTAGAGGAAATAAAAACAAAAAAAAAATGGAAATAAGATTTTAATGTTTTTTTTAAAACGTCACTTAGAAATGACAGTGCCAACTTCACCTTACGTCATATCTAACTTAAATACGTCACATGAGACGGACATTGCCAACAATAACTGCACACTGTCGGCATTGGAAAAAAAAAACAAAAACTTAAATAATCCTCTACAAACAAAACGTTTTAAAATAAAATTAACTTGACACTACTACTGAGATCAAATTACAATAGGTATATTATCATTAGGTATTCAATAACATCAAGTAAACATAAAATATGACGGCCTCCGTAAATGAACATAACAAGAGTTTCTTTGGTTAAAGTCTTAACAAAACTATAAACTATTTTTCCTTATGATAACACAGAAAGCAATTCTTTTTAGGTGTAAAACACAGCCGGATATCGCACTTAGAGCACATGACTGTAGTTTTTCCGGTTTTGCACAGACGACATCTGCCTTGGGATGTAAACACAGCAAAGTGATCGTAGCAATCAAGACGTGCCTCATTGACTGGACGTGGTTTGAAAGGCCTAGAAATTGTAGCAATTCCAGGAGCAAGTGGCGCTCGTTCGATCTGTGACTTTCCGTCAGTTTTTATCAGTGCCAGAGCAACTTGTACCCGAAACTTTTTCAGAGACAAGTTACTCTCACCAAGTTGCTGGCAGTCTCGTCGATGCAACAACCAGCTGTTATTTAACGAAATATCCAACGTTTGAGAAAATATCGACAAGTACCATCGCCTCGTTTTCATGTGGATCCTGTATAATGCGGTTAACATGTCTGCTATATCAACTCCTCCCATGTGCGCATTATAAACTTTAATGGCATTTGGACAGGACACGGCAACTTTTTTTTTCTCCTTCTTGTCATACCTCTCTATTGTCGTTACTGGATCTTGAGCACAAAACGAACTGGCTATGTTTATGCATTGATTGTCAACCCATTTTGTGACAGCCAATCTTTTTGCATTGTCACACAGTACTTCGTATGATCCTCGTCCTTTTTTTTTCATGTCTTTGTCGCTGGTCGTACGACAATTTCGCAGTCGATCTTTTCTTATTGTGCCCAACGATAATATTCCCATTTCGTTGCGTAAGTAGTAAATCAATTCCAGAGAAGTGAACCAATTGTCAAAATAAACAGTACACAAAACTGGGTGTGATATGGTTTTGCACAAGTGGACAACTGTTTTACCCCCAACACCAAGGTAATCTTCTTCCCACTCTGTAAACCGAGCATTCCGAAATGTGTTTGCGCCATCATATGGAAAGAAGTCATAGACCATACCGGTTTTGCCAGCTCGGACCAGAAATTTAAACCCCCACTTGTGAGGCTTCTTGGGGTTATACTGTTTTCTATTGCCTGCCTTTTTTCCTTTATAAGGAATAATCATTTCGTCTATAGCAAATGATCTCTCTTCTTCTATTTGCAGGCATCGTTGACGCACATGTTCGATCACGGCTGAAACTTTGTGATAATTGTCAGTTTTGTCAACATTTGTGTTATCACAAAAGTGTAGATAACGCTTGATACATCTATAACGCTTGAGAGACATGACAGATGCTATAGGTTCGAATCTTAGATCATTACTCCAATAATCTTCGACTGCCGGCATATCAACGATTCCCATAATAATTTCAATACCCAGGAAACTTTCAATTTCTTTTTTTGTTACACAGATAGATTTACCGCTTTCTTGGACTGAGTAAAGATTCGTCATATCCACTATAAAATTTATGAGATCCTCAGTGAAAAATGATTCAAAATATTGGCGTGGTGACTTTACTTCAAATTGCTCTGCGAACTGGGGATCAGCATCAACTTCAACCGTGCCTGTATATTTAGTTTTTTTAAAACAGAAATCTAATTGTTTCATCTTACGCTTCCTTGTATTGGGTACTGTGGGTGGAGGAAGCATTGGCGACGACCCCGTAGTAGTAGCTGCTGGTCTACGTCGTGTCCTTACACCTGATCTCAAACGACCCACGGAATTTGGTGCTGCTGCTGGCGACACGGAGGCTATGAACGGAGATCTACTCATACCTGGTGTTAATGGGCTATCCACAGAAGTCATTGATGGTGTTTCTGGTACTGTAAATGCTGGTAAAGATGGAACGTCCTGGTCAAGCGGAGAATCAGGGGCTAGAATTTGTGGTCTATTCTGGTCTTCAGATCTGACAGATGTTCTTGTATCTTGCCCTGTTTCATCATCGTCGCTGAGCACGTCTAGCAGGTCAAACAGTCCAGGTGACACACTTCTAGGAGAAGAGGATCTGCTGCTGCGGTCGTCTCTAAAAAACTGTCTGGCTAAAATTCTCCTTTCTTGGTCGTCATCTGACTCTAAATCAGAGTCTTCAGATTCTGGAGGTGGTAGAAGAGCTATGATCTTCTTTGACCTCAAACGTTGCCCCGCCATATTACTGTAAAAATGCAACGGATGTTAGCAACACACCATAATTATTAGTCTCTAAAAGTTGGTACTGTCCTTTATAAGTGACGTTTTTGAGAACCCCCTAATTCTAGCGGATGTCGGCAATGTCCGTTACAAGTGACAAATAAGAAACACACAATATTTAGTACTATACTGGCAATGTCCGTTTGAAGTGACATATATTATAACTACAAAAATAAGAGTGAAATGGTTGCTATTTATTCACAATTATTACACTAATCAGTAACGTAATTAATATTTTAACTAAATTTAATACAAAACATGCATAAACCATTAAAATACTTACATAATAAACGATATTTGTCACAAGCGTCAACACACTTCACCATTGCAATTTTTGAACTGAGTATTATTCCTAATTTTGAGTAGCGAAAGACCTATAAATGTGCGTAAGAGTGAAAGAGATAGACGCTAGACCGCGCAAATCACGCCACCGGCGCGAGAGTTCCTGGAAATCTTAGTAAACATTGGCTTTATAGGACGTCATTTTAAACGGACAAAAACAATTTAAGGGTTAACGGGAATTAACAAAGGCACGTATTTAACCGGTCAACTATACTATGCAACTGTATTATTGTTAAACATTGTCATAATAAGTGCTTGTTTATTGCGTAACTTGTATTGTTTTTTTTTAAGTTAGCTATTTATAAGTTGTCTTTAAGTGAAATTTCTGTAATTTCTTAGACAACAATAAAGATTCTTTAAACCGAACTAACTAATCGGATATCGGTAGTTTGAAAAAATAGAAATAGGTACTAAAATAAATAGTTTGGCAACAAAAGCCGAGCCTTAAAATAATTCAATATGAGTAGTATTTTAATTTTAATGCCATTACAGCTTTTGTTTAGTTTAAGGCAAGTAACAATTATTTATTTAACAACAGAATTATTATATGAATAAATAAATATAAATTACATAAATAAATATTATAGAACATTATTACACAAATTGACTAAGCCCCACGGGAAGCTCAATAAGGCTCGTGTTGCGGGTACTTAGCAGCTTAGACAACGATATATATAATACATACATATTTATAAATACTTAAATACATAGAAAACATCCATGGCTCAGAAACAAATATCCATGCTCATCACACGAATAAATGCCCTTACCAGGATTTGAACCCGGGACCATCGGTTTCATAGGCAGGGTCACTACCCACTAGGCTAGAAAGGTAGTCAAATTATAAGGCTAGAAAGGTCGTCAAATTATAAGTATTGGATACTATTTATGAAGCCTATTTTAAAAATAAAACGTTATCTATTCATTTAAAAATGAAGTTTTAAATATTGATATAGCAAACTAAGGTAAATAAATGTACACTTGGAATTTGTACATCGATCATCTTTATCTAAGCTATCATATTAATATATAAAAGGATTCTTAAAAAGTTATTGTGCTTGTAAACATCGAACCAATGGGTAAAAAACTTAAGGTGTTTGATTAGGTCATGGTTAAGATAATGTTTATTGAATAATAACGGAATGTTAAAGTGTGTACAAACATCACTTTTATAATTTGTTCTTTTTTTGGTATTTCATAGTTAGTATTTTCCTCGCGTTAGTGCGGTGAAAAATTGTGTGTGGTTCATCCGGAGGCAACGTTTGTTTAAAACGCTTGTGCCTTGAAACCCTCGCAATACTCAAGATTCCACTTTTACAAAAAATAAATCAATAGTCATTTTATTAAGCTGCTTTCGCAATTTAAATACTACCTGAAACGATGTGCTCAATCTGTTCAGATGCGTCTAGTTAATTACATAATTTTAAATACCTACATTCAATAAAAAGTAGATAACTAAAATATTAATGACAGTGTTCTTCAACAAAGAGTTAAATGTATCATTAATTCATCACTATTATATGCTATCGCAAGAACTTAACCAACTATCTTGGGTTCATACTAGTGTATGAAGTTGAGTTTTATCGGAAGTACCTGGATGAGTTTTGGTCAGATCAATGAGAGCTGATACTGCGTTCTTCTCCTGGGCTGGCAGCAAATCGATCAATTGTTCACCACTATCTCCGAGTCCATCGTCTCCGTAATAATTGCCTCTTTGAAAATCTTTTAAAAGAGAGTCTTTAGCCCCTCTATAAATAGGAATCTAAAAATAAATACAAACATGATTGACATAAGCCTATAGTCATGTAAATATAATACAAAAGTACCTGTTTAGTAACCCAGCATGTATACTACCTACTTGAATTGGGTCATTTTTAATACAAGCCGGCAAATAGACTTTAAGTGGCCTCGAGATAATCAATCACCATTAACCGTTATGATGAAACGGAACGGAACGGGACGAAGTTTCCCTATGCCATTGCCATTCGCTTCATATTGTTTCGTTTTAGTCGCTTAATTTTGGTAGGATTTCAGAATTTAAGAAACCTATGCATCGATTGAACTTACTTCAATCGTGAGTCAGGGTTGTCAAACTAAGAATTGGAAAATAATGGTTATAAGGAGTTGCGAGAAAGATCCACGAAGACTAGTTACGGATCACAATTTATTAAATAAGTAACTATGTGTGATCTTTTTTAACTGAAAACAAATGTGTTAATAGGAATACACCTATATTCATTTTGTTCACAATTTCCTAGACCCAGATAAGCAGGTAGGTAAACCTTACGATATAAGGGCCAAAAAAGCCGGTTACCCGGATTAGAAATTCAAGATGTCTTCAGCTTCATAGACAGGGTCACTTCCGACTGTTCTAAAAGTTCGTTTAACCTATTACTCACATTTTGCCGTTTAGCTACTTTAAGAATTCTCTGGTTGTTTATACACACATTACTCTCTATTGTGTTACCATTAACCGTAGTAAGCGCTAGAAGTTGAGACCTGAAAATTGAGTACTATTAATTTATTATAAACTATAAGAATTAAGTAAATTATAAGAAGCCGGCAGCTGTTAATCTGCGAGCACGGCAGTGCCCCCGCCAAGACGGGCAAAGAGAAGCGCAAGGGCACTACCTACCTTTTCTCTAAGCGATTCGTCGTTTTTAGGGTTCCGTAGTCAACTAGGAACCCTTATAGTTTCGCCATGTCCGTCTGTCTGTCTGTCTGTCCGAGGCTTTGCTCCGTGGTCGTTAGTGCTAGAAAGCTGAAATTCGGCATGGATATATAAATCAATAAAGCCGACAAAGTCGTAGAATAAAATCTAAAAATTTTATTTTTTTGAAGGTACCTCCCATACACGTAAAGTGGGGGTGATTTTTTTTTTGCTTCAACCCTACAGTGTGGGGTATCGTTGGAAAGGTCTTTCAAAACTAATAGGGGTCTTCAACAAACATATTTTGATAAAGTGAATATATTCGGAGATAATAGCTCCAAAAGAAAAAAAAATGTGTCCCCCCCCTCTAACTTTTGAACCATAGGTCCAAAAAATATGAAAAAAATCGTGGAAGTAGAGCTTAAGAAGGACATTATATGAAAACTATAGCAAACATGATCAGTTTAGCTGTTTTTGAGTTATCACAAAAAGTTTCCCCTTCATAGTCAAAAGACGTACACCCACAGTTCATCCCTTGGTTAATAATCTACCATACTTTAAGCTCCAGTTTAGCTTATTGTGACGGAAGAGTAACTACGGAACCCTACTCTGAGCATGGCCCGACATGCTCTTGGCCGGTTTATTGTTTAATCCTCATAACTTAGGTTTGGATCCTTTAATTTAAAGGGCGGGTTATTAATTACTAATTTTTTTTAAAAACGTATTATGTTATTTACAACAAGGTGTTCCCATATACATTTTCGGACCTCTAGCTTCAACATTTGCGGAAGTCTCATACAAATGTCATCCCCTAGTTTAAGGGGTTAGGAAGTAAAAATTTCAAGATTTGGATTTTTTTTGTTAGTTTGTACTAATACTAGCTTATATACCAAATTTCAGCTGTCTACGACTTCAGGAAGTACCCTAAGAGTTTCAGTCATCATCAGTGAGTGAGTGAGTGAATGACAGAGTGTGTCGACGAAATAGGTTTTTTTTTTATATTAAAAAAATCTAAAGGAGAAGAGCCACGTAATTGAAATTTTCTATGTGGACCCCATCCTCAGAACTCGAACTTGACAAAAATTTGTTTTGAAAATCTAATTTGCTTAACAAACACAACGAAATGGACAAATCGCCCAACGTGTACTATGCGTCGTTGAAGAGTTCCATTATTATCATCATCAGCAGTTCCACTTCATCAAATGTCACTTTTTTAAATGTAAATGCTTGATTTGTTAGAGAAAATACAAAAATTACTATATGTATGCCTTTCACATTTGAAGAGTTCCCTCGATTCCTCATGGATCCCATGATCAGAACTGATTTTTTACAAAAACGGGACCAATCTGTATATATATAGGTATATATATAAATTTAAACAAAAAATAATTTTCAAAATCAGATCAGAAATGACGGAGTTATGGAGTAACAAACATTTAAAAAAAACATACAACCTAATTGATAATCTCCTCTTTTGCAATCTTGAAGTCGGTTAAAAAGCTCGCGAAATATGCCCACACTATGTATAAGCTTACTTTTGGGTATATCGCGAAACCGCAATACGAAATGCATATAAATTTTGTACAAAAATTATACTTAATGATTTTTTCTTATTAAAATAGCAATAGAAATTATATTCAAATTGTTTTTTTTTTATATTGTACACATCATATACATTCTATTTATTTTAAAATGATCATGAAATCCACTATTATTCCTTGGAAAAATGGACAGGCGACGTGCCACATCATAACTTTTAGTAGAATCATAGTAATGTATGTTATGTGCAAAAAATACAATCCACTGGTTTCTAATTATTCTAAATATTTTGTACACTTTACGCATATTTATTTAAGCGTATGTTTACAAGCAAGCCGGTTTTCGTCCCTCCTTTTCTACAATCGACCACCTTCACTCCCTAAATCAAATTGTAGAGAAATCCAACGAGTTCAAACAACCGTTGTATTTGGCGTTTGTTGACTATAATAAAGCCTTCGATAGTGTCACACATGGAGCCATCTTATCGGCACTGAGTAGTCATATAAACCATACGTATGTTGAACTCGTTGGACCGATATACAAGAATAGTACGGCCAGCATCAAGCTGCACGCACCAGGCCCTAAATTTAAAATCCTTAAGGGAATAAAGCAGGATGACCCGCTCTCTCCTAAATTGTTCACCAGCTGCTTGGAGGAAGTTTTAAAAAACTGGCGGCCTCTTGGGAGACAAAGGGTATCGAGGTCGACGATAGGAGGTTGACAAACCTTCGATTCGCGGACGACATCGTACTCTTCTTAACATCGGCAATTGAACTGCAATGTATGCTACAAGAACTTAGCGACGCAAGCCTTGAGGTTGGTCTGACGATGAACCAATCTAAAACCCAATTCATGACCAACAGCAAGAAACACGGGGTGACGGTGGATGGGAACATTTTGCAATATGTCGACGAGTATACTTATCTAGGCCAGATAGTATCCTTCACAGATCGCCAGGACAAGGAGATTGATAGAAGGATCGAAAACGCCTGGCGGAGCTTCTGGTCTATGAAGGAACTCATGAAAGGTAAACTCCCAATTGCACTGAAGCGCAAGCTCGTCGACATATGCATCTTACCCATCCTCACCTATGGTGCCCAAACCTGGTCATTAACTGAGGCGCAAAAATCACGGCTCAAGGTTTGCCAAAGGGCAATGGAGCGGAGTATCCTGGGTATACCAAGATCTGACAGCGTGAGGAACACAGAGCTTCGCTCCAAAACCCGTGTCGTCGATGTTGGGATGAAGACCGCCAGGCTAAAGTGGGGCTGGGCTGGACATATGCTAAAATAGCCACTAGCTGGCATCTCCAGTGTAGTCGTGGCAGAGGCAGACCGAGAAAGAGATGGCGGGACAGCTTGGATGCATTTCACCGGGACTGGCGGGATCTTGCTCAGCACAGGGAGGATTGGAAAGCTAGAGGGGAGGCCTTTGCCCAGGCCACACAAATAGGCTAATAAAATAAAATAAAAAATGTTTACAAGCATTCATGTGCTGCAAATTTTCTCTAAGTTAGTAGAAGACATAGTATTTATGGGAAAACTCGAGAGGGGGTTGCTGGGACGATGCTCTACAGCAACTCCAAATACTTTTGACTGTTACTTCTAATCTGTGGAGGTACAATTTTTTTTAAGTAAGTACTAATTGAGTACCTATTGTGTACTAAATCCTTATATAAAAAATGCCAAAATGCAATGTGGGGTTGCTGGAGAGCATGACGTGCTTAAATGCGTACATACACGTTGTTTAATTAAAAGAATTTACATTAAAACAGTTGGGTTTTAACTGTTGTGTAACATTTTGTGAAAATTAAAATGCGTAATTTTTTTCTAGGACAAGCTTTACTTGAGAAGCCCACGAAGTGCCTGGATGCGAAATCTCAACGAAGTCAGATATTTAGGCTTTTTTTCCATACAAATACCAAAACAAAAAATTCACATCAGCAGAAAATAATAGCTACAGTTTTTATATTGCATTGGATTTTGTCCGTAATTAAGGGGAGGCGGCAGCCAGCTGTCGTGCCGGTTGGCAACAATCCCCGCCATCGTAGTATGTAAGTACTTAAGTAAGAAGCAGCAGCACTAAGGGCATGTAGCGGTGCAACTATCAATCAATCAATCAATCAACTAAATCGTAAACCGTCCAAAGCAGGGACGGTTGTGTCATACGTATCATAATTATGATACATATATCATTTTTCAAGACGTATCATGTAAAATGAAAGCGGGTAAGGCTGGGTGGTCAAGGAAAACACCCAGACGCTTACAAATAAGACAAATTATTTTAAATTATTAAACTACTGCTGTCTTGATAAGAGTAACGTGCATTGTTACAACATTTTAGGGGTGTCCACGTATCAAAATTTTACACAGTAAATTTTTGAACGTTTGTATGGGGTATCATATTTTTTGCAAATTTGTATCATGATGTTGGCATCTAACATCACTGAGCAAGGCACGAAGGAGAGATCCGATGCGATCGCCAAGGCAAACGCAAGCACGGGAAATAATTTCTACGTGTATACTAATATGAACATAATAAAAAACTTCTTACTCATTGAAGTGCTTCTCATAAAGTAGCGCAAGGAATATGGCCACTGCGTCGTCACCACCAGCATCATTGTCAATTATTAATTTACTTTTTTTTAACGGAGAGCTGAAACAGTAATAGGCAATACACTTAAAATACACACAGAATTTCAACTGTTTACCTAAACGTAGTAGAGAGTGACCAACCTACTTTGCATGGCATTTGCTAAGACAAAGTGCGGAAATGCCAAATTGGTGATGAGTTACCTAAGACAGACTCTACCTACAATGTACATACAACCCGAAAACAAATGTAAAAAATATATAAAAGCAAACCACAGGAGCAACCGCTGTAACCCCAGATTATGGTGTCACTAATCAATTAGATTTTCAAAATCACTTTACCTGTGGCGTCGAATGATGATTGTGCTTCAAGTCTATTTGTTGGGATTAATTTAAAAAATAATTGAAGTAATACCGACGAATAATTTAAGTAATACGTTGTTTTTACCGTATTTTTATTGCTTTAATGTTACATTTCTAAATAAATTAATGTGCTTAACTTCCAAAAAATGTCTACCAACATTTTACGTAACAGATAAGTACTCAATATAAAAGCCGGACAAGAGCGATTCGGACTCGCCCACCGAGGGTTCCGTGCTTTTTAGTATTTGTTGTTATAGGGGCAACAGAAATACATCTGTGAAAATTTCAACTGCTAGCGGTTCATGAGATATAGCCTGGTGACAGACAGACAGACGGACAATGGAGTCGTAGTCACTAAGGGTCCTGATATACCCTTTGGGTACGGAACCCTAACAATTAACTGTTTTAAATAGAATTATCGAGCCGCGTCGAATTATGGTCCCTACCATAAAAATATTTTGTGTTAAATCTAAGCGTCGAAAAAAAACAAAACGTGACGCTCGGAATTCTTAGAAGATTATCGTAAAAATTAAATAAATAAATAAATAAAAATAATATTAAAATTATAAAAAAATATATATATAAAACTTGTTTTTAAAGTTGTAGATATAATTACTTTTTCACTTACTTCAAAGATAAGAAAAATATACCTTCATAAAAGATAAATAAAGTCTAAGAAAATAACGTGCCTCGAAAAATCAAGAAAAATGTATTCTCTTTCCTTCTTTTTTATATTTCCATGCCAATTATAAAATGTTTGTTTAATAAACGAATGGTTTACTGGGTAGGTCGTTATTTTAATAATTATTTATTGTGCAATAAAGGTTAAATAAATCGTAAAAGAAATCTTATTTTTATAAAAGTTAAACAAAGAGGTAATAAATAGATGTTGTACGTTGGAATTTTTAAAATACTGTAAACCATTTTTTTAAGATCTTTTCAGACACTTAGATATTTTTTGTGATAGTTACTGCATAAAATATTAGAGATTACCTTTCATTAGCAAAAACACACGAAAGTGATAATATTATTAACACGGCGAATAAAAACATTTTAACTCTAAATTTATTTCTCACACATGTGCCATTCTGCCCGTTTGGAGATAAACTAAAGTGACCCTGACTGACAGATATCTTATGAACGACCTATATCACATATTATTATAATGCTCTAATTATGAAGCAAGTACCTCTTATAAGTTAGAACCGATAAAGTAATGCAACGTTGTATCTTGTACATAGTACCAAGAAAACGAAATGTACATAACGTGTAGTTGGGTAATATAATAATCACATATGTACATACAAAATACGCTTTTGATCAACGTTTATGAGGGATCGGGGGAACTCTTCAAATATTATAATAATAATAGTTCTTTATTTATAGGTAAACACCCATTTCAAATAATTATGTAAAATGTAAAAATATAAAAAATAAAATAGTAAGCAACGATAAATATACTAAAAAATACCTAAAATTGATAAAAATTCGCAAGTCATTGTTAGTATCGTCACTTCCTGTTCCTTTCCCGGTGCACCGAAATCCAGTATTTATGTATAGGATTGTCCAGATAACAGGACAGCTTACGGATAATACTGTTGTCAGACGTTTTTAGGCGGCTCCAGAAGGAAGCGAAGCCGCGGCGAATGATAACAAAAAAATCAGGGACTTCGGCCTCTGCAAACATGGTTGGTGCGCTGCAGTTTCATGGTAGTTTCATTAGAATTTCATATGCATCATTATACTGCACTTTAATTTTATTGATCGCGCGTCTCGTGAATCTGCTCCAGAGCTGACATGTATAGAAGCATAAACAATATGCCCTAAACAATGTCACCTTCACTTCATCTTCATGTTGCACCACACGGCCAAAGCCCTGCGCTCTCGCTCAGTGTCGTCCTCATCAAGTACTCTCCGTGAGCATATATCCAAGGTACTTGAACCCTTGCACTCTTTCCACTTGTGCTTCATCCAGATACACTGGCGAGACATATTTATGTAAAATTTACAGATAATTTGTAAAATTTACAGAGAAATCTGTAAATTTAACACATATCTCTGTAAATTTAACACATATCTCTGTAAATTTTACAAATTATCTGTAAATTTAACATTATTGTTTTTTCCGTGTGACTTGAAAACCATCATTTTTGTATTTAGGACATTGTACTTTAGACCATGGCTACGAGCATATTGCTAATTATTTGTGCCCTTATGGCAGCCCATTCAGGTATAGACAACAATCAGATTTCATGTATAGACTGAAGAGGTGCGGCGAAGTCAGGCCGCCTTGGCGTACTCCACACTCTTATCCATATTCATTAGAGGTTATGTTGCCCCGTCTTACACAGTTTGATTGGTTCTCGTACCGGTATCTCAACAGATTCACGATCTTTGAAGGCACATTCGATTTAGCGAGTTTCTCCCATAGCAACTCTAAGTTAACTTGGACAAGAGCCCTACTAAGATCTATAAAACAGGCGTATACTGAAGTTTCCCGCGCCATATAGAAGTAAACCGTGCTTTTGAGGCTGAAAATCGCAGAATCTATTGAGAGGCCGGCCAGGACGAAAACCAAACTGGGCATCATCTACAAATAAATATTGCGCTGCAATTCTGGGTGTATTAATCTTTCAAGTATTTTACCTAGAATTGTACCTAAGGAAATCGGTCTGTAATTTTTAATACTTGAAAGATCACCCGTTCTATTTTTTGGCACAGGAACTACCACTGCCTTTACAAGTTTCTCGGTTAGGTACCCAAGTTAAGACATTGGTTATACAAATTAGCCAATAAACCAAACACTGTCACCTGCAGCAGGGAGTGGCTTGACACAGAAGTGATGTGAGAACAACTCGGCAATATCCTTTGCATCATGTATACCTTCGATACTGACTGGAACACTAGTTTTAGGATTAAGTTTTTTTTGTATCCTTCTAGAACTTGACAAAGTTCTTGTCAGCGCGATGGGTGGCTAGTATGTTCATACGTATAGTGTTCTCGTTGTTCTGACACCAGTTCAATTTGTTCTTAAAAACCTTCCGACTGTGGATCATTTGATCAAAAGTTTGCCCACTAAGCGGCCTGCCGTCCCAACAATTCAAACACTGCTTGGCCCTCTCGTGACTCTCTCACTTTTTTTTTTTTTTTTTATTTATTTATTTATTTATTTTTTATTATAACATTAAAATATAAAATATGTGTACCACAAAACAAAGTATTCGCCAAACTGCGAGACAGTTTGTTGGCGATGAGCTCGCTCGTTATACTTATAAAAAGGTACATAATTTTGCACTGTCCTACCGTCCCGGCATGGCCAATTTTTATGTAGGTATTACAATTATGAAGTAGGTATAACATAGGATTGGTGACTTAACACTGGTGACGCGGGCGCGGGACAGGAGCACAGCGGTGCGTAAAAAACTACCTTAACGCTAATTACTACGTTTGTTTATAAACTAACAACTAGTTATATTTTTACAACACAAGTGGCAAGAGGCACTACAATAGTTGATTTATATGAAGTTATTTTATGATACTAATATTAATGTTAGGTATTTCATTTACTATTCATGCTTTATGGAGTTATCGAATCTGTCTATTAATATTTCTTTAAATTTTTCTTTCAGGCTACCTATTTTTAATTTAGGGATATCTAGCAGTATTGGGTATTCATTGTAAATTTTTGGGATTAAGTATTCTTGGGTTCTCCGACCATAATAGTTTTTGGCTGCAGGTTGATACAGTGTTATTTCCAGTCCAAGACCTTTTTAGCAAGTCATAAAAAATATTAATTAAGTGCCGGTTTTTCATGCATACAGTGTGTGTCTTTCATAACGACACTAATTTCAAGGGCTGAAAGTATAAGTCCTAATGAACTGAAATTAGCATATTTAGTTAAAAAATAAAAAAATAAAATTTTCATACAAATTAATTGGGCACGCAATGTATCAGTAATAAATTAAACTTAACAATTGTCATGTGCAATGAGCGGAATTCTTCATAGCAAAAATCAAACTGTCAGAGGGATTGACCTAACTGTTTTATCGACTTATCGATAAATATTTGTCACTTAACGAAACAAAGTTAAAGTAATGAAATTAGGCTTTTGGATATACATACAAACAAATTAACGGTGTCCCTAATTAGCTGACCGCCACTGTATTTTGGTATAATAGTAAAGAATAAAACAGACAATACTTTTATGATGTAAATGAACGTAACATTTAGAGCAATATATTGTGGAAGAATCTTCTTTGAAACTGAAATAAGAATCTTTCTGTATCCATTTTTTTATTGTTTTCTTTTAGGATTAACCATTTTAGTAACACGGCACGGAAATCACTCATGAAAACTCAAGTGACATATGTGACGATTTACTTAATACGGAGATGCAAGTTGCTTATCAAAGAGGTCAAATGTTACAGAATAATCTTTTAAGTTGATTATGGATACCTAATGCGATATTATTCCGTAACATCGATAAGTCGATAAAACAGTTAGGTCAATCCCTCTGACAGTTTGATTTTTGCTATGAAGAATTCCGCTCATTGGTCATGTGATTTCATTGAAATTTCGCTCTTAGTGACATCCTGACACCTATTACAATTACCTACATCGTACATGTCGGTGACACTTTTGATTGACAAGACCGTCAAAAATCATGACAAGTGACCTTGTTCGTAAGAAAAGGACTTAACCGCCCTGCTATCGCGAAACACTTTGCGAAGTTTCTCCTCTCTTTCTCACTCACAAAAGTTGCTTGAGGAGAAACTACGCAAGTGTTTCTTGGTCAAAGTTCGAAAAAATAAAAAAAAGATTAAAAAGTTTTTATTTATTCAAAAAATAAAATCAATCTCTGCGATTCACTCGTCGAAGATAACGATGTTCGATGTGACGTCCTTGCATTTCGATGCAAGTATTGCATCGGCGTATGAGAGACTGATGTACGCTTTCAAAATTAGTGTTCTGCTGAAGTTTTTGAAACGCGTCAGTTATTCTGTTCCGAAGATCTTCAACAGATATTTGTGGTTTCGAATACACTTCGTTTTTTATGGCCCCCCATAAAAAAAAATCTAACATCGTGAGGTCCGGTGAACGGGCCGGCCAACGTCGAGGCCCAAATCTACCGAGCCAGTGGTTTCCAAACATTAAGTTCAAATGATTACGCACGCGAACTGATGAATGTGCCGGAGCTCCGTCCATTTGCAACCAAGTCAGCTCCCGTGCTTCTTCTGGCAACGAATTGAAATAATTAGTCAATGGACCACTAAGCAATTCCAGGAATTTTTCGCCATTGAGATTTCCGTCGATAAATACTGGACCTATTATACGGTCACCATGAATGGCTGCCCAGACGTTTACAGCCCATCGGTATTGATGACCGGTCTCTCTTAGCACACGAGGATTTACTCTTGCCCAATAGTGTGTATTTCTCTGATTCCACACGCCGTTCCGAGTAAAAGTACTCTCATCAGTCCATATTACTCTTGAGGTAAATTGGTGGTCGGTATTGTGTTTGTTCAATAGCCAGCGACTAAATGTTAAACGTGGCAGCAAATCCCTAGGCAATATTGCGTGTGCCTTTAAAAATTTGTAAGGATGCTGCAAGTTTTTTTTGAGAATCCTGTGAACTGTTTTGTGCTTCATTTGAAAATGTCGCCCGGCATTTCTTGTACTGCATTCTGGATTTTCAGCAAAATGTTCCAGTATAATTTCTTCATTACGAACATGAAGACGGGGTCCATTTGCCAACGGTTGGATTCTCCCAGTAATGGGCATGTCTTCCCGGACACGCTGCAATGCACCGACTATGACTCTGGGGTTTTGCGGAATTCGACGATTTGGAAATTGCTCCCGATATAATGTTAACGCTAGTCTAGCATCTTGCATAGCTTCGCCATACTTTATAATCATATCCGCTAATTCTTGCGAGGTATAAGGCGATGGTCGTGGCATTTTGGCAAGAAAATTATGACATGACAATTTCATGAAAAAAGTCACCTAAATATTTTACGTCAACCTACCTGCATCCTGTCATACCAGCCAGTGCAGTCAAAAGATTGGTGTAAGTAGGTAACTTTGTGTTAACTAAGAAGGCGGAATCAGATAATTGTTTCGTTTAAGTACCGATTGATAACTTCACATTGATTGGGTTGAAGTGTCAAGATAACATCGAGTTTGTTGATCAACACAGACATTCCTAATAAATTTAATAAGCATGTTTGAAGTAGGTAATGTGATTTCTAAGAAGTGATAATAAATGTATGTGCAGTGATTTTTGGTATCAGTCTAGCTCGGTGAATAATGCGATTCATAAATGTGGTGGCTAACAATAAGACACAGAAAGATTTGTTGATGTAAATTTGTTGTGCTAGTGTGGTCAAAATCGCGTATGTTTTAAATTGCAGTGTTTTCTAGTAGTGAATAATTCAGTAAATAAGTTAACGTCGGCAACAGTTCCGAGTTACTTAATGTTTTGATCGAATTTAAATGGAAACGAAACTAGCTCTTCCTCTCTGAAACGTCAAATAAATGTTTGCATTACATTGCTGCTCGAGATTTTTTTTTTAATTAATTACTCTTAACTATAAAAGGCAATCGTTATATTCTTTTGATAAAACTGTTAACAGCACTTTAAACTATCGTTACTTAAAACCAATGTCGTTATGAAAGACACACACTGTATAACTTGCTGACAATCATAACAATTGTTACCGTGACTATTAAACTTAATTAGTCTTAGCCTAGTATCACAGTGCTTGGCGTAGATATTCAAATGATTTAGGTCTCTTGTGCCCCATCGGACTCCGTTGAGCAAATTCAGTTTACTGTCTATTTCCTTTTTATTGGTAATCACACTCATCTCACACACTACGGACACCGGAAAGTGGTCGGACCAGTAAACACCGTAGTCCACATGCACTGCTGTGATTGTGTCCCCCGCTGCCCGTGTTGTGACACAGTAATCTAGCCACCGCCAGGATATAAGTGAGCATCACTCACAAAGGTGTACGTGCCCTCTCCTAGCAGTTCCATATCCGCGCAGACCAGCAAGTAATCAGCACAAAAAGCCTCGAGCTCCAACCCAAACCTGGTACAGGGGTGCGCGTTGTAGTCGCCCAGTACATAAGCTGCTTCTGCATCACTGTCAGTTATTGTGGCCTCCACGCTAGCGAGACAGTCAGTAAAATCAGTCAGATTTTATCTCTTATCTAACGGTAAATATACAGAGGCATATACGTGTATAATAATAGGCATACATATAGCGACTTTTGTATTTTCAGCAACGTATCTAGTATTTGCATACGAAAAAGTTTCATTTAATTAAGTAGAACTACTGATGAAGACCAGAACGGAACTCCTCAACCACACGTATGTATTTCACGTTTGGTGATTTGTTTTCTTTGTTATACTTATTTGTTAAGCAAATAAGGTTTTAAGAGGGGCATAACTCCAGGAAAGTAGAAGGGAACAAAAGATATGGCGCGCGCGCGAGTCTTGCGACGCAAGGTATGGCCATTGCACGGGTGTTAATGTTTTACTTGAATTACTTTGAAAATGTACTTCTGTTTGAAATTTCGCTTGTGGCGTCGCTCAGTTATATCACTTGCTATTTTATACTGAACTTATACTAATAATGGGTAGGCAGGGTACTGAACCCCTAGTGTAAATTTATTCGATACCGTGACATGACGTACGCGTTTGCGTTAAGTCTCATTTAGGATTTAAAAACAGCACGCCAAGCGGCACGTTTTGGAAACTCAAAATCCCATATAAAATGAGACATAACGCAAACGCGTTCGTCACGTCACGCTATCGATTAAATTTACACTAGGGGTACTGATTTACCTTACTAGTGAAATTCAAAGAAATTTGTTTTTTTGTCAAAATATTCATTTTTGATACAAGTATTGATCGCTGGCTGGGCTGGTATTTTTAATTCAACGGGCAACTAATACTCATCAAGACAATTCTTACAAACCCAAACACATAGGTTGTGTTGTTTTATGACAGAGTTCCTATAGTCACCTCCTGTGTCCATCATCAGATCACCTTGATGGTACCTTAATATTGCATTGTGACCTAATTTACTTACGTACTGCGCGCTTTATGTTCTTATTCGTGCAATACACTAAGATCACCTGGCCCAATCATCCAGGTGCTAAAGGCACCCAGCGGTTAAAAGTCCCTTTTTAGGGTTCCGTAGCCAAATGGCATAAAACGGAACCCTTATAGTTTCGCCATGTCCGTCTGTCTGTCTGTCTGTCTGTCTGTCTGTCTGTCTGTCTGTCTGTCTGTCCGAGGCTTTGCTCCGTGGTCGTTAGTGCTAGAAAGCTGAAATTTGGCATGGATATATAAATCAATAAAGCCGACAAAGTCGTACAATAAAATCTAAAAATTTAATTTTTTTTAGGGTACCTCCCCTACACGTAAACTGGGGGTGAATTTTTTTTTCCGCTTTAGCCCTAGAGTGTGGGGTATCGTTGGAAAGGTCTTTCAAAACTAATAGGGGTTTTCAAGAAACATTTTTTGATAAAGTGAATATATTCGGAGATAATCGCTCCGGAAGAAAAAAAAAATGTGTCCCCCCCCCTCTAACTTTCGAACCATAGGTCCAAAAAATATGAAAAAAATCGTGGAAGTAGAGCTTAAGAAAGACATTAAATGAAAACTATAGCGGACATGATCAGTTTAGCTGTTTTTGAGTTATCGCAAAAAGTTTTCCCTTCATAGTAAAAAGACTTACTTTAATTAGGTACTGATTATGCAAATTTGCCTATTTGTTTAACTCGGGTGAAAGGTACCGTTTCATCCCTTGGTTAACAATTTACTATACTTTAAGCTCCAGTTTAGCTTATTGTGAAGGAAGAGTAACTACGGAACCCTACACTGAGCGTGGCCCGACATGCTCTTGGCCGGTTTTTTAGTATAGTTTTTCGCTAAAATCAATATTTATAAAGATATTAATGCGGGAAAGGTAATTAAAATCAATTCTATGGTAAGTTTATTTTTATATTTTCGTAAATAAACAGTGGCACCGGCAAATCTAAACAAATTTTTATACAAAAAGCATAGTACACTTTTCGCAAAGATCAATATTTGAAAAATATATTAAAGAGTGAAAGTTAATTGAACCGGAATTAATGTGGCATTTTTGAATTGTCATAGGGAGTTCACATTTATCGACTTCCGATACACATATATATCAGAAAGTTATAATAGTTAGAAAGGATAATATGGACATATGTTTCTTTTATAAAGCAACTAATGAATTATTTGTTGGCATTAAATTATATTTTGAACGTGATATTAAAAAACAAACTAAAATGAAGTAATTAAATGTGAAACTATTAAGTTTCCATTGTTTTTATTGTACATCTCTATTTCCCATTTTCAACTACTCAAAAGTAATTTGGCAGCGCAATAAGACCGCTTGTAATTATTATTAATATTTTTATATGGAATTAGTCCCACAGTAAGCTCAAAAAGGCTTGTGTTGTGGGTACTTAGACTTACCTTTATTTTTAAATGAATATTCAATCTTCAATAAAATTAATTTAGTATTTAAATATCACCTTTTTAAATATTTCATTAGCAATCGTTTTTACTCACCTACGATTATTTATTGGGTGCTTTGAGTAAATACTCAGTATTTACTCACTCCTACCCATCTCTAGGGGCGTGGCCAACGTAAAAATCTATGCCTAATTAAAATAATGTGTGTGTATGCCAAATTATATTTATATAAAAAGTATAATTTTTTTGGTCGACTAATATTATTCACACCTTTTACTTTTTCAAATCTTCATGATTATATATATATAGGCCTTAGTAATATATACATTAATGGTTCACATTCACAATGTTTAGAGGAAAGTCGCCTGTTTCCCCAAACGCTTTTGATCCATATCAACTTACCAACCCATACTCTGGCTCTAGTAACTTATATTGCGCTTAACGCCATCTATTGCAAAGAACATACATTAAACTGTGAAGTCAGCGCTTGAAATGCCAACGCTGTTTGCAATTACATGTATTTACTCGTTTATCACCTAGATGTCGTGAAACGATGTAATTACAGCTAAAATACAGAAATAACAAATTTGTCCATCGAAACGCGATCAGTCCCATTTTAATGGAGTGCATAATTATGTCATTTTTGATTATAAGAAAAATTCTGTCATTATAGATAAATCAAGTTACTTATTAAATCTAGGGAATTAAGAATGTTGTGTGGTCATAGGTGGATAAAGTGAAAAAAATCACAAAAGCTCATATTATTTTACTTTATTCCTAAATGTCATGTGAAGGAAAAAACCGGTCAAGTGCGAGTCATACTCGCGCACGAAGGGTTCCGTACCAGTATCTATAAAAACGGCAAAAAACTCACGTTCTATGCGTGGTATGTACTTGTTGTTATAGCGGCAACAGAAATACATCATCTGTGAAAATTACAACTGTCCAACTATCACGGTTCATGACATACAGCTTGGTGACAGACGGACGGACAGCGGAGTATTAGTAAAAGGGTCCCGTTTTACCCTTTGGATACGGAACCCTAAAAACGAAGTCATGAAGAGTTTATTTTACAAGATTTTTGAAATAAACTCTGTACGGCATATTTACTTTGAGAGCTTGCAAAATGCTGTCTAATGACACGAAACAAAGTGCAAAGGAGCCAACGGATATTGAAGAAAAAAAAACTACCAAGAGCATGTTGGCCCTTTCTCAGTTGAGGGTTTCACCTCCATCGAAGTAATCCAATCCTGGAATTTCCAGCTGCTGACTGGGTGTAAATTGTAAAATTGAAAATTGTATTCAATGTTTTATATCCAGCATTCAGAACCTGTTGTGCTTGATACTATCTTCTGATTGGAGACTTCCTAGGAGGATGGAGGTGTTGCCCACAAATTAATGCCCCAAATTCTTCTACGGTGCTCCGCGTTGTGAGTCCGTTTGCCTGCTGCTCGATCTGGCATGCAAACCGCAAAGCAAGACACTTCTAATATACGCTGGAGGTAACATGTGATCAGAGGTGGGTGAAATATTTATTTTCTTCCTGAAAGTGTTAGATTTAAACCAAGTTTATTAGTAGAACAAGTCGCTCGCTTAGTGATAAACGGAGTTATTTCAAAATTCGTGTTAAACTTGTGTTTGTATTAAAACAGCTTATTACTAGTAGCACTACCAGATTTCTCTCTTAAACCGGTTTAAGCCGTGGGTTAAAAAGAGATAGCACACTTTGGTACGGTTTACTTTCATAGATAAGGTATATTTCAATTTATGCTAAAGCAGCCAAATTCAGTCTTGCTGCGACTTGTTTGCGAAAAAGACGTCACTTTCGTGTTCTATTGGGAGAAAAATCGTTGTTGTATCAAAGGTCCGTAGGTAATTAAACTATCTTTTGTAACACATCAACCATAAAAAAAGCGGCCAAGTGCGAGTCGGACTCACCCATGAAGGGTTCTGACGTATTAAAAAAAAACTAGTTACTAGATCTCGTTCAAACCAATTTTCGGTGGAAGTTTGTATGGTAATGTACATCATATAATTTTTTAGTTTTATCATTCTCCTATTTTGGAAGTTACAGGGGGACACACATTTTACCACTTTGGAAGTGTCTCTCGCGCAAAATATTCAGTTTAGAAAAAAATGATATTAGAAACCTCAATATCATTTTTGAAGACCTATCCATAGATACCCCACACGTATGGGTTTGATGAAAAAAAAAAATGAGGTCCTAAGTATGGGGAACCCCCAAAATTTATTGTTTTTTTTTTTATATTTGTGTGAAAATCTTAATGCGGTTCATAGAATACATCTATTTACCAAGTTTAAACAGTATAATTCTTATAGTTTCGGAAAAAAAGTGGCTGTGACATAAACGGACAGACAGACGGACATGACGAATCCATAAGGGTTCCGTTTTTTGCCATTTGGCTACGGGACCCTAAAAACGTACAAGCAAAATTCTGCCATCATGCTTTTTTCTTGTGTGTTTTTATTATTATTTCGGGGTTATCATAAGGGGAACGAAAACGAATGGCCGTTCCCCTTTAGAAAACCTCAAATTAATAATAAAAAAAAACACAAAATAGAAAAAAGGAAAAAAAGTAATGTCAGGCGTCGTAACGCCAAAATAATAAAAAATTTGTTTCGCTTTCTAAACCCTACGCACTGAATAACCTATCACATTAGGACATGAAATCAATCATCATCATCCTATTTTTATTATTATTTCATTGCAAGCTTGAGAAAACCACTATACAAATCAGCGAGAAACAGGGTTGCCGGTCGCGTATCCCTATGCGACCAATCGTAGCAAGGGCTACGCTCGGCCGTCTATATCTACTTGGCCTGCGAACGGTTCGCTTCCCGGCCTCTATAGTAACGTTCTATTAATTACCTACAGGAATAGTACATTATTGCAGAGGCCGGGAAAGGGCAATTCGTGGATTATCTTAATGTTGGCTATTATTTACGGATTTTTAAGGCATCATAGAAGGTTTATGATATGTGTGTAGAGAAAAATATATTATAATTGGCTAAATAAACTCGTCATGACAAGAGTAAATACAAATATTTGTAAATTATTAACAGTCTGCTATTGTACAAAAAAGGACATCACGACGCGATAATTCCCAAAACGATATAACAAATCTAAAGATGGTGGACGAAAAGCTACACAAAATTTGGGAAGGTTAATATTTTAGGTTATCTGCCAGGTCGAGGTCTCAAAGAGCTGAAATCTGACTTGGCAATAGTTGCCTTATACCCGAGATGTAGCTAAAATAGACTTAGGTTGAGAATATGCAAAATCTACAGACTTAGAAAATCCTGAGAAGGACTGTTACCGAGCTCGGGAGAGCGAAATCTCAAACTAAAACTTTGAACAAGTTTTTAATTCATAATTGCTACCGATGCATTTTAATGTATGACGAAATAATTGCAAAAAAAAAAAAAAAAAAAACCTTATCGGGGCCTTAGTTTCATACGTCTGCGGTTGGCGAGGATGTTTCATAACAGCGACGCACTGCTTTAAAAAAAAACGTCCATAAGATCCTAGTATGGCAAGCTGTTCACTACCGGCATAATAAACGGAGATGTCTACCGACAGGAGTTGTAGGAATTTTAGGATAGGAAACATACGTCCTCTAATATTTTAGCCTGATTTATCCTATGATCATTACGTTAATGCCGCCTTAAATTTGGTTGATAACGAGAATGTTAGTTATGTTGTGAATAACATGAACCTGCCGAATTGCCCAGAACTACGCCTGATTGAAAGGTATTGGGCAAACATCAAGCGTTAGTGTGTCAATTCACTAACAGTTCAATTTATACACTGATGGCAGGTGTTCGAAAGGAAGTTACTCGTAAACAATTCACTAAATTTTAGGGTTTCTACAAAAAAAGCATTACATTTTCTTTTTTAAATGTTTACGAACGTAATTTACTTTTTGTTTTCAGTACCAGTGATTAGTGATAATCATAATGTAAATAAGTTCTAAGGCAAGTGTACACGCTCGTAGGGACCTTATAAGATAAAAATAAAACAATGCCTAAAGGGCCTATTTTAGATATAAGTAAGCTAGTTATAGTAATCATCTGTATATATACATTATGTATATTGTTATTGTAAATAAATACTTTTACATTAAAAACAAAAATCATAAATTATCTCCAAAATGGATTTAATTAGGATACCAGTTTCTTTGAGAAAGTTACTTAATTTAAGATCAAAAATGCAACTTTAAAATTAACGTACTTTAAAAAACACCATGTATCTCTTTAATTGGAAATATACCAAGATTTGTTTAAGGTAGGTATGTAGGTTTCTGTCAGACAGCACCGTCAGTTACACTAAATTTTTTACCTTATTTTTCTTGAGGAAGGTGAGACGTGTATCCAGGTCCTGGTGGATGCACGTGTATCGAGATCCTGCTGCTTGCATGCCTGTCCTGATCTTCCTATATTCAACCTATACTGCATTCAAAGAAGTTATTTTACCAAGAACCAAGAGTTCCCAGTGTGCTGAACTTGAGTGAACTTTAAAATGACTTTTTCAGTTGATAGTGCGTGTGAGTATGTAGGTAGACAACGAAATTACGACCTGTCTATTTATTTTTAATTATTCCTATGCCAATTTAAACCGGGTTTTTTCTCTTGTTTTTCTTACATTAATTAACCCCCTGATGCGACGCTAAGCATCAAATCCTTCAAATACTCACTTGAGTAATTTGCTTATTGATAACAAAGAAAATGGACCGAAATTACCTACTCATCGTAAATAAATCGTCTACGACTAGTAAGCCTTTTTGTGTATTATGTATTCGTTCTAATATTTTTACAGTCAACTACAGAAAAACTTGATTTAATACATGAAAAAAATCAAATGAATACACGTCGTAGGGTGGTCACAGTGCAGCTTGGAGTTGACTTAAATCATCCTGTAACAAATATATCAAAAAAGTATGGTTAGTAATTATCATCTTCAGGCAAAAAGAGTTCAGAGAAGTCACTCAAAAAGGTAAACTTTCTACTTCATTGTTCGTGAACGATTTTGTGTCAAATTTGTTTTAATTTTATAGAAATATGCACCAGTTTCTATACATCAACCATCCACTAACAGTCTATAAAGATTAAGTATTACATAATGTAATAAAGTATTAGTAATATACGTATATGTGTGAATTATGATAACGAATATTACTAATATATCCCAGTTAAGAAGTCAATCCTGACACTTTAAAATGACATTAGGTACTTTGTTCCCAAAATGTACTCGTATGTAAAGTAGTGATATGACACATAGATAACAATCAAACTATAGTCAAAAATATATTGATTGGAAAAACCGTGTCAATCATGAGGTAATGCGGAAAAATAACCTTATGCTAGAAATCAAGAATGCGCAACGTCTGTTTTTTTAAGTGTTTACCCTACAGGGTCAAAATTCTTCTCGTTGTCTTGTTTCTGACCACTCTGTCATGGTTGTATATTTGTGTTTTCTATCAAATAAAAAAAACGAGAGCTATTGTATATCTTTCTAGCTAAAGATTATATTAAACATCAGAAAAAAAAACCAGCTCATACAACAGGCTCACATTTATTGGGAACAAAAAATAAACACAACTAAAAGAATATTGACCCTACTACGAGAACGAAAACCTTTCTAGGTATGTATTTTGTGGCTTGTAGCTTATACTAGTAGTAACATTCAAAGTGTGACTGACATTATTGATTTCAAAAAACATTCAATGATATTGATTGCTGATAATGTTGAGCTTGCTATGCCAATACAAATCCATCAGATGTAAGTAAGCTCCAAACGGATATGTGAAAACTTGTCCTTTAATTTTGTAGCGTATATCGATGGGGTGCTATTAATAGCTTACAGTCCTGGCCTACATCTTATCACAAGTAACTGCGCAGTAATGATATATCCAAGAACGTCTCAGACCTTTGTTAGATCTTACAATTTAATTATATTCGTGACGTGGGTGCTTTGACACTATAAATCGCAAAAACTTATTGGTTTCGTTGTGCGTTAGTCAAAATATTTTCATTACCACCACGTCATTAATTTGTTTTTCAACACACTTGCTCAAAACGACGTTTTTATTCCACCGATTTTTGGCTCATAATCCTAGGTACGAGGATGGATTGAAAAATTCGCGGCCTGAATATTAAAAACAAAACAGAGGTTTTTTAATTTATTTTTCTAAATAGTCCCCGACGAGTTGAATGCACTTGTTCCATCTGGATTCCAGAGGCATTACACCACTTTTGAAGAAGCTTTCCTCGGGACCTTCAAAATAGGCATCCACTTCAGCTTGGACCTCGGCGTTGCTTGAAAATTTCATACCACCCATATGTTTTTTTTTTTTTTTTAATTGGGGAACAGATGAAAGTCCGATGGTGCTGAATCGGGTGAATAGGGTGGGTGGGGCAATAATTCAAACCCACATTTGGCAATCTCCGCCATCGATTTTAGTGACGTGTGAACATGTGCATTGTCCTGGTGGAAGATAACTTTCTTTGTCAACATTCCAGGTCTTTTTATCTTCAGAGCCTCGCGTAATCTGCGTAGTAACTCGCAATAATAGTCGGAATTTATAGTTTTACCTCTCTGGAGATAGTCAACCATTATTATTCCCTTTGCATCCCAGAAAACAGATGCCATGACTTTATTGGCCGACAAAATTACTTTGGCTTTTTTGGCAGGCAGAGATCCAGGACGAACCCACTGCTTCGATTGCTGTTTGGTCTCTGGTGAATAGTGGTGGACCCACGTCTCGTCCATAGTTACAAATCTGTCCAAAAAGTCTTGAGTATCGGCTTCATACATGTCTAGACAGCTCATTAAAGTGCTTACAAAGTGACCTTATGTTTAGGTGCACTATTTTAATTTGATTCTTTTTGCTATTATAAAATGAACTCCATTCTTGTATGTTCTTGTGGCGTGAAAAATCCACATCCGACACAATATCTGGAATACTGTTGAATTTTGTTAAAAGAGGAAATCAAGTAGTGTGTTCACATGGCTAATTGCTTAGTAACTAGGCTGGAATGTTTACGATGTCTTTTTCACATCTAATTTTATAGATTTTTGCGTCGTTTTCTTTCTTGGCTAATATATTTGAGTTCTGTATCCATACAAATCTGCAAATATCTCGAAGCTGTGTCTTTGCCGACCAGAACAACTGACGCTTAAACTGTGGGAGGTCCTCATTAAAATAAATAGGCTTTTGGCTTCCGTTCTCATATATGTGGCTGTTATTGACCAGAGTCTTTCCGGCTCGGAGCCACTTGTCGCGTGTGGTCCTCCACTTCAGCTTGACGACAACCAACCGGCTGCGGCTTGGCTTCGCCCACCTTTTCTCGGCTGGCCCTTTTTGCGTATTTTATGTCGTCAGGGTTCAAATTAAGTTTTTTAGCTACTTCTTTTACTATTTCTGTTGTATTTTCACCCGCTTTCTTTTCTAACCCTATTATCTCCACATTTTTCTCCTTTTTTGCTGTTTTAAGCTTTATTACATTTTCAAGGTAGGTATTTTTTTGTTCAAGCGCTTTAATTTTCTTGTCTGTTGATTCCTTATGTTCTACCAGCGTCTGGTACTGCGTAGAGTAGAAATCTACTGTTTCCTTTAATTCGTTCAACTTTTTGTCGAAATTATATGACGCATCCAGCTTGAATTTCTGTCGATTTAAATTCTATTTCTGCCTTGTTTTCGTCATTTCGGGACCCAGCCGGGCTGTCAGAGTCTCTCCGAAAACAATCCTCGCACATCTCCTTCTTTAGTATGGTCAAACTAAGTCAAATATCACTAAAGTCAGGAACTAATTCTAAGGACTAATAAAATCACTACGGATTGTTTTGTATGGGCTAAAAATCTAACTTTTTATAACCTATACTAAATGAAATCGGCTGAAAAAAATGTAATGGTTATAACTAAGAAGAGAAAAAGGTATACTCGGTGTAATTTGGCGTACGTTTGACAACACTTAAATTTAAATTCGTACGTGTTATTTATGTTAATTTAAGCTACGGTACAGGTAAAAAAAAAACAACATAAAAAAAATATTTTGGCCATTGCGGGTCTGGGAAAAGTAATGTACTCGGTGCTAAATCCCATATCAAATTCGGACCAGGGTCCGACACTCGGAAAGTAGTTTTTCATGTTTTACTGTCGTTGTACTACGGGGGAAATTGTAATACTATTGGAAATTGACGCAATCATATTCATTTGATTTTTTTTTACATTCGCACCCCATAAAAAAATAGCATTTTTATACGGAACATGCAGTTTTGTAATCAAGTACCAAAAACGTAAAGCAATAAATACACAGAAGCGACAGCCGCGTGATTAGTGGCAAGAGAAGGAACGCGCGTAGACGCATCGACGAAGCATGGCTCTTGAGGCACGTATTAGGGTTTCTGAGTATGCAGGCAGACAGTCAACAAATTAAATACAAGTACGCTCAATGTTTGTTATTAAATTCGAAAAAACGCGTTGTTTCACAGACTTAGCAAGCAGTTCAATAAGGTGTGTGAAGTCCTCAATCTTAAAACGAATATAAAAACGACACCTATTTTTTATCAATAAGTATAATTCTTCAAACAAAACAATAATATCGAATACCTAAATTCGGCGTACAAGAGGGTACTGAGCGCATAACGCGGCCATAAATTTAAAACTTTGAAATAAATAATTATTAAACCAACTTAACCGCTAAACCTTAACAGGCTCAGCGTGACGGTTGAGTTGATAAAACGAGTAATCATTTAAATAAAATTTGGTATTTGAGTCGCGTAATATGCTCCGTACCATCTTAAATTTTTGTAACAAAATCAAAAGAAGTACACAAAAATTATAAATCACAACAATTTTCGTTGTATTTTTTTTTTGTTTTTATGTGGATCAATCAAGATCATCCTGCAGCTCAATACTTCCAGTACTCGTATTAGTGCATGATTGTCCATTACAAGAGCCACAAATTATTAAGCATTTAAGACCTGATTTACGGCAAGAGCAATTCATGCGTTCGCACCCAGTTTTACATTCACACGATATAAGATTCAATAGTTCCTCAAGTGCCGGTTCTAAATTCGTGTAATAGGGGACAAGACCCTCTGCCGTGGTTTTTAACCCGTAATTGGTAGGCAGCATATCATAACGACCTAACCAAGTCTGAAGTTGCAAATAAGTTCGGAGAATGTGCTGGCTAGCAGCGGCTTCCGTTGGTGGCAAGCTCGCGAGGTTCTTTTTGGTCTTAAGCAACAAATTAGAAAACATTTTGAATCTCAATGAATTCAGTGAAAAAAAGAAAAAAAAAAAAAAAAAAAAAAGCGCTGGTGGCCTAGCGGTAAGAGCGTGCGACTTGCAATCCGGAGGTCGCGGGTTCAAACCCCGGCTCGTACCAATGAGTTTTCGGAACTTATGTACGAAATATCATTTGATATTTACCAGTCGCTTTTCGGTGAAGGAAAACATCGTGAGGAAACCGGACTAATCCTAACAAGGCCTAGTTTACCCTCTGGGTTGGAAGGTCAGATGGCAGTCGCTTTCGTAAAAACTAGTGCCTACGCCAAATCTTGGGATTTGTTGTCAAGCGGACCCCAGGCTCCCATGAGCCGTGGCAAAATGCCGGGACAACGCGAGGAGGAAGAAGAGAATGAATTCAGTGAAATTTTATTTCCACCGTATAAAGCGACTAAAAATTTCTGTCCATTTTTTTTGTTTCTTTAATGTTAGCATCGCGCTGCTTAAAAACTTTTCAGTCTTCTTGAAGATCAGGATGTTTCAACAGTGTGTTTAAGGTTTTTTTCCCTTGCATGTAAAGCGTGGAAGTGGTATCGCATCCACTTATGCTATGCAAGAAGAGGATGTGATCTTTAATGGTTTCATTTTCTAACGAGTCACCGCTGTACACTCTCTGTTGGATATTACCTTTAGATGGCTTTAAAAAGTGTACATTTTTGGTTGGAATTGTATTGATTATGTCCGTCATTATGACAAGCAGATCTATATCTTCACCAACAATAACAACAGAGGATTGAGTTAAAGTGGCGGCTTTATGAAAAGCAGTGTCTATTAAGAAGTCTGCGTCTTCCAGGGCCTGCCGAAATTCAATGCCTGCTTCATTTAAATGTCCTTCGAGATACGATACTAGCCGTGCCTTGTTTCGAGAATTTTCCAAAAATAGTTCCTTTGTCATCGTGATAGACATTGTTGGGTCAAATACAATTTCTTTAGTTACATGCTTAGCACGAGGAATTCTTTCGAATGTTTTGGTGCTTAGCTCAAGATCATCCGGGTAGCCATCAAAGACAACTGTAGCTTTTGTACCGTAATGTAATGTGTAATGTTTTTTTAATGTTTTTATTTTTATTGCCGAGTATAGTGCCGTAAGAGGTACTACTCTGTCTTTTCACTGAAATTTAATGTCACGGAGGTCTTTGTCTATTTTTTTTCTATTATATTGAATCCTACCAATTCAGCTTTAAATCAATTAACTTTGTCGGTATCACCAACTATGCCTGTACTAAGACTCATAATTTTGCCATTTTATTGAAATGGTAGGTGTTCGTTTAACCACCCCGCAAGCTTCTTCACGTCCTTGGGAACTCTAATTATCCTTGATTTGCTAGAGTCTGCATTGATGATACCTAATTCTGGTTCATTTTTTACAAAAGCAGAAAACCTTTCAATAACCTTGTTGGCGTGACGTTCATGATGACGTTCTCTGTCATTGCTCTCCCGTTACTGTCAGGCCTCCTGGCGATTTGATGTTTTTCATTAAAGTCTGATCAATGGTTAAATCACTCCACAATCCAGACCAAAAATGATCTGATCGTCTCATTGTGAAGTATCCTTTTTTGGTAAATTTTTCGTATTCTTCCATTGTCATGACTTGTTTCAAATTTGACATATCCTGTACATATATAAATTTGTGCCGATTTTGCGTAATTATAGTGACCAGCGGCACCAAAAAACGGCATCATTTTTGCAATAGTGTCTATATCTAATTTCCAGTTTCCTGTTCGCTCTGCTTCTATAAATTGGCGGATCAAAGTAACGAGCTGAACATATTGAACCCATAATTGAGCTGTTGGTCCCCTATCTCATAAATAATGTAATTGATTTATTGCCTCTGAACAAAGTTGTGTCAACTTTGGGTCATCTTGTAACGTTTCCAATGAGCCCGATTCAATGAAAAAATTTGCAGCAATTTCATTTTCTGATGACATGCTCATTTGGGAGAACTTGATTTGGTACAATGCTTCTTGTGTCAGTAAATGAGCTCGGAGCGCTCTGGAATATGCATGACCGGGCAAAATTTGTTCTGTGGAAGCGGAACCGTGTATTACCTTCCACAAATCTTGAAGGCAACTACCTGCCATGATAAATCATATACATTCCATCAAAAGATAAAAGCCACCTAGTCGTACCACAATATTATTTGAAACCTGCAAGTCAGATTCTAATACGATTATCTCGCTTTGATGAATAGTGGTTGATCGAATGTTAAAATGCAAGATATCTGTCTGTTGGGCAATCTTTTTAGGGCTTCTTGGATAGCGCTATATATAGTCGATTTGTCTGATTGAGATGCATTAATAAACGGTAAAGGTTTAATTTGTGATCTGTCGTATTCTTTGTATTATGTCATTTCGTGCATAAATCCATTCCAACCGGGTAAATCTGGAAGTTTTTGAAACCGACCCATGGCCCATATTAATTCTGAATTGGAGGCCTTAATAGTCTCGGTCTGTCGTAAATCTTGGAATTTTTATGGTTTTGTAAGATTTTTTCCCATGTTTAATTATTTATTATTGCAGTGATATGACACCCAAAGCAGAATCCAATGTTACTTTTACACTATTTTCCTTCAATATTGGAGCTTCTTATGTAAAGGTTGGAAATGGAGTGAGAACTTGGATCCCACCCATAGCATGGAAAGTGTTTAGGCCATCGAGAGTACGTACATTGGCGTCCGTGTTGTCAAATACGTACTGAACGAAATTGTCACTAGTAATGAATGCGACGCACATGACGCATCAAACTCATTGCATTGGTAATTAATACGATATGCAGAAACCTAGTGATGCTAGAATCGATATAAGTTTTTTTGAACCAAAGTTTTTGTTTAAAAACGTGGATAATGCAACAAATATCGATGATATGAAAGACCTAGGTCTAGTAGCAGTGATGATAGTATGTGCTATTGCGAGAATTTTTGTATTTGGTTTGTTTATAACAGTTTCCAAAAAGTAGAGCAGGGAATCAGGAACATCTTTTTGTGCATTTTCTAAAAATCTATTAGGTGATGGGTAAAACTCAATTTCGTAAGGCTTGCTTTTGATGTCATTCTTTATAATTTCAGCAGCTTTGAGGACTGTCGACATATTTTCTTCGATAGACTGGAAATAAAAATGTATTTAAGTAACTCATGAAATATTCGGCACACACACGCATAGTCAATGCACACACACGCACGAATATACCCACGTTTGAACCATATTTTGAAATAAATAAGCATTAAACGAACTTAGCCGGTAATCCTGAATAGCTATCTACACGACACGGCACGACGTGACGGTTAAGTTAATTTAATGAATAATTATTTACATTTTTAATGAATATATGTTTAACATCGCAGGTTAGGAAGTGTACATACGAAAATAGCTATTTTTAACTCAATAATAATAGTAAAACAAAACAATATCCTAATAAATAAATAAATAATCATATTAAGATACAATACACTTAAACAAAATATATATAAATATATACATATACACAGTGCCGGCTGTAAACAGAAACATATCCAATTAGCTAAGTATTTTTTTTAAGAAGTACAGATTTTTTTTGGTATTCTTGGTCTTAAATAGCATGAAACGGCAGCTCTTTAATTTTTATTTCCTATCGTTTAATGTTTTTTTTTGTAACAGAGATGACATGCGGTTAATGACAGATACGCTTACTAATAAGCCTGTTTTAACCCTGTTTCATTTGCTGATAACAAGATTGACAAGTATCAGTTGACTTCTTTTGCTACAACTAGTATAATCTACATCTTTTCAAAAAACTTTACTTAGTTAACCAATTAGATAATTATCTGAACTAAAAAAATACGGTATGGCACAAAAACTAATTTACTTCATGTTGTTTGGTATGTTTGGTACAGTTAACCCTTTACCAGGCTAAGGGATATATATTTCCCACATGCGGCTCTTCAAACATGTGTTCTATTTTAGATGAGTAAGACTGACATTCGATTGTCATTTTTGAACTGTCAGTCTGGTAAAGGGTTAACTCAGTTTTTAAGAAAAACAGGTAGATTACCTGTTTGCTCTGCTCTGCTCCAAGATTCAAAAATTATTTTATCCAAATCATCTTTAAATGTTATAATCGGTGTTCGGTCGGGCATATTTGTAATGATAATGTTATCACCATTTCTTTTTTTCAATTCTTCCTTCAATGTTTCATCGTGTGGAACATATTTGCCTGACAAAATGTCTTTTAATTGATTTAGTGAAAATTGACAGTCACTCTGGTGACTATCGATATAATCGTAAATGGTTTCCATAGCAGTTGATACTTCATTTGTTTTAGGTCGTCCAATGATGTTGGTGCCACTCTTTTTATTCTTCAAAAAAATTGTTTGTAACAATTATTATGATAGCGGGCCTTCTCCTTTACTCAATCAATATTCTCAATACGGCTCAGCACCTGAAACATTAAGTTCAAATACACAATTTTTATTTTCCAGTATGTTTGCGTAGGTATCTGCGAGAACATACATAAATTGAAGGTCATTTCTTGTACTGTTTTCGCGGACTGTAAAAACAATGTTTCTTTTCTGGATAGGCTTTTTCAATTCGTCAAAGTCCTGCCCGTCCTCTTCAACATCGGTGTCATCCTCTTCGCAGTTGTTGCAGTGGGTTTTATTCCGTCCCGCTTTCATGTCAACCGCCAATCCCTTAACACAATTTCTATGAAAGGTTCCTGGCATGGTCCTTGACACATGAAATGGGACCCCCTTTTCGATAGAGCTTTATGGCATTGTATGCACTCCATTGCGGCACGTAAGTAACTTATTACGTATACCGTTACATAAATGAATTTTAAACAGTTTTGTTTCGAGTCGATCGCAACAAATGGCGCGAACGAGATTCCATAATCTCATGTGTCACATAAATATGGTGATGCTAATTATAGCCCTATTTATAGCCAAAAATAACTGCTGTAAAATGCTTTGCGATTCAGAGAGACAGTCGGGCCAGACTGTAGTAGCATACTTATATGACAAACAAAAACTCGATCAGACATGCTTATGAACTTAATACTCGTATCAATGTCAGGATATGTTTCAGATTCAGCTACCTCTATATACCTACTTTCAGGCTTCAGGGACAACTAGAATTGCCAGTTTGATAAAAACTTACCTGAGGCCATCTTTAGAGCAACAACAAGGTGAAAGCGTTAGGGTTGGACATTAGTATTCTTAATATAGAATTTTCCAACAAATAATATTTAGAGCAAGGAAAGTAAACCAGTGTACGAGCTACCTATACCTACAGCGTTAACATATATATATATATGTATGAGCGTGACAAGTTGCGAGTGATATCAAGTGAAATTAAGTAAAGATCAATTTATAAAGCTTGAATCCTGTTTACAGCTATTTCATTCAAATACACAAAATCCTCGCATACTTGCGACATAAGATATTCAGCTACGGAAATGTCTACCTGTAAACAACGTATGTAATATATAAAACTAATACGAAGTTTTGTTTCTGCGTCTAGTCTACCTAATAAAAGAAATAGTATACTAGCATCATACTTATATTACAATAACATTGTTGCGCCCCAAAAAATGTGTCAGAATTGAATTCTTATGAGCGGGGCAGAATAAGACAAATCATACTTTAACCTCATTGAAATACCACCAGTTTCGGGGAACTTTATTGGTATCCGGTGGTATCAAATCCGAGAGTTCTGGTTTGTTTGAGTTTAATTTTATATGGTCAAACATGCTCTAAAACAAACAAAATTATGACTGTGAATCGGCCGCCATTTAAAAAAAAATGGCGTCTTCAGAAATTGCCAGACATTTCGTCGAGCACCCCTCACCTATCTCCCACCGCTTAGCCAGGCCGTCAAACATTTTTCAACCCAGGAGTCGGATCCAAAAATCCATATATTTCCAATACGTCTCCCGACTCCCTCTATTCGACACTAACAAAATTATCCAGACCCGCTCAGCTGTTTTCCAGAAATAGGGAGAAGTTAGAAATGAGTGGTTTTGCAGCTGTATATTTCTACGCCGATGCATGCCGGCAGAATATGTTGACCTAACTACTAACCAATATTGTATGTTCAATATTCTTGGAAATAAAGTATTGGATTTAATTGGTTCGTTAGTTTGGGTCAAATCTTGTAAGCTAAATTTGACCCACTACCCGATTTCCGGTTGAGCTGAAAAATTGCATACATATGTAAGTCGGGTGACAATGCAATATTATTTGTTACCATCGAGCTGATCTGATGATGGAGGTGGCCATAGTAATTAGGACCTATGTGATGAAACAACTGAACCTAATTGTAAATCTTCGCTGGTCTCAGGTGTTGTCGAAGTGATAAATAAGAGTGGACTGCAGTATAAACGTTGATTTACTTCCAAATTACAAGAAATACAAAAGGTGGCAAAGTGAATAGTCGTTGGGGAGTCGGATAACAACTGGTAAGTTTTTGAAAGGTCTTTGAACTGTCAAAGTTTTGAATACAAAGTTGCCATACTTAAATTTGAACAAAGAGATATGAATTATGATTGAATTTATAAATTTTATTGAATATTTTAATTACAAAATATGCAAATTGAATTGAATTAATTATGAAATTATTTTATTATATTAAATTAAAATTGTATAGAAATTATAAGTTGTGTTTTTATAACAAACATTGATTAATTCCGTTGCAATGAATAAGGATAAAAAATGAGTGTTTTTTAACGTTTCGTAACATGCTCCCGACCTTTTTGGAGAAACCGAGGGTTTGGCCTGTGCAAATGCGGACTAACTTATCATGAATAACTATCGGAAATATATCCTGAACGGTGGACATTATGTCGGTAATGCCGCCGTCCCGGAGAGTAGGTACTGTGACGGTTGGAAACCGAAGTTGGATAAATCGCCTGCCGATCTTTATTCCTTCAGCACCCTGCTGTTGTTCTGAATTCAAATAATCGTTGCCAGTTATCTACCACGAGACTGTGAAGGTTTCCAACCTTAAGACATAACATCTTTGGTTGTTCTCATCTGGCTAACGGTAGACAAAATCTCGTAGCCAGGATGATTCAACGGTAACTTGCTCACCTACTCGTATAAGGCCTTGTGGACTGCGTATAGTGCCGTACTGACCTGCGCCCGTTAAAAAAAGGTCTGTTTTGTTGGTAAATCGATAGCAGGGCCGCGCCGTGCTCCTCAACGTCACCATCTCCCATGACAAGAATCTCGAGAAACTTGGCTCACGAGATTAGCCGCCACGTTGGATATTGATTAGTCAATCATTGTCCCGATAGTCGTTTTAGCGAAGTGTCTCATACCCAAGAGTCTCGACCAACATCTTGAAAGACTCGCAAGGTGGCTGGATCATGGCCCATAGGTCAGATGCAGAAGGCGGTAGTCTTGGACACAGCTCGGATAGCCAGTCGGTTCTTCTTTTTGCAGTCCTGGGCACCGGCAGCTTGGGCCTTGCTCGCTGACGGCTCGCTTAGGTTAGGTTTTTATGGTTCCGTAGTCAATTAGGAATCATTATAGTTTCACCTGTCTGTCCGTCTGTCCATCTGCGGCTTTGCTCCGTGATCGTTAGTGCTAGAAAGCTGAAATTTGGCACGAATATATATATCAGTTACGCCGACAAAGTCGTAAAATAAAAACTAAAATTGTTATTATGTACTGCTATGCTCATTTTTAGATTATTACCTAAAGGGATTTAGTACAATTAGCAATTTTCTACCTCACAGTAGCAATGAAATTATCTGAAAACAACAGTATTATTAATTCTAAAGGGGCCCACTGATTACCAGTTCGCCGGACGATATCGGCCTGTCAGTTATTCGCGGTTGTCAGCTTTTGCTAATAACTGACAGGCCGATATCGTCCGGCGAACTAGTAATCAGTGGGCCCCTTTAGACAGCACTGCTTATTCTCATGGGCGATAGAGGTAATAAGATAATTTAATGAAATACTTTGAACAGAACTCGCTCAACACAAAAGACTCACTTGAAGTGCATGCAATTATTATTGTCACATTCCTCGATTGTAAGCAAATGTCAGAGAAAATAACACTAGACAAAGTTTAATACATCTCTATATAATCTTCATACATATAAGGTACTTTACACTAAAACAATTAAGATAAGGCAGAAGATCTAGCAGAAGAAGCTGAAAAGGAAGGATTGCGCATTAACTACAAGAAAACAAACGAAATGCGCCAAAACACCACCGATTCAACTCCAATCTGATCAAGGGAAATCAGATTGATTAGGTGGCTAGCTTTTGCTATCTGGGCAGTATTGTCGACCAGAGCGGAGGAGCGGAAGCCGAGATTGAAACTCGGATAAACAAAGCCCGAGCCGCATTCAGCCAGCTTAAACCAGTGTGGAACTCCTCTACCCTGACTAGAAGAACTAAAGTGAGGACCTTCAATTCTAATGTAAAAACCTTGTTACTGTACGGGTGAGTAACCTGGTTTGTCCGCAAAGATCTAGCAACGAAACTCCAAGTGTTAGTGAACAAATGCTTAAGGCAAATTCTATGCATCTTTTGGCCAAACTGGATCACAAACGCTCACTTATGGAGAATTACCGGACAAGTACCCGTACACAAGGAGATCCAAACGCGCAAATGGCATTGGATTGGGCATATCCTCAGGAAGCCTGACACCCACCTATCCAAAGTGGCCCTGACCTGGAAGATGCCCGGAAAACGGAAACATGGTCGCCTTAAATTTACTTGGCGCCGTTCCGTGGAGCAAGAGCTGGGTGTATTGGAGATGGGGTGGGAGGAGGTTACCCAAGCTGCCCAGGACCGGAGTCAGTGGAAGAAAATGGTTCGAGCCCTACACCCCAGCAGGGGGTAACCGGATGGAAAGAAGAAGACACTGAAACAATTATAAAGTTTAAATAGAAATTAAGAAAACTTTTCATATGATTTTTTTGCTTTCATTTACCGAACAAAAAAATACTAGCTATAAATAGCCACAACCGAATACAGAACGTCCTCCTTCTATGAAATTGAAGTCGGTTAAAATAATCATCATGTGCATTTAACTGGCAACATGTTTAACAGTTTATTTAATGTCAACAATTTTTTTCTTAAATGTCATTATGAAATCGTCATTTGATTTATCAACGTGAAGTGGCCAGTTAAGAGTTAGGTAAAAACTGATTCTAGAATTTGTTCAATGAGGTCTCATTTAATTATCACATTAACAGGGTTTTTTAAGAAGCAAATTTGTTTTACAATTTTTTCCAAAATAAAAACTATTTACAAAAAAAAGTAAACCGACTTCAAAAAGGATAAAATAAAAAATTATCCTTTTTTAAGTATACGCGTTACCAACTGATATGTTTGAAGTCGGTGCTAAGCCAAATTTTTAAGCATACCGTGATTTTTGTGCGATTCGATAAGCATGTGCCTATATAAGTATGTACAATACGTTGGATTGCCTTACACGACAACAATAAACATACTTTCTGTAGGTAGGTACCTAAAAACACACGGTCGAACCTTCTTAGCGCAGTCCGTACCATGTTTGTCAGTATATTAGCAAAAATCCAATGCGTTTATTTGTCGTCGTAATATTTAAAGAGCTATTTTTACTAATTTTCGAACTGTCCATAGCACGCAAGTGTGGAATTGAAAGTGAGTTATTTCCAGTTCCTTATCCAGGGAACTTTTTTTCAAAATATAAAACTTTTTACCTTCATATTACCTAAATCAATTCAGATGTTTATCCAAAAGGTAACAAAGAGACAGACAGAATTAAGTCCACGTTTATTATATCCTGTTACTACAGTTGAAATAGAATTCATAGACATAAAGCTGATGTTTTTTGACCGGTATTGTTACTATTTGGCTTGGCACCGACTTCAAACATATCAGTTGGTAACGTATGTACTTAAAAAGGATAATATTTTATTTTATTCTTTTTGAAGGCAGTTTACTTTTTTTGTAAAAAGTTTTTATTTTACCATTTTTAGTTATAAGGCATTATTAAGAGCTGATGAGTGACGGGTGACACATGAATGAAAATCACAATCATGTTTTTCACGAAGTTCGTTAACTTTAATAAATAATCAAGATTTTCCTCGAGTCCGTCTTGGAAATCAATACTGCCATTACTTACTCTAAATCTATCCTTCGCCCCGCCACTGACCCAATCCCTCAACCCTCACAGCACATCAACCCCTGATCACTGCAACCCTTGACCCTGAACCACCAAACCTTCAAATGCCATTCCCCGACCCCTCAACCCCAGACCATTTCAACTCCTAATCCTAACCATCAAGGAATGCCAGTGCCTATTTTCCGGCTTCATCATCAGACCTTGAAACCTAATCGTGGTCAAAGTTCATTACAAGACTTTTCTAACAAATCCAAACATAGCTATGGTACCTACGATGTTCCGTCATGAAGTTCCAGTTCATATCTTCCGGCTCCATCATCAGATCAGTTCGACAGTACCATTTTATTGTATTGTCATCAGAACTACATACAGCTGCCAATTTTCATGACGCTACGATCCTTGAAAGATGGTTAAATTTGTTACCTAATAAAAGCGTGTTAATAAGCTGAACTGGTAAATAAAGTGCAAAGAATCGAAAAGAGTTTTATTAGGCAGTTAATTTATTTGTTAATCATTAGCTATCCAAAACTTGGACATTGGGAAACCGGCTCTTAGTGAGGTTGGCTTTAATATTATTATGATACGAATTATAATGAACCTGTATATTTTTTACTTTGGAAGGTAGGAAACTATCAGATCAAATAACAGTGAATAATTATTATACTTTTGTGATCCAAAACTGCTTGTTTGTGTTTTCTCTAGATGACGATTTCGGGGTCCTTCTGATACTTTTTTTTATTCTTGTAATTCCGTAGTCACTCACATCAATACTTCTCTTTAACCCGTTCCCAGTTATTTTATAATTCTGTAATAATTGCAAAATAATTATTTTCTATACAAGTGCGGAAAGTAGGAAATTCGCAACGAGTGGCGATAAATTTGATCGAAGGGAGTGTTTTAAATCGACACGAGTTGCGAATTACCTGTTCGCACGTGTATGGTACAACTTTATACAGTACATATGACCCTTTCAACTTTCGACATTATAGGTAGGCACGAAAAGTGCACATTCCCGTCCAAGTGCGAGGAATTAGCAAAATTTTGTATTATAATAATTATAGTTATTTTTCTGGAGCAAAGATTTATTTGTCTACCTGACGAGCTTGCAAAAGAAATCCAAAATAAGTTAAAAGTGGAATATTGAGCATTACGAGTGTAATAAAACTCCTCAACTCGTCTGGATAACTGTTATATTTCAGATCACAACAGATTAAGGTTACAAATATTCGCACTAGTTAATCACTAATCTTTCTTTGCTCAAGACGCTTACGCTAGCACCGATGATAGCCGACTGCCGCCAACGGCCTACGGCTTACCCACCAACGGCAACTCCTCGCCATCACATCTTACTTTTTTTTAGACTACCCTTTAATACTGAATAATAATGTTGTGATGGCGGCGAGATACCGCTCAATATTAAACCCAACATACAACCACCTATTCTAATTATAACTATTAATTCTAAAAATCACAACACTCGGTCATCCGACGGCGTGCTATCTCCGGAGCACGCAAAATCACAACACTTCTCAACTGATACTTGATTAAATAAGAATTACCACATAATATTTTAATACAATATTTTATATTTGACTTAAATTAATAATTTCACTTATAATGTTTTTTTTTTATTGTTCTGAGATTGAATCGTCAGAGTCCGATGACTCGGAACCGGATGACCTGTTTACCTGCAGTGCCTGCACACTGATCCAAGGACGCATTCGATCAGATGCTATCACACTATCATATTTCTTTGTGTTAAACCCTGGTACATTAGAAACTCTGTAGCGATCATTACTTAAACAACTAGTGATTTTATACGGGCCGATGAATTTCCATTGTTACTGAAGCTAGTTTTAGTAAGTGTCACCAAATCACCTACAGAGTACAAAACCGCTGGCATTCTCTTTGAATCATACAATTCTTTTTGGCGTTCCTGCCTACGTTTGATATTCTCTGAAGCCTCTTGCCTAATCTCATCAACCTGTCTTTTAGTTTCTGTTAGCGAAGAGATAGATTCATCGACATTATCGGAAGCACTAACACGAGAAGACGAAGTGATCCCTTGACCTTCATCTAGGACGTCATCTTCTAAAGGTTCGCGACCGGGAGGTATTTCATTATATCCAGTATCTCTTACAGTTGTAGCTGACGCTATCTCATCCAAATTCGCCTCGGCATTATTGTCAGTTCGTCTTCGTTCGTATTACTTTTTTTAAACTACCCTTTAATACTAAATAATAATGTTGTGATGGCGGCGAGATACCGCTCAATATCAAACCCAACATACAACCACCTATTCTAATTATAACTATTAATTCTAAAAATCACAACACGAGGAATTCAAGACACGAGAGGTGCCGACCAAGAAACCAATCTGTTCGTGCCAGCTCTTCTAAAATCATCTTTAAGATATGAAGCTTATTTGACACAATGGATGTAGAAAGTGATGATAATTCTTATTGCCATTTCGAGAAAAAATCCATCGATTTTGTCTTTATTACCAGCTGGTATAATAGTGCAAAATTAATGTAAAAATTTCACAAAACGCCAATATGGCGATCATAATACTATCATGTACGTGTACAAAATCGAATTACATAACCGAAATACAATGTTAATATTATAGTAACTCGTGTACATGCTCGATATATGCCAAATTGCAGATTTCTGGTATAGGTATCGCCAAAAGAGTTGAGGTGAATGATTACACACACAGCTACACAGAGTACTAATCGCTAAAACAGTATTGAATGAAAGAATGAGTGAATGCAACTTAAGCGCACGATGTTCAGAGGAAAGGGGACGGCAACTTCTCAATACAAACGTAGTCCCTATTTTCCTCCCTGGTTATTGGAATTATGAAAAATATTTTTCAATAATTTGATGTATAGGTATTTATCATAGGTATGCCCCTAGGGACATTTGGCATTTTTCGATTTTTTGATTACTTATTGTAAAAATTAAGAGCGAAAAACATATTTCATACAATTTTTAAATGTGTCTAAAAGTGCCTCCAGTCAGGTGAACGAAATAGACTAGTTAGTTTGACCAGTGCTGTTCATATGGACATTTTCAAAAAGTTTGTATTAGAGAAAGTCGTGAGAATTCACCACTAGGTGCGCGCACTGTTCTTTTAGTTTTTTCACTTTAAGTTTTTTTTTACGTTATTTTATAAATATTCGTTGTTGCATTGCACAATAATTGTTTTACTCCACATTTCCCTGTCTTGGGCTATTGTTACCCAGTTGTCGCATGCAAACTTTTTTAATTCTTCGGTCCATCTTTCGAGTGGGCGGCCTGATTTTCTTTTACCGGGAGGTCCTGCCCATGTAGTGACTCTTTTTGTCCATTTTTCGTTGTTCTTTACCTTTACTCGTCAAGAGGTTCTTAATAATAAAAAAAGACTAAATTAACTGTATAACATTATTACTGCAAGGTTCTGTGCTATCCCCAACGCTGTTTTTGCTGCACATCAATGAAATGTTGTCTAACGACGACATTCATTGCTATGCGGACGACAGTACTGGGGATGCCTAGTACACAGGCCGTGCCAATATCCCTCGTTCTGTGGTGCTGGTCGTGAAAAGCTTGTGTCGGACATTGAGAGCACTCTATCCAGAGTTTCGGTGTGGGGTCGGGACAATCTAGTCCGATTCAACCCCACCAAGACACAAGTTTGCGCGTTTACCGCTAAGAAAACCCCATTTACTGTGGTCCCACAGTTCCAAGGCTCAGTTCTTACCATATCAGGGAGTATTGGGATCCTCGGTGTCGACATTTCCAGTGACGTCTAATTCCGTAGCCACCTGGAAGGAAAGGCTGCGCTGGCATCCAAAAAACTGAGTGTCCTCAATAAAGCGAGGCGACACTTTACTCCGGGGCAAAGACTGCTGCTTTATAAATCGCAAGTCAGACCCCATATGGAGTATTGCTGTCACCTTTGGGCAGGAGCACCTGCATGCCAGCTTGGACCATTCGACTCAGTCCAAAGGCGCGCTGTACGAATCGTCGACGATCCCAAACTCACAAGCGGTATTGAACCTTTAAGTCTAAGGAGAGACTTTGCCTCCTTGTGTGTGTTCTACCGCTTGTACAATGGGCTGTGCTCTGAAGAATTGTTTGATATGATGCCAACGGCCGCTTTCTATCACCGCACCGCTCGCCGTCGGCAGGGTGTTCATCCTCACACCCTAGAACCTAAATGGTCGCGTACTGTGCGGTTTAAGAGGAATTTCCTCCCGCGAACGCTTCGGCTGTGGAATGAGCTTCCTGCCGAGGTTTTCCCGAGGGGCTACAGTATGGGGTTCTTCAAAAAAGGAGTGTACAGGTTTTTAAAGGGTCGGCAACGCGCATGTAATGCCTCTGGTGTTGCAGGCGTCCATAGGCTACGGTGACTGCTTACCATCATCATCATGCTTATTAAGGATTTAATTTAAAGGGCTTAAGTAAAATAAATTGTGAATTGTTATAGTTGCAGTTGCATGTACTTAGAACTGAAATAAATGATTGTAATTTTTATTATATTTCATACTGAAAGAGACAAGGATATTGGATAAGTATATTACAATAAAAAAAATGTTTTGGTTCAAAATACAAATAATGCCAACTCAGACGGGGCAATTTTTCACACAATCTGATTAATTTCTCAAATACATTGTATGGTGTAGACGCAAAAATTAAGTCACCAAAATAGACTTTTAAATAAATAAATCATTAATCTAATCTACTGGCTACCTGTACAAAATTAAATAACTAATTTTATATTTACGGCGACAAAAACGTTAACCGCGCTCTTGAAATATACTTACCCCCAAACCTACATAATAACATCGAGATTTGTCATTTTCGCGTCCGCACCTCCTGATTTGATCGGTAACGTCACAATATTTCAATCGAATCAAACCACTTTTCTCGTGACATTCATAAATCGGAATCGTTTGTGACCCCTTAAGGGCCCGGTTACGATTTTAGAGCAAAAATGTGAAATTGATAGACTTAGTCGTTTAAATTGTACACGTTTTGTTACGTAATATCTAAATAACAAGTATTGCTTTCTATTGGCACGTCTTCTCATCTTGCCTTTTAATAATGAGGTCGCAAGCGTGTGTCCCCGGTTATATGTGACGAGAAGGGACAATTTTTAAAAATTCATCAGAAATTATGGTGGTAAATTATACGAAATGATGTATAAGATATGAAACAGTTTCAGCAAATGTTGTAGATTGTTCAATTATCAAAATTACGTTGAAATGAGGTCAATTTTCATAGAAATCGTCACTCGTATTGAAGTAATTTCTAGAGAAAATTGATTTCGTCTAACTTTCACTTACACTACTTCTAATTTATAATAACAAAAATGTAATTTATTATATACAAGGTGGCCAAAAAATATGTGCATTCCCGTTGCCAGGGAGGTTTTGGGCTTATACTAAGCAACTTTTACTATGGAACCAACCCAGAAAACGCGAAAATGAAATTTACGCTCCCATAGAAAAAATAAACAAACTAAAATGTATGAACAAGTGAAGATTTTTTTTCACGATTTCGAGATGGTCCCATAGTTAAAGTTGCTTAGTATATGCCCATAACCTCCCTGGCAACGGGAATGCACATATTTTTTCGCCACCGAGTATATATACTATTGTCTATTTTTTCTTTGCTATTCCTGGTATAATTTTTTCTGTCAATATCATGTAGTCATGTCAATTTAGTTCGCCTGATTCTGGAGGCAAGTTTAATTCTTATACTAAATAAAAATTCGAAAAACAATCAAACGTTCGGTCATAGCTGTAGTTGATATACAACAAATTGTGTAAAAATATTTTCAATAATTTTAATATCCAGGGAGGAAAATGAGGACTACTTTTGTATGAAAAGGCTTTCGTCTTAAGCTAACAAATAAAAACCCTTGACGAAAATTTTTTGGTTTATCTTGCAGTTGGCGGTTCAAGTTGCTATTGGTACGAAAATAGTTATTTGTTTTACAAGGGGGCAAAATTGTTGTTTAACCGCTCGTGCTAATATTGATACCCGAGCAAGCGAAAGATTCCAAAAATGAACCACGAGCTTAGCGAGTGGTTGTAGAAGTTGAATCTTGAGCGTTGCGAGGGTTTCAAGGTTCGAGGGTTAAACAACCTTTGCCTCCGAGTGAAACACAAAATGTTTCACCACACCAACGCGAGGAAAATACAAACTAAAAACAAACAAACCTAATCAAATCCAAATGGATGTATTAAGAAATGTATCATTCAAAATCATCATTTAAAAGTCAATTCGCTAACATAAGGAAACAACTCAAAATTTTCATCTGATTAGTTTGCCCCACATGTGGATAAAATACAACTTTTGTGTGGTGTGGTGAAAAATTTTTTGTTGTGTGCTTGACTTCAACTCTAGTGCTCATACCTATACTGAGCTCAGCCGTGGCCGGATAGAGACAGATAGACAGATGTGGGGGAATTATAAGGACTCCTATTTGACCACGTTACTCTAAAATAAAAATATATAACCTTTATAGTGTTCTAGATAGCGTATACAATTGTTTACTATGTAGTTGGGTTACCTTTGTCCTGAAAAAGGTAAAGCATAAAGGTTTTACTCATAGTTAAGACACATAAATAAGCAACGTGATTCTATACATGATCTCCTAGGTCTAGGAGTAGAGGAGGATGGGCATGGTTGTGACAATTTTAATTTGATCGCTTATATTAATGCAATTACAGCTCAAACAAATTAATTACCCATATTAATATAACATTATATACTGAAGAATACTCTTTTGGATTTATGGTAAATTTAAAATACTTCTAGCAATTTTTTGTCAGAGAGTCATTTTCCCATTTGTGTGTCATTGTTACAACAATCCCCATACCGCGGATGATTGTAACAGTGCTGGAGGACGGTTAAAACCTGTCAAAATTGTACCGAATGTCAGTAATTGCGCGTTTACTTGTTTAAATAATTTTGAATAGCCTTGGCACAAATAATTATGAGTTTCAGTTGCTTAGATATTATTGAAAGGCTTGCTTAGATGCATATGGTAGGTGTTTCTTTAAATAACACGCAATGAATTAATACTGTATTCTTTATTGGAATACTACATATTTTAACGATTTATATTTTAAGGCGCCATATTGGAGAAGAGCGAGACAGACCACAGATTAGAGCGACAACATGCACTTAAGGCTGACATACACGAGTATATCACACTCTCCCCGCATTACGCTAGAACTAAGTTGTAATGTTATATTCCCCTTAAGCGACTGTCCTAAGTGTACTAAGGTTTACAACTTCTTGTGCTAACTAAAAAAACCTTAATTATATTGTTGTAGTTAATTTTTCACATAAAATTCTTATTGCTATGTTTACTCTTGGCATCACACATAAGTGCACATCCTAGGATCTCCTACAAGTATCTTATTCGAATAAACTATGGCTACAATTCAACATTTGATTAACATGTTTTTTCCATTTACCCGTCAACGTCTATGATATACGTTGTGTTAGGAATTGATTCCTCCAGTATAACTCCTTGTATTCTCGGTTGTCTATTTTTCCTATAATCTAACCTAACCTTCACCTTTTCCGCCACTACAAAATCTATGTCTCTACTCCCCGATGCCAGTTTCCTCTACTTTTCTAACATGTGTTGAGATCTTTCTATAACCGGCGGCTGTCATAGCAAAGCGAACCGGGACCGGAGATCCCTATTGTACATGAGCGCAGCAGGAGTCACTTTATCGAGTAACGCCACATAGTCCTGTTATACTATGTGGCGTTACTCGATAATCGAAAAGGAATAAATTAATTGCTGATTGAATTGTATTTCCTCTGTTTTCTTTAAATTTTAAGACATGTTTTTTGAATATATCCACAAATTTTTGGTCCCAGGGCGGTATGATTAAAAGCTATGATTAATATCTTTCATCTTACAGAAATCTTGAAATTCAGAAGCTGAAAGGACGGCCTGTTGTCAGTTACCAAGTGAACAGGGTAGCCACGCCGTGCAAAAAGGCTGAAAACCTCGATTGTACGAGATGAGGTTATCGAGTTCATTTCTATAATTTCAGGCTACTTAGATTCTGTGCGGAAAGAGAAGAGTCGTGGAATATATACGGCCCAATACATTCCACGATTATTCTCTTTCCGAACAGACTCTACTATAACTGTCAACCACCACTGAGTACATTTTATTGTAATTTTTTTTTTCAAAGAGTTCACATTTTTGTATTTTTAACTTATGATCACTTTGTTGTAGCTTTTCTAAAACCTTAGATAAAGTGTCCACTGTATCCTGGAGATCTTTACCACTAATATAAATATTATCTATAAACCCAGCAGTATTTGGTATATGTGATATTTTTTTACTAATAAGCAGCTGAAATGAGCCTGGTCCAGTGCTCATACCATAAGGAAGGTAATCATACTTGAATGTGCCCACTTCTGTAACAATGACTGTACAATATTTCGAGGCTTCATCTAACGGTGCCTGATGATATGGCTCTTTTAGGTCCATCTCGCAGAAGTATTTTCCATTATTAAGAGAATTCAGTTTTTCTTCTACATGGGGCAATGGAAAGTGGTCTACTTCGAAATGTGGGTTGACGGTTAATATGTAGTCTCCACATAATCTTACCGAACCATCTCCCTTTAAAATTGGAATCACGGGTGTTCCCCACTGACACACTGCGACCTTTTGCTATCTCAAGTGAACCGTTTTCTCTAGTCTGGTGAAAACACCTTTCTCGCTCAGTGATAAGGTTCAATTTAGTATGACAAACAAAGTTAGAGCGTGCTCCACCTTATATCTTCATGGTCACAATATGTATTTTATTTACCACCTTGTTTGAGCAGCACAATATATACTTGAAATTGGTTGAGCAATCGAAAGTTTCATCAGAACATTTTTGTTTATCGGCCCGATTCGGAGAATGATTAAGACAAGCTTAAGATCTTGGAAATATCTTTTAAAGATCGATAACTAAACGACATGTCAAAATTTCGATTCCGCTGTGATCCCAATAAGATCTATCTACGATATTTCTAACGCCGTGGTCGTGGAGTGTGGAATTAAAAGGAGTGAAGGCTCTTATGGTAGAACTGTTTCAAAAGTGTCCAGCCGTCAGCTATAAATAATAGTTCCTAATCTCTCCAGAGTAGCGCTAGAGTAGCTAAGATCCTAGGCGTTATTGACGGATTGAAGTGCGCTGTCTATGATTTTTTTTTCAAGTATTCTATGTATTGTAGCGCCACCTATTTAAGGTTTGTTGGTGACACTTTTTGGTACATGGAAATTTCATTCCTTACCTCCACCTTCCATAGTCGAAGTGACATTGGTTGCCCGAATCGAGCGGCTTCTGTCAATCATACGACATACAAACGATATATAAATGAGAACTTATCGTTATCGTATCTCATTCTTCGAATCAGGCCGTGTATCTTGACTTGCCTGAAGCACTGTCGCAACCCCATTTACCTGTGAACTATGATCACTTTACGCTTTCCGTACAAATATTCTTTCACTGAGGTAGAGCGCCTGTGTCGTTATTAAGAATACAATTTTCTACGGGTGATGTTTGGTTGACAATTGCTTTTGTAGTATACTTTTATACATTGTCCTATCTTCTTTTAAATTGCCGCAGTTTGTGCTTATAATTGGGCTAACATGATGATAGCTTAATCGACATTTTTCCAATGATCATACTTCATATTATTACTACGCAAACTAGCTCCTTAAAGTAAAGCATCGGACTTTTAAGTTGTAAAGTTCAAATATCGTTGAATTGTTGAAATCATTGCAATGCAATTTCAACATAACTGCTAAACCGGAAAGCCCCTGATGGCTTTTAACAAAAAATCGGATAACAATCACTTTAGACTATTAATAAGTACTATGAGCAAATATCACTAGTATAGCGTTGGTGCACTATGCTATATGCAAAGTTAGCAAATTCCGACTTTATGCAAAAATGTTTACCTGTGCCGGTAGGTTTGGTTAGGATTTATGTTGTTTAATATGTCAATGATCAATTTCTTTGCTCCGCTGTCTCTCACCTAGAAAATAATGTTAAGTATAGGTAATGGTAAAAACTCATCATCATAATGTTCATAGGTAATGTTAACATAATGTTCATAGGAAATTTACCGAGTCTAAAGTAACAGGTACGAGATAGAATCTGAAATCATATAAAATATAAATAGGTAGGTATTTATATTATTATAGTCCCAAAAGAAGTGTGCCATATCCATCCATTCATCCATCCAATTTCTTATTCACGTATCGGACCTACTTACTTACTTACTTACTTGGCTGGCGCGATGACCCAAAATGAGTCTTGGCCTCCAACACAAGAGCACGCCACTTTTCTCGGTCCAGAGCGTGAGGAGGTTTTTCTCTGAGGTCTGCCTCCACTCTATCCGCCCAACGATATTTATTTAGGATGACAAAAAGGACGGCGTCCAGTTAGTCGACCTAAGTAAGCCCTCTTGACTGCCCGATCGTCACCCATCATTTCGAGATGCCCAATCCAGCGGAGACGATGTGCTTCACCTATTATATTCGGCTTGGCTATTAGTTATTCTATTTCCTCCTAACGTTTTTTCCTCCTTTGACATGTAGGTCACTTAATATTACCCCCTTTTATTGCGTCATTCTTTCACATGCAACATGCAAATTGTCCATTTATTACCTAACAATCAGTTCAAATGGAAATTAACTTAGATTTTGGAAGTGATGACGTCAAATCAGTAGGCTTGGACTTCACCTGAAAATTAAACAGTTTTTGCATTATAAATCTTAATAGAATAAAAAATGTAAACTACACGGCTTAAAAATAAAATAAATAACTAATTCAAACATCCATCGTAATAACTAAAATGAATGTGCGTCGACTCATTTTTGCTAAACAGCGTCCAATTTATGTTTAGCCGAAAATTTCGGTTCGGTTACATATTTTAATATATTTGTATGTACAGGTGTGTGCAATATAATAGCAGTCGATAAGAAAATGAAAAACTATAACGTTAGATCAATTATAAAATCAATAACTAAGTCCGAATGATAGACCACTTATACACTTTGCGACGAAGATCGTCTCATAGAATAGATTTTTTTTTCTGGATGGATCTTTTTGCAGGTAGTGGCACGCGCGGTTTTAGTTAACAATAGACAAAAGATTAGCCGTTCGGAGCCAGCTTCCACTCCGACCGATGAAGACACACCGGAGACGGAGACCCTGACCGACTCTCGGGAGTACTCGGGTCCGTGGGATCGTTACTCCTCGACAGCTTGCCACAAGCTGCCCTACGGATTAGGCAATATTATTATTATCTCTATTTGTTTTGGGTCTTAGTTTAGGTTTTTTACAATATGAATATAAAAGTAAAATATAAAAACACTTTCAAAAATATATAAACACATTATAAAAAACCTAATCTAGGGTGCTGCCGGCAGCGGGGCGGGGCCCAAGCTGCCGTTGATCAGTGCCACAGAGAGAGGAACCGACCTAATATACGCGCCGTGTCCAAGATTTCTGCATCTGACCCTTGATTCAGCCACCCCAGCGAGAATCTCTCTAGGTGTTGGTCGAGACTCTTCGCTGACACGACTATCGGAACAATAATTGTCGAGTCAACATCCCACATGGCGGTTATCTCGTTAGCCAAGTCTAGATACTTGTTGGCCTTGTCTTTCTCGGCTTTCACGAGATTCTCAGCATATAACTTCGTCCGCAATTGCACATACAAAACCCTCGGTTTCTCCGAAGGGGTCCCCGAATCGTAACCAGTTCAACCACGCTTGCAGGTCCACGTCGGGTTGCGTGAGGACCTTGTAGAACCGCCTGTGTAGCACCTTACTCTCCCATGCCGCCTTGCGATCCGCTGTACTTAGTACCACAGGTTTGTGCCAGTTCTCGTTTGCCAAGGAGAGCGGCGTGAGGTTCCTATCTACTGCCACCACATCACGATGCATCCCACTCTCGTTGTTAAGGAAATCATTCCTGAGATTGCACACCTCCCGGTTGTGAAGATTTTTGGCGTTTAGGAAGCCTCGACCTCCACACTTCCGTGGGATGTAAAATCTCATAACTAACGAGCGTGGGTGCAGCATACGGTGTGTGGTGAGCAGTAGTCGGACCCTCCGATCCAGGGCATCCAGCTCGGTCTGAGTCCAGCTTAGTATGCCAAAGGAGTATATGAGTAGGTGCATTTCCCAGGCGTTGAAGGTGCGCACTTTGTTGCCTCCTGACAAAAGACTTAAGGATACCGTGATACCGTCTAATACCCTCGTCCTCAATACCCAACGACTGTGACATACCAAGGTATTTGTAGGTTTCTGATTCAGAGATAGATTGTCTCAGAAAGTTGTAAATTTGTTGAATTTACAATCTTCCTCCGCTGTACGGTTATGCATATAACCGCACATTTATCGACACCAAACTCCATGTTGATGGCACTACTGAAGACTGCGGTAGTTTTCAATAGCACTTGGTTATTTGGTGCAAATAATTTGAGGTCATCCATGTACAGAAGGTGAGAAATGACTTCACCCTCTCTCCGAAGCAGGCAACCTAGTCCCAAATCCTTCAACAAGCTGCTGAGGGGATTCAGAGCTAGGCAGAACCACAGGGGACTCAGACTGTTGCCCTGAAAGATTCCTCGCTCAATCCTTATAAAATCCTGCGGGCCAGGGTGGTCATTCCCGCCTCCTGGTTTACGAAGGACTGTGGTCCACTGCCTCATACACGTGCTTAGGAAAGCTCTTAAGGCGGTATAAACTTTATACAGCTCTAAGACCCTCCCCAGAGGCCGAAGAAGGCCTATAATTCGGTACCTCATTCATGGTACCGAATTATAGGCCCTTTAGTACCACGGGACCCAACCAAAATATTGTATGCGACAATGTACGCGTTGATTTTTGCACTCAAAATTGATGTAAGGAGCTTGTAGAGTGTAGGCAAGCACGTAATGGGTATGTATGTAGTTCTTTGCTTCCGTAGTACCACCGAACTTATAGAGCAGGAAGGTGGCACCAGTTGTTAAGGAAGGTGGGAGAGTACCAAGCTCGAAGTCTTGTTGAAATTGTGCTGCTGGGCGTGTGTGCGAGCATCGGAACCATTTTAGCCAGAAGTTGTGCAATCCATCCGGCCCAGGACTTTTCCAGTTCTAGGCCGTGCGGATGGCAGAACTTACGTCATCGGGGCTGATGGTGACTGCCCCCATAGGTTCGATGGACTCGCAATCACGCTCGACAACACTCATCCTATAGACCCAATTTTCTGCAACAGCCAAAATGCCTGCTGCAACCGGTTCATTGATGTCTATTGTTGCGCCTGCGAACAGGTTTTAGCCGGCGCTCTACATGACATAAAAGCTCTCCAAGGGGCCTCTATGTGTTGGATCTATACCACCATGTAAGCAGGCTTACAAAGCAGGCGTTCAAAAGGCCGGGATTTATAGGCCCGTGAAATCCAAGGAGGTACAATAATACTGGCTATAAGTATGCTTAAAAGAGTTGATAAGTACCCTCAATTCCTGGAATACCATGGAATCATCAGAACTCCTAACCCCTTGAAAACCTAACTGCTTGCCAAACATGCGAAGAGAACAAATTGCCAAACGTGAACTATGCGTCGTTAAAGAGTTCCGTTCTGTTCATCATCAGTAGTTCCACTTCATCAAATGTCACTTTGTTGATGAAAATGCTAAGATCACTATATATATATATGCCTTTTACATTTGAGGAGTTCCTTCGATTCCTCATGGACCCCATCGTCAGAACTCGAACTTGTCAGAACGAAATGAACTTAAGATAAGCTCAGGAATGTGACCTTAAAACTAACGTAGTTTAAAAACATTGCGTTATTTTGCTTGCTAATGGCTTAACTTGCAAGATGTTTTTTTTTCTTTTTAGGGTTTAAGTTGAAAACGCATATTAACTCCTCGCCTATTCCAAATACGGAGTCCGACGTTCGAGTACGACTTTTGTAACGGATAAAATATTAGTGGTGATCCAGAGTTCTTTTTGGTCTTTTGGTTAGATTAAATGCTAAAAAATGTTTTTCTTGTCTTTGTTCTGATACCCTTTTTTGGAATTTGTTAAGTAGATTTGACACTTAACCAGGTGGTAAATTTGGCGAGCGTCCATTTTTGTTAATAATACTGTATGCTCGAATTTCGGGAAATCCTACAGTGAAATTTTTTTTTACATTTTCAGGACATATTTAAAGGTATGACAATAAATAATATAAATTGCCAAATTAATAGTTTTACCTCAGCGTAATCTGACAACATTCTTCTATTGCTGCTGTAAAGTATTCTACCACTTCTGCCGCCGTATCTGCAAAAGCAACAAGAATCGTTTAATGCCACTATTTAAAATAGAATAGAATATAATAGAATTTGTTTTATTCGTAAACACACAAACAGTAAATAATAGACAGACATAAAAGAGAACATAGTCAGAGTAAAGTGTCACGAAGTGGCCTAATCTCAGCATGTTGCTGGCGACTTCCAGCGCTGATCTTCCGATGAGACCATCGAGTGCGAAATAATCACGAAAGGTAACAGACAAAAGGAAAGAAACATAAAATAAACATGACGAACATACTTAACAATAAGTTTAAATAAAATTGCACGGACGAAACGAACGTACCAGTCTGTACCGGTCTGGTCGGATCGTATCGTGGCGCTGCATTTAAGTTTTCAAACATGACGTTTGAAACAAACACTAGGTTTCATACTGAACTGAATTGACCAGTACGATATTGATAAATTTTGGGGGTTCCTCATACTTAGAACTGAAACTGTGTGTGGGTGTGTGTGTGTGTGTCCGTGCGTGCGTGCGTGCGTGCGTGCGTGCGTGCGTGCGTGCGTGCGTGCGTGCGCGCGTGCTGCAGAGATACTTATCAATTTTATTCTTAATTGGATTATACAGATGAGCTGAGACTCTACTATACTGAATCTAGGCAAACCGTGACTTAGTCGGAGGTATAGGTGCAACATTTTGCTTACGTCTACCTATAGTTATGAGATTGGGGTCGTATAGTAAGGACTTATGTAATTTTTGAATTGATTGCAAGACAAATAGCTTTCTAATCGAAAGTAGTTCGGAAAATTTGTAAAGCTCTTCAGTTGGATATCTATAAAGTTTAAAATACATTAACTTAATTAAGCTTATTATACACACTAAACTCAATATCACGTGAAGTTTACACAATTTGTGATTTATGTGGGTACGATACGAAACCACGGTTGTTTAGAGAAACATGGGTAGTGGCTTGGACTAATAATTCTGCGGACGGAGTTTCGGTAAAACACAACTACGATTCCATCATCCACCAATTTCCTAGTATTTACGCGTGACACACAGCCATTGACAGTTATCTCTATGCCCTCATCCACCAATTTGCCGTCAGTCGGGTCGACATATCATTTGAGTAAATTGGTGGAAGAAAAATATAAAATATGCCGACATGCGTGGTCAAGTGTTGTAAGAATTATACAGATCGGACGAAAAAAAGAGATGGGATAACTTTTCATAGGTAAGTTTATCAATTATCATGTTATCGTACGTAAAATCACGATATTTTCGGTTCAATTTGTGCGGAACAGGAGTATGACCAGTAGGTTGAATAGGGTATTTTCCCGAAAGTCGGGTAATTGATGCCCTTCTTATTAAATCGTTATGTACATATAAGAGATTATTTAGGTAAATGGATAAATTATTGATTGTGAATTTTAAAATAAGTCGATATGGTAATTTCCCGAAAATAAGGAGATTAATGACGCTTTTGACTAATATTTGATAGTAAATCTTTGTTTGTTATGTATTTTTTTTTTGTTTAAAATCAGATATCTCTAATATCTTTTAACAATTGATTTCTTCTAATGTTAAATATTATGATTTTATACATTTTTGCACGCGGTGCATGTAATTTCAGTCCGTAGTTATTATGGTGCGCATGTGTTAAGACTTATAAAAGCGTATACCTACGTAGATATTTGTAAATTTAGTTTATTATATTTTTTAATATTTCAGGATTATTTATAAATTTATAAATAATTGATATTTATAAATTTTTAATCTTTGTTTATCATGTTTTCCGATCTACAACATATTTTTTGTTTAAAACTTATGGTTTTAAGATATGTTTTAAGTTAAATGTATAAATTAAAAAAAAAAAAACGTACTGATATCATTTCGATGCTAAATATTATTATTTTAAATAATGTTTGCATTAAGTAATTATGCAACATTACGCATTTTCGAGACCTATTCAATCAGGTACATATTTATTGTCAAACATAAAACAGTGAATTTTTTATTTATTTTAAAAATAATTGTTAAGGTGAATAAATAGGATTATTAACTTTAATAAAAAGGTTTTATTTCCAATTATATTTGTTCATTATTTAATTTATCATACTAGTAATCCAAATAGCATCTAGTGATAGTTTTAGCAGTTACGAATAATTCTGAATCAAGGCAAATAACTTGGTGACAAGTTATGACAAATTTATACAGTTAACTTAGTGTTATCAAGCAATATTGTGAATTTAAGGTAATAATGACTATTAATTCTGTTTCAATTGCTTGTTTACATAGCAGTGGGGTTTGCTTTTATTTACTCGGACATCTATTTTAACTCAGTATTTCCACACGTGCAATTACAATAAGATCACACGTATGTATTTTTAGAGTGTGAGTATCAGATGGCTGAGTACTTATGGTTTTTGTAAAGCAGGTATAAGTTGTTTTTGATGTGTTTAGCGTTAAAAGATTACATTTTAGCCAATTAGTTATTTTGCTTAGACCAATTTCGGCGCTATTGTAGACTTTATCCCAAGACTTCCCGTTAAACACTACAACCGTGTCATCTGCATATGAAAACACCTGTCCATCTTTTACAAGCATGTTAGTCAGATCGTTTATGTAAATCAAGAACAACGTCGGCCCCAGTACACTGCCTTGAGGAACACCATAAGATATGTCTGAGTCGTGGCTTACATCATTCTCAATTCTAACTCGCTGTTCCCGATTTTCTCTCATCAGATCCAAAGGTTTGCCCCTAATTTCAATCAGCTCTAATTTGTGCACAAGAGTGGTAATCGAGACGGTGTCAAAGGCTTTTTTAAGGTCTAAAAAGACTGCCATACACCGGTCGCCTCTATTTACATGCTTAATTATTAGTGAAGTGAGCGCTAGCACTGCATCCTCAGTAGACTTACTTTTTCTGAAGCCAAATTGGGAACTAGATAAAATTGTATACCGATTGCACTGGTAAAACCAGCGGGCAACGGGATCATCACATATCTACGCCATTATTATAATTATTATTATTTGGAGCCTGTCTTGTCCCACTGCTGGGCAAAGGCCTCCCCCCAATCTCTCCACTGATTTCTGTCTAGTGCTGTGTCTGGCCACACCTTCAAGAGGGAGCCCAGTTCATCCCGCCATCGCTGGTGAGGTCTGCCAGATCCCCGATTCGAGTTTTCGGGCTCCCACTCTGTAGTGACTTTGCCCCACAATTCATTCGGCATTCGGCAGACGTGACCGGCCCAATCCCATTTTAACTTGGCCGTTTTCCGAGCTACATCGACGATTTGTGTCTTGGAGTGCAGCGTGGTGTTCCGGACTTGATCCACCAATTTAACACCTAATATGCTACGCTCCATAGCTCGTTGGCAAACCCCGAGTTTGGACTTCTGAGCTTTAGTCAAAGACCAAGTCTGTGCACCGTATGTTAGAACTGGGAGTATGCACATGTCCATGAGCTTCCGTTTGAGTGATATCGGCAGATTACCTTACTAAGGTATAAAGTCAGTAATTCTTTACTCACCGAATACCTAGATTACTTGGGTTTCCGTAAATTCCTGCCCCGCCTGTTCCGATATCATGTTCGACGTGAGGAAACGTCACTGCTGACTTCAGCATCCCTAGCGTGGGCCTTAACAGCGTGTGTCCAGGTAGGATTGGCTCTGCGTCGGGAAGATGCCACTGGTTTGATGGGACACCAATCACACTCTCGCCTTCATATCGGTTGTATTCAAATAATCGTCTGTTTTTTAAATTGTTCTGTAATATTAGAAAACCATAATTAATTTCAATTAAGGGGATCCCTAACGCCAATGACCTGCAATCTGAATACCTAAGTTTTCTAATGTTTTTTGTAGCTTATCATATTAACAGCAACAGCTGTGAGCAATATAATATACCATATTTACTTCAAAGTTCACTGTCTTCGGGATATTTGGCATCAAAGTTGAAAAATTTTAGGCCAAAAAACTTTTGTGTTCATTAGTTTAAAATTAAAATCTCTGACCAGTTTTTAGAGACATAGACGTTCGTCCAAATATGTAGATTTGCTACATGTAAAATCCTTCACAGCATTTTTTTAGACAATGTTTAAAAAAAATAAGTGTTCGTTTCTTTAAAATCCGGCAGACCAAAATGGAGATAAAAGAATGAAGAACCGATAGCCATTTGTCTTATAATTCTATCTATAGTAAAAATGTAGGAGTAACGACTCAAAACTAGTAAAAAATCGATGAAAACCGCAGGTAGCCTATAGAAATACCGTTCTCGATACATTCTCCAACAAGGAAGTGTTTTAATTGAATATGTTTAGTGTGATTGTCATATTCATATTTGGGGTTGTGTGTGTGACCTAGTCCATAAGATGGCAACTTCGAACAGGTGAACCCGATGCCAGATACCTCTTCGTTTGTAGATTCGACAGGACACATACAAACAATGTGTTTGGAAACGTATAGTGGAGCCGTAACCACGTATAGTACGATGAATTTTATCGACAAATCACCCCCCATACCTATGTTTTTTCTCAATCATTTTAAAAATGCACCCCTTCAAAGTTTTATGGCGCCAAACACGACTGCACTTGGTTAATGTACCATTATCTGTCCATTTACCTATCGAACATTTAAAAAATAAAAATTATTCGATAGCTTATGAATTAGGGCATAAATTTTAAGCATACATGTTACAGAGAACTTTCCAAAATTACTCGTGAATTAATAACAAAGGTAACAATTGTCGTTAAGTAATTAATTTTTTTACATTTTATCTTTTTTTTTCGAAAACGAGGTCGTACTATTTTTATTGTTAAATGATAGTACAGAAAATCAACTATAAGTTGATATCAAGATAATAGCCCTAGTTAAAACATTTCACAAGTTACATGAGTCCAAACAAGACCTTCTGTAATGTGCGTCGAACTAAGTTGCTTAATTTAATTTTTTTCAATTTTTTAGAACTAAGTTAATGCTCATCACAGAAGGTCTTCTTCAATTGCTCAAAGTTTAACTGGAAGAGATCCCTGAAAGGGATAAGTTCGCCTCTGTACAAATGATGTGTGTTCTTTCCAGCGATTGATAAGTTCTTTCCTGTTTTATGTTTCTTTTTGTACAATTAAGCGTTTTACTACTACTACTACTAAAAACTCTTATTAAAACAAAGTACCAATACAAATGTACTAAAAACTATATTTCACAAAAGATATTCTCATAACATAATATTCATGATAAATATTTCGCGATGACTCTATATTTACCCGTCGGCATCGACTTCAATCGTTTTTCGAATCTGTCACAAGTTAGCACGCACTATCTCACTGCATTTCGTCCCAAATTTGCACGATAACTTTTTACGATACTTCAAATTCTTGATTTTGTTTTGAAAGCTATATTGTTTTTTTTTGGCAAGAAATCCGTTAAATTCGCCTGACACCACGCTTGAACGGAGTTTGCTGTGATGAATGGAGCTCCGTCGTGTTGGAAACAATAGTAGTCGCACCCAAACAGGGCATGTTTTTTTCAAGACTTGATTTATAGTTCTCTGCATCGATTTTTTACCCATTTGATGATGATTATTGACAAATGGTCGTAAATGGTCAAACAATGAATTAATTAATTAATAAAAAGTGCCTACCTCTACTAATAAATTCAGATCACTATTTGTGTAAACCATACATTAATTAAAAATATGTTCTTAGACCCTCAAAAATTTATCAAATGAAGTATTACGTTTTTGTTATAAAAACATTGTATTTTCTAGAATCTTCCATCAGCTGTGAAACGAAATGGGCATTCGCTCCGTGCATGACTCTGTGGCTACCTGCTCGGCTCACACTCTATCAGCGGCATGCAACCATGGCTATAACCGCGAAAATCGAAGTTCGTCAATTGCGGGCATTTTTCTCTGTCACCCTAATTACGGGGTATCTCACTAAGAGAGTAAAAGAGAAAGATCCCCGCAATTTGCGAATTTCGATTTTCGCGGTAGGCCCCCTGAAGCGCCTGAATCACAACTCTGGCGCCGCCCTAGTGGTGTGGGACATATTGGTTACTAGCTTCTGCGCGCTACTTCGTCTGCGTGCGATGATGATGATTATTGATAAAAAGTTTAGTGATTAATCTAAAACTCCTTTAAAAAGATGGTTTTAAAATATGACTGAAGAATAACATTTGCCATCTGATAAATATATCGGAGCGTACAATTTCTTCGCAAATATCTGAACAAAGCCTACAAAGACGGTTATAGTGTTCACATATTTTGAGCATCTTGGCTGCTCCGATACATCTGATGGCCACTATTCATTCGGTTTCTGTGCATACTTACTTTTGGAACTACATGAATAAAGTAACCCATCGGAGAGTCTTGTTTTCCAAGACCCTCTTTGAAATACTGAAAAAAAGAAAATGAGTTATGAATTGTGTCACTAAAATATCTCTGTCACAATCACTGTAATTAGCCATTACGACATACTGTACCAGGACCGGTATGGTCTTTTAAACAGCATTTACTAAAAAAAGTTCTTTTAGTTCCTTGTAATTGCGACGTGGATCTAATTTTACGTCTATATAGTTTTGTTGGAGAAAACATAACTACGACTTAAGGTGTCGATAGTCATTATATAGAAAAAAAAGTAAAATATTTAAAAAAATGTGCTTTACAAAATCATGTATCAATTATGCATGAGTAAATTAAGAAGGGTCGAATAAATTATCTCGGTTATTCGTGTCTTAACTCATGATATACAATATTTATTCCAATAAATTGTTAACGATACTTGTGTTTGGAGTATAAGACAGGGATGGACTAGAGTAGTCACATCACCCGACGTCGCTGGCTGGCTGGGTGTTTTGAGACATTTGTCGCCTAGTCTATCCCTGGCTTACAAATTATACGAGGGTTGCTATTTATATTTCGGGGTTAGAAAAAAACTAGTGCCGCCATCTGGCAACTAACGTTTCTGCATTATAGTTTAAATTGGTTGCATATGAGTTCTGTTTTTAGGGTTCCGTAGCCAAATGGCAAAAAACGGAACCCTTATAGATTCGTCATGTCCGTCTGTCTGTCCGATTCTGTCACAGCCACTTTTTTCCGAAACTATAAGAGCTGTACTATTCAAACTTAGTAAGTGGATGTATTCTATGAACCGCATTAAGATTTTTACACAAAAATAGAAAAAAAACAATAAATTTTGGGGGTTCACCATACTTAGAACTGTAACTCAAAAAATCTTTTTTCATCAAACCCATACGTGTGGGGTATCTATGGATAGGTCTTCAAAAATGATATTGAGGTTTCTAATATCATTTTTTTCTAAAATGAATAGTTTGCGCGAGAGACACTTCCAAAGTGGTAAAATGTGTGTCCCCCCCCCTCTAACTTCTAAAATAACAGAATGAAAAATCTAAAAAAAATATATGATATACATTGCCATGTAAACTTCCACCGAAAATTGGTTTGAACGAGATCTAGTAAGTAGTTTTTTTTTAATACGTCATGAAATTAAAAAAAAATCTTTTTTTTCCTCATACCCATACATGTGGGGTATCTTATGGATAGGTCTTCAAAAATGATATTGAGGTTTCTAATATCATTTTTTTCTAAAATGAATAGTTTGCACGAGAGACACTTCCAAAGTGGTAAAATGTGTGCCCCCCCCCCCTCTAACTTCTAAAATAACAGAATGAAAAATCTAAAAATAATATATGATATACATTACAATGCAAACTTCCAACGAAAATTGGTTTGAACGAGATCTAGTGAGTAGTTTTTTTTATTACGTCATAAAATTAAAAAAAAAAATTTTTTTCGTCAAACCCATACGTGTGGGGTATCTATGGATAGGTCTTCAAAAATGATATTAGGTTTCTAATGTCATTTTTTTCTAAACTGAATAGTTTGCGCGAGAGACACTACCAAAGTGGTAAAATGTGTGTCCAAAGTGGTAAAATGTTGAACGAGATCTAGTAAATAGTTTTTTTTAATACGTCATAAAGGAACCCTTCATGGGCGAGTCTGACTCGCACTTGGCCGCTTTTTTATTTATTCTGTCAATCGAAAATATACCTAGTGCTTGGCGCGTTCAATTACGTGTATGAGTAAATAGCAGTGCATCGATGAATTTAATTCTACTTATGTAAGTGAGTTTAACCGCCTGTACTGTTTTATTTTTATAGTTAGAAGGGTATGCGCCATATATACTTAAAGATTATTTATTTAGTTTTTGAATAAAATGTGTTTCAAAGGCCTATCGCCCATGCTGACGTAATGATAGGGAATTAAAGAGAATGTGGAAAAGTGGTTCAATTGACCCCATAGGTGTGTAAATTGAAACACTATGTGAGGACGTTTGAAACACCATCATATATTCGGCAAAATGAGCGAAATTTTAGAATTTTTACTCTCCCTCCCTTACTGTATAACAGTGTAAAAAGTAACTGAGGACCGACGCCTTTAATGATTGCGTAAATGCCGACACCGCACAAGAACACAGTAGGGTTGATACAGACTGTTACACAACTACCCAGTACCCTGTAAGTAGTACCGGGCTACAAATAATGGCGATGTATGCAGCTCGAGTGCGCGCTAATAATATAACTTTTTATTGTCTGAGGATACGATTTCAGTTTCATTCACTTGTCAGAATTAGTCTATCATCTTTTAAAAAGCCATAATGCTTTTACTGAATAGTGTGAGTAGTATATTATTTTGTGTATAACATTTTTTCTTGACAGTTTCAAGTTTTATTTGCAGGATTTCTCTTAATCCTCGTTTTTTTCGTAATTCTGTTTTTACCATCATAATCAAGCAATTATAACGATTAATTTACTGTATATATTACATGTATACATTCAACTTGACTAAGGGGCCCAAACGCTTAAGAAAATCGACGATCTCCTTTGAATGGCTTCTCAACATTGCCGCGTCGTTCGCGGGCTCGAGCGCTATTTATTGATCCTGTAGGGCTAAGATGGTCGGCTCTTTATCATTTGTCACCATGTCTGTCCCGTTCTGACAAGTATGTAAGTGCGAAAGTGACGGGCATAGTGACAAGTGATAAATATGGAACCATGCTGCCACTGCTGGACTCAAAAATGGCTCGCCGCGTGGCCCACGTAGGTATAGCGTCATATGCGTAGTTATTGAAGTTTTCGTGACATTTGACTTGTTTCAATAATCTTTCTACACTATCTTTGCATTGACATTTAGCGGCAAAAAAATTGTTCGTGTTAGGTATCTAACACTTAACCACGGTGCTCAAAAATAGGCTCGCGTTTGTACGGACATGCTTATAAATACATAAGCGGGGCTTCAGAACATCATGTTACCACATGTGTGTGTGTGTGTGTGTGTGTCAAGCATAACTATCTCGTAGGAACATTAAAAGTTGCTGTGGCTGATGGAAACAAATCAGTTTTACCGAATCCAAAGAGTGTAATTATAGAAGAATATCAATGAAAACAATGAAACCGTTTTTGTTAATAATAAAAATGTTCATCATTTCTGATCCCGAAATATAAATGTAATATAATACACTAACACATAGCTGGTATAAATTGTATATACCTTGTGAACTTTGTTTCTTAAATCATTCCATACTCTTTTCTCTGATTGTATATTCTGTACTGTATCAAAACGCTGCAAAAAAGAAAGCTAGTAATCAGTTTTTATTCAAACATGACAGTGATAAATTTTCACTATTTTTAGATTCTCTACCTTTGAGACATCCTGGTGAAACAGAGTAAATAATGATTCTGTTGAGTACACATGCACAAATATCTGAAAAATACATGTATTGTTTATTATGTCTCGCATTGTGTGGTAGGTAATTTATAATAAGAATATTCCGAAGAGCTAATGTATGAGTACGTAAACATTAGTGCACAAAAATAAAACGAGTTTATATGACTTACATTTAACAAAATTATAATTTCGGCCTGCGTAACCATTTTCATTTGGCTTCTATTACATCTGCCAATTTATTTTTATGTCCCGAATTCAAGAAGCAATCCAAGTTTTCTCATTATTTTTTATGGTAGGATTACAAAGTCAAAAGTCCATGAAATTGATTGAGTAAACTAGTATTCTTTATTCTTGGTAATGAAATTTAGGGTAACCACGATAAATAGTTACTTATTTGAGTGACAAGAGAGTAAAGTAAGTAAAATACAAAATGAAAGAAGAGCCCCACTAAAAATAGGGCGAAAACCCTACAATTGTCCCGTTCCCGATCCCTTTCCTGATCAATTTCTCATTCCTATTGCCGTTTCGGTACACATATCCATTTATATTCCCGTACCTTTTTTCGTTCTAATTATTACCTATTACGAAAAACTAAAAAAAATGAATATGAATATTTACATTCTCGCGGTCATTACGTTCCGGTCCTGGCTTATACTTTTAACTAATTATAAGGCAATTACGCATTGTAGACAAATGTTTTTGCTATAGAAGAATATAATGATAATTATAAAACAGGGTCAAGGGCAAATTTCCTTAGGGAAATTGTAATAAGTCTGCATTTTGTAAAATACCTTATGACAATAGCAACGCTGTTTGCAATTTGGTTTTTCGTAAATAACTTCCTAATTAACTAAAGATCCCTTTTTTAGTTTTTCGTAAATAACTCGTAAACGGTGGCCCACAGCAAAAAATGTTCTCGTACATACGCAAATAATCCATATAAAATTGCCTACAAGAAAGATTTGACATATTTTTCTCTAGGATCAATATTTAAAAAGATATTCAAGGGGAAAGTTAATTACGGTATTTTTTATTTTATTTTCGTAAATAACGCGGGGAAGCTTATACATGAATTATTTGGTCTTCGTTTGGTGAGCTACTAGGGGTTGGACAGACAAGACCACGTGGGATAATGGGGTGCTCTAATTCGGTTTTGGGTGACGTTGAGGATGGTGATGTGATAGGTACAAAAGTGATTGAAGTGATTGATAAAACAGCAAAACATGGTCACCCTTAGACAACCATTACGTTTTCGTTGACACTACTGAGCGCACCAAAACTTTCCTTCGGTAATGTGCATAACGTTTCACGTTTGTAACATTACCACGCTGTTTGTAAAAGGCAGAATCTTACAGTTTGACTGCTATATAGATAATAATAATAATAATAGAAGGTAAACAAATATATATCTGTCTATAATTATTTATTAGGATCAGAAAGTCAGACAAGCACTAATTTCGATGGCATCCAACTTGACCCGCAAAATCTCTTGCGCTAAATCAGTAGTAATTTAGCCGAATGGTATAAAATCGTCCTGAAATGATAAAAATACATAATTACTTATATGCCGAATCAATGCAATGGCCGAATAAGATTAAATTTAAAGCAAGAGTGTATTTATAATAACTTATATTGTGGTTTCTTTTAGTTGTTATAGCGTTGCTTGTATAATGAATCAACAACAACCGTTGTTCGATGCTGAAAAATCATTCGAGAAGGTAGTTGTGAAATACCTGTAAATTGCTAACTGACATTTTATTTTTTCTTTCCACGCTCCCGTCTACCACCCCACCCCTCGGAGTCCGGTCAGACATAACAAAATCAACTTGTATATTATGAAAAATATCTCTCATATGGTATGATGATATTACACTTAAACCCTGAACATAGAGGATTATTATAATACAAGGAATGTAGCTGCAAAGTACTGGCTAATTCTTCGATAAAGATATGCACAGAAAAGTAAGAAACATTAAAATAGCCTGAGATGACATCCCTCACGGCGCGCGATACAGGCGCTAACTTACTTGGTTAAAATACCACCATTTTCTGGAATAAAATAATTCGGGTGCAGTTGCTCCGTAGGTAACGAACCGAGGTGCGTAGGGGTTAACATTTATGTGATCACCGGTCATCTGCAAAAACTTAAGAGTTTACACTAGACTCTGACCATGCTAACTTTGCACACTCTTAGCAGTAAGAATGCATACGTATCCCTTTAAGCTCCATACACATAGTACTTGGCATGAAAACTTAGGATGGTCCAACTCTAATAGTCAATTGCCTCATGTAAAAATTACGTGATATTAATATAATTTAATAAGGAACAGTCACACTTAGGTAAAATGACGCTTCCACGTGAACATGATACCAATTAATACATAGCGTATGGGAGTTGTTATTGATTCTAGCTTAAATTTTATAGGTCACACAGCAAAACTCAGCGCTCAGGTTCGAAAATAAGTTCATATTTTTAAAAGGCGGATATTACTTTGACTAAAAGTGTTTACCAGGCCCTCTCTCAGTCGCCTAGTGTTATATCATGTTGGGCAGGTGTTTCTAAATTTATTTATTAAAACTTTATTGCACTATATAACAAATAAAGTACAAATGGCGAACTTAATGCCTAAAGGCATTCTCTACAAGTCAACCATTAGGATAAACAGAAACAGTAGTACGTACAAATCTAGTTTTATAAATCTAAAAAGAGCATAACGAGAAGTGTTATTATTATTATTAATCGTATGGCATGCACAGTTGAAGGACAATCAAAGTATGGCCTTGAGGTTGTCAAGCCAGGTAATCAGGTCAGGAGTGACGGAGACCAAATCTTATGCGTTTCCTGGATATTAACAACATCAATCCCACGAGAAGTGTTAAAAGTCATGCACTTATTACTCTTTGTAACCCCAACAGCATATGTGTACTGTACTGCCAATTCTTTTTGTCCTAAAATTTTAATCTACGCTGATAAGAGACTATTGTCAAATACGGTTACGAAAGCTTAACATTTCTTATAGGAGGAAATTATTTGCCTTCCATTAATCACTTTACAATACTAGTAAGGTTAATGAGGATATAAATATTTATTTTATGACTAGAAGACAACAAAACCATGCAGTGATGATAGGCTTGACTACATAAAAAACATAAAAAATACAGATTAATTACTTAATGGTCACATGACTCAATCACATCACACACAAACGTTTAATTTCAAAGATAAGCTTCCCTTCAAGACGGACGGTACGTCGTCCGTCGTTTCATATACGTGCACAAATGTCATTTGTGCTGGTATCGTTCATAATTGTACCTTGTGTACTTGCATTAATACTATTATGAAATGCCTAGTAGACAAAAATACCTGGCCTTGCCCTTATTACCTTATGATTCCAAACGTAATTTTGTAGGTATCGATTTTTGTGCACCGTGTAAGGATTTTGGACGTTAAATTCGAAATCCGAAGATGCTGTGTCAAAATTGTCATCAGAATCACTGTCATTAGTGTTTGTTCTTCGAGTATTGGTTAAACCTGGGAGGTAACCCAAGTCGTCTGATGATTCGTCTCTCTGAAATGTTTTGTAACTTTTTAAGCGTTATTTAAACTAACACCGGATCATCAAAAAGGGTCAGGCAGTCAGACCTATCATCTTAAAAATTTGAGCCCCGGTATAAGATACCGTAGTTTTATTTGACGGCTGAAAAATCAGACCTATCATCAACAGTCACTCTCAAAAAATTGTACATGTAGAACATAATCGGTGCATGATATGGAAGATCATGTCGACTAGCGACCAAAAGATGTCGTAATTTCGCCTAACTTGCGTATCATCACCATTTTTTCCAAAAATCACACAATTTCATACGATGTGTGTTGATTAGCGGAATCATGAAAAAATAATAGGTAGGGGTTGCAATTTTGGCAATTCCAATACACATGAATTATATATTTTCAGAAAGATAAAAGATCCAGCTTTTGTTTTATGTAAGATTTAACCATTTAAAAAAGAAAAATAAATAAACAGAGATCAGAATCACCTTGAACAGGTCGCGTATTTTGTGCATGTTTTTTTTATAACATTTTTCCGAATATTAGGTACATAGAATTATGCAAAATTGAGACAGCAAGTTACGTTAAGTTATATTGTTAGTAATTTAGCATTAAATAATCTTTCAACCCAAATAGATTGATAGGATACTCTTTATTGGCACACCTCAGTAAAAAGAATAAATAATAAGAATAATAAAACCGGCCAAGAGCATGTCGGGCCACGCTCAGTGTAGGGTTCCGTAGTTACTCTTCCGTCACAATAAGCTAAACTGGAGCTTAAAGTATAGTAAATTGTTAACCAAGGGATGAAACGGTACCTTTCACACAAGTTAAACAAATAGGCAAATTTGCATAATCAGTAGGTACCTAATTAAAGTAAGTCTTTTTACTATGAAGGGAAAACTTTTTACGATAACTCAAAAACAGCTAAACTGATCATGTCCGCTATAGTTTTTATTTAATGTCTTTCTTAAGCTCTACTTCCACGATTTTTTTCATATTTTTTGGACCTATGGTTCAAAAGTTAGAGGGGGGGGGACACATTTTTTTTTCTTTCGGAGCGATTATCTCCGAATATATTTACTTTCTCAAAAAATGTTTCTTCAAAACCCCTATTAGTTTTGAAAGACCTTTCCAACGATACACCACACTTTAGGGTTGAAGCGAAAAAAAAATTTTTTTTTGATTTTATTGTACGACTTTGTCGGCTTTATTGATTATATATCCATGCCAAATTTCAGCTTTCTAGCACTAACGACCACGGAGCAAAGCCTCGGACAGACAGACAGACAGACAGACGGACATGGCGAAACTATAAGGGTTCCTAGTTGACTACGGAACCCTAAAAAGGGCTCTGTACCTATAGCTTTTTTATCAGTCCATATCTTTTTGTCAGATCTTATGACCTAAGTATTTAAAATTAACAGTATCTCATTTCATCATAAACACAGAACTGCTAATTATTGTATTTTTAGCATTCACACACACTTAACATACCTAAACTCAGTCACAAATGTCAGTAGATTCGGAATATTACAGTAATTTAACAAAGGGGGCGCGACGCATTTAATGATTTTTGTTGGGAAAAAGAATTAGAAATTAATATTTACTCGTAATACTTATTAAATACATTGTAAAGTCACTTAGAACCAACCTATATTCTCAGATGTTAATTGTTACGTGCTCGTGTCATCCACAACACCTGTTTTGAATAAATTTTGGCTAGTGACAGTGCGATTGACAGCGATTAGCTGCGCCCAAACTTACGACCTATTAGTAGTGTGCCCGTCTGTAAAAAGGTGTACCAAGTCATCTAAGACTTCCAAATACAAAACATTCCATAGGTAAGTCAAATTCATTATTTTGTTTAAAATTATTCCTTTTCCACGGGGTTCATGTTATACTGGTCAATATGGTTGTACTGAGCGGCAACGAAGTACGCCCGTCCCTTTTCGTCAACTTGAAAATGCAATGTGCTATCCATGTCACGTAAACGAATAGTGATGGGACGATTATGGTTTCATCAGTTGCGGAAAGTTCGTGCTTTCGTTCGTACCGTATTGTGCCATTTTAAAAAATATAACAGAAATTTGTGATTCATTTTTATTTTTAATTAAGAATAATTAATATGTAGTTCAGTTATTTAGTTGGTAGTTTATCTTAGTAGAATGAATTTACCACAATAATTACAAGTATGTATTCGTTACAAGTTTGCAGTGTACAAATGTGACTTTTGTGAAAGCGTATCCAAAAATTGTAATGTTACAACTACAAATATGTAACAATTGATTTAGCTTTTTTGATATTGAAGGTAGTTAATTACATTAATTATAATTATACAGTTTATTTTTGGAGAAATCGCGAAACGTCTGGTTGACGTAACTGGTGACCGAAGAGCTGGCGGCTTCCTCGCACAACGTATCAGTATTGCGATACAACGAGGAAATGCCGCCAGCATCCTTGGTACAATGCCTCAAGGGCCTCTTTTAGATATAAGCTAGTTATAGTATTCATCTGTATATATCCATTATGTATATTGTTATTGTCAATAAATAGATTTATTATACAGTGATCTATATACGAGCAGCTACGTACCTACCTAACAACTGACATTACAATGGACTTGCAAGCTAAACTGACCATTTTAGACCTCATAACTAACCGCACCCCGCACGGAGCTAGTCCATCGTGCATTTACATTAAAAAATTCTAAATTCGGTCCTTAAACTACCATAACATTAATAGAATGATATCCGTGTCAATAAACATAACCAACTTCATTTTACGTGGAGCATTAATGATAGTCTGACATTAAAATCCGTTATAGTCAAAGTAAAAATTTATACGTTCCCTAGAAGTCAAAGTCCAAGTAAAATTTATACGTTCAGAATCAATTGTAAGATGTCCTAGGACATATCCTAGGAAATTTACATGAGATCCAGCCAGGAGACTGACGCATCAACATTGTGATGGGTTGGTTTGAACGGACGTACCTTAAGATCAGCCGATTCTAAAACTAAGTTTAATCTACGTGTCTTTATAATGGAATGAGACACTGCTGAGTGTATGTTTAGATTTGGATGTAATATTTTTTAATGTTCGCGCTAATATCAACACATCTTATGAAACTGTTTGTAGTTTGGGTGAAAAGGTGAAAATCTATAATTTGTGCACACTCACATCATCTTTTGGTCGATAGGTAATCGGCATCCCCTCCGTAGACTACACCTTAAGGGATTTGGATATGCTTGCAGATTCCAATAGTTGTCATTTTCAAAGAGGTATTTTAAAGCTTCTTCGTGGTAGGTAGACGGTCTCAATTTGTTCTGATTATGATTTAGTTAAATATATGGTTATTCCGTAAATAAAACGTTCGCCTACAATGATAAAGACAATAAAAATCTTTATTGCAACTTTGAATTATTATAAAACCGGGCTTTCAAAGTAGGTTTCCCTGTGCCTTAAGAACCATGATACATGTTACTTTCTTACTCCGATTGGGTATCTAAGACACTATAGACAGTTACTCAGACACTATAGATATAATTAGATGGCTACATAGAAAACATGTATAGCTCAGGAGTCAATATTCAGCTCATCCATAAAAATATAGGTACCGAATATATTAGATTCACCATTCCCTCAGGCGGCCGCTCATAAGTATATTTACTTATAACTAGGGCTATCCATGTTAAATAGCAAAATACATTTTTTTAACTTTCGTATGCGGTGTCATAATTTTGCTATAGAACAACTTACTTTGAATAAAGTCTAAAGGGATTGGTCGTTGGACCTACGAATACGGGGGATAAGGCATGCAACATGTATGTAACGTTTTTATAGTCGAACCTTTAAATTTAATGTTACCTGGTTTACGTTGGCATAGTACTGCTGGAATGGATTAATACTACTGAAAAAAAAAAGAAAAAAATATTGTAGAGAAGTAAACCATAAGTAGGTACCTACACTCAAACACTACTTGTTTAAGATGTGCCAGACATACAGTGGTAAACATACTTTGTGCGACAATGGCAATGGCGCTAACAGTGCACACACAGCTACAAGACTAAGAACTCACTACAGACTTAACAGTGGCAAAGGGTGAAAGTACCACAATAAACACCAATTTCCAATGTGAATATGACATTAATAGTGGCACTTTGTGCACTTTAAAAGCGGCCTTCAAAGTTAGTTATTTCACGATGGATATCGAAGATCGATTATAATTAATAGAAATATCTGAAGCTTTTTTAAAGTAAAGTAATGAAAATGGTCAGAGACGATTATTGGTATCCTCGCAAGCATTTATTTCTAAGCATCTAGTACTAGTTCACTGAAACACTTACAGTTACATTAATAGTGACCGTAATCCTTAGTTAGGTACCAACTATATCCTATTTTTTCCTATATAATTCACGTAGTAGGTATACTTACGTTTTTAATTTTCTGCGTGGATTTCTATAAAACACCACCTGAAAATGATATTTTTTAAGCATCTATTTTACCTAATGTCATAGAGAAAGAGTTTTTGTAAAGACTATATATGTGTAAACTATTGTTATTATTAACCTTATTATAGCCTCAACTTGAGTAATTTACTTTTAAAATGTTCTACTATTATATTTACCATTTTGTTTCTAATGAGTAGTATATATTAACATCCCTTAAAAAATCACACTTTTCTGTTAAAATATAAGCTTGTTTCTATACTTTTGACCGGGAGTGTATATATTTTGCATACTTCTGAAATGTATTAACAACTAATTCATCGTGTAACTCTTAACGCACTCAAACATGTTGAAATTATCAAACGTTCTGTTATCCTACACGTTGCTTAAATAATGTATTAGGCATTATTATTAAATTATTAAGAGCAGGTAAGCTCTAAATCTAACTTGTAAACACGGCCGAATTGTTGAAGCAGGTAAGAAAACACCTATGACGTATAAGTTAATATTTCCCTTGTGGCAAATATACATATATCTTGGAGATACCTCCTTAAATCTAACTTGAGTTCACTTGTGTGCATAAATTTGCGATATTTGTACCTTTTTTCCAACATAACAAAAGAAAGGTTTCGATATTTATATAAGAACTCTATATTTTCCAACTGTTTTATATTTTTGTTTATACATTCTGTATTTATTTACTTTCTGGTTGTCTTTCCATTCATCGCAGTCTTCTCAACACTTCAAAAAACAAAAACGAATCTTTTGTTGATATATTATGACTTTTTAAAGTTTTTTACTTTGTTCTGTAATTGTTTAATGCCGTTGGAGTTGACAGTATTAGCCGGAAAATGATTCTTCCTCTTCTTGATCTCTTAGTCCCTATGATCACTCATATTCTTAATAGCTCTATTTCCTCTGGCATTTTCCCTTTCGCTTGGAAAGACGCTGATATTATCCCCCTTCCCAAAAAGTCTAATCCACCTTCTTTCTCAGACTATAGGACCCATATCTATTCTTTCTTTTCTCTCGAAGGTACTTGAGCGTCTAGTACTGCAGCAGCTAACGTCCTTCTTAAACAGGTATGAGCTCATGAATCCGTACCAATCTGGTTTTCGTTCCGGTCACAGTACAGTCACAGCCCTTGTGAAGATTATTGATGATATTCGGGCCGGAATGGACAACCGTAGACTCACTGTACTATCGCTGTTAGATTTCAGTAATGCATTCCACACAGTTGATTTTGATGTGTTACTTGGCGTAATGCGTTCTCTTAATATTTCTCCCTCGGCCATTGATTGGTTTCATAGCTATCTTGAAGGCCGTCGGCAACGCGTAAAAGTAGATTCCTCTTGTTCTTCGTGGTGCAGCACGCTGCCCGGTGTACCGCAAGGTGGCCTGTTGTCTCTTCTCTTATTTTCAATGTTTATATCCCAGTGTGCACTTAGTGAACTCTTTCAAACTATTAGCTCCACAAACCGGGACTTGGAATGCATCTCCAGTTGGATTAAATGCTATGGACTGAAAGTGAATCCGGTTAAAACGCAGGCCATAATATTAGGTAGTCTTCAACTGACTTCTCGGATTGACTTTCACAGCTTGCCAGCCATAGTGTTTGATGGCGTCTAGGTTCCTTATTCAACTCAAGTAAAGAATCTCGGTATTCTAATTGATCGTACACTTTCGTGGATACCGCAGGTTAGTGAGATTAGCAGGAAATTATTTGCTTCGTGGGGATCACTTCGTAGAGTTCGTAACTTCTTGCCGCTTGCCACCAAAATTGCTCTTGCACAATCTCTTCTTCTTCTCATATTAGATTACGCCGATATTTGTTACCTGGATATTACGGAAGATCAGCTTAACAAACTCGAGCGCTTACAAAATGTCTGCATAAGGTTCATATTTGGCCTACGCAAGTACGACCACGTCTCCGTATTTCGTACCCAGCTTAAGTGGCTTCCCATTCGTCATCGTCGCAACTCTCACATTCTCACCCTTCTTTATAATATTCTCTTCAACCCCATCACTCCCCCACACCTTAAAGAGCGTTTTAAGTATCTCTCATCTACGCGGTGTGCGGAGAAGCATCTCCTTGCTCCTCCTTCTTCTTCGTCAAAATTTTATAATAACTCCTTCACTTTTCGGGCTGTTCGTTTGTGGAATGCTTTGCCGTTGGAAATAAGATGCGCAAAATCCCTTCCCATATTTAAAAGCTTTTTAAAATCACATTACCTCTCGCTGCCTTAACCTGCCTTTTTGTGTGTATATATATATATATGTATATTATGTATTTATTATATTTGGTATTTTAATGTATTTATAAAACTTTATATTTTTATGCATGATATGTGATACTGTTCTAATATCTACGTAAACTCATATTGGCACTACCCATTCATTGTTATAAGTTATTGTTTCCTGCTACCCAAAGGTTGTCTGGAACTGATCGCTTTTTAGCGATAAGACGGCCTGTTGTTACCTAATTGTAATTTGATAGATAGATAGATAAAATCTTTATTCAACCACAACTTACATTCTTTGTGACACAAACAAATAACAAGAGAAAAAGAAAATTGACAAGAGACAAAAGAAAAAGTAACATACAATTTGACACTAATATCAATAATTACGTCAATAATCAAATGTATTACGTGTCTTATTTTTAGATTAATAGAGATATTAGTAGAGGGTCATGTGTTGTGGTAAAGAATAGGCGCTGACTCAGCATAAATGCTGCGGAGACCACAGCGCTGATCTTCCGTCAGAACCTTAAAACCTACACTAATAAACGACCAGTGCAGCACTAGTCAATGTACTTATATGTTACTAATTTGTGTTCTCTTTATTTTCTCCTCTCGATATGTGGTGTACAATAAAGAATATTTATTATTATTGTTTAAAGCTCGTTGTCATGAAAATGAATTGATGAATTGATGCTGGCAAAAATGGCGAGTTTGACGGTATATGTCTATACATTGACTGCTAAAATTATAACCCTCTCTTTTAACATTGCAAGTAGTTGGGTAAAAATGAGCTAAAAATATTTACCTTTTCCGTGGCTAGTAACCTAATGGTTCCTTTTATAAATACGATACTCACAACAAGCGGTTTCCTGAAACAAAATAAAAAATACTTTTTTATATCTCGGTTGATATTGTCATTTTTAAGACAACAATAACATTATTATCTTGATTCACAAATAGCACATGCATTAAATGTTGATCGTTACTAGTAGTTGTAACTAAGTTTCGTTGCTCGAATTAAATGAAATTATTGAATCTAATTCGTGGATATTACCTACACAATAAAGGTTTTATTAGTCTTCCTCCTTCTAATCTTAAAGTTTATTGTATACAAACAATAAAAGCTTGTAATAACATACAGCAATTCTTTTTCAAACTGTTGTCTGTTAATTCCATCGGATTAGGTATAAATAGGCATTACATGACGAAAAGTAAATACTTAACAAAGCGCTCTCAAAAATGTAAACACATACAGTTTTCATGTTTGTACATTTGTGGCACTTTAGGGACCAAACGCGTGCACCGACTTTGTAGCATCTTATAGCGCCGCGTGTAAAGCCACCTAACTGTAGTCCAGTTTAGAGCAACTATGGTCCACAAGTTCAATACGTACTTAAGGACCCATTATTTTCAGTTGATGAATATTTTCTTTAATTTATAAATATATAGATTATTTTCTTGTATAACTTCTGAACTAATTATTCTTAAATTATATTAAATTATTAGAGATTCTCACAATTAGCCCTTTCATTCAAAATTTAACACGATTTAGTTTGCAAAACTATGTATTTTAATTTTCTCATTTACCCACCAAAAGTGCCTCCTACACTTAGGAGAAAAACTGTCCCAATAGTAGCATATGGATGTGTGTATGTTTAAAATTAATTTGTTTATGTTACATTTCCGCCTTTGGGTCCTAATCTTATATATGTGTGCCAAATACCTACTTAATTCGGCCAGTAGTTTCAGAGCAAATAGGCTGTGGCCGACGGACAAACAGACAGTCAGACAGTTATTAGTTAGTAGTTCTTTGATAAATAAAATAAAAAATATAGATCGTGTTATTCACGAAGACGCATGCCTTGACTCGTAATATCATGTTATTAAAGGTTAAATTAGATAAATCTGCGCGTCATCATAGATGTCACAAACTATAATTGGTTTCGAACTATTAGTTACCGTCGGAGACACAAGTATTTATTTACGGAATACGTAGAAAAATAATCTACTTTTAATTTGGAATGTCACCGAATGTGGGGTTATTCCGAAAACACCTACCTAATCTCTAAAACTGTTCCCTTTTTTTGGGGTTTCGTACCCAAAGGGTCAAACGGAACCCTATTAGTGAGACTCCGCTGTCCGTCCGTCCATCCGTCTGTCACCAGGCTGTATCTCATGAATCGTGATAGTTAGCCAGTTGAAATTTCTACAGATTATGTATTTCTGTTGCCGCTATGACAACAAATACTAAAAACAGATTAAAATAAATATTTCTTTCCAATCTCGAGGTTCTCATCCAATCACCGAAGTTCAGCAGCGTCGGGCGGGGTCAGTACTTGGATGGGTGACCGTTTTTATAGACAATGGTACGGAACCCTTCCTGTGCGAGTCCGACTCGCACTTGGCCAGTTTTTCTTTAGAGGTACGGATCCCTAAAAGATACATCCACTATAAGGTAATTGAAATTAGGTTGGTTAGAATTATCTCCATAACTTTTCAAAGAAATGTAGAGACGTTGACATTTTTTTTATCAAAAATAAAATTGTAACAAATATGTAAACACCTTGTGATCCAAACCGTGATCGGGTGACTTAGATTAGCCCTTTGGAGTAGCTTGACAGTGAGTACTTACTTATGACTCCGGTCTCGGGTATGCGACGGTTGATCTAACAGCCTCAGTAGGGTTTCCTGGGGACAGTAAATAATGTCACTTATTAAACATGGTCATTGGTGGCCTAACGGTAAAATATGCGAGTTTCCCATCAGGAGGTCGCGGTTTCGCACCCCGGCTCGTACCAATGAGTCTCTAAGAACTTATGTGCGAAATAATATTCGATATTTTATGAGTCACTTTTCGATGAAGAAAAACACCATGAGCAACTCTGCATACATCCGCAAAGTAATTCAAAGGTTTATGTTAACTTCCCAACCCGCTTTGAACCAAACCAAAACCGACTTCACAAAGGAAATAAAATATTACTCTCTATATACGCTAGCAACTGATATGTTTGGAGTCGGTGCCAAGTTAAGTAGTTACAATACTGGTAAATAATAACTCCATACAATTGATGGACGGCTTTCATTCTCTTGTTCGATAACCGCACCAGAGTCCGCATTCGATTCGACAGTGTGTTGATGCTTTTAAGATTTGCTTGGCACTATATCAGTTTAATCTTTGAAGTCGGTTTTGGTTTTTTTTGAGCTATAACAACGTCGAGTAGAGTGGACAACGGACATCAGCCCACGGACAAAGACACAGATAAAAGTCTGACGTTAAATCAATGATAGAACATTAATCAACGTGTTAATGTTTTTAACGATGATGAGGTTTCGTTACAAAAAATACTTCGAGTTAGTTTTATTTTATGCTTCAACGTTTCAAGGATCGGGTGGCTAAGCGCATCTTTTACTCGGAGCTGGAGGAGGGCAAGCGAAAGCATGGCGGGCAACTACTCAGGTATACTTAAAGATGTGCTGAAGCGCCAACGCCACATGAAGAACACAAATGCAACATTGACAATCTATTTATTTATTGCACAAAAGAAAACTTATCGCACAAAAGGCGGACTTAATGCCAAGAGGCATTGTCTACTATTCAACCTTAAGGCAAATCAGAGAGATTGCGTCACCCATTTCACTTAACTTAAACTTTTTTCGATATTGCTACACTTTATTTCGTCAATACGGCTTAAATCGTTGCAATTATGGAGAGTAGAGGTATGATACTTTGTACCTCTACCCTCCATAGTTGCAATGAAGGCAATAATCACAGAAAAAACATCTTTGTCATAAAAACTCAAAATATTATAAAAACGTATTTATTGCTCTATGACACCATTCAAATAAATAAAATACAATTTCGGTTTCACAAAGCTGCCGTTTTGTTGTGCATTTGGATGTTCAAAGATCCAAAAGTTTGAATATTTTGTAAATAGAAAATAAAACAGTAAAAAATCGACTAATCTTTACTTTTCCATTTATACTCGCCTCATCATTTACTTCAGTATTTAACTAGCTAGTTTATAATAATATGCTTGTGATAAATTAAAATCATGCTTTGTGTAAACTGTATGATTTGTCTTCATAATATCTGCTTACAACAAGTAAATATTATATTAAAGTTGCTTTGTTAATAAATACTGGAAAAGTAAAATACTCTCGATGTGGCCCGTAAACCCATCGATTAGTATTAAGTGCGATTTCATATAACTAGCAAATATAAAAACTCGTACTAAACATTAATACATGTGTAAACAGGCCCTATAGGTTGAATATATATATATATATATATATTGTTCAAATATTGTTGAAGTCGAAGTCGTGTTCTGCTTTGTCCATATACTCTTATACCTACTCACTTGCTCGTAACGTGCAAATTATTGAACCGCTTTTAAGCTCATACTTCTAGATATTAAACACGCATGCTTTTTCATTATATTATAGCACTTATACGGTGCGGTAATGTATGATAAACCAACTAAGCGATTTATCGATTTGGTCTCAATTCATCGGTTATAAATACGAACACTGTTTGTCGAATTCGTTCGCGGCTTGGCCTTGTTAGACCTTTATGTTACTATTTGTAATAAGAACACTCTCATGGTTTTTGATATTTGTATTTTGTATATTCATATGTTTTATAAGTGTCATTCTTACTTCTCTTTGTGATATCATTGTGTAAACATGTACTTTACTTATTAAACTATTTCCATATAATCCACGGATTTCTCTTAAATAACAATAGGTTATGAGTGTCCATACAACGCAGTGAAATAAGTTTTCAAAAGTACGAGAATCATGGATTCCGCATTACATGTTTACACATATAACGTTCTCGAAGCTACACGGAAGCAAGAACTTCAACAACTGGTTATTCAGTATTCAGTGTTTGCTCACCGATCAAGGGCTTTGGGAGGTCTGCGAGAAGGAAGCCGATTGTGCAGAACTCTCAGAAAAGCAAAAAGATGCTCGTGCCAGAGCAAAAATTTGCTTGTCCTGCGACGAGAATGTATATCCGATCATAAGGTCAGCTAAAACTGCTTTTGAAACACTGAAATGCCTGTTAAAGGCGTTTGCAGACAGCGGCCTATCGAGGAGACTCGCTTTAATGAGTAAGCTATTATCCAATAGATATAATGGCAACATGCAAGAATATGTAAACAAATCGCTTGCTACGCAACAGGAACTCCAGGGAATAGGCGCGTCGGTCGACGATGAGTTTTTAGCCATCATTATGCTCGCCGGCCTGCCAGAAGAGTTTAAGCCGTTGGTGATGACACTAGAACACGCTAATACGAAAATAACATCGGAGAACGTCGTGACGGCTCTTCTGAAGGAAGACTTTCGAGCTGTCACCGCTGCATCCAGCAGTACCCAGTACCATGCACCTGTCAAACAAGGACCTGCAAACAACGTGCTGCAAGCCCGCGCTTCGAAGACGAAACCTAAATTGTTTAGTAAATACTGTAAAAAGTTAGGGCATGTAGTTTCTGAGTGTAGGAAAATTAACAAAAACAAGAATGATTCGGCGGTCAAGTCATTTAATACAACAGAATTCACCCTTTCATCTTGTTTCCCTCACATTCCTCCTACAGGCACAGGTTCTCAGGATTGGTATATTGATTCTGGTGCGACTTCCCATATGAGCAACCGGAGAGATTGGTTCTCCGCCATGTCACCCCACATGATGCCCATCACAGTCGCGAACAACGACCAGATTTCAAGCCATGGAGAAGGTACTGTAAATATGTATATATCCGATAGTGTAAATACGATTAGTGACGTTTTATTCATCCCAGACCTAGCAACAAATCTTTTATCGGTTTCCAAAATAACCGAAAAAGGTTACGATGTTTTGTTTACATCGAAAGGCGCGAGTATCATTCCGGAGAATGGCTGTCAAGTGACAAAACCTGTCATTGCCACAGGCTCTATACATAAAGGTATGTTTAGACTTGATGTCAGTTCAAATATTCCTCACGCACTTTGTACTGGCACGAAGGAGTCCGCAATGCTATGGCATAGACGCCTTTCTCATATAAATGCCAAAACGTTAAACATCCTCAAAAATAGGAATGTTGGCATTGATTTTCAAAAAGGTTTGCATGAACAATGTGTTCCGTGCCTACAAGGCAAACTATCTAAGAAACCTTTTTACAAATCTACTAGTAGGTCTAATTGCGTATTGGAACTCATTCATTCCGACCTATGCGGACCAATGAGTACGCAATCTTTTGGCGGAGCTCTATACTTACTGACGTTTACGGATGACTTTAGTCGGAAAACTTTCGGCTATCTTTTGAAAAGAAAAGATGAGGTCTTCGGTAAGTTCGTAGAGTTCAAATATTTAGTAGAAAACCAAACGGGGAAAAAGATCAAGGTCCTGAGATCAGACAATGGAGGCGAGTATGTCAACCATTTCGGCTATCTTTTGAAAAGAAAAGATGAGGTCTTCGGTAAGTTCGTAGAGTTCAAATATTTAGTAGAAAACCAAACGGGGAAAAAGATCAAGGTCCTGAGATCTGTCTACGTTCCTGAAGGAGAACGGGATTGTCCACCAGACCACAGTTCCGTATAACCCTGAAATGAACGGGATCTCGGAACGTGCCAATCGCACGATTATCGAAAAGGCGAGATGTATGCTCCAGGACTCGCAACTGCCGAAAGCCTACTGGGGAGAAGCGGTAAACACGGCGATTTATATTAAAAATCACGTACCTACGCAAGCCCTGAAGAACCGTATTCCGGAGGAGATGTGGACCGGTAAAAAGGTAAACCTGTCACATCTCAAAGTCTTTGGCTGTGAAGCTCATGTCCTCGTACCAAAAGAAAAACGTACGAAGCTTGACGCCAAGACACAGAAATGTATCTTCGTAGGCTACGCGACGGAAAGCAAAGGTTACCGTCTTGTCAATCCCCAAAACCCTCGAGCGATTATTATCGCAAGAGACGTAGTCTTCATAGAAGACAAGCTCCAGGCAGATTCCACCCAAAATTACATCACTCCCGAGTTGGAACCTCCGCCCCAACCACCACAACAAGTCCTAATCCCTATTTCTGATCCTGATCCAACACCACAGTACCATATACAGCTTGATGTTCAGCCTGAATCTTTAGTTCCAGACCATCCTGAACCTGCACCCGCTGAACTTGAAACGGAATGTCTTGAGAACCCTGAACCAGCAGAAGCAGTTCCCGTTCCCGGAGAAGCACCGGAGCGCAGATACCCTGCTAGGGACAGACGACCTCCTGAGCGATATATACAGGTTTGCGCAGTCAACATGACCTTTGATCTGGAACCTGAGACATTCAAAGAAGTTTCAGACCATCCACAGAAGCATGAATGGCTTGAAGCGATGAAAGCTGAGTATGAGTCTCTCCAAAAACATGGAACCTGGATTCTAGTTGACAGACCCAAGGATCGGAAGACGACAAAATGCAAGTGGGTCTTTAAACGGAAAAAGGATACCAGTGGACAAGTTGTAAAGTATAAAGCCCGATTAGTAGCCAAAGGGTTTACCCAAGTTGCAGGTGTAGACTACGGAGAAACTTTTTCGCCCGTAGCAAGGCTATCGTCTGTACGGTTACTAATGGCATATGCGGCAGAACTTAACTGTCAAGTCGACCACCTCGATGTAGAAACTGCTTTCTTGAACGGAGATTTGGAAGAGGAAATTTACATGGAACAGCCTGAAGGTTTCTCTACTGACGCGAAGAATACAGTATGTTTATTAAAGAAGTCACTTTATGGCTTGAAGCAAGCTCCACGTCAGTGGAATAAGAAAGTGTGCCAGGCTATGGCCACTTTATCGCTTACACAAGCATCAACAGAACACTGCATGTACTACACAAGACAATTATTTTCTAGTTGTAGCAGTATTCGTGGACGACTTCTTCATTCTGTCAAACAGCGACAGCTTGAAAACAAAATTTAAAAACGATCTTAAGAAATTGTTTACAGTCAAGGATCTGGGACCTGTCAAAGACTGCCTCGGAATGAGGGTATCCCAGAGCAAAGGTCGTGTAACTCTTGACCAGTCACACTACATTGACAAAATTTTAGGAAAATATAACATGACGGACGCCATCACCGTCACTACACCAATGGAACCTGGCCTGAAGTTAACCCTTCCCACGCAGGAAGAAGAAATAGATGTTCCCTACAGAGAACTTATCGGGTCGCTAATGTATATAGCAATTGGAACTCGGCCCGATATTGCGCACACAGTCTCGTACCTATCCCAATTCAATACACATTACGGGGGGGTACACTGGAAAGCCGCAAAAAGAGTTAACAGATACCTCAAAGGTACCAAGGACATGAGGTTAACTTACACTCATAATGGCCACAACAACGTCGTGGGATATTCGGATGCTGACTTCGGAAACAGTGTCATTGACCGAAGATCCTATACAGGATATGTCTTTCTGGTGAGTGGAGGGCCAATCTCTTGGGAAGCTCGCAAGCAACGTACAGTCGCCCTTTCAACAACAGAAGCTGAGTACATGGCTTTAGCTGAAGCCTGCAAGGAGGCCATTTACCTAAAAACGCTCATACAGGAGGTATTCAATATCACTCATCCCATGACCATCCATTCCGACAATCAAAGTTCCCTTAAACTCGCACATAATAGCACTTATCACGCCCGCACCAAGCACATCGACATCAAACATCACTTCATCCGTGAAGCACTATCACACCATAATCTGCACCTCAGGTGCATTCCTACCAATGATATGGTCGCCGACATTTTAACCAAACCTTTGGCTAAAATAAAACATTTTAAGTGTACAAATGCTTTAGGTTTAGGTTAGGTTTAGGTGTACATAGTAGGTATTAGTGTGTGTATAGTTAGTGATAGTTAGATGTATATACAGGGTGATTTTTTTTATGTGCTATACTTTATTATGTGTACAGTTTACTTTGATATGTCTATAATTATACACTTATGTACATTATGAATATATACAGGGTGTTCATATTACGGGGGGGTGTTAAACCTTTATGTTACTATTTGTAATAAGAACACTCTCATGGTTTTTGATATTTGTATTTTGTATATTCATATGTTTTATAAGTGTCATTCTTACTTCTCTTTGTGATCTCATTGTGTAAACATGTACTGTAAATTGACTACAATTTTTTGTTTTAATTGCAAGTTTGAGAAAAGCACTATATAAATCTCGGCGTGAAACGGGGTTGCCTATATCGGGGTCTATATCTACTTGGCCTGCAACCCTACGTTTCCCGGCCTCGTTAGTAATGTACTATTACTGCCCATAAGTATATTTTTCTACAACATACCAGTATAGTGTTTCTTCTACTTTGACTATACAATACTCGTTGATTTGTTTTTCCATATCTGAAAAACGCGCAAGTCTTTAAACACACTCCTCAGAGATTAGAGTCATTTCCACGCCCGGATCTATGAACAAGCGAGCAGGTTGGAAATGTCCATCTCCATTCCCAGCAAGACCCATGACCGTAGGCAACACTACATTTGGCAGAGTAAGCTTAGTATCCTTTACCAAGCAAGACTTCATAGTGGCATTATTAACACTGGCAGTGCCATTAGGTTCCCGTTCACCATCCGGTTCGAAGGATTAAATTGTATGTTAGGAACAGCTTAAAGAAAGAATGGATTAGAACAGTACCTTATCGGTGTGATAAAATTACTTGAGTTTTTATGTAATTTATATTAACAATACAGGCCCAAAACTGAAATAATATGTCTGGAAGTTAAGCATTATGTATATATACTTTGTATTAAACGTATAGGCCCAAAACGATTCACTACTAGGCAGGATCACTACCGACTAGGCTAGGAGGCCGTTACACTAGGTATTAAATGTTATAAGGACACTAACTTTTTAAAAGATCTCCTAAGAAGAAGGACTACTGGGTGTCCAGTAATTAATGGATAACCTTCTAACCGACGACACCTTAGGCTGGTCCAGAAAAGGCAAGTGCCTACAGGTCTAGTAAAAGTTTCATGGTATTCGAGATAATCAAACTATTCTGCTTTTTTTAATAGCTAGCACCTTACTTCAAACACCATCACATCATCTATATTATTGTTCATTTGTCAGTATCACACAAACAATTTTGTAGAAAGTTGGTCACATTGGTCTCTATACATTTTTTATTCACCACAAGCGATGTAAAAAAATCTTTGTACTTTCTTTGACTTCGATGACCGACTACAGGCTACAAATTATAAGCTAAGTTTCTCGTCCTGTTTTTCGCTCAATATTGATTTTTATGGACATGTGTTAGAACTTTATGGTGGCCAGACCGGTTTTTTCAACATTTTTTTTCTTATAAATTTCAACAAGTTGATCGCTTGTGGAGAGTAAAAAATGTAAAGAGAACAGGGTGACCAACTTTTCAGAAAATAGTTTATCTAATACGCGTTCTAAAATTGTCTAACGCATGCTATTTACATCTTTACAAACAAATAATGGCTTAGATGGTGATTGATGAAAGTGAAGTAAAGCTATTAAAAAAGACAGAAAAGTACGATTATCTTCGAAGCTTTTAATTGATCTATGAGTGCCAGCCTAAGGTGTTCTGTCGGAGGTTAGAAGGTTATGCATTAATTACTGGACACCCAGTATAAGGACGATTGAAAACTTTCAAAGAACGACGAAGTCAAAATGCAATGCGCGCTCGCGGCGAGATCGTTACGCGTTCGTGGCAAGATCGTTGCGTGCCTTTATATATGTAAGTTGAGTGATAAGACTTACGTTATGCCAAGATTGTCTAGATTTCCGTAAACAAGCGGTTCTTTTGTGTGAGGATACGATGCAGCTGACGTAGGCGTGTCTTCAAACGGCTCCACGTTGCGACTGACCTCATTGTGACCTACGCCTTGTTCACCGTCCAGTGAATTTTCAGATTTAAGGTCTGCTGGAATGTCGTCCGAAGGAAAACTATTTTCAGAAGTAAGTTCATCTAAATCATGTGCGTCTCCAAATTGAGGTATTGCTTCCTGTAAACAAAGCATCATGTTTTAAATAACAATGTTTTTATTGAAATTAGAGAAAATTTGACTGACTAACCGTGACTGATAATGACGCTAAAAACGTCAGCGTATAAAGTTAATTCACTGGAGGAGGAGTTTCCGGCCTAATCAAGTTATACGATAAGTAATAGACGGGAACGACGTGTTATTAATAAATTTAGTAACACGTCGCCCGCCCTCTAAGGCAAAGATATCCGGAGTTTTCGCCAAAATTGCCCACGTCAATCTTGTTGTCAAATATGACAGCTCGTATAATGATGATGTCAAAGGATAACAAAAAGTTTTTGGGCAATCCTACCAATCATTAAGATAAGTGTATACTTTTGAATATATATTTTATAATTTTTCTTTGGTGTACAAACATAACCTTCTTTTACTTGCGAAGTATTGTGATTTAGTCGAATGTGACAACTCTACGCCTTTTTTTGTGGTAGGCAATGTTGGCATTCATAGGTCTGTAAGTTATCGGATTACGTTGGCCACCATCAAAACTTATGTGTCATTGGGCCTTTTGGGTTTAAACCTCAATAAAAATAATATACGAGTATGCTTCATGTGTTATAACTGAAACCCGGAAATATTTGGCAATGTGTTCTCAGATTTTTTAATAATTGCATTAATTTTTCAATATATTTTGCCCGCAGAAATATACCTTATTTTTAACAACTCGCTTAAAATTCTCAAGTCAAGTAAGTACATGTGTGTTATACAGGCTACTGCGAAGGTTGGAAACCTTCACTGGCTTTTTGAAGATAACTGGCTACAGTTATAGATTTAAATTCAGAACTATCGCCCTGCCAGATGAATAAAGATCTGCAGACATTAAGGGTAATTGATGTTATAATCTTGTTGATTTGAAGAAAAAATATATAATATCAGAAATCTACATCTGCGTTTCTATTCTCCACCATAGTTAGACCGCATTCCCTTGTTATAGTACCCAGTAATTGATGAATAACCTTCTAATCACCGACAGGGCACCTTAGGCTGGTCTAGATAAATTATAGGTCTTGTAAAACTTTCATGGTTTTTGAAATATTCGAACTTTTCTGTCCTTTTTAGGGTTCCGTAGCCAAATGGCAAAAAACGGAACCTTTATAGATTCGTCATGTCCGTCTGTCTGTCCGTTTATGTCACAGCCACTTTTTTCCGAAACTATAAGAACTATACTGTTCAAACTTTGTAAGTATTAAGTAGATGTATTCTATGAACCGCATTAAGATTTTCACACAAAAATAGAAAAAAAAAACTAAATTTTGGGGGTTCCCCATACTTAGAACTGAAACTATCAAACCCATACGTGTGGGGACTGGGGAATATCAAGGAATTTAATTTCAGTGTGTTTTCGTACTTTGTCGCAGTGACAATTGTATGAGATTCCTAGCCACCTTTTTATTGATTGTCCCTGACAATTGAGGTACCTACGAAATGGTACGGAAATTTAATTCTTTGACTCTACATTGTTTCGACTCTTGGTGTGTTAGTTTATAAAATACATTTTTAATCCAAAAAGATGTAACGCGTTATTAGAGATAAAACAGAGCCAATTGAGTGTGTAATTAAAATATGCATAGGTAGTTATAATAAGATTAATATGTCTAGAATCAAAGTAAGTGCCACTACAAGCTGCATTTACTAACCCTACCTTGTGTAATACCATACCTCTAGATTGTTTTTTCGAGCACCCGAAGAAAATTGTCGTTTTGTTTTTTTGTTTCTGAAACCGATGAAAAAAGGAAGTTACTATACACTTTGAACATGCAATGAAATATTGTCATGAGGTTTTTTAAAAGTATGTAGGTCAACGTATCACGATTCGGGCGCTGCCCGCGCTGCACTGCAAGTCAAATAATCAAGAAGGCTACCTATTATGGAATTTCATACATCAACCTTTTTTTCAATAGACTTCGTCATTCAAACAACTCTACCGCCGAAGAAGGGCACAATTGACATGAAATTAAAATGGCGACAGTAAATATTGAAACCCCAAAATAAAAACTTTTGATATTACTGAACAAAAAGAGTTAGATATCATACAGTCATATTTTCTATTGGTAACCGATGGTCCTGGGTTCGAATGCCGGTGCGGGCATTTATTTGTGTAATAAGCACAGATATTTGTTTCTGAGTCTTGGGTGTTTTCTATGTAGGTATTTATGTATTTGTATATTATATATGTAAAACACCTATCCCTGTTCTACAACACTGTTTAAAAATGGTATGGATGTCTTTATATAATTTTAAACTTCATACATTTTGTGACCAGTTTTCGTGCCACCACCGCGCGTAGTAATATAAACAGGCGGTACTCGGTAGAAAATGATCTTTACCACTGGCAGCCTTTTTAAAGTTTTTAGAACGGCAACACTGTGTTGTTGTCAGATTTTCAAATGGCTGAAGGGGGCAGTTTTGTCTAAAATTATTACCTTTTTTTTTAAATTTGAAAAAACGGTCAACCTTAACGCGTCACCGGCGTGTTTAAGTTTTCAAAGTCAGTACTAGTTTCACTTTTTTATTTGTAACATAAGATACACCTTATACATTGGAGATTAAGCTAAATATTTAACATTTGCAAAGTCAAAGATAATTTTTGACCGTGGCCTCAAAATTCTATCATCGCCACGGACTTTTGAGTCCACGGTCGTGACATATAGTAATGTGGTCGTGAAATTTTTAGTTCGTTTGATTAATTTAGAGGCATATACACTCTAGTGAATGAATTTGTTATTATTGCCCCACTGCCAAAGCAAAAAAATGTTTTTCGCGTATATGTATGTTTGTTTGTTCAATTCTTTGTCACGCTCTACAACCTTGACAGTTTGACGGATTACAACGTATGAGCTGTCAATATATTTGTCGTAGTCAGAGTCAGAGTGACTTAAGCTATGTTAAAATTATTATAAAACAGTGGAGTTGGCCGCCAAAATGCCGAAATGTAACGACTGAGGCACACTTTGTCACAACCGTGTTTATTTTATTTACCTTTCCTGAGGGTATTAAGATTGACACAATATTTGCAATTTTTTTGCACTTATTTGCTTTTTGTATGTACTTTTGATATACGTAACGAAATGTGAAAAATATAAAGCTTTTACGAAAACAATTTTTTTTAGGCATATTTTAAGTATCACCCATATAGCAACACAAAACTAGTAGGTAACTAATTGTTTGACTATCGAAAAAGTAAAAATATTGGTAATACTCGTATATAGTAAATATTTATGGAAGTATTGACTCTTTACTCTCCATGAATAATCGGATTAATTCAATACAAGGTAGACTTATTTATAAATTTTACTTTCACACTTTATTATATAAGTCCAGCTAAAATTTTACGAAAAATATTTCGCCGACCGCCATTTCAAAACTACCGACCTTTGTCAAAATGTGCCTGGACCAAACCCGAAGTTAGGTTGCTATTAATGAATGTTGCTAGCGTAAAAAAAGTGTCTCGCGTTTGGTTTAACTTGATATCAAGTTTACCAAGTGTCCCCTAGGGATCGACCCACCCCAGGTTACCCTAAACTGCTATACTTACCTAAGTAGCGGGTTGTTTTTTCTATTAATACTATACATTATCCTTTGGTTTGTTTTATCATATCTGAAACACACCGACAGTTCGTATTACCATATGGTATGATCGAACAAGGAACATATTATGCAATGCTTAAAATACAATTTAGTAATAACATACCTAGTAAAGGTAACCGATATCAAACTGCAGAGGGCCTAGCCAAGATGACGATCGTTGATATAAGACGCCAATCTGAACTTAAATAATGCATTGCAACAGGCACGTGACTTTTCGTAGCATCTGTCATTTCGATACATTGTTACTTTTGTCGATTAACGTTTGTCGATGTGCGATTGTCATCTTTTCTAGGTCCCTAAGTTGCACAACGCTGTAACGAACGTCGGATTATTTTGCTGACAATGGAATTCAAGCAGACGTCGGTGTTATCGTTCGCAATTAGCATGTAGAACTACATCATAATATATATATAACTAGCTAAAAATTACGTTATTCCAAGATTGTCCAGATTTCCGTACATGTGCCCGCCCCGATCTTGAGAGCCCTTCATTGCGGAGGGAGCGGGCTCCGGTTTATTGCGTGCAATATATTTGGTACGGGTACGCGGTAAGATACGAACTCCCACGGGACGAAAACTTGTGTATCCCTCACGTAGTTTGTTCTTCTAAAATTCATAGAATACAACCTTAAAACATGTATGTACTTTATTTTAGGTTTTATAATAGTTTCGGTTTAGTGATTTCATTGTTGTTTAATAGTATTTCATATTGTTCCATAAATAAATGGATTACACGATATTTATTTATATATTATTTATTTATATTAAGGCTATTTCAAATATCTTATATTGAACTACTTAGAACTAGTTACTCGACAATAAAACGCAAATAAAGGCTATGTTTATTTTCAGAAATTATTCTTTTAAAGTTTTAAACTCAAACCTAAACCGAAGCCTACAAGTAGCATATCCTAGGCTCTACCGAAAACTGAAAACTGTCGATTACATACGGCTAAATCGAAGAAAGTTGAAATACGGCACAAACGTGACAATAATGCAACGAGCTAAGAAGGGAGGTGGTATGCAGACACATAAAATAGCCAAATATACCAAACATATTATTTTTCTGAAATGCTATGAAGGCACTTTTTATTTCCAATAAGGCCATGTGACTTATTATGACGCATAGTGAGTGGATGTGTGTATGCGTATCACACGGAAATAATCACCCCTTGATGATCCCGCCGCTCAGTGTTCAAGCGTTTGTGTAGTTAATGCGCGTGGACTTAATTAGTAGACAGATATAATCTGTCCCAGGATTTGTACGTGTACAAGTCTACAAAATTTACCCGTATATTATTTTGACTGCTGATTACTCTGTGTTTTGCATTATCATATCTGAAAAGGAACCAATATTTAGTATGCTGTGGTATTGTATAATGAAATTTAATTCTTACTTTGACATTACTTATTGATGCAGTAGGTTTTAGTTCGTACTGCTTTGATTATGCAATTGATGTTAATGTTCGATTTCCGTGATAACTACTCATTGAATAAAACAAGTTTTTAATACATCAGCTCTCATGACCACTGAGTTGACTGTAGTAGAGTATGAAAGGAAGAGGGACATACTCGTATTTATATTACAGACATTGTGCAATAAGGGAGTCTGGTCTAGTCTCAATCGGCGCCCGATGTCCGAAAGGCAAAGGATTTGTCATCACAATTGGTCGAAAAATATCTTATTCATGCAGGTGTCCTGAAGGATAAAGGCCTATATTGAGAGTTATGGATTGTGGAAAAAAAAAGCTATATGCAAGTGAGTTATAGCTTTTTTAGGGTTCCGTACCCAAAGGGTAAAACGGGACCCTATTACTGTCCGTCCGTCTGTCACCAGGCTGTATCTCATGAACAGTGATAGCTAAACAGTTGAAATTTTCACAGATGATGTATTTCTGTTGCCGCTATAACAACAAATACTAAAAAGTACGGAACCCTCGGTGAGCGAGTCCGACTCGCACTTGTCCGGTTTTTTAATTATGTCACTAATTCATACGAAGTATACGAACCAAGTATGTTTAATTGAGTTTTACTTTTAAAATACTGACGTTTATAAATTAATTGTTTGTATTAAAATGGTCCTACTTAGCTCCAATATTTGCTTCACATTAAGGAAATTATATATATTTTTAGACTATTAATTATTCAGATGAATTGATATGAAAAAATTACATCTAACATAATTTTATCAGTAGTATTAAACATTTATTTATTTATTTCAACTTTATTGCATAAATTAAAAAAAAAACAGTACAAATGGTGGACTTAACGCCTTAAGGCATTCTCGACCAGTCAACCATTAGGCTAAACAGAGAAAGTTAGTTTTGGTGCAGGATTGCAAACAGTAGGTATGTGAATAGACAGAAGAAAATTATGAAACATTGTTTTATATATTTGGAGCAATGAATAAGGATCAAAAGATACCTACCCATGTTTTGGTGTTTCTTTGCTCCCTTCAGTTTACTTAGTGGTGCATTGTAACCCCATTGTACAAAAAATCAATAGACGCACGCCAAAAAGACAGCTTAGTTTATGACGAACGTAGAAATTTAAAATATATGTTCATTTTCATTTATCTGAGTATATAAACAATAACATAGAAATATAATACTTGAACATACTAGACGTTTAGTATTTTTTTTATGCATTAGAGCATTACCCACAGGGCACCAAAGTAGGCCCATGTTACGTATGTTTATAAATATTTTATTTAATTAATTTAATAGCCGTTAAAATGTTATATATTACTCAATTTTCAAACATGGTTGAATGCCTGATGGGTCTGTTCCTTCGATGCCTAACCTGTCAAAAATGACAATATGGCGGACTAATATTTGAAATGTTACCGTATGTAAGAATCAATTCGTTTAAAATTAAGTTTTGTGTTTCGTAAGTATGATGAAAAACATTGATTGTAACTTCGGGGGTAAGAATATTGCAAACTCGGGTCTTTAATTCCCTAATTGCACAATGTATTATTTATGTCTCGAGTTAACAACTTCAATTACCATCCTTGTTACATACTATGTTTTTAATTACACTTGCGAAGAAAAACAGAAAAAAGAAAACAATTTAAGCGGGTTGAAAAAAAAACTCCTTTATATTGTTTTTGTGTTTGAAACTGAGACAGACATATGTCATGAAACTCATGAATTATTTAATTATTAACAAATTAGTAACCCTACTGCTATTTTGTGCTGCACAATGTTATATTCTCCTAATGTTAAATATAACCAAAGATATAATTAAATTAATATTTGACTCATTATAACCTTTTTTATTCATATGAGTTAGTGATATAATAATAAAAAAAACACCATTTCCTGGGAAAGAAAAAGGACTATTACTTACAAGCTACACCTGCGTGTGATGAAAAAAATATTATTACTACTTATTTTATTCGTGTCCCTAAATGTCACATTGTTTAATCATTACGTTGTTCCACTCATAAAATACCTTCCTCCATCTTCTGGTTTCTTGACAGAAGTGATCATTTTCATAAGCTTGGGATGCAGTTGGCGAGCCATCAGGTTGATATCTGCCCGCTTGTGATTTTTTGATGTACGCCAGTACTTGTGTCCTTCGCGAAGTTTCCACTGTTAGATGTTTCTTAATTATTATTACTCATGTAGAAAAAAAAATAGTAACAAAAAAACCGATATTTTTCGTCGGATCCCATGTCGAGGAAGGACAGCATCTTGTTTAGACAATTTCGTGTTTAAATAGGCTGAATTATCATTTGCTGTCTTCTTAGGCTTGCTTTGCTTTCCAACGTTAAGTGAAAACCTACGGTTTTTATTGTGCAAAACATTTAGGGTATATCAAAATGTGCAATTGAACAAAGCTTGACCACTTATAAGCTTTGGATTATCCAATAGATACGTATCTTGATATGAGTGGCCGGAGTATTTATATGCAAGATGCACAATTCATTAGAAATATGTTCTAGGAATGTATCAGAGAACAATATCCGATACCTAAAACAAATCTCATAAATAAGTATTGCAGTTTTAGGCAAATAAATGTTTTCACCCATACCTCTCTAGGAGCATGTATCTTGGTTTGGTCCATTGATCGTATTGTTTTAGCACATACAGCGCTATAACTCTGAAATAAATTTTATAGTTTTAGTTTACAACTGCCGTAAAGCTGTCGAATTCACATAACATCGATGCCGATAGAGTAGTTACACATAACATCATCGTGTTCATGATGTAGATTAGATGTACGAAGGACGAATTAGAACTTTATGTGTGAGTAAAATTAGACTAGTTTTCTTTACAACGCCTGTGATTGGGTCTGTACTGATGAATTATGTATGAATCAACCGATGAAACTACAGCGAGTTTTTTTTATTTTACAAACGTACGTGTGTACGTTTCAGTTTTTAATAAAGAACATCGCAAAATGCACTTTCTAGCTCAAACAAAATCAAACTCAGATAGGTACCAGGACACTCCGAAATTAACAGAAACGAAGAAGCGGACGAACTTGCTAGAAAGGGCGCAGACTATACATTCACCAACTTAGAAAGAACGAGAGCAATCGATTGATGGAAGTCCGTCAAAGGAGAAGAATACTCGAAAGCTCTAATCAAAGGGTTCAACAGAAAAAACTGCTAAGGAGTTTGTAGGGCTCAAAAGACACAAAACCTGCGCGGTGACTAGAATATTGACTGGACACTGTAAGTTGCACAAACACATGTTTTAAATTGGAAAGTAACAAGATGCGACATGTAGGTTCTGCCTGGTGTCAGAGGAGACTTCAATGCATATTCTCGGTTCCTGTGGACCACAAATGTCAAAAAGAAGTACCTACCTAGGGCGGCACGAATTGCAACCCTATGAAGTACAGAGCATTACGGTCTAAAGTATCTGAAATTTCCTGGACTCAACGTAAATAATTCACTTTAAATGGCCGTCACGATAGATCACTGCTTGGTCGATGTGGCACTCAAAGGCCCAAAATACCCCTTATAATAATAATAAATGTAAGTATTTATGACTCTGTCTATGTTGTAGGTTGGTACTTAACTCCCATAAGGATACAATGAGGAATAGGTTTATCGACAACCGTCAATAGAACTTTTTACCTTTAAACATCACAACTAACGATCTAAAATTATCATAGATGAATTCACCTTGAGTGCTATTATAACAGAGATTTAGATAAACCAACAACCTAAAATAGTGCTCTAATTATTATAACTTACCGCAATTGCAAAATAAATCAACACCAGTATGTTAATTTTGCACTTCATTTCTATCATTTCTAATATTAGCAAGTTAAAAATAATATAACTGCTAATTAATTAAGGGATTAGGTACATGCCCATCTAGGCTATTCACCGCTAGTGATACTTATTGAAATGTACCTATGCATTGGCGATACTTCAATATAGAATTTCGTGCAGAGCATGAAATTAATATGCGAAATGATTCAAACGGTAAACAATTCTATTCGCTTGAGTAATTTCAATTAACCATTTATTGCAAAAGCAAAACTTACAGGGAACTTTTGTTTTTCGATTATACCAATTTGATCTAAATCAGTTCAGCGATTTGAGCGTGAAGAGGCAACAGAGAATTACTTTCACATTTCTTAGGACACAGACCTATTAGTAGGGATACAGTGAAACTATTTATTGTTTGAGTAAATTTGTTTCCTTTAAAGAAAGAGGACTGAATTTGACTTCTTTGTGATAGAAAAGTCAAATTATATTACTCGTAATAGATAAAAATATGCCGTCTATATTTTCTTTTTATAAATGATGGTTTTTATATCTATGAAACATGCTACACAAACACGAGTTTTTTATAGACTTAAGTTAACGGTGACAGTCCATTTCCAACTGCAGCTGCACTACCGTTGCGACATTAATGGTGCGCCATTACTACAGCGGCCGACTGCTGCTGTTTGCGGCGTGCAGTCGCGGCAGCGTTCGTCAGTTGATTGTCAATGTCAATGAGTTATGAATAATGTCACTGTGATACGTATAAATAAAATTACTTACTAATTTAATTATTTGTATTTTTTACGAGAAGAAGTAAGTGATGATAATGCTACATGGTACCAGATCCAGCCAAATCCATCCGACAGTGTCCACACGTTTTTGGCGGCCTAGTACCTGTACCTGTATCTGGCCGTCAGAAACGTGCGGACACTACCGGCTGGATGTAGAAGTCTGCGATAAACGTCCCCTCAAAAAGCCAGGTAGGCTTTTTATCCCGGGTTTCCTTTATTTTCTGCAAAATGATTCGTGGGTTTCGGAGATGGCGATGCGAGAGTGAGAATAAATTCTCCAATGCAGTCGTTCAGTGTAAGCAAAATATTACAGATTTATCTTTCTGAGTTTTCATATTAAACCAATTTTATTTTTTTTAGGTACCTTACAGTGAAGAATAAATGAATAAAATGATTTTTAAGTGCTATAATTGCGCAATTTACACTTAATATTGTCCAGTGTCCTATTTCAAACTGCAGCACAAATTTAAATCTTCGTATTAGCACTCGTGGTCGGGGCAGATACAGTTTATGACTAGACCTTATAAAACTTGTCGGACGAGACAAGAAATCCTTTATGAAGAAAGCTATTTACGTCAGCCAAAGGATAGAAATAATTTTTAATAAATTAATTGGAATAATAAATATTTACCTCGTGTTGGTGTGATGAAAAAAAAATAATGTTGCACTCTGTAGCAAAGTTTGTTTAACCCTCATGCCTTGAAGCCCCCGCAACTGTCAATACAATTTTACTTTAAAAACCGCTGTCGCTTCTCTCGTGGTTCAATTTTGCAATCATTCTTATGTTTGAGTATCCATATGCTATCATGTAGTGTTAAACAACAACTTTGCTATTTGTATTACTAGGTAATACAACTTACTGATTGCTTATTTTAGCTCAGGAATGGTTTTATTATTATTATTTGTCTGTCTTACCATATCTCGGGACCATGGGATCCCGGACCTTTGGGAGGCATGCGTGGGGCCGAAGCCAACAGCGCAGAGGCCCTTTAAGACAAATTAATTTAAAAGCAAGGGATACACGTGGCGGATACCATCCCCGAGCGCACAACATGATACATCCGGAGATGGTCCCCGCCAGGTGCAAAGACTATTGCAATGCAGCACTTTTGTGCTGCGATGGGATCTAAGGTCATAAGGCTATTGATTTGAAAGTTGGATGGACTGGATAATGGGCTATGGGAGGAGACTAGCGGACATCTGCCGTGACAATCAGTCTCGGAACTGTGTGTACATGATTGTATGATCTTATTCTAACACATAAGTGCGCCCTGTAATTAGGTAGTATTAGTAGTAGTAAAACTCTTTATTTTACAAAAATGAAAACAAAACAGAAAAAAACACTGATAATTAGTACAAAGGCGAAATAGTTTTCCAGTTTTTTTTACTATTATCAGTCATGTAAATAATTTATATATATATATATATATATATATATATATAAACACATAGCTATTATATACTTATTGCCTACCATGAAAATCTTAATTTGAAAATCGTATATTAGCCTCTCTATCGCTCTTGCCCTCTCGAGAATAGCTATCCTCGGAAAACTACGAAAAAGGAAAGAACAGTTCATTTAATGAATTTATCAGGAACCATAAAAAAAAACAATAAGAGCAACGCCAGGATACAGAAGGCCTATCGCGAAACACAGAAACTATCGGGGTTGTTTATCTGCGGGTGTAATAAACTCCTTAGAATGTAATGGTTATATCCGCTTTGCTTACAGCTACTAATATCTGTGACCAAATACATTTCTGTACAGGAAAGATTTGAAGGGCGGTTTGCAGCCGCAGTTGCGGTCCTATGTACACCAACCAAAAATCACTATGCTACGTGCAGTCGGTCTTGTCGTCATTTTACTATGGAAATTTCCATATATATTCGACATTAACACCAACGCATTCAGCCCGCTGCAGTAGTGTCGGAGCAATTGTACAGCTGAGGTCAGAAATGGACTGTCACCTTAATTTTGACAGTCATCACGCGTTGTTGAGAGATGCACAGACTGATCTACTTACAAATTAAAAGTGGTCTTATAAGGTTTTTTTTACTTTATTTTTAAGGGCAGAGCTTTATAATATGTAATAAATAAGACAATTTAAAAAATAAAATAAAAATAGACTGAAAAAACTGTTATCATTTTTAATATTTGACGAATACCTACGTACGAATATTCCTAAAAATGCCCGAATACGAATATCCGTATTCGTTATAGACTAATACGTACCTGGGCGACCGAGCTTTGCTCGGTTATAACTATTTATTGTAATATATAAACTTGAACATATAAAAAAAAACAAAAGTTAGTCACCGGGCGAGATTCGAACCCGTAACACTCGTTTAGCAGTCCGCGTCTTAACCCGCAGGACCAAACGGACAGTGGCCGACAACACGAAATTAGCGACCATATTCTGCGTCGAAAGAAAAACGCATGAAAACTCGAAAACACGCGTTTTCCCAAACATAAGACTAATCTAGATTGATTGTATACCCCCAAAAACCCCCACTATACCAAATTTCAGCGAAATCGTTAAAGCCGTTTCCCAGATCACAGAAATATATATACATATATATATATATATATATATATATATATATATATATATATATATATACAAGAATTGCTCGTTTAAAGGTATAAGATAACTGACAGTAGTTTTATTTCATATTTGTAGCCTAACAATGAATACTCCATGGATGTTGATTCTTAGGGCTAACATGTATGGAAGTTTAATATTCGCCTTAACTTGCAGAATTTGGCTTTACTAGTAATAAATAATTAACTCGTAATTTATTTAATATATATCCATCGTATCTTTGGTTCGCTAAAGTTAACTTCTTGGAATAAGCTTGTGCACCAGTTCATGCCTTATCTACATCACTTAAGTAGGCAAGTCGCAACTGAGCAATTGAAGGCCGCTTTCAAGCATTCTTGGGACCCTTTAACATTATTGTTGACCTACTTATTTTTTATGGAAACTAGCATAGTAAATGTATGTTTTAAACATAGTAAGATTATAAACGTACATTTACATACTTAATACTAGGATATTTTTTTTACTTTATTAATACATAGCTAAATGAGCACATACATAATTAATAAATAACTCACTCACCTATTAAGAGTTTGTTTATTTAGTTTATGAACCAGTTGCTTAGCCTGGCACTTGAAAAAGGCATCTAGGGAGTCCTTAGTAGGCCTTAGTTATTATTTTAGTTCAATGTTTAATACAGCCACAATGTATAGTGACGACAATTTTTCTATAAGGGATGATGACATATATTAAAATTGTATATCAAAATCTAGTAAAATAGTAGCTATGGCAAGTGAGCAATTTATCGCAATTAAATAATTTATAGAAATTATTAAAAAATACAAGACCTGAAAGTTTTAAAATTTAAGGCTTTTTTTTTACTTCCAAAAAGGAATAAAGTATGGGTACCATTTAATTCCTTAAATTTATCCAAAAAATATTGTATTGCATAAAATAAACGCATTATTTCATGGACTAAATCGCAATTTTATTGTTTTCCATTGTTCGAGATGGGCTCTCTGCAGTGAACGTGAGTGACGTCACGTTCACTTATCGTTTTGTTAGGGGCGTTTCAGGAGTGAGGTTGAACTTGACTATCATTTCTGACTTTTGTGTTGCTTTAATGCAATAGGTCCCATTCTGAAAATTGATCCTAAAAACAAACCTGATCGATTGATACCATTAATAAAAAAACAACTCTAGCCTATTCCATTTCAATTCTTAAGCTCAGCTTAAAATAAATGGTTTGCTCTACATATAGTGCGGCTACTTAACCTAACTGTAGTCCCATCCGGTAGAAAGCACGAAACTTGGCATGCATATAGCTTTTACGTTTATAATAATAGATAGAAGTAGAAACACGCCCAGAAGTTTCTCTACTTTAATATCCCCATTTTTAGTTTTTATAAATTTTCATGAGAACTACAATAAAAAGGTCTAGAAGAAGTATTATATTCTCAATAAAATTATGTATAATATTGTCTTTGGTAGTATATTATTAAGACTTTTAGTTTTCCGAAGACTAGTAGGGCAAGTAGGAGTAGTTTGCACTTTTGTCTCAGGCGATGCGCCTCATTGGCACGATTGTTCCTTATAGCACAATCGGAATAGAACAAACCTTGAAATCTTTGGAACAGTGCTGAAATTATGTATGTATGTAAATTAAAGACCCCCTTTTCATGTCCACACCATTTGGCATTTGGGGACCTCGAGGAATTGCAGCCATCTTGGAAAATGTGTACTATCCCGGAGAAATTCACGTTTTACTCTAAACTTACGTTATCTAGGAAAATATGGTGTAACACAACATTAAAGCTTATTAAATTCTACACAAAAAAGTTCTCGATATATTTGCGGAAAAAAAAACTTGTTATAGAAAATACTTGCCTAATCTAGGTTTAGTGCTTATACTTCCAGGGGACATTCTCTTAATAGTAAAGTCGGAGGAATATGAATTACACTTTTTTGTATACATTTTATACATACATGCTCTACCCCAATATCAAAATTTAACTCGACGTCGACTTAAACAGACAGTAGGGTTATGGGTTTAAGTATTGATGATTCAGTACACCCTGTAGCTTAGGATACTGGCCGGATTTTTAAAAATGACATATCGGTGGATTCCTCTAATCCTTCCCGACCTGTTTACACTTGTTGTATTAAAGAAAACGCGGCTAAGTGCGATTTGGACTCGCCCATGAAGGGTTCCGTATCACTTATGACGCATTAAAAAAAACTACTTACTAGATCTCGTTCAAACCAATTTTTGGTGGAAGTTTGCATGCTAATGTATATCATATATTTTTTTAGTTTTATCATTCTGTTATTTTAGAAGTTACGGGGGGGGGGGGGGGGGGGGCACATTTTACCACTTTGGAAGTGTCTCCCGCGCAATCTATTCAATTTAGAAAAAAATGATATTAGAACCCTCAATATCAATTTAAAGACCTATCCATAGACACCCCACACGTAGTATGGGTTTGATGAAAAAAAAATTTAAGACGTATTAAAAAAAAACTACTTACTAGATCTCGTTCAAACCAATTTTTGGTGGAAGTTTGCATGGTAATGTACATCATATATATATTTTTGGTTTATTATTCTCTTATTTTAAAAGGTACCGGGGGGGGGGGGGGGGGGGCGGGGGGCATTTACCACTTTGGAAGTATCTCTCGCGCAAACTATTTAGTTTAGAAAAAAATACATTAAAAACCTCTATATCATTTTTGAAGACGTATCCACACGTATGGGTTTGATGAAAAAAAAAATTGAGTTTCAGTTCTAAGTATAAGGAATCCCCAAAATTTATTGTTTTTTTTTTTCAATTTTTGTGTGAAAATCTTAATGCGGTTCATAGAATACATCTACTTACCAAGTCTGAACAGTATAGTTCTTATAGTTTCGGATAAAAGTGGCTGTGACATAAACGGACAGACAGACGGACATGACCAATCCATAAGGGTTCGTTTTTTGCCATTTGGCTACGGGACCCTAGAAACCGCCCACAATCGCCTTGAGAGGACGCCGAATATTTTAATCATATTTTTTCTTCAAGCGCCTATGTAAATTATTTAGCGGATTTCAATAAAACAAACATCAGTTTATCCATAATTGGTACCTACACGAGGGCTATGCAATACAAATTTACTAAAATTAACGGAGGAAAAATTAAGGGTTAATTATTGCGATTGCAAAATCAGATTTTACGAGGGGTGGCTGAAAAGTAATCTACAGGACAGTGAAAGAAAAGACGTAGCTGGGTAGTTTATTTTTCTATATAATACACTACAATACTCTTTATTGAACACCTCACATATTTGACAATAAATGTACAGAAACAAACAAAGACAATTGGATAGAAAACCCGAAATGGATTTATTACATTTGTCAAATAGCTAGTTAGTTTTTGGCATGAAGTACCAAAGCTAATATATGTAGTAGGTCTATAGATGGGCAATTCATGAAATAAAAACTGTAGGTGACGCTATACCAGAACACCAAAAATAAAATTGTCGAATTATAGTTTCCATTATTTTGAACTAAAGTTAAAACAATATTTTTTGTAGTGATGAGTTAGCCTACCAAAAAATCTAATAAATCGCTAAGACCAAATTCAAGAAAATAATTAAAAAGTGAAAAAAAAAAACCCGCCATAATACGAAAACTGACATGTGTACATTGTTCTTCTTTTGGGAACAGAACTTTGCCTACAAGGAGTATCTAAAAATAAAATAACTAGAACATTTGATAGAAAGGCTAATTTTGCATAGAAACACGGCTACAGCCATATGAGCTTTGGGGACTACGAAAATCAGGCGCCATCTTAAGAAGTATATGCCTTTTTTGTTTTTACCTATTTTTCTCACGAATAGCGAAACGGTCGTTTATTAAATTCCACACAAAAATGATATATGACACTATGTCCCTACTAGTATCCTAAGCTACAGGGTGTACTGAATCATCAGTACTTAACCCTACTACTGGTTAAGTTGCAGTCGAGTGAAATGTTGATATTGGGGTAGATCATGTACAAATATATAGGTAGACAAAAGTAGAATTCCTATTCTTCCGAGTTTCCTATTAAGAGAATCTCCCCTCGAATTGTATAAGCGATAAAAAACCTATTCAGCAAGTATTTACTATAACAAGACGTATTTTTTCCGCAAAGATATCTAGAACTTTTTTAGTGTAGAATTCCCATCCAATCCATGCTATATTTTCTTCCTGCTCTTGGCAACAAGGGCAAGTTGTATATTATTTTCGTAAAATGTAGGGACGAGAAATTCATTTTAAAATGATCGTTATACCTTTTCATACCGAAATACTGATTTTGGAATAAAAATATATTTCTTCGCCTCCTTCTCATCGGTATTTCCTGGGCTAAGGGAACTTAGCTCCAACTCTTTTACTTTACTCGGAACCCCTTTATTTCCATCTGCAGTACCCGAGGCTCTGTTAAGGCAAAAGAGCTCCTTCTGCTTGCTGGCGAACGCCTCAAGGACATCAATCCACATGTAGCTTTGGTTCTCTTACAAAAATGTTTTGCCGTGCCTAAGGTAACTTCTGCGTACGGCCCCCGTGTGGTTATTTCCCGACGACATCGATTCCTTCGATGCCGCTATAAAGTTAATAATAGATAGACTCAATACATCTCGATGAACAAAAACTAGTGGACACAAGCAGTCCTTCCGGTCCGTCACGGTGGCAGCACTTCCCTTCTCCCAGCACTTCCCTAACAGATTGTGAAGCAGAGGTAGTGTGCACTTGAGTTTTAGGACTCACTCACCACCACTCACTCCTACCATGTCTCAATGTCCAAGTCTATTGTATGTTGTGGTATCTGCTACACACTTGCATAATACGTTACACGTTTAAATCGCTTAGCACCTTCACCATATATATACCCCATATATTATTTTTTTCATTTATTTTTCAAAGGCACATATACATAATCAATTTTAAAGTTACTCGCCAAACTGCGCTCATTTTTTTACATTTTTATGCACCTAAAAAGGTACCGTATTTGACCCCTTACTGATATAATCTTCTACCCTATTGACAGCTATTCAAGTTCTATATATTTGTACCTCTGGCCAATATTTTTATTTCACTGGTTAATTATTCTGTAAATTCAAGAATGCCACTAAATTCCATTTTCGATATTGATAAACATAAAGCCCTTTGTAAAAGTTTGATAAAACTATATGGGTTTGAATACTTTTATACCATACTATTTCTATTCGGTATGAAAACCGGTGACATTTTATTTCTTTTTTCTAGTATAAATTTCGATGACATTCTACCGCCAATTTTAGGTCTCAGCAATGATTTTACCTTCTTCTTTGAAACCTTGGACCTTGTTATGTCTTTGTGATATGCTTTTACCATTTTTTTTCCTGCCAGAACAAAATATTAGTGGAAAATCGATCGAAAGTTTCGCAAAAGATATTTTCTTCATTTTTGTATTAGGGTGCGTATGTGTAATATGTATGTATTAAAATGGTTTATTTTGAAATGAATCACTAGTCAAGGCCTAAAATATAAATCCCTTCCTGTGGCGGCAGCGAAAACGTGAAAAGTAGTCAAGTGGCGGGGCCCCGTTGGGTGTTCAACGTGGATTTAGAGAATATTATAAATTCAACTATTTAAGCTTATCGTTGCTTATTGTTTATCTATAGGGTAGGTACGATAATGCATCGAAACACGATAAACTCGTCCGGCTTCGCAACTCTCATCAGCAAAAGGACTTTTCGCGTTCCACGGAACAGAACGGAAACGCCTTTTGCACGTCGCTTCCTCCACCCATATGTGTACAATCACATAGCTAAACTATTCAACCTGCAAAACATGACACTCAAGGAATCTCAAATTGTTGTCCGAAGGTGGTTAGCCTCTCTCTCTTACAGGGAAACTGAAGAGGTATTGAAACCTTTGCAGTAAAATACACTCAGGCACACACCCACCCACCTACACACACACACACTCACACACACACACACACACACACACACACACACACACACACACACACGCACAAACAGTAGTATTATTCATCATTATTAATATTAAGTAATGTTCTGCATCCACTCATTCTCCTTTTTATAGTCTTTACCTGCATGTAACTTATTTTAATTATTTTAGTTGATCACCTCATAGTTTGTAATTTTTTAATTTCTCATGTATTATATAGCACCAACTAGTTGTTAATTCGTTTTGCTGTTACTGTCTCACCAAAGTCCTCACGACACAGGCTTGACCTAGTGTGAGGGCTACTGTTAATCTAACCGCAATGTATATAAAATTTATAATTACCTACGTTTTTCAACCCTGCCTACCTTGTTAATAAAGAGATTTTGTATTTTTGTATTTTGTATTGTATTATCTATGTATAAAATTATATATTGAAGCGTATATCGTTAGAATAAGCATTAAATACGCTATTCGAATAGAATAATTAAATTATTGTAATGTTTATGCATTTGGCCACACGTATCTAAATAATCAAACCTAGCAACAGTGACAGTTTTCCAGTTTCCTTATTAAAAATAACTACCACCACAAAACAAAGTTATGATTGGAGGTAATTGCTAATTAACTTTCTACGTAGGACTTAAAATTCAAAGGATAAGTCATATAAAAGGACCTGCCATACAATTATATTTACAAAACAACCCCTTTAAAAATCAAGACAGAACTCGACCAAGGCGGTCGCTCCTGGATGAACGGTCCTTAGCAACCAAGCGTCACAAAGCGTCTGTATGTATGTTTTTTTTGTCTAACTTGCTAGCTACTTTTGGGCGCTAGAAGATTGTAAATATAATTCAAAGACCACTAAATATGGCAACACCTCACTGACCACTCTCTGATGCTCACTGGCTTTCGCATCGACCCGTGAGTGGGGGGCCGCCACTTGAAGGGATAAATAACATAGTTATAGATAAAATAATTTTGTTCATCAGAAAGTTTTGTATATTAATGTGTTCTTGTAAAAAAACTTTACGGAACAGATCTTAATTGTACTTCTTTCCACAGGAAAATAATACTCATTGAGGAAATTCTAACAACCTCAAACGCAATTAGGTTGCGATGTTTTTACACGGAGTTCCTATGGCCACCTCCTATCTCAATCATCAGATCAGCTCGATGGTACCATAATATTTAATTGTCACCCTATTTACATATGTATGCAGATTTTCAACTTCATCTGAAACCTCAGTGGGTCAAATACTTGTAATATTTGATTAGAGACATAGTAGACAGACAACAGACTGCTTCTGTATTAGACATTAATTAAAGTCAGTCAATTATATTCATTACTATATAACTTCGAAGTCGAAGTGTGTTTTTTGCCATTATAAACTTTAAATAATATATAGCAATTTTCTCGACTTTTGCATTTAAAGTTTATAATCGTCGTCGATTCAAAAAATAATAAAGAAATAGTCGTTACAGTTAGAGTCATGGTTCTTTTTTGTGAAGATAGCAAATTTTATCTACTTGTTGGAGCTACATATCCATACCTTATGCTTATGTTTTGAGTTATCTCAATACCTGCAAAAAATGCTACCTTTCCACGTTCACTCCCACAAATTACTTAGCATTGCTAGTATTCTTCCTTTTTTACTACGTACCCGAAATTTACTTCCATTGCATTTTTAAGGTCAACTAAGTTTTGAATAGGTATCTATATATGATTTAAAGAAGACAGTTGTAACTTTTGTCTGAATTAGTAAGTAATATTTTTTCGTCACAATATTATTTGGCATCGTTTTACTAGGTTCTCAGTTTGCCGCGGTGGCGGTGTACTCTAGTATTGTTTATATTTATCTAATTTTTAATTTCATTGAGTATAATTCTTAATCAATATAAATTTCCGAAAAAAGGACCGAGAACTAACAAACCAGAATACTGTTGGCGTCAGAATAAGGACGTAGGCGTGCTGCGGGCGCGGCGCGCGGGGCGCTCTACCACTTCGTCTGCTTCACCCCCTCAAAAACCTAAAATCTGTCTATAAGAGCGCCTTAAAACTAAACAATTCGCTTCGCTATAATGTCAGTATTTGTATATGTGTACAATACTACGTATGTAGGTACGTACTTTATCATGTAAAAACTAGTGCTTATGGCAATTCTTGCCGAGTCGATTCGCAGACTCCACTAGCGATTCGTGACAGAAACGAATGTTAGGAAAATGTTTTAGTCAAAGTATACCTAAATAATGTCATAATAATTATGTAGGTACATAATTATTTTCTTGAGTTTATGTTGACACACTGTACCTTAAGATTATAAGTAGGTATGGACAAAAAATCAAACCCGAAATATATATATTATTTATGTGGAAGTTTATTAATTATAAGCATTAAAATACAATGGCACTAAACCAAATAAAAAAAATATTCATATGTGTATGAATAAATAATAAACATAGGCATATAATTGTAATTGAATATATACACATCTTTACACGACCAGCGGCGGTATCATGGTTCCATTTTTATCACTTGTCACTACACCCGTCACTTCTGCGCTTACATACTTGTTAGAACGTGACAGGCATGTGACAAATGATAAAGAGCCGACCATCTTAGCCCTACAGGGTTAGCAAGGATACTTTAAAATAGTAAATTAGTATTGTTTTAGTAAAAAGAAACTTAATAAAGGCGGGCGGCCTTTTTGTGTTTTGGTAAAAGGGAAGATTATAATGGCGGGCGCACTTTTTTTGAAAAGCTGCCCATTATATTACCTGGTGGGCTGTAGTTTGCCACGACATACACATGACCGTCTTTTGACCTCGCCATGCCGACTCCTACTTCTTTGCTATCTTCCCATATAACTTGCGTAAAGTGTCCAGATCCTAAGTCGCTAGGTTCTCTGCCAAAACGATGGTCTTTTATTTCACTGTACCACTTATCTACCGGGTCCTTCCCAGATACGACAAAGTCAGGATCCGAAGACCAAGCATAGAAAATATTTTCTCCATAATCCTGTTGATCCCTATGTTCCATTCGTCCTTTTTTAACCAAAAATTTTGCCCATTCTTCAGCATATTTACCCAATTTTTTACTTAATTCTAGAGGAGGGATACCATGTTTTTTTCTATAGAAATTATGTGCTGCCAAAAATTCTTCTTCAAATTTATCGCCAGACAAAGATGTACTTTTAAATTTATTGACTAAATCCGACGCAATATCACCAAGATTTTTGCTATTTCTCTGGCCAGGCAATGGTGATGTACTCGAGTTTCGCGCAGTGCCGCTCGTTGGCATTCTATTTGATTTAAATTGTAAAGCGCCAGGAGGTAAAACATTTTTCACGAATTGATTACTGATATTTCCTGGAGGAAAGTAATGCGCTACCACGTAGAGCTTGCCCGTTTTACTCTTAGCACTTCCAATTCCTAGTTCTCTTGTGTTCCTCCAGATAATCTGGGTAAAATGACCACAGCTTAATACTTCGGGTTCCTTGCCGAACGAGTAATCGTTTATCTCACTATACCATTTGTCGATACAGTCACGTGCTCTTATTTTTATGTTAGGATCATGAGACCAACCACAATACACGTTTTCTCCATACTCTTCATGGAGGCTGTACTGCATATGATCTTTTTTTGCGAGTTCTTCGGCCCATTTTTGGCTAGTTTTACAAATATCTTTATTTAGTATGAGAGCAGGAGCCCCATGTTCTCTTCTGTAGTCATTGTGAACAGCCAATGCTTCATTTTCAAAATCATTGGATTTAGAGCCAAATAATTTACTCTGAAATATAAATAAATTTTAGTTGTTAAAAGTTCTAATTCGTGTACGTTTTGCATTATTTATATCAAGTTTTAGGTCTTTATTTAACATTTCCGTGTGGCCTCTTTCCTGTAACGTTTAGGTAAACATTACCAATAAATTACATGGTATACAGGATTAAGATATCGTTTATCACGGTATGTATACATTATCGATAGTGATGATAAAATCTTCGTTGCTCGCATAAGTAGCATAATTTGTAATATATAATAGCTCTTAAGGAGATATGGACTATGAGAATCAAGTATTGTAACATTGTCTTTTATACTCCCTTTTCTTAACTCTTTCTGAAAATGCCTACAAATTTTATTTATGATATGATTAAATAATAATTAATAATATTTCTGGTTGACGTAACTGGTGACCGAAGAGCTGGCGGCTTCCTCGCTCAACTTATCAGTATTGCGATACAACGAGGAAATGCCGCCAGCATCCTTGGTACAATGCCTCAAGGGCCTATTTGAGATATAAGCTAGTTGTAGTAATCATCTGTATATATCCATTATGTATATTGTTATTGTAAATAAATGTAATACTATTTAATAATAGTAATATTTTCTGACGTATAAGGGCAGGTCCATGTAGGACTTTTTTTACTTGATTCATTTCGATACCTAAGGTTATCTGAATCTCTTGATATGGAATTTATTTTGTAACATATTTATTATTAATAAGCTCACAATTGCGATTTTAGTTTAGATCTTTAGCGATAAGACAGCCTGTTGTTTACCTCTACTTTTAATCTTCTTTGATATTTTGTATTGTGTTATGTATCGTTAAAATATGTTTATCGGAACTATCGGAAGACGATAAACGAGAAGACCTTATGACAGCTCAAAAGTGCTACGAGAATTCCGGGCTCTCTCTGTAACGAATCCAGGTCTAATTCATAACCTATTATTAAAATCAGAATACTCCTGATTGTCTTTTACACTATTTGAATCACCTCTCGTAACATCTAACTGAAAGTCGGTGATTTTGGTAATCTTAGGATGAGTATCAGGCCTGTCGCTAACTATCATTTAGGTAATCCTAATTTTAACGCCTAACTAAGCTACAATAATTTAATATTATTTATGGCAAATCGATTAGTCACAATGGCATGCTATCGGCTGCCTTTCCTGTTAAATACATTTTGACAGACAGATTTCCATGTCATTTGTGGTAATATGTACGTTGTACATATTTACTCCATAATAATACTTACTACTTAACTGTTTAGGTACCAATTTAATTTAATCACCACTCCCATGTGAATAAGCTTATTATTCACGAAGGTTCCGTGATATTTATAATCTTATCGCAAATGTTTTGTTTTATTAGCTACAACTGCGAAACAGAATGATTATGAAAATAATGTACAGCTTTATGTAGATTAGAGTAAAAAAAATGGTTATTACACCAGTTACATTACTGGTTGAAGGGGAACTTGGAGTACATTTTTTTGGCATGTTTTTATTAGCTTCTTAACATGTTTTGCGCCATTGAACTATTTACATAAATAATTTCTTAACTTCCTTATATTTATAGTCGGATAACGGTATTTAGATAAATAAATAAATAATAATAAAATAAATATTTGGGAACAATCTTACACAGATCGACCTTGCGCCAAACTAATCGAAGCTTGTACTAACCAACGATATACATACTTATATAAATGAATACATACCTAGATTCATATACATAACATCCTATAACTCAGTAACAAATATTCGTGTCATGATTAACACATCTATAGATAACGGGATTCGAAACCGGGACCTCCTGCTTTATTGGCAGCAGCAGCTTCGATCACTATCGACTAATGTTTTTTTTTTCATACTACGTCGGTGGTAAACACCGTAGCCTATGTGTACGCCTGCAACTCCAGAGGAGTTACATGCGCGTTGCCGACACTAACAACCCTCCCACCCCTCGTTGAGCTCTGGCAACCTTACTCACCGGCAGGAACGCAACACTATGAGTAGGTTCTAGTATTATTTGGCTGCGGTTTTTCTGTCAGGTGGAGGTACTTCCCCAGTTGGGCTCTAACAAGCTAACAAGCCGTTAACCATTTGAACGTCACGCCTATAACAGTGAAACCTGGATAAGTGGGACATAGAAGGACTAGCAAATTTGTCTCACTAAAAGAGGTATTCCATTTCCCCAGGGTCTCAGGTGTAAATAAATTTCTGTCTCATTTAGTTTGAGGTGAGGATAGAGGTTATTTCAGTTACAGAGGTGGTTAAAAATGTATTTTGTAAAAAAATATGTTTAGGTTGTAATCTTTAACAATATATATAGGTAAAATAATCCTAGTCCTTCAGATTTTTTTAAGTCTGTTCAATTTTACGAATAGTTATACAATTGAAAGATTCAGACAGAATAAATTTGATACAAACTTAATTGCGTTTTTGTACTTTATAAAATGGTTATTGAATTTTGTTTTTTTGTGTAACTCATCAAGATTTTAGCTTTTGTTTCGATGGTTTTAACTATTTAAACTAACAAAATAAACCTTGAGAACGTTTAAACACAATTAAACAAATGCGGAATTTGTAGACTCAGAATTAGTAAAAAAAAAACGACAGTAACCTCATGAGTTAGAGAGGTCACAGATTGGCGTTAACTCAGATACATTATTATAATATAATATATTCCTATAATATTCTAAAAAACAATGGAGTAAATGTATTCTTTTATATAGTCGTATCGTATGACGACAGAGAGTATATTTGAGTTCTTTTACACTAAAAGAAGTAAAATATACTCTCTGTCTCAATAGGGTTGTTTCCATTTTTTTTTGAAACGCTTGTATTACGTTCTATATTAACTAAAAGTTACCCTAAAATTCAACTTTAATACTAAAAACGGCTTTTAATATGTTAAATTAACAAAATATACTTTGACAGATGCTTTCGCACCCAAAACGCTCTTTGAAAATTGTGTGACGTCACAGTTTACGGTTTGACACATAACTACATATACACATAGAAGATACGAACTGTCAACTGACATTTGTCATTTGTTGTTTATCGCCTAACTGCCAACAGTGTCAATCCGAGAGTTGTGACGTCATCTGAATCTTCAATGATGTTTCCAGTTTGGTCACGTGACGTGTGCCAAACGATATTTTAAATTCAATATTTACAAAAATATGGTCATTACAGGTCTCCTAAAAGTAGTTTAACATGTTCTTATAATCCAAATCCAAAATACAAAGTGCCGGGACCACACCACGGGTCCCAGCTAAGGAGGTTTCCCACTTATCGAAGTCCCACTTAACCAAGTTTCACTGTATACAAGGTGCCCGTGAGCATTGCGAGAGATTTTAACGGTGCATTCCTGATGGCAACAGAAGCAAATGTTATATGACTTTTTGTGAAATTCGAGAAAAATAAAATATTTTTTGTTTTTTTTTCCCCTTTTTTTGAACACTCCTGTACATAAAACGTATTTTTTATTGATAAACACATAACCTAAAATTAACTAAAAAGTTTTTTATTTTTTTATTTGGGGTTTTTTATAATCAATAGGTATGTCCAGACTAGACCTCAACGTGGCAATACCGCAGTCAAAAATGTGTTTTGAAAGAATGATTTCGAAAAACATTTAACTATCTCTGAAACTAGGCCTAATCCAGAAAATTTTATATGACATTTTAGTTTCTAAATATTACCAGAAATGCACCGTTAAAATCTCTCGTAATGCTCACGGGCTCCTTGTATACAACGCGCCTTTGTAAACCTTATCGTAATGCACGAAGGTTGATATTACACTGAAGCCGAGCACGTGAGTTGCCATCTTTGGCGATGTAAGGGTTAAACACTGTAGAGGTTCCGAGTATTAACGTTTTTGGTTAGTGACAGTGCATGCGTGCAATGCTCTATTGGTATGTAACTGGGTGGAAGTACAAATAAAAATCGGCCAAGATTATGTCGGGCCATGCTCAATGTAGGATTCCATAGGGTAGCTATGGAATCCTACATTGAGCATGGCCCGTCACCATAGACTTTAAACGGGTGCTAATTAATAAGTATCAAGCAACACGGAGTACTTTCACAGCGCTTTGGATGTCTTTTTACAATGAATGTATGATTTTTTCTATAAGTAACTCAAAATGGCTGAACTGATCATTTTCGCTAACGTTTTCATTGAAAAGGTATCTTTATTAAGCCCTATTTCCACTATTATTTTCGTATTTTTGGACTCTTTGTTCAGTAGGTTCGGAGCAATTATTTCCGAAATTGTTCATTTTATCCACAAATATTTGCTGGAAACCATTTTTTTTTTTTTGAAAATTCTATCTAACGACACCCCACAAAATATTTTTTTTTGATTTTAACTTATCACTTTGTCGGATTTATTGACACCAAATAAATGTTAAATTGCAGCTATCTAACTAACGATCGCGGAGCAAAGCCTCGGACTGACAGACAGACAGACGCACATTACGAAACTGTACGGGTTTCTCGTTAATTAAGGATCAAGATTTTAAACATACTTAGCAATTCTCTAGTCCGCGCAAATTCCACAGATTAAAACTAGAAGTTTATAAATTAATTCTGCACAACACATTTTCCAAACAGTTGGGAAGGGAATCTGCTTCTTAAATCTTTCTTTACATATTAAGTATGTAAATCAATTATTGTACAAAACGGTCCAAGTATGTCGCTTAGAACTAACAAAAATTTAATAACAGTACATTACGATAGAAGTGCAAAAATTAGGAAATTTGCAACGAGTGGAAATAAATTAAGGGAGGGAGTATTTTAAATCGATCCGAATTGCAAATTACCCATTAGCACGTGTATTGGACGTTTTACAGTACATATGGCCCTTTAAATTTTCGAAATAGACACGGAAATTGCTAATTACCGCACTAGTGCAGTAGAGTAACACAATATGTAGTGTAATTGTTAATATTATTGAACATTTACACTTTAACTTGTGGAATATACTTAGTGTTGGGTCTCGGTTCTTTTGAGTCTGAATTTGAAGAACTCGACTAGTTTTTACGAAACTTGGCGCTTAAAAAACTTCCGAGTCTTTTACGTCCCGAGGCGAGTTAATTGAGTCTTTATTAAGAGAACTCAAAAAGACCCGAGCCTCCGAAAAAAGACTCCGTCAACATGTTCATAGGTTTAATCTTAATAAAAGTAAAGACATTATGCGTTATTGTATTATTTGTGTGCCTAATCCACGAATATTACTTAAAGCCAAAGCATTTCGAAATTTTGCAAACAAAAAAATTGAGTGTTCTTTGAAAAGGACTCTAGTCCCCACAAAATACTCGAGTCGGGAACTCGTTGATCAGAACTCGAGTTTAGACTTAATATTATGTGAGTCTGAATCGAGTTTTAAAGAGAGGACTCAAAGGACTCGAGTCTTAACCAACACTAAATATAGGTACTTGTACTTAAATAATAGCGAAAACAACGTAACTATTACATTACATAAAATAATAATAATACCATTTTTCTACGGGTTCCGGGCACTGTCCAATTAGTTTAAAATGCGATCAGACGTGTAATGCCTGTCGTGTCACCAGAGATCCTGGCCAATTGTTGTGGCCCAGTTATGTTATTATCCTCGTTGGCGTCAAGTTCAACGAAGTACTGCCACGAACATTTGGTTGCGTTATCAGAGTAGATTAGTGACTTCCAATGAAAAGCGCAAAAAACAGATATGTCGAATTTTATGTAATTTTTAATAACATTTAGAGCGCCATTCGAACTTAACATTTACTGTCATTTTGAAATCTATTTGTGAAGTTTAAATACTGCTATTTTCCGGCATTGGCTGTACCGTGTCTTCTATCATAATTTGGGAAAACCACTGTATTGCTTCCTCGATAATACTATTGATTAATTAATTTATACTTTCTAGCACAAAATACATACAACAATGTACAAATTACGGGCTATAAGCCCAAACAGAGATACATACCTACAATCAGAACGGAGAGAAAAGTCTATTGATAAATTAAAAAAGGAAACTATGCTTTTTAAACTACGTATCTCGCTATGTGCACGAATGTCTCGCAACCTAGCATCCGCAAATCTAGGGGTAAACGTCAATTCATTACATCTTTCACCTATAAATAGAGTGCTTCTTGAGAAAGGTTTAGGTATAACTTTTTAAGGTTTTATGTAAATTGGTTGAAATATGACGATGTTGGCGGAAAAATCACGCTAGCTGTGATCGAAAACGCTGCCTTGAGCTATAACACAATGTATGGTGGGGTTGTCTCTCTTTCATGGGTCTACAAAAAAATCCGCGATTGTGAATGTCTATCTTTGAAGGATAACTTACTATACCCATTCTTATCTTCTAGAAAATGATCACAAAATATATGGCATTTTCAAAGCTATTTACACGGATACAGTATTAACAATTATCAAATTAAATACGTTTGTTATATAAAAAAAATCATACAGATTACAATGGTCCCTTACACTACAATTTTAATGAATATTTCAGGAGTAATCTTAAATTAGAGTTCCATTTCGAGCCATGTACATGTACCTTGTACGAAATGTTGAAGACGCTATATCCTTGATTAGTTCCAATTTTCATCACCCCATGCGCTGCGATCGCTTTATTGACCCCACCATGCACTTCGCATGTAGCCAATATATTCTATGTTCCTACATAAATAAATATACGTATATTATATTTATTAGAAAAAGATAAAATAATAAGTTGAAGTTAATATAGGTGAAGGTAATATAGGCGTCTAATAGGATTGACATTTATACCAACATCTTTATATTACATGCCATATTACTGTAACAGAGTACACAGGGTACTTGCTATTGATGAATTTTATAATTTAAATGTAGATCCATCACGGAAAATACGAAAAGAATTTTTTAGTATAAAACATTTGCAGCACAAATACTTTGCAAGAAATAAATTGTGGATTATGAACGCTGTGCTGAAATCTGCGTGTACGGGTTGGAAGCAGAAATAAATATATAGTCCGTATTAGATATACCTATAGAACTTTTATCATCAGCCAATTTCATCATCAATTTGGGTATTAATGTAATATTGATTTATTTAAGCATAGTTTGCTTTTTTTATTTATCATACAACTGAGCAAACATCTGTAAGGCCACGTTTTGTGAACTCATGCCGCCACCTCCTGACCCAGGTAGCAAATGAAACAACAAAATAGTAGACGTAGAGAGGGGGCATGTTCCTCCCATGCCGGCCAATGAATAGTGTTACCACGAGAGATATATGCTACTGGCCGTGCTAAGTAAAAAAAATTAAAGCCGACCCTTTGCTTCCAAGCAATATCCTCATATAGTGTTCAGGATACACCCGGGATAAAGAAAAATAGATAGTTATATATTTTTTTGGAATAAGAAGTATTGGGGTTACTTGGATTGCCATTAGTTTGCATATGTAGGTATGACCTATCATAGTAAAATAAAACGAAATGATAGTGTGCTGTAATAATAATTTACAATACGGAACTATTGTACGGTACCGTAATGTAAAGTATTAATGTTTTTATCTAAAATTAATTTAATTTAAAATGAAAAAAAAAATTATGTTACTACTGCGCTAAGCGGTATGAGTAACTCTTATCGTAAATACTTCGATAACGGGCTTAGATACGGTATAACTACGATTACGTGGAACGATTTACTCGCACCTACTCTCACGATGACAATTAAAATGGTTTTGACTACACTTACATGAAATGAATATGACTAATTTTACATGAACTCATCGTAAACATTGGTCCTTAACTCTTTGACTTTTATTTGACTGTTTGATGTAGAAAACTGTCTTACTTTTCAAAATTATGCCCCTAAATTGCGTCATAAAATATGTTTCAGTGTTCCGCGTAGACGAGAGCACCGGTGTCGCAAAAAATACATTCTCTCAAACATGCAATGAAATATTGATGTTATGTTCCTTATAATAGGCTGCGAAGTATGACGATTCAGGTGCGGCTAGGACAAGAGGTCGTTAATGGAATTTCATACAAATCTTGCAGGCCTGGGCCGGCAAAGTCCTCTTTTTTAATTTCCATTCCAACATTTGCTTTCACTATTCTGCCACTGCGCGTATAAAAAAAAACAATAAACGATTTTGTTTTGGTTTGGTGGTTTCGATTATGTAAGGACTTGTTTGGACTCGTGTACTGTCTTTTAAGAATAAAAAAGTACAGGTCTACGATGAAAAAAAAAACATGTGAAAAAAAGTAAATTTTTGAAGACAATTTTTATTGAAATTGAAAATTGAAATTGAAATCATTTTATTTCGAGCAATAAACTCATACAGTGTTAGTACATACAACAATTACTATTTATCTACCTATATATCTAAGTTAGTGTACAATATAAACAAAACAATAAATACCTAAAACTAATTAATATCGATACCTCCTAAGTATACTGGTGCAAGTGACATTTTTGAGATTTTTTGTTTTTAACAGTTTTGTGATTAATATGTCTATATCTACCCACTACAAAAATTTGGTACGGATATTCCTAATAGTTTCAGAAATAAAGTGACGTATATCAACGCATCTAACACAGCTTTGCTAAATGGTACGACGTATACAGGTGTAAGGCACTTGCGTCACTTTACGCGGCACCGATATTGCGACGAGGTGGGGGAAGTCGAGTGTAACTGGCAGTTGCCTCAGTATGAACGCTAGCCGTCGCTGCGTGCGGACCGTTTAAACTGTATTATATAACGTGCCATACGTCCAATACGCAGTCTACGTACATTAGATTTTAATAAATATGTTAAGTTTGCATTACTTAAATGATATTTAATTGCTGATAAATAATAACATTGTAAAATGAAGCGGACACGCGGAAGAAATCTCGTTTCAATGGTTTTAAATGAAACAAGAGATCGTGATTCTAGCGGTAAGTATTTAAAAAAGCTTACAATATATCTGTTAACACAAATTTATATTGCAATATCCTGTACAAAACGGCTTTATAAGATTTTTGTTAGTTGTATCAGTATACGGGTACAAAATTCTTAAGTGTAAATTGTTACTGAACTGCGTATATTGATATAAGTGATGCTTATTCTGCAATATTTTTTTTATTTCAGAATCGCCGCTACCTCCAGGAGCAGAGACTTTACGTGATGAAATTGAGTTTCTAGATAAAATAGATTTAGATTCCATAGAATCGGAACCGTTTTCAGAAACTGTTCTCTTCAGTAATACTTCACTGCAGCAAAGTTGTGGTTCGCCAAATTCTGTGGAGCATCAAATAATTTCTGTCGTTCAAATAAGTTAAATACAAGGCAAGTTTTAAAGACCACGCGAAAAACATGTCAGCAAAAAGGAAACTCGCAAGAATTTGAAGACTGGGATGAAAGTTCAATTTTGCCTATTGATTATACAAACTCACCAATATCAGACCTAAATATGACTCAAGAATCAATACAATGCTTGACCCCGATGCCATTAAATTTAAGAGATTTTTCTCCAACAGGCTCCGATACATGTTTGGACTTTGGAAATGATAATTCGCCCTTCCCTAGTGATTACACTGGCTCACCATTAAGCACACCAGGTAATCGTAAACGAAAATCTCAAAAGAAAAAAGACTTAGGTAACTTGCGAGAAACTTATCAAGATATGTGGATTGACGAAAAACGGAAGTACAATGTTAATCGCGGCTTAAAATATACGAGTAGAAATGGTAAAATTAAATTAGAAAAACAAATCAAACCACCCTGCCCCCCGACGTGTAAAAAGAAGTGCACGGTTCATCTAACCCAATCGGAACGGGAAAAAATATTTAATATGTTTTGGAAGATAGGCAATCATACAAGACAATGGGACTTTATCGCTAAATATGCAAAACGAGAAAAGGTAAATAGAACAACTAAATCTGACTCCATGAGAACTTGCACTGTTAAATATTTTTTTCCAAAAAAGAACGAAGATACTGGTGATATTGCTGCCATACCCGTGTGCAAGTTAATGTTCCTAAATACACTGGCTATTAGCTATAACTTCCTAAAAACTGCCTTGGATAAGTTTTATCAAGGAAATGGTTCTATCGAACCCGATCGTAGAGGCAAGCATAATAATCACCCGAAAACTATACAGCCAGATGTTATTAAGAGTGTTTGCGATCATGTAAACTCTTTAGCTCCCGTCGAAAGTCATTTAGTCAGAAAACGATCAGATAAACTGTACCTTGACGGCAGTTTAACTTATAGTAAACTGTTCAATTTGTATATAGAGTGGTTTGACTACACCAAGTATGAAGAAAAAGCTTTAAACGTCAGGCAGTACCGTGATATCGTGAACAAAAATTTCAAATTATCGTTTCACATACCAAAAAAAGATAAGTGTGATACTTGCCACATTTATGAGAACCTTGAAGAACCGTCTGTAAAAGAACAATCAGAGCAAGCGTTGCATTTAGATGAAAAGGATAGGGCAAGAGATTTAAAGAAAAGCGACAAAGAGACAGCTACACAAAATAAAGAAATACTTACCGTTGTATTTGATCTGCAGAAAACCTTAAGTACTCCGCACGGTAACATAAGCGTATTTTACTACAAGAGAAAACTTAATGTTTTTAATTTCTCAACCTTTGACATGGGTTCACTTGAAGGCCGGTGTTACTGTTGGAATGAACAAATAGCTAAAAGAGGTGCTAACGAAATTGCTAGCAATGTTCTGCATTTAATTCAATCTAAAATCCCAGATAATATAAAAGAATTCAGGTTCTGGTCTGACAACTGCGGAGGGCAAAACCGCAACCGAATTGTTTTTCTCATGTACATGTACGCATGCTGGAAATATAATATTTCAATAGTACATCGCTTTATGGTAGTTGGGCATACCCAAAATGAAGGTGACAGCATGCATGCTTTGATTGAAAGGAAAACAAAAAACATTAATATATACACGCCTGAGCAATGGTACATGGCTATGCGTATGGCGAAAACAGAGAAACCGTACGAAGTTATAGAAGTGTCCCAAGACTCGATATTTGATTTCAAGGCTTGTCTGAAGCTATTCAGTAATTGGAAAAAAGGGACAAACAAGCAAACCGTTATGTGGAGCCAAATGTGTGAAATATTTATATCACACGAGGAGCCTTTCAAGATAAACTACAAATACACATTTGAACAGGAATACGAATCCATTGAATGTGCTTCCATTAAACAGACAAGGAGCCGATTAAGTGAGCTTGAAGTTGGGCTGAATAATATTACTGTAGCTTACCAGGCACCATTGCCAATTGATAAACAAAAATTGAAAGATCTTAATGATCTTTGTAAGACTGGTACAATACCTGCTAAATACCACGAATTTTATCACAAATTAGTGTAAGTTATAACACTATCCCATGAAAAAAAAATGTGATAAAGTACTGTATTTTCTATTGGGATTGAGTAAAACGGTGTTAAATCTTGTTTTATTAAATATGCAATGTTATCAATGTTTCTTTGTAGAAGGAGTTTATTTTGTTACTGCTTTTTTGCTGATTTTATATAAGATTGAGATATAAGATCTTTAATTATAATTATCGGTCGAAGTGATTTTAGTTGTGCCATGTTATTATTTAAAATAAATGACTGATTTGTCTGCCTACATATTTAAGTTAAAAAACTAAACTTTATGTTTGTTTAATTAAATAAGAAATATTAGCAATATTTAAATAGAGGAAGTGTTTTTAAAGAGACATTTAATGTTTTATTACTATATATTGTTTCAAAAAAGATTCAAGTGATCTCAGTTGTATTATGTTAATATTAAGTTCAATTACGTAGTTAAACAAATAAGGGACCAAAGTTAAATGTAACTTATTGCGATCCTAGATCATACTTTTGTAATAGTATAGTAAGAATATGTTATTACAAAGCTCGCCTTAAAATGTGATGATTATATGTTTTTTATTTGCTTAAGTAACAATAGAGGTAAGAATCTTGACACAAGACTGATCGAGTGATCAAAAAGGCTGAAATTACTATTAAACTACCTTTGTAATCTTTTTTTATAATAAAAAATTTAATTAGATATACACGTGCATTTTTTTTATATATTTTTTTCTATTTTATATATGGTACTGTTAAAACATTACTAGCGGTATAGTGATACAAGTGAAATATTAATTTTAGCGTATATTGATGCAAGTGCAAACAAAGTTCATAAATCGATATATTAAAGTAAATAAGAAGTAAAAGAACATCTACTTTATTTTTCATTGCAAACTAAAACAATATTTTTTGATCGAACTATTTAGATACAGTATCAAAATATCGTTAAATCATCAATCCACATACTACGACGTATACTGTCACAAGTGGTAACTAGCTCAGTATACCACACAACTACAACATGTAAAATACGCGTATACTAGTGTATTTGCAATTTTCTCAAAAACTATTAGTAATTTCTAAATTCCATGAATACAGATAAAATCTAAATATATTTTTTGGAACCAATCCAAAATTTTGAAAAATTATATTTAAAAATCACAAAGTTACAGATGTTGCAACCTTTGAACGGCTCTCCTGTAAAATTATGATTCTGCACTTGTACCAGTATACGTAGGAGGTATCGATATAATCTATTTCGATGATGCGTTGGGCCGTTGGGTGCATGCAGTTGGTTCCAACGCCTCATCAGTGGGCAGTCTACTCTCACGACAAATTTATATTCGTTATTAATTCTCGAGTAATTGTGGAAAATTATCATGTGTAACATTTATGCTTCGAATTTATGCCCTAATTCATGAGCTATGGTTCGAATATTTTTTTTTTCGTTTTTAAAAGTACGATAGGTAAATGGACAGATAATGGTACATCAACCGAGTTGTTTGGCATCATAAAACTTAGAAACGGTGCATTTTTAAAATGGTTGAGCAAAAACATAGGTATGAGGGTTGATTTGTCGATAAAATTCATCGTTTTATACGTGGTTAACGGTTCCACTATACGTGGACAAATACCTATGCTATTGAGTTCTGATTGATTATTGAGATTGAGAAGAGGTTATAATTTAATTTTAGTTGCAAAAAATTGACAACAATGACAAGTGTCAATTCTAAAGGTTCGTTCAGAAACGTGCTTTCGTACTTTTTTGAAGTAACATGATAATAATTATAAATGTATGAAGTAGCTGTTTTCTATTAAAAGTATTAAAACCGAGTTAAAATATAGCGAAATAGTAATGTACACACGTTAGTTTTAGTTTGTCTTGTTTACTTATAATTTCTTTAAAAATAAAACTTTGATTGTTTTGTTGTTTATTTCATTGCATGTTTGAGAAAAGCACTATACATACCTCGGCGGGAAATATGGGGTTGCCCCTTTCGTCCCGGCCTCTGTAGTAATGTACTATTACAGTACTTACATATGGTGCTACTTTTCCGCACTATAGTGCGTAAATTAGCACATTATGTAACCATGTCGAAAATTTCAATGGTCATGGATGGAGATCAAATCAATAAAATGTTATGTTTATTCATTAATGTAATTTGCATCGGGGACGGCCCGGTAGCCAATAGGTGGGTAGTTTTATTATACATATTTAGTTTATATTTATATTTAAGTTCTGATATATTTAGGTTTAGTTTTTAATTAGTTTTATGTTTAGATATATTTTAGTATGTATCTTCTGTGTTTTTGTTATAATATAATATGTATTTACGAGATAATTTAATCTATAAATTACGTTTGGTGTGATAAAACCTCTTTGAACTCATTTTGAACTAACATTTGAAACCCTATAGTTGGTTAAAAAAAATTTATTACTCGACCAAATTAAGAAGGCTCCGTTTCCATGCATATTATTAGCAATCAGTTACCTTTTTAATGCAGTCGGATAATATAATGAAAAGGCACGAGTGTTATAATATACTGAAAAAGCACGCGTGTTTAATATAGTGAATTAAAAATCGGTGGAATAAAAGCGTCGTTTTGAGCAAGTGTGTTGAAAATAACTATTACAGTACGTATGGTGCTGCTTTACCGCACTAGTGCGATAATTATCACATTACTTAACTATGTAGAAAAAATATAGGGCCATATGTAGGGTCACGTCTGAAAATATCGATACGAAACAAGTGCCAGAAATATGTAATACACGACTTTATTGCCTATATATTAAGGTAGTGTACACATATTTTATATTTTCAGACGTGACTGTACTGTAAAACGTTGTACGAAACATGTGCGAATAGATTATTTAGTAGCAAATAATCTATTTGCACATGTTGATTTAAAACACTCCCTTCGGTCGTGTCGTATCGTATGTACGAGTATTGCCACTTGTTTCGAATTAACTACTCGTATTACTCGCACTGTATCGTAATGCTGGTCGGTAATGCATTTATGAAGCGTCCTTGTAAATAGTATAATTTTTTTTTATATATTCATGTCAACAACAATCATCATATGCTAATCTGAAAACATGCAAAGAAAGATATGAAAGTGGTTATTTAATGTTGAGTAGGTAATAGTACCTGAACAGGTAAAATAGACTAAATATGGCCATTTGGCGGCAAAATATGTATGTACATCGATAAAAAAATGTTTTGACCTTTATCTTGGCACTATAAATGAGGATCTGCTGAGTCCTACCAAAATTTAGGGGTCCGACCCCATTTTTGGAGGGGCAAGGGGTTCATTTGAAAATATCCACATTTTATAAACTAGGCGAGTAAGGTGTCATTTTCGTGATTTTTTTTTGCGCTGAATCAAGTGAAACTATACTCATACTTATAGGATCAATATTTTGCGAGATACGTATGGTTTTTTATTGAAAAAATATTTCAAGTCAATTGTAGGTATTAATCAGCAAAAACAATTGAAAAAACTTTTATTTATTTATTTAATCTTTATTGCACAAAAGACAATACAATCGTACAAAAGATGGACTTACTGTTATAAGGCATTCTCTACCAGTCAGTTTGTTTTCGAGTCATGTGTGTTTTCTACAAATTTAAGTATCAATAATATAATAATAATAATAAAATTCTTTATTGCACACTACATAAAAACCAGATACAGAAATTGATAACATATACACATTGGTAGGTAACAACAGGCGGACTTATCGCTAAACAGCGATCTCTTCCAGACAACCTTCAGATAGTGAGATGGCGAACGAAGTTAACGGGTGGTGCAAAAAAATAAAAATAAAGAAAAAAGTAGTAAAAATACAATATAATACATATACTACACATATAAAGTTAAGATAGACTACATTATTACTATATACAAAAAATATATACATATATATATATATATATATATATATATACATATACATATATAAATGACAAAGGAAGCCATAACAACGACAACAAGTTTAAAAGAATACGAGTATAGGACCTTCATGAAATAGACAAATAGTGTTCTTTTAATAGGTTTTTAAAAATGGGAAGTGATTTAGCACGTCTAATATCAATGGGTAGATTATTCCACAGCCGGACAGCACGGAAACTGAAAGAGTTGTTGTAGAATTTTGAAGAGGAAGGAGGGGGAACAAGTAGCAGATTTTGAGAGCATCTAAGAGATATATATTATATATATCCTTGTCTAAGTACCTACAGCATTGAGTAGTTAATTTGTTATGTCTTATAATATTCAACAAAACATATACAAGAAATATAAATAATCATAGGCATAATACACACATATAACTATAGTATATTACCTGCTTACGGCAAAGGTAGAAAACCTGTCCGCCCCATGTTGTTTACCTCTTCTTTATGTATTGTATTATTTGTACTGTTTCTGTATTGAGGTGTGCAATAAAGAGTATTTGTATTGTATTGTCTATTATAAAAATACATATACAAGAAATCAGATGACACTTACAAATTAGAAACTTTAAGAATTTACCATTCTGCCAGAAAAGTACTCACTTAAGGATTTTTTTTAATGCAAATGTGTTCGGATACTGTCTAATTTTAATAAGAAGGCTACTTATCCCAAAGGAGGACCGGAATGAAAAATTATTTGGGCATGTAATAACCTGTTGGGTGATGATGGTGTACACTGGGAAAGCAAAAATTATAAAACTACTGTGAGGCCAGCTTTACGGATGTGAAATCTGGCCGACAACCAAGGCTCACGAGCAGAAGCTATATACAACGGAGATGCGTATGTTGCGCTGGTCGGGCGGGTTTACTCTTAGAGACAAAGTGCGCAACGAGCATATAACGAGTTTCAAAGTGGCTCCCATAAAATTTCTGAGGCTAGACTAAGATGGTACGGCCACGTCATGAGAAGACTAGACGATGACGTACTCGTAGTAAAAAGTGCCTTTCCATCGCTACAAAAAAAAGGGGAAGTGGAAGGCCCCAAACAACTTGGATGACGAATGTCCGAAAGGATATGAATGCGTTGGGACTCCACGAACAAGACACCCAAGAAAGGAATAAATGGCGTCATATGATTGGGAAAGCCGACCCCGCGTAACGAGAAAAAGGCGAGGCAGAAGAAGAAGATCTCCAAAATCACTAAGTTCATCGTCATCGTTGTGTTCATGGGCTATTCCCTTGTCCTGGTCCGAGATGGAGCAAGAAAGCCCTTCGCACACTCTCGTAGGGCAGGATTTTTCTCGAGGAGTTCGAGGAGTTGTTTTCTACCTTTGCCGTAAACAGCGCTGGTTTATTATTTATACAACTTGTATAAATAATAATATATTATAGGACATTACGAGAAATTACACAAATTGACTAAGTTCTACAGTGAGGTTAATAAGGCTTTGTATTACGGGTACTTAGACAAAGATATATATAATAGAATATAATAGAGCATTTATGTGCCTGCTAGATTTATATATAAATATATATTGTAGTTAAAGGTGCATTAGGTACGTATTTTTGATGTGACAATTAAATAAACTAATATCTGTTGCTCAAACTTACTGTTTAATGCTAATTAAAGGTTGTTGTTTCTCAATAAATAAAGGAATTGTTAACGTCCACCACCGTTCACGTGTTTACTTCTCATGAATTAGTTACATATCGAATATACAAACTTTCAACCCTGTTTAACTTCCTCATGAAAATAATCGCTGTAATGACGTTTCTAGTTTATTTTCACCTAATAATGCAAACATTAGAATTGTTATTTTAAAATTTAAAAATCTTTCATGCCAGTATATTACTGTAAATTTTAATCTACATCAAACAAAACGCTAAAATGGAAGCGGTTGATAATACTAAGCCTTAATAAAAATTTATTTTTAAATGGAAATTAAATAAACATTGTTAAAAATTACTTCTTACCGCGAGTGGACATCCTGGTAATACGCAAGGATATTTCATTTTACAACACGGTCTGCATCAATTTAGCCACTTGAACTAAGTGTGTTAAAGATTAAGCCGATACTATAACCGAGAGAAAACAATGAAGATGCTGTTCTTGCGTCACAGAACCTTCGTTGTCACTGAATTTTAAATCTACGATAAGAGATGCTAACGTTTGGTGTAGATTATGAGAGACCGTGTTATTTTTTATTTTTTGGGCTTGCAATTGTATAATGCTATGAATTGTGTAATGTGAATAAGATCATTTGATTTGATTGTCTATCTGTAGGTATGTCATATATATATAACAAAGATTTAGAGTAAAACGCGAATTTTTCCAGGATGGTACACATTTTCCAAGATGGCTGCGATTCCTCGAGGTCCCCAAATGTCAAATGGTGTGGATTCGAAAAAGGCGCTTTTGATTTAAATAAATACCAACTTTCAGGACTGTTCCAGAGATTTAGAGGTGAGGTGAGGAGGAGATTCCGATTGTGCTATAGGTATAAGTAAAATATTACATTTGATGAAACTACAAAATTTTACATTTAATCCATTGTGAGATGGTAGATTAGGCGAAGTGCTATTCAGTCGAGTTACTACTTGACTAGTTGCCTAATAGGCAACCTGCTACTTAGACGAGTTGTTTCTCAAAAAAAAGGAAACCAGTTGCTTTTTAGATTGCAAACAAATCAATAGACGGCTTTCTCAGCATAGAAATGTGATCAAAAACATCAGTCAGATATTCGTCGGCAATAATACACCTGTTAAATAAATTACACAGTATATCTATGATTAAACTTGGTCATAAGTCGAATAGGCTAGTGGAGATACAATTGTCATTGATGTCGTTTGAGTATTTTCGTTTAATTTTTTAACCATTTTTACTATGTCATGTAAGGAAAAGGGAGTATAAATTGTAGGTATTTGATTGAGTCAACTTAAAACCAGTTTAGGACACTTGCAGTTTTGGCCGCCTGCTGATCGACGGACGCTCCTCTGCTTCCCCTCACGGTATGCTTGGTTTCCATAATTGAACTTTAAACTATCTGACCATTTTATTATTTGCGTTCTTTCCATTCAGATTGTAAGCATATTTTATATGTCCTGCTTTGCTCTTTCTACTGATCCTTGGCTCTGACTATGCCTTGGATTTTCATGGACAATTTTGAGTTCCGGTCACAGAGCACAGACTCTCAATGATTTGGTTGCAGAATTCGCGACCTGGCTGATATCGGTAGAATTTTCGGCACTTTAAATGCGGTGGTGGTGGTGAAACGTGACTCGTGTGAATTGCAGTGCATGAAGGATTACAAACTTAGTGAGATGGTCTTATATACTAGTAGGTACGAATTTGTACTTTCCATCAGGAGTCGTCTAGAAATCCTCCGTCCTTGAGATAAAAATTGCTAGCACTCGAGTAACATTGGTACACGAAAGGTAAAGAGACGGCGCTAAATCTAAAACCTCCTTCAGAAAAATGTCCCTGTTAACACAATTGAACGCGTTCTTTAAATCTATCTTGACGAGGACACTATCAGAGTTATCGTTATTTAGTCGATCTAGTCGCATGTATGGCTTTGCACCCCCTCGTTGTATCAAATCCTACCTGCTTTGGCTGCAAGTGCTCAGACATGATATCTCTAACGGCGTAGTAGCCCAACATCGTAGTAAGACACCTTCTTGACTATTTTTTCTACAGTTTTCATTATTTACTAATTTATTCTATTAAATAAAATAAACTGTTCAAGTTATGGCTCCAATATAGAGCGTATAAACCAATTGATGAACGGTGTTCAACTTTTAGGCAAGACCTAGTTTTTTCAAATCCCGTTATTAATTCTCCGCAAAAAGAAAAATAACATTTTCATTTAATTTTAAGGCTTGTTTTAGTTGGTTCTACTTCCGCCCAAAACTTGAACGAAGGAAATTATAATTCAGTTAGTTCATTTACCTAAATCAAGGCCAAACCAACTTTTTATAGGTTCATGTTTTAGGAAGTAATCTATAAGATGAACGTTTTTCTTTATTTTATTTTTAGTAATATGGCTTTATTTAGGCAATTGCAACCATTACGACCATTTTATCTCTTCTTCCTTGCGTTGTCCCTGACCTGACCTTCCAACCCAGAGGGTAAACTAGGCCTTGTTGGGATTAGTCCGGCTTCCTCAAGATGTTTTCCTTTACCGAAAAGCGACTGGTAAATATCAAATGATATTTCGTACATAAGTTCCGAAAAAGTAATTGGTACGAGCCGACGTTTGAACCCGCGACCTCTGGATTGCAAGTCACACGCTCTTACCGCTAGGCCACCAGCCACCGGCCTTCACTTATCAGACCATTTTATATTATTTATTTATTACATTTCTATACTGGAGGATATCATTTATATTGGTTCAACTAAAGGACTAAATTGTTCGTAATCGTAAATAATTTTTGTTTGTTACCAGCAAATTTCTTCCAGTAGTTATAATGAATATATAGTTTTAGGAAATAATAGGTTCCTATATTATCATCTCTTTTAACTCCATTTCTACCTACTACTTACCTAATACAAAAGCTTAGATGTAATTCACTTTCATTTTTATCTACCTATCTGAAGTACTTAATGAACACATTTGGGTCCCAATCACTTTAAAATACTATCTTCCTATTATGTTTGTAATAACTGTAATACATATTAACTTCTTTTGCATAATTTATACCTCTCAATATTGTGTCTGTATATTACAGGTGTAGTAAAACTTGGCTTAGACAATTTGGAAAAGAAGATTTCATTCATGTATCCATATAATATTTGTGGTGACCACTTTGACCGGAGAGACTTTGGCAAGACAGGAAATAAGCTAAAAAAAGAGCCTATCCAAAGTTAAATCTTTCTGCACCTCCACTGTCAGAACATCAATTAAGTAGATTCCCTCAACAAGTTGCATGTAGACTAGGTAACTTTCTATTAGCCATGATGATTAATTAACCTTAGTTTAGAACAGTAGATAGGTCCAGCACAGAACAGATAAATTTTAATTAAAGTATAAAGATAAAGTTATTCCTTTGGGCGATTTCATTCAGCTAACCTCATGAAAACTTTGATCTTAGATATAACACGAGTAATTTTAAGTATTATGATATTAAAAAATATACGTTAACACATTCATAAAAAATACCGTTCGAATTAGCCTGTAGGTAAATGTTTTGTGCTATATTTAGCAATACCTAATTCCAGAGTAGGCATTTCATTATGTTTCATTCATTACCAACTTACCAATTTTTTAATGGAAAACGTCCATCTAACAAGAAACTTCAATCAATATATTATGCTATGAGATATTGAAATTTGCTATAGAAACATTTTTCGAAGGTTCATTAATTCATTATATACATTATAAACAGTTACTCAATAGTTACTTATCAGTAATATAAAATTGTCAACTTAATTTTACATAACAATTTTAAATTTCAGGTGCACACCAGAACCATGCATTTTTACATGCCAGAGTACCTCTATCGACATTTAGCACTGAAAATAGTAATTATAATAGTTACCATCTTTAAAAAAATAGTTTCATACAGACTTAAAGATAACAGTTCACATCCTGTTCGAATGATTTGTAAAACTCAACCCAGACCAGATTTCAACCCAGGACCATGAGCTTCATAGGCTCTAGCCATAGGTTACTAGCCATAGGATATCATATGAATAGATACGTATATACATATAAACATCCATGACTCAGGAACAAATATTTGAGATAAGCACACAAATAAAAGCCCGCACCGGTATTCGAACCCAGGACCTCCAGCTGCAGGGTCACTACCAACTGAGCTAAAGAGGCCGTCGTAGTAGTAAAACACTTTATTGTGCTACAACAAAAGAAAAAGACAACTGATTAAATTACAAAGATAAAATATTACAAATGCAAACTTATTGTTGTTGGAACTAAAAATGATTAGTATAGGTATCTATTGAATTGTTGATCAAGTACTAGAACCTACTTGGTAATTATCTTTTACGTGCGAACTCTTTTAACTTGCTTTTGGTAACTGTAGTTACCAGCTGCCACCCTTATTTTATTATAATAATATAGGTCACTGAAAAATATGAAGCATGTGAGTGGTTAACGCGTGTAGTCCTACTTCAAACTGCGTTCGATATTTGTTTTCTTGGTTTTCTATATTTTTGACGTTGACAACTGCAATTGTTATCCTCGTACTATTTTATCAAAAGCAGACTGAGAAAATTAATAATAATAATAATAATAAAATTCTTTATTGTGCACTACTAAAGAAAAACACATATTACAAACAAAGACAGGACTTAAATTAGTAGGTAACAACAGGTAATAGAAAATTGTTATTTTAATCATAAACAGTTTCGCCCACGACCATGATACCCTATCGCGTAGATACTGAAATAAAAAAGAAAATTATACAATTGCGGAATGATGGTCTACCTATAACAGACGTAGCTAATGAAGTTGGAGTTGCAGTAAGTATTGTTTACTATAAATACTTACAGAATTTAAATGCAAAGGTTATTACACTTATAACGATAATAATTTAATAAATTAAAAATTTATTTCAGAGAAACACTGTGTATCGATGGCTGGAGAGATGGCAGCAAGAAGGAGCATTGACGAATCACGTATCTTTTGGAAGTCGCCGTTCTACGACACGGCGTCAGGACACGGATATCATAAATCAAGCTTGTGAAGAAAGATTCATAAATACAACCCAGTTTGCAAATCAATACCCAATACCCAGTTTGATAATCAAATAGTATCGAGCAGTAGCATACGACGGCGTCTGAAAGAGGGTGGTTTACAAAATAGAGTGCCAGCAAGGAAACCGGCAGTAACTGATAGACACAAATAGTACAGGTTGCAATTTGCAGCTAGGTATTTGAATCAAAATTTTAATAAAGTGATTTTTATGGACGAAAAGGTGTTTTGTTCAGCAGATAATGACAGAATTAGTTTATGGAGACCAGACAATACGCGTTATCTGGAGCAAAATGTACCTAATCGCCGGAGTGGGCGTATTACAATTCGATTTTGGGGCTGGATGTGTAAAGATGGCCCAGGGGAGCTGGTAGAAATTACAGGTCGTATGAATGCGGTGAATTACAAAGAAATACTTGAGGAGTCGTTTTTGCTTACTGTCCAAGTATTTTACCCCAACGAGCGTATAACATTAGAGGGCGAAACGTGTGTGCAAATCTGGTCGGCTCAATGCGAAGACGATTGCAAGATTGATTTATTTAGGCAATTGCAACCATTACGACCATTTTATCTCTTCTTCCTCGTGTTGTCCCGGCATTTTGCCCCGGCTCATGGGAGCCTGGGGTCCGCTTGACAACTAATCTCAAGATTTGGCGTTGGCACTAGTTTTTACGAAAGCTACTGCCATCTGACCTAGAGGGTAAACTAGGCCTTGTTGGGATTAGTCCGGCTTCCTCACGATGTTTTCCTTCACCGAAAAGCAAATGGTAAATATCAAATGATATTTCGTACATAAGTTCCGAAAAACTCATTGGTACGAGCCGAGGTTTGAACCCGCGACCTCCGGATTGCAAGTCACACGCTCTTACCGCTAGGCCACCAGCCACCGGCCTTCACTTATCAGACCATTTTATATTATTTATTTATTACATTTCTATACTGGAGGATATCATTTATATTGGTTTAACTATAGGACTAAATTGTTCGTAATCGTAAATAGCTGTTGTTTGCTACCAGTAAATCTCTTCCAGTAGTTATAACGAATATATAATTTTAGGAAGTAATAGGTTCCTATATTATCATCTCTTTTAACTCCATTTCTACCTACTACTTACCTACTACAAAAGCTTTGATGTAATTCACTTTCATTTTTAGCTACCTATCTAAAGTACTTAATGAACACATTTGGGTCCCAATCACTTTAAAATACTATCTTCCTCTTATGTTTGTAATAACTGTAATACATATTAACTTCTTTTGCATCATTTATACCTCTCAATATTGTGTAGGTATATTACAGGTGTAGTAAAACTTGGCTTAGACAATTTGGAAAAGAAGATCTCATTCATGTACCCATAGAAAATTTGTGGTGACCACTTTGACCGGTGGGACTTTGGCAAGACAGGAAATAAGCTAAAAAAAGAGCCTATCCAAAGTTAAATTTTTCTGCACCTCCACTGTCAGAACATCAATTAAGTAGATTCCCTCAACAAGTTGCATGTAGACAAGGTAACTTTCTATTAGCCATGATGATTTATTAACCTTAGTTGAACAATAGATAGGTCCAGCACAGCAACAGATAAAGGAGGACGCCCAGATTCATATGGACTCTGGCCTAAAAACCAATAATGACAAGCCATATGTCATTTGAAAGGTTTTTTCTTATTCTAAAATTTTTTGTATGGCGGGAAATCTTAAATCGCTGTGTGAAACAAGTTATGGCAAAATAAAAACATCCCCTCAATAAGATTTTTTTTACTGATATATAGGGTTTAAGTTGATTTTAGAACGGCACTCTTTCAGCCGCCGCCTCACGTGGTCACATTTCGACTAGGGAACCAGACGTTACTCTTCTGGAATCCGGTAGGAGACTTGTTCTCGGACCGGATGATGGGAGACGACGTCAAGGAACCAAAGTCGATTCAGTGGAAAGTTGTCCTGCGTGAGTAGGCTCGGAGGAAGAGGGCCATGAAAACGACCCATGTATCCCTTCCCCCTTTATTCCCCCAATCTTCCTAATAAACTTTACCTAAACCAACCCACCCAATCCCCATTCTTTACATGCCAGAGTACCTCTATCGACATCTAGCTCTGAAAATGGTAATTATAATAGTAACCCTCTTTAAAACAATAGTTTCACACAGACTTTAACAGTTCACATCCTGTTCGAATGATTTGTAAAACAATAATTTTGTAAGATTTTATGCAAGTATGTTTGTCCACCTATTTCTTAAAAACAGTCCCACTTATGACTGAGGGTTCCATAGCCAAAACAGCAAAAAAGAAACCCACGCTTTCATCATGTCCGGCTGTCCATCCGCCTGTCCGCTGTCGCTACAAGGATAAATAAATAAATATTATAGGACATTACTGCACCCATGACTCAGAAACAAATATCTGTGCTCGTCACACAAATAAATGCCTTTACCAGGATTCCAACCCAGGACCATCAGCTTCATAGGCTCTAGCCATAGGTTACTTCTGATATAAGAGGCAAACATGCAGATGAATCGCCTGATGATAAGTGATTAACGGCATCCATGAAATTTCCATTCCATAACAGTGACATACATCATAAAAAAGGTACAGTCGCCATCAGATATATGGCAGCGGCCAAGGTACTCAAATATTACGGAGCAGCATTAAATTTCAATATATTAGTTACGATAGATAAGGTTTATAGACTATAATATCGGACCATATAATTCGCCATAAATTTGGGAGCAGCGACTTTTCAATTAATTCGTGACATACACTAAGATAAAGATATCGTAACAAACAGATTGTCAATGGTATCTAAGCTGTCAGGATGATCATAAAGATCGGAACATTTATGGAAAATGTAGGTACCTTAAGTCTGTGTGACTGCTGTGTTCTCGAGCTGTCCCACAACTCGCACACCCACGTACATCTCAAGCCGGCAGCTCGCCCGCCCAATCCGCAACCGTGCAGCAGAACTTGCTACATTGAACTGTAAATTTTACCAACTTGTAGAAGGAGCAAAACGTGATTTTAAAAGTAATTACTCTGATTATTACACCCGTATAAAGAATAAGCAAGAGTAAACTGACAGTTGCGTGTGTTGTGTGGGCGGACTGGCCAAGAATAATAAGAATATTGTTAATGTGACTGTGAAATAATAAATATTGCATCTGTCGGTTACATAAATATAACTTTCTATGATCTGAGATCGTAATTTTATCATAATATATATTATAATGAACTGAACTAGACGTTTATTTTCGATTTTGTCTTAAAACACAAGAAATGTTTAATTTTCTTGTTTTAAATAATAGTTATTTGTACACATACACGCCCGCAAGTCCAATTCGGACCGAGTAAACACATCTGCGCGCGCAAATCATTCCCGCCATTTTGTCTGCCGATTTAGTTTAGATTCCTTTTGAGTTTTCACAGTTTTGATTGAGTTTGGCCCGGTGTTATAAGTATTAAGAAAAATGGAAAGTATTAGTGAACTCACGCCGCCAGATTTTTTATGGAAGCGCAAATTGCGACTGAAAAACTTGCCGATAAAGTCAAGAGACAAATATTTAAACACTTATGAAAACTTTCTGCACTGGCAAAGCAATAAAAAAAACAACATAATTTTCAGAGAATGTTTTAATGGCTTATTTTAACGAATTGGCAGCTAAATGTACCTAAGCCCTCAACATTGTGTTGTGGTCGATTTACTCTATGTTGAAATCTACACTAAAAACGAAAAATAACATAGACTTGAGTCGTTATGCGAAATTGCAAAAAGCTAAATTATTGAAACGAAAAAGCATATTTAGTTATATATAAATAGTCAAAAGCATTATCTGCAGATCACGTTAGAAAATTTATCGACGAAGCACCCGATCACAATTATTTGGCTACCAAGGTAAGAATAAGTTTGTACCTATAACAAAAAAGTGGATAAAATAGTGATTTTTACGATTGGTTATTTCTGGTTTTATACTTAGTTATATTAACAGTAATAATAATTATGACTTGTTTTGTTCATAGGTAGCATACATTTTTGGCATCGGCGGAGCATGCAGGAGAGAAGAACTGGCCGGCCTCTAAGTAGACAATATTGAAAAACATGGAGAAATTTCTATCGTAAAAATACCAGTCACTAAAATACCAAGAACGTTTGTGATTGATGGTGAATTTAATAAAATTTTAAAGAAATACCAAGCACTCAGATCAGAAAAACATAGAAGCAATAGATTTTTTTAAACTTTTCGAAATGGTAAATGCATAGGCATAAACAAATCACTCAATAAAACATTACTATTTTTATGTTTTTTTTTTCATTTCAGTATTTTTTGTGGTTCCTGACAATGTTTAGTCGGACAGTTTTTCAACATTTGAGTCTTTTTTATTTCAATAAGATTTATAGATTCTTTTTGGTAGGATCTAAACTAAAGTGAATGAGTTTTGTTTTATTCGTATTAACTTGGAGATTGGCCAACCGCGAAAACTACGTTCGACGTGTTGCCCCTTCGTCGCACTTGTAAATCGTACGTAAGTGACATATGACAGGCAGGCAACACGTCGAACGTGGTTCGCGGTAGGCCCTCAAATCATACCGTAATAATTAACATATACTATTACACAAACACACCTCATTTCGACTGTTAAGTGTGACCGTAATTCATAGTTAGTTCTTACTTCCTTCCTACAGTTATATTTGTATTTACATGAACCTATTTATAGTTATTTGTTTTACAAGTTGTTGTTTAACCGCTCGTGCTAATATTTATACCCGAGCAAGCGAAAGATTGCAAACTTGAGCGTTGCGAGTTACGAGGGTTAAACAAATTTTGCCACCGAGTGAAACACAACATTTTTCACCACACCAACGCGAGGAAAATACTAACTGTAAAATATCAAACAAAATCAATCATTTAAAAGTAAATTCTAGCAGCCAAAACTTAAGGACACAACTCCAAATTTGCATCAGATTGCTTTGCCCCATATGTGGATAAAATGCAACTTTCTCATCAGTTTTTGAATATTCAAGAGATCCAGCTTGTGTGGTGAAATATATATTGATTCTAAGATTAGGTTTTTTTAAACCTTTACATTAAGAATTCGATTATGTAACGAGTACAGTGTATCCGTTTGTAAGTGTTTTACCCTACCAGAATATATTTAGTACAGTTCAGCGTGTAAAAATATAGGTACAGCATACATATACCACAAATATGTATATATCAACTTAATAAATTAATAGTTTGTTATTAACTCACCGATGTTTCATTTTCTATGATAAAAAATATCATAATTTAGGATCACCATCCTCACACAAGGACAATTTTTATCGGTTCGGGAAGTCACTATTTTTGGTTTTTCGCAGCACTACTTCTGTCATTTTGGTTTTTATCGTTTCGGGAACTCACTATTATCGATTTTTCACAGCAATACTTTTTTATCATGTTGGTTAATATCGTTTCGGTAACTCACTATTACCCCATTACATTCGCGTCCCAGAGTTTACCGCGAATGTAAATCCGCCACTACTTTCCATAAGCTAATTTTCATTATATTGGTATGCATAACTCTCCTTCGTCAGACGTCAAACCAAACCGTTTGACAAATACCTACGAACTATGGAACAAAGAGCATATAATCACTACGTTTTACTATGGAGTTCCGTCTCTTAGAACGTAGTGATTATATACTCTTTGATCTCATCGTATTTTGGTTTTAAGAGCTATAAATGCATTTTTATCTTGAATTAAGTAGTATAGTAGTTAACTGTTATAAAAATGGTAGAACCTAGACCCTGTACGGGTACTAAAGATTTTTATTTTATTAAGAGTAGCCATGGCGGCGAATTGCTAATAGCTGGTCGCAGAAATTACTTCAGGAGGGAAAATCAACATGAGACTTTAGTCAGGCGGCGGTCGGCGGAAATTTTACGAATGATTGCACATGCATGTATTTCCGACTATCAAAGTATTGATATCGAAGAGAAACTGATTTCTTTGAAAGATAAGCTAAAAGATGACAACAGAGCAATACCGGAAATGTATGAGCAAGAAATGAGAGTTACTGCCGGCAGCCGGGAGCCTACACCGCCGGTGTCGGTGGAAGCAACGGAATATCCACCACCGGCAGTTGAGGTCGAAGGCTTAAGGGATAGAGTTCTGAGACCCCGAAAGGTTGTTCATTATTTTGTTTAAGATTGTTGTTATTGAAATACAACTTAGGTGCAAAGTATTTATGTTAGTTAAATATGTTATTTATGGCTTCCGTTTCTTCAGCTAAAGGTGGAGGAGCTGGTATGTATCTTCCCGCCTTATTGTTTATGCTCTTTCGATGATGTTGACAATGTCATGTGATATAAAATAAATTATTTTGTCCTGACTAGAATCTATAGTTTTATTCATGTTTATTTACGGATAAATTCCATACATTTCATGACCAATATTAGGCTTCTATAGGCGGTTTTCTGTATAAGGAACATAACATCAATATTTCATTGCATGTTGGAGAAAACATATATTTGTCACAATGTATGATAACTTTTCGGTGAAAGAAAGATTGTAAATCCAACTTTGGTGCATTACGTAAAATGATAAAACTGTCATGTGCGTTGTAAGCGTGTTTTGTCACTCTATGTGTAAACTTATTTAAATGTAGATATATCTTTGTGACACTCGATTGCAAAGATATTTTTGACCTCGACTGTACAATCCCCAAAGGCCAGCACGGCATGTTAGTTCACAGTAATAATATTAACATCCAGCCCTGGGTGAATAGTGAACTTCTACAACGCCTTAATTAGCTTTAGATAGATGCGCTCACGGACGGCGGCTTCAGAGGTAATTGCTCTGCTCCAGTAAGATAACTACAGCGGGTAATTCGACAAGCTAAAATGAGAGAACGTGATCATGCATCGTATCAGTTACATTCCTTCATTAATCTTATTATATGACACTCCTTACTACTATTTTAGTATCAGCATATTTGTAAGGTTGATTTATACATAACTATTCTTTTTTCGGACAATAAAGCGTTTATTACTTAGTTACTTATTATTTAGTAACAGTCACATGAGTATAATGCTTTAATGTCGGACCAAGCTAACTCTGCATGTCATTTGTAATGACAAAGTGTGGCATTGTTATCATTACTGATAATTTTCAAAAAGCATATGACGGTTATAATGACACTCCCTGATACCTAATGAGATGATAAAAACACATATTGTATTGTAATTCGGGCGATTTTCCGCAACTCGACGACTGGCGCCTATTTTGCGTGACATGGGGTAGGTGTGCTAGTCCTGCCAGCCAGAAAACACGTAATACTCTTTCTGCTATGGTGCGCTTTATTTCCCCGATATAGGAACTACCACAACCGCAATCAATTTTATAAACACTATAACACCATACACCATAACAGAAAGTTAGCACAAAGAGTTAAGGAACATATCACAGCTATCAAAATTCGCTAGGTGAAGAAGTCTGCTGTGGCTGACTGAGCATTTACTGGAGTCAGAACCAAACCAATGGATCGAGCTGCATAACCCTAATATACAGCAGAAAAGTGCGAGAAGCCATTGAAATCAAAACACATTGCAATTTCAATCGAGACGAGGGTTTGGGGATCGCATCCACATGGAATCCAGTCATTAGTAAGCGACAACGAATATCGATAGTCGAAAAATCGAATATCGTTAGTATTGTGTGTCGACAGAGTAACATCCCTAGTGCGCAAAATGTTCAAGTCAATAAACAAGACCAAGTGCGGGTAGTTCGAAAGACCCGCGCGGCTAGAAGAGGTTGATGTCAACTTTAGCCAGTCTTCTCCGAAACCACGAGGACAACGCCGTCCTCGAAACGTCGGAAGTAAATTTAAAACTTAATACGCGATTAAGTCCCGTTTATATTCCCGTTTATTGTAAAAATCGTAAAAGTTTAACTCAGTGGTTATAGGTTACTCGCATATACAGGGCGACATCGGAGACGTAATCAGTATCTACTTTTCCAGACCCGGTAATTGATGGCTATTTCAATGCAATAATAGTTACAAGAAACAAACATTGTTTTTTTTTTGTTAATTTTATCCTTAATTAAATTGCCGAGTCACTAAATCATGGTAACCCTATTTTTAAAATCATAACCTCTTTAGTTTCTATTAAGACTATTTTATTTTATGACAATTATGACACTTCATTTACAATGACAATGTAAGTCAGCGTTACTCGTCATTGTGAAAATTTGATTGTTCGTGGAAAGAAAAAATCTTTTAAAATTAAAGAATAACATTTGATCACGCCTGCGCCGTATAATTTCTCCAACCTAGAACGATATGATATGGTATCGTTTTATCATCGCAACTACAGCACGCTAGAAGCACAAGAGCTGTTTCACGAAAAATATCCTAACTTACCAATTCCGACACATAGACTTATCAACAGAATGCTGCAGAACTTACGAGATCACGGTCAGTTTCAAACACCTGAACATGCTCAAGCCCGCGGTGGACCACGACGCGTACATGAACATTTAGATAGACGTATTCGAAATTACTTTTTACGTAACCCGCAGGAAAGCACGAGAACAGCGGCTAGGCGTTTCAACGTCAGCCAATTTTTCAATCAAATGCCATAGGACTCCATCCTTATCACTTTCAGCCGGTGCAGGACTTAGTCTTAGCAGACTACCCCAGACGAGTTGAGTTTTGTCGGTGGTTACAAGATAATTGGGAAACTAATATTCTGTGGACAGATGAAGCAACTTTTTCTCGCATAGGGCTATTTAATGTTCACAATGAACATTATTGGAGTGGGTTATCCGCCTCTGGTCAAACGAGTGATTAGTCAAAATACGCTTTTTGTCAAAGGCTCGTTTGGTCAAACATGGTTTTGCCAAAAGTGCGATTCGTCAAAATGTGCTTTTTGTCAAAGGCTCGTTTGGCCAAACATGGTTTTGTCAAAAGTGCGATTCGTCAAAATGTGCTTTTTGTCAAAGGCTCGTTTGGCCAAACATGGTCTTGTCAAAAGTGATATTCCTAAAAATATTTCTTTCAGTCAGAATGAGATAGATCTTGCCACATAAAGTAGCCAAATTTATCTTAACACGCCTTTGGTGCTATCGGGATAAAGTCGTGTTAAGATATATTCGGCTACTCTTGATAACAATATCTATCTGATGTACAGTGGCGTTCAGAATTGCATGGACAATTTATGAATGAATTCATTCATAAACTGTCCATGCAACTTTGAACCCCACTGTACAGTCAGCGTCATATAGTACGTAGCATTCAAAGTAGTCAAATAGTTTGTTACTACATATAAAATCTATGGTGTACCGAACTATTTGGCTACTTTGGATGCCTAACAACTATATTATGCTAGCAACTATGTGATGACAATATTTATCTGACTATACAAATAAATACGTTCAACGACTTTAATTTCGGACCCATTTTGTACCTTGTCACAGTGACAATCAATATGACAGACACTGCGGTTTTTTTAAAGATTTTACTGTGTTACAAGGTACAAAATGGGTCCGAAATTAAAGTCGTTGACCTTATATGCCATGCTAGAAAGAAATAAAACAAGGCTCGCCAATTGGTTACATTTTTATATTTATGTATTTTATATTAAAAGTCACTATCTCACTATACAAATCACTTGAACCCCAAATGGCTTAACAATTAATGTCCGTGAGTGTACTAACTACGTGTCTCTGTTTTCTATTGATCATACTTATTATATTGGATCCATCTTAACGTGACAATTTTTTTTAAACATCTTATTACGCCTATCTTCCCATCGCAATAATCTTTTATCAGTCTGCTCAAGCTTTCGTCGTAGAGAACGCTAGCTCGAGATCTTTTTTTGACATCGTAATAAACTTCGCTTTTACGAATTTCATAATTGTAGTGAATTCCTTCTTTACGCAATTGATTAATGAATTTGAACAATGTGGACTTCCGGTTAACTTTTGACTGCAATCGTTTATGCCAACTTTCCACCATATTTGTTGTTCGATGACGTTCAGAACTGCAGCAGAATCTGTTGATGGTAATAATATTAATCCACTCCCTATCAACATATTCGATGAAATCGTTCATTCCCACTACGTTTTCTCCAAGTTCCTGAATAGACAGCCACGCTTCTGGAATGGCTGAAGCAGGCAACAATGCTATATGAGCTGTCAATCTAGTTATTTTCCTTCCTTCTTTACTGTCTGCAAAATTTTGTTTGGTTGAGTGTCTCCATATAGCGTATTGAAAATGGAAATAACATCCAATCACCTGTGCCTCAGGAAATATTTCTTCAACAGCATTGATAGTTGCTAATTCGTAATCGCAACGATATTGTTCTACTTGCAATCCAAATTTGTTTTTAAGGATATGGAACAAACGGTGGTATGTTTGCTGACATTTGTTAGGGAGAAAGGCATACACTATTGGGATTAAATTAGTGCATTCGTCTGTGCTATTTAGGTCAATGTGTAGCGTATAGAGCTGTTTAAATGGTTTTGGCACTTTAAATAATCCATCACCGAATACTTTTTTGGATTTTTTAATATACTTTTTACCTAACTTTGTAGCGAATATCAGTATTTTGTCAGAGTCACCATCTTCAGCTATCAAAAAATCCGTCGATAGTATGGTCGGAATCACAACATCTTCTAAACTCGAAAATAGTGTACCTGGTACATTCCAAGCCTTTAATCGAGATCGTCTTAGTGAATCCTTTTTACTTTTATACGTCGGAATAAAAACGCTTTTACATTCAACTTTTAAATTTTCTATCTGCTCCTCAAAAATTTGCTGTATAGGTTCAAAATTTTCCTGCACTTGAATTTTACATGTATCCAACACTTTGTCAATTTTGTTCCGTACGAAATCGGGAAGACAACTGTGTTTCTTATCACTTAATAGGTTTTCACGTTTCTTACACAACGTAACCGAAGCATTACACTGACCTCTTTTAGCACATCTCCATAATGATTTCCCGTTATCATAAGTCAAATTCAAGTGATACTTGTAGCCACCACGTATGAGCATAGGCTTGTCTCTTTTACTACGTATGAACTCTAGTTCAGTTGGCTTACTTGATGAAGCCATTTTATTGCAATTCACTTTTGCTTATTGCATTTAATGATTGATAGTTTATAATGTGTCATATTAATCATTGTCAATTAGATAAACATTTATAATCAAGATAATAATAAGTGGCCTGCCTCTAGTAACTACAATACCTACTTAAGGTTGTTTTAGAGAAGTTGATACTGGTTGAATATATAATGACGTATCCCATAGTATTGACGTAGTGTTATATTCTCTTTGGTAGTTTGTTAAATATAAATAACAACAACAGTCGTCAACGTCAAAAGTTGGTGTGAATATAATATAGTCGGCATATATTTATGGGTTTGCTCAATGTCTTATTTCGAAATGAATGGCGAACGTGTATCAACCCGGCAGTATGAAGACAGTGACAATTCAAATGAGACTTTAGGGCTAACTAGAACGCCTGAAAGCCACAACATGTGCATATTTGGTGGTTGCCCCATGTCACCAATACCAATTCCCGATAGACTAAGGGTGCTACTTTTAACTAAATTAAATGTATATATTTCTACGGGATCACGAGCGTGTAGCTATCATCTTCGCTCCGGGCAAAATTGGGAAGAGATAGCAGAGGCCCCTGATAATTTAGTGAATTTCGACAGGAGACACGTCGAAGATATAATCAAACTAATGAAACTAGCTATGGCACCTATTGCCGAGGCAATTGCGGATATAATATTATAAACCAGGTAGGTAATAGTCATTAAAAGGTTTTCACTTAATAAAATTTGTAATAAAATTGATAAAAAGAAATTAGTTGTTTAATTGGAATGCAATTTAATAACAAAAATATTCGTGTTAAGTGCTCCACGAGGATGGCCATAAGTCTATCTATGCCTTCCTCCTGGATAAAGATTGTACGGACAGATGCGACCATCATGCCCCCTCCATATCTAAAACTTAATGTTAGTAGGTACGGCCCTCTGGTACAGTAGTACTACCAGGTAGTTCTACTGGTAGTACAGATGATACACCTTAGGGACACTAGTACTACTTCTAAAAATACAAGAATATCCCTCGGGTTTTGTCATAGACCACTGCATTAAAAGTTCAACTGGTAGTACATATGATACAAAATGTCTACTATTTATGAAGTGTTCGTGTTCTCTTCGTATTCTGCACCAAAGTTTTTTATTCTCTGTTTGGCCTGTAGGTTGACTGGTAGAGAATGCCTATGGCATTGAGTCCGCCCTTTGTAACTGTATTTTATACTGTGCAATAAAGTTTAAAAAAAATGTCGTTATCGATCGGTCAAAATGTATAAAAAACACATTTTTTTAGATTGTATTGCTAAGCCGCGTTTTCACGTAGTGTTCTGAGCGAGCATTTACTTGTTCGTGTGCTGACGAACGAACATTTTACTATGTGAAATCCTGTTTTCATCCTCCCAAGAACGAACGAATGCTCGCTCAGAACACTATGATAATCGCGAAAGTAAATCTATGTCAAAGAAAAGGTACTCTCGCCTCTTTGCTCTTTACTTACATAATTAGACTGGCCACTTATTAATATCTGTGAATTTTTATTCTTTTCGTGAAAATATATTTCTGTGACAGATTACACGACATTCATGACATATCAACTGTGTGAATTTTGAAAAATAAAACATTTAAATTCCGGAAAAAATATGTTAAGACGTGCAGTTGCAGCAGACGAAGACAAATGTCTTATTAATGGGTGCAACGAATTGAGACTTCACCGGCCCTCCGATTTTCACAAGGCAATGTTACTCAGTAAATATTCTTTATATTTACAACCAGATACACTACTGTGTTCGCAGCACATGGACACGGAAGAGTGGACTAATATTATTGATGAAGCAATTACAACCGCAGACAGCTTTGAAAAGGAGCATACGGAAGACATTGTAGAAATATTTAAAAGCGTATTGCAATGCATACAACTAACAGTTACATCGGCATTGAAGTAAAATGTTAAACGTACCTATTATAATAAAATAAATAACTGAATGTAATTTTATTTTTATTTATAGTTAATTTTGAGATTAACTCGAGAACAAATTAACGTAATTTTTCCATAAATAATGGAACATCGATTTCCCCTGTAATTAGCTGCATTTGAACATGCTGAATATAAGTGTTCCTATCTACAACAGGCTTAGACCGTTTTTTTGCAGGTTCTGATGTCACTGCGTTAACAGCGTGAAACATGGCATCCTTCTTAAGGATTTTTAAAAGATGCAAAATGGTTGGTCTTTTTTTAAAACTTTTGTTGAACTGACCGTTCCAACCCTCACAGACGTTATTTGTCCGGTGCCGCTCACCGAAAGTGCACCACAAAGCTTTCTTCGGCATCCAATGATCTTGAACATAAGATAAGAATAGTTCCAGCTTATTGTTACTTCCCATAACTTTATTTTCTTTTAGTATATAATGTAACCCTTCATCAATATTAGCTTCTGGGAGAAGGGGCAAAACCATACACAAACTGACGATTTTGTTTGTTTTAGTGTTTCGTTTTATAATCGTTAGTTTTTTCAGTAGAACTACCTGGTAGTACTACTGTACCAGAGGGGGTACGGTGAGCTGAACAGTTTTATACCTTGTCGCATTAAGCGTCATGTTAACTGTACCATACGAATTTGTTTTAATGAGTGAAAGCGACACGGTAGTAAAGCGAACAAGCGACAAGGTAATAAACATGAATATACGCGATTAAGTCCCGTTTTCTTAAAATCAGGTAGTAAAGTGTTCAGCTACTTATGAGGTTGACTGTACCATTAACTATCGAAAGCATTATCTAATGAATCGCGACTTAGACAATATTATAGTTTGGCAAAGCCTACCTTTGACCAAAAACAACTTTGATGAATCGCGTCTTTGGCAAAACCCACATTTGACCAAACGAGCCTTTGACAAAAACGTTTTGACGAAATGCGACTTTGGCATATCGCTTGTTTGACCAAACGAGCCTTTGACAAAAAGCGTATTTTGACTAATCACTCGTTTGACCAGAGGCGGATAACCCATTGGAGTACCCGAAACCCGCACCTTACAAGAAGAGATGCTTATCAAGTACGGTTTACTGTTAATGTTTGGGCGGGAATAGTACACAATACTGTGATTGGGCCACATTTCATAGAGGGGAGACTAAATGGCAATAATTACCTAGAGCTGTTGAGAAATGTTGTACCAGAACTACTAAGAGGCGTCCCAGAACAACATTTAGACAACCTACATTTTCAGCATGATGGTGATCCAGCAAATTTTCAGCACAGAGTCAGGGATTTCTTAAACGAGGAGTTTCCACAACGATGGATTGGACGAGGTGGCCCAATAAATTGGCCTGCACGGAGTCCCGACCTTACTCCTTTAGACTTTTATCTTTGGGGTGATGTTAAGAGGATTGTTTACAAACAAGAATCTAACACCGTGCAAGAAATGCGTCAGAAAATAATAGCTGCATTTGAAGAAGTAAAAGCGAATCACTTTGCTCTAAATCGCCTTAAAAATAACCACATGCGACGAGCAGAATTATGTGAGCAAGAAGGGGTGGGCATTTCGAACGCCTTTTGAAATACATGTAACTTTTATTTATTATTGAATTAAAAAATATTTGTTTTCATGTTATTTTGTTTGTGTTCAAATTGAATTCATGATAGTAACGCTCATTTTATTTAAAGTTGTACACAACACTTTTTTTAGATTCGAATTTTTTTGTTATTGCTACTCAGAATCACGAGATAGCTCTCTTTACCCGAATAGGAAAAAACTGTTCCAATGTTTTTATTTTCATTCCGTTACAATTTTTGACAGACTTTGTATGATGGTAGCGGAATGGAAAGATCGAAAAATGTATGGGTATTTTGGAACACTTATCTCCTATTAATTGGAATCGAAACAGCTCGTAATTGTGAGTAGAAATATCAAAAATCCCAAATTTAAAAAAGTTTAGTGCTAAATAAAATGGAAGCAAAAAAGGACCCACGCATGTCGTACGGCAGTTAACTAAGGTTGATATACCTACATACAAAACCTAGCGAAATAGTGTTGTTTTGTGATTGCATTTAAATTGGTATTCAAATGATAACATGTCATCAACTTCCTCGCATTATCCAGGGTTTTGCTAAGACTCATGGGATCAGCTTTGCAACTAATGCCTAGATTTAGCGTAGGTACTAGTTTTTATGACATCGATTTCCATCTGATGGATCTGACCTTCCAACCTAGAGGGTAAACTAGCCTTATTGGGATAAGTCTGGTTTCCTCACGATGTTTTCCTTCACCGAAAAGCGACTTGTAAATCAATAGTACATTACGATACAAGTGCGAAAAAAAAGGGAAATTCGAAACGAGTGGTGATAAATTAAAACACGACCGAAGGGAGTGTTTTAAATCGACACGAGTTGCGAATTACCTATTCGCACATGTATAAAGAAATAAATTGGCGAGGGTGGGCGATTTACTCAACGATTCCATTTTCGCCTTGCATACCTACCTACAGCACCACACAATACTGGTCGTTAGATGCCAGAAATGGTCGGAAATTACCTGAACAGTGATTTATAACGCCATGCTTTGTCGGGACTAACACAATACGGCTAACGGCCCCGACACAAACACGGATACCGTTAATCTGTTTAAGAAACAATTCAGAGATAAATAAGACTAGGGTGACGGACATAAAACCTAGGTTAAAACGTATAAACAATAAGGTTATTATGTTACTGTAGATATACAGGTAATATTTCTGTTAATAAAAATAATGCTTCGTCATCAAAAAATCAATAAACCATTCCAAGATTTAGTATTCTCGCGTTATATTTAGATACCTACATTAACAATGTTCACAATATTACGTTCATATACATACTATATATCAAATGATATATTAAGGCATTCCAAAACAAGTAAAATCGCTTAGATCTATAAGGAGCTAACAAATTAGTTACCGGTATTTTAAAAGATGGTACTTTACACTGAAACGATCAAATTTATGTAGAAATTAAGAAAACTTATGATGGCATTTTTTGTTTTTATTTACCGAACAAAATAAATTAATTATAATTCACTCAGTAGAGCCTGTTTATGTGCAATGAAGTAACATACATACATAGTAAATAAAATAATTATCGTACGCATTTCAATCAATCAATCAATTTTTCGTGTTATGGCTCCATCAAGGTGTTGATGATTCTGCCAATGTCGAGGTTGGATAAGACACGGCTAGTATATGAATCTTATTACGGTCATAGACAGTGTTCGGTGGAGTATCCGATCTGCAAAGAAATACAAATTACGACTAACTAATAGACTACATACAACTATTAAACAATATGAACACTACACTATGTACAGAAAAAACTACAGTTAAGTATTAAATCTACGAACTTATTGTACAATAATATGATACATACTACAATTTAAGATTATTTTTAGCTAGGAATTTACTCAAAATACCACAAAACGGAGTAAAAACTAAAGTTAGTAAAAAGTTAATATTTACTGGACGGCTAATCTCACGAGGAAGAAAATCATATATAGGATAACGTATTTTAGGACACTCCAATAAAATATGATTTGTAGTACCCTCGTCCAGTCCACACTCACAGATAGAGCTGTCCCTTATCCTCATTTTGGCCAAACGCACAGGGGAACAAATGAATCCAAGGCGAAGCCTAATAATACATGACGTGATTAATTTTGAAAACCCCTTGTTCTTGAAAAACCATGGTCTAACTGGGATATATGGTTGCAAACTACCATAATGTATGCTACTTCCAGTTTTATAAGACGCTTGCCACACTTTATTCCATTTTTCATATAACAAAGGTCTCACAGAGGATCTTATATCACGAATAAAACATTTATTATCTGTAATCAAGCCCTGTTGTATAGCTGATTTTGCACAAACATCTACTATTTCATTGCCCGTAATTCCGGAATGGCTAGGTATCCATGCTAACACAACTTGTAAGTTTGTTTTTTGGCATTCTCTAAGTTCATCTTTTATTTTTAAAGATAAGTAAAAATTATCCCTAGAGTGGAATGGAAGACTCACTAAATCCTGCAAGCAGCTTAGAGAATCCGTTAATATAATTGATTAGTCAAGGTTATGAGATCTAATATAAGAAACAGCTTCATATAGAGCTACAGCCTCAACAGTAAAAATTGATGTTTGAGGAGGGTTTTTGAAATTAAGAATAATTTTAAACTTGGGAATCCATACAGCTGATCCTACATAGTCCTGAGGGCTTAATTTAGAAGCATCAGTGAATATTTGCAACCATCCCTTAAAAAACCCATCCATAATTTGATTAAATTCAGAATTAGCGTCAGAAGATTTTTTTGATATTCCTAGGTCAAGAATGACAGAAGGTTGAAAAATTAGAGTATCATAATCAAAGTACTTAAAACATTTGATTCTTATCAAATTGATAAACGCTACTTGTACCAAACTTTTTAAAAGATTTAATTAGAGGAGGAATTACTTTATTTTTCCAGTAATTAGAAGTAGAACAAATATCTGATAGGGCTTTACATAAAGGCAATAAAGGATGAGATTCATATTGAGATATGTTTAAAAAGAATCTATCAGCTAAGTATTGTCTACGCATTACTAGTGGAGGATCCAGACACTCCACTTGCAATGCATTTGTAGGAGATGATCTCATTGCACCAACCACAATACGAAGGCATTTAGCTTGGATTCTATCTAGTTTCTCTAACAATTTCACGTTACAAGGTTCTAAAATAAAACTAGCGTAATCAAAATGGCTACGAACAATAGCATTATATGTATAAGATTTTTTGTGAATATGGATGAGCCCCCCAACGTACACCAGACAGGGAACGCAACACATTAACACTCTTCTCACATTTACTGACAAGGTATTCTAAGTGGGATTTACCAGTCATTCTGGTATCCAGAAATACTCCCAAAAATTTTACAGACTGTACAATTTCTATTTCCTGACCATCTAGGGAAAGATCTATTGGAGGAATATTTCTTCTCCTGGTAAAAACTACAGCATTAGACTTAGAGATAGAAAGAGAAAGACCATGTGAATCCAGGTAATTTCTCAAATAAAACAGAGCCGAATTCAATCTTGAGGAAGAATTAATAAAACACGTTGAATATTCGCAACAGACTGACTTTAATAAAAGAGTAACGGTACATGAAGTTACACACATCATGAGGATAGATGGCGCTGGTAGTGACAAACATTATATTTTGATACTTTGCCAATACCCCCACTTATCAAAATAAGCTAAACATCCTTAAGAAAACACAAGGATAAACATTCTTAAGGAATTAAGAAATAAAAAAAAAACACACTACAAAAGAAAATAACCCCATACATAGGTATATACATATTGGGTAAAACTATACAGAAACAATACCAAGCATCTTCATAAACTTGTAGTGTTTAAGTGAACACAAACCTTTGGTCAGCAAATCAGCTGGCATTTCCTCAGTAGGAATATACTTAATATTCACATAATTACTTTTAACAACGTCTCTAATATAGTGATGACGTACATCTATATGTTTAGATCTATTATGACTTTGATGACTAGATGCTAATTTCAAAGCACTCTGGTTATCACAATTCAAATTAATTGTATGAAACCTTCCTGTAATTTCATGCAATAAATTTCTTAAATAAACCGCTTCTCTGGAAGCTTCTGAGAGAGCAGTGTATTCTGATTCCGTACTAGAAAGACTAACAGTCTTCTGTTTTCTGCTTTGCCATGAAACAGCTGACCCTGACATAACAAAACAGAAACCAGTATAAGACTTCCTATCTACAGCATCACTTGCCCAATCACTGTCAACAAAACCTTGCAAATCACTGTTATTATTACTATATCTCAAACAATAGGTTTTTGTTAACTGCAAGTACCTTAAAATACGTTTTGCATAATTGTAATGTTCACTGTTATAACAATTATTGAACTGGCTTAGGTAGCTTACTGAATATGCAATGTCTGGCCTTGTTAAAACAGCCAAGTACATCAAACTTCCTATTAACTTTTGGTAAGGAACATTAGGTAAACTTCCTACAGTTTTTTGTAAGTTTAACTTGGGTTCAATGGGAGTAGTTTGTGTTTTACAGTCTGACATCTGAAATTTAGACACTAACTGCTCAATATATTGCTGTTGATCTACAGTTATCACACTTTTATTTTTATCTAAATTTATTCTCATGCCAAGATACTGTCTTACAGGGCCTAGGTCTTTCAATTTGAACTCTGAACTTAAAACATTTTTTAGTTTTTCTGTTTCAGTGTCATTGTTTGAAAAAATCAGAAAATCATCTACATAGAGCCCAACAATTATCTTTACTTTTCCATTAGTTTTTGTAAACAAACATGGTTCATATTGACTGTTTTTAAAGCCTAATTTACAAAGACAATCTTTGACCCTCTCATACCATGCTAGAGAAGACTGCTTCAGCCCGTAAATAGCCCGCTTTAGTTTTAACACATTTCCCCCACTTTTGTTTGCAAAACCTTCAGGAATAGACATATATATGTTTTCCTTCAGAAAACCATTTAAGAAAGCCGTAGTAACATCTAAATGTGTTATACTCATTCCTAACTTTACACTAAGAGCAAATAATAGTCTCAGAGTTGAATGACGTACTACAGGAGAAAAAGTGTCCGTATAGTCAACACCTAGCTTCTGCGTAAAGCCTTTGGCCACGAGCCGCGCACGATAACGCACATTATTGTCCACATCACTTTTTTTATTAAACACCCACCTACACTTAACTACCGACACATTACCAGGGTTCTCAACGAGCTCCCACGCATCATTGTCCTCGAAAGACTGCAATTCTTCAGCTATGGCGCATCTCCACTGCTCCTTCTCTGGCCCCTCAAGAGCCTCTGAGTATGAGATTTCCTCTGATGCTGGAACAGTACTGGGAACACACATGCTGCTAAATCCATACCTCTCAGGCTGTTTTTTTAGGCGCTTACTTCTCGGTTCAGGTGTTGATGTAGTCTGGACTGGTTGCTCTGGCTCCTCATTTGACAGGGACTCGGTTAATGTCTCATTACCATCGGCATATACTGAAGAATCTGAAGAGAGTTCAGAATGATCCTCAACTGGAACATCAGGATGTGAATCCCCCACTGAAACGCTGCTCTTCTCCTCCACACTGGATATCGGTGCCTCTTCATTAGGTATCCAAATAGCCAAATCATCACAGGTGTCGCTAGTATCCATTTCACCTTCCATCACAATGACATCTCTGCTGGTAACAATTGTCTTCTTTGTAGGATTATACAACCTGTAACCTTTCACATTCTCTCCATATCCAACTAAGATATGCTGTGCAGATTTCTTGTCCCACTTCAAGCGTTTCTCCTTAGGGATATGTACCATTGCTTTACTACCAAACAATCTAATGTGACTTAAATCTGGTTTTGAACCATACCACAGTTCAAACGGAGTTTTCTCTAATCCTGATACAATGGACCTGTTTTTCAGATAAACTGCGGTGCTGGCCGCCTCTGCCCAAAATCTCTTGTCCAACTTTGCATCGTAAAGAAGACACCTAGCTTTCTCAACCACTGAGCGGTTGGCTCTTTCTGGGATCGAGTTTTGTTCTGGAGTGTATGCATTTGTGGTTTGATGTATAATTCCAGCAGTAGCAAGATAAGTTTTAAACTCCCGGTTGCAGTATTCCGAACCTTGATCAGTATGAAAAATCTTTATCTTCTTCCCTTGCTGGTTCTCTACAAGCGATTTGAATTCCTTGAATTTGCTAAAAGCTTCACTTTTCTGTTTGAGAAAATAAATGAATGTCATTCTGCTATAGTCATCAATAAACAGCATAAAGTACCTATTGCCATTTAAAGAATTAACCTCCATGGGTCCACACAGGTCACTATGTATCCTGTGACATGTCTCTGTGCTCCTGGTACCAACATGAGTAAAAGGTAACCTCGTTTGCTTCCCTTCACAACAGGTTTCACATTGTGCCTTGGTTATGTCCAAAGAACCTTCATATGACACACCATCAACAATGCCGTTTTTCATCTTGTTCAAATCTTGGCTATTAATATGTGCCAAGCGTTTATGCCAAAGTTGTCCTGTAACTGCTGGAGCTGCCAACAAACAACTCTGTTTCTGTAGCCGCAACTTGTAAACACCGTTAATTAAATCGGCTACGGCAACCAAAGTATCGTTTCTGTCAAAAATATAACAATGTTTTTTATCAAATGTAATACTGTTGCCATTTTTGATAAGCTCGCTTACTGATAACAAGTTGGTTGTCAAACTAGGCACGCAAAGCACATCCTTCACAGTTATTTGACATTCCAAATGCGAAACAATTTCCACGTCTCCGGAACAAACCACTGGCACTTTCTCATCATTTGCCACAATGATTTCTGGTAAACACGGCGTAAAGTTTGCATTTTTCATCCAATCTTTGTTCACCACCAAATGCCCGCTCGCACCAGAGTCCACGTAAAAATCATCCTTACTGAACTTCCCGTTAAGGAAAACAACACTAAATACGCATTTACTAGCGTTTTTCTTCAACATCGGGCATTGATTACGATAATGTCCATTGGATTTACATTTGTAGCATATAACATCTTTTGTTGTTGTATCTGTCACTGTCTTCTTGTTTGTCATTGACAAGCCACTATGCCCGCCATTATTCTTTGGCTTAGTGTTGCCAGAGTGATATTTATTTCTTGCTACGAATGCCGCACTGCTGCCAACTTCAGAATCATGTGTTACTTCCATGTCAAGTAACTTTGACTTAATGACATCTGCAGTTATCGGAATACCCGAATGTTCAATTGCCATTATCATGGGTGAATAACGATCAGACAAACCTGCTAATAATAATGATCCTACCCACTCATCGGTAATTGTAAATCCTGTGCCGTTTAACCTTTGAGCTGTTTCGACCATTTGTGTGACATAGTTAGACATCGAGTCACAGTTTTCAAGTCTTATATTGATCAAATGTCGAAGCAAGGTTATCTTTCTTGAGAAACCAGAGTCGTCAAACATGGTCTTCAATTTAGTCCATAATTCCGCTGAGCTCTGTGTGTTCTTAATATGCACGTACAATGCTGGATCAATAGTTAAAATTAACTTTGCCTTCGTTTTTGCATCTTCCGTTGGCTTATTTTCAAATCCTTCCGGTGGTTTGATGTACTTGTCACTTCCATCTAGCACCAACAAGCTTTCGGCCGCAAAACTCCACTCGTCGTAATTCTCCCTGCCTTTCAACTTAGGCACACTGGCAATATAGTTCGTAGTCATGTTTCCGCGAATAAACGTTCACTTTTATCTACTTTAAACTAAAATAACTGATAAAAAACTTGAAACACCCATAACCTAATAAAACACGTTGAATATTCGCAACAGACTGACTTTAATAAAAGAGTAACGGTACATGAAGTTACACACATCATGAGGATAGATGGCGCTGGTAGTAACAAACATTATATTTTGATACTTTGCCAATAAGAATCCTCAAAAGATGAAGAACTTTTGTATAAAACTATATCGTCCGCATACTGTAGGATATTACAGAACGAGACTACCGTAGAATCTAAGTCACATGTATAAAGACTGTATAAAATTGGGCTAAGGACTGATCCCTGAGGAAGACCCTTCCACACTAGTCTGGGGGGAAGAGTAGCACCATTAGCACGGACACAAATATATCTAGACATAAATAAGTTACATATTATATTTATCAATCTCGACGGAAGGTCTAGATGAAACATTTTTTGACGGAGCAATGGAGATTAACATTAACATAAGCTGCAGCTATATCCAAAAAAACAGCAATAACATTTTCATTATTGCTAAAAGCCAAACGAATATCTGTTGTCAAAACACTGAGACTGTCTACAGTACCCATTCCTCTACGAAATCCAAATTGCGACCTAGCCAAAATATTTCGATTTTCCAGAATCCATTCTAATCGATTTTTAATTAAATGTTCTAGAATCTTAGCTAAAACAAACGATAATGCTATTGGACGATAAGAAGAGGCTTCCTTTGGGTTTTTCTCTGGTTTTAATATTGGAATCACAACTTGGGTTTTCCAAGACACAGGAACTGTACCAGTAATAAATACAAGATTGATTATTTTTAGAAAATATTCTTTAGTAGTTTTAGATGATTGAGTTATAAATGAGTAGGGAATTCCATCAACACCAGGAGAGGAATCCTTCAGACGATCTATAGCACATAATAATTCAGGAAAAGAAAAGGGGTCATTCATTCTATCTGCACTATGACTAAATGAACTCAAAGGGATAAGATCTTCAGATGGAACAAATAGAGGAGATAATCTATCCAGAAATTCATGTATCCATATTGAAGAATCATTGGATAAAGGATCATTAAAATGTTGGCTACGGCGAAATACTTTAATCTTTTTCCAAACTAAGGTTGAAGGAGATCTAGGAGATAAGGATTTACAAAAATTAGACCAACCTTCAGCTTTCTTTTTGGCAAGCAACCTCTTAGATCTAACCATGGTTTTACGGAAGTTTAAATAATTTTCTATTGTAAGATTTACAGAGTAGATTTTTTCTGCTATTTCAATAATATTAGTACACTCTGAATCCCACCAAGGAGGGGATGAAATTCTGTTACTAACCGTATTTTTAATAGGAATGGATTCATCGGCAGCTTGAAGAATACATTCAACGAAACTAGAATATACTTCTAAAAAGTTTAACTCATTAACCTCAGGCAAGATATTAATTTTACTGTCCAACTCATCTGAAAACTTACTCCAGTCAGCCTGCATAGTTTTATATTTTAAAAGCGGCTGATATTTGGGAGGAGGAGGGCAGGCTTTAAGAATAGTTGAAACTATAGGAAAATGATCACTTCCATATGATAGATTCAATACTTTCCAGGAAATTAAAGGTGCCAAACTTGCAGATACTGAAGTGAGGTCTAAAGCACTTGGCAGTTGTAAAGGAGACACTTTCCGAGTATTAGAACCATCATTCACAACACATAAATTCAATTTATCAATCATTTCTAATAAAGTGTAAGAATTTGAGTCACATGAAGGGGAACCCCAAAGAGTATGTTTACAATTAAAATCACCCAAAACTATATATGGACCCCGAATTTGAGAAATCACCTTACTTAATTCTTTAATTAAATCATTATTGGGATAAGGTATATAAACGGATATGAAAGTAATGTCGATCACTTTAGCAGCAGTAATATTCATTTCTGAACTGTAATTTAAAAGAGGGATACCTGAATAAGTATAAGATCTGTCAATGAGCAAGGCACATCCTGCGCCACTTCTCCCATTGTTTCTGTCATCCCTGAGACAAACATAGCCCGGGACCCTGAAGCGGGAATTAGGCTTAAGCCATGTCTGAGCAATGGCACAAACAATAGGTTTAAATTTATTTAACAAATGTAATAATTCAGATTTTTTATTTCTAATGCTTTGTGCATTCCACTGAATTATTCTGTGATCCATTGTTTGAGATAAGGGGGACAATAGGCTGAAGTTTATTAATGACTTTGTTCGGTAGGTTCTCGCCAGATTTAAGGATTATATTAACAAAGAGTGATGTCAGTGAGTCCAAGAAATTTTCGTTAGGCGTAATATCATAGTAATCATTATTTAAAGCGCACCCATTTGAAAGAGCCGACTTAGGATTACTAACAATATCTCGGTGAGCATGTATGTCATAGGATGGACTTAAAAGTTGACGAATTCTCGGCTGTTTTTATGTAGTCTTTTTATAAGATTTCGGGGTTTCTTCTGTATAGTTAGGAATAGGGGAACTATGAGTTACAGGAACTCTGTCAACTTGGGGAACAGAAGAATACATTTTTTGAGCCATTTCAGAATAGCTTAGTCGAACAGAAGGGAAACGTTGAGCAGCCTCAATGTATCCAATATTTTCGTCTGCCATAACAATTTTTATTTGCTTTTGTCGTTTATGTTCTGGACAAACCGGGTCAGTGGCCTTATGGCGCCCTGAACAAAATACACAAGAAACTTTGTCATCTGAAATTTGGCAAGTATCACCAGTGTGAGGCTGAGCACATGAAAAGCAGCAGGGTTTTGAACGACATTTAGCAGCAATGTGACCAAATTTACAGCAAGCTTTGCATTGAATTGAAGGAAGATCATAAACCTTCACTGGCATAGACATGTTAAACAAAAATATTTTTTCTGGTAGGTCCTGTGAATGAAAGGTTAGAACAACTGTCTTTGATGGAACCCACTCAGGGGGCTGGCCTTCTCGGTGTACCTTACGAGACAGTCGTCTAGCCTTCATTATAATACGATGTCCAAAATAGGATGGAAATTGGATACCATCTACAATTTCCTCAAGGGACCAATCCCTTGGGATGTCCTGGACAACCCCCATTCTAGAAACCAGAAATCTGGGGATGGAAGGTGTCAAATTATTGTTTCGGAGCAAATCTGAGCTAAAAAAGTCATTAGCGATTTGTGCTGATTTAAAAGATACTGCAACTTTGTTGCGCCCAAGAGATTTAATGGAGCCCTCAACAATACCTTCTATTCTATTCTTGTGAAGGAGCTGAGCCATTCTTAGGGCTTGAAGGGACAGCCCAGCAGACGGATCAGCTTCTGCTCTCTGAATGTGAACCACGAAAGGCCCCTTATCAGCATCTGAATACTTTAATGGAGCATCCGAATCACCATATCCAGGTGCAACGTATGATGTTTGGGCGGAATCAGCTGGCGAGTTTATTTTTTTTGATTGAGTAGAAATTTTTTCATCATTTCCTCGTTTGAGATTATTTTGAGGCACCACTTCCATCATTACAGATGAAAAAATTGCATCCAGAAAACTTTCATTCGTCTTTTGTTTTAACATGGAGTCGGCGTCCCCCCCATCAGGGGGATCCTTACCATTCATAATTACAGCTAATTACTTACCAGTGTCCAGTAAACTAAGCTACAATAGTAACTACCACACTAAAATAACACAACACTAAAGAGATATACGGAAATTCCACCGGTAACAATTATTTTCAAAACTATTCAACCCGAGCACATGTGTTTACCAACGCAGCAACGAGCAGAATCCCATCGTACGCATTTCACTGACAAGATGTTTAACACTTTCTGTCATGTATAGAAATGTGACGTTTTCAATTAAAGGGTGCTACACATTGTATAGTAGAGGGCGTTTATTCAAAATAAAAAATGGTATCGGTGTCTCCGGGGTGCCAAAAATACAGGAGTGCGGGGGACGCGGTGAGCGAGTCCTGTGCCGTGATTGGTCCGTTCAAACTCTCGTGGGCGTGAGACAAAAATGTCTGCCGGCTGCTAGTGATGTGACACGTCATTGTCAATCACTGTCAATGAATGGTGGCTAGTATAGACAATGGAGGAATTACATGCAAGTAGATGACTTTTGAATGCTATGTTGATTCCTTATTCGCGATGAATATTTTTTATACAGGGTGACATATTTATTTAAACTTTATTTAACATCAAAAATGTTCGAATGCCAGACTTGATGGCTCCTGGCATTCTCTATCAGTTAATCATAGAGCCAAACAGAGAAATGTCAAGTTGCTTCAAATTGGTGATACACAATACATTTAACTCAGTTGTTAAAATTAGCCGTCTGTGTACATTAGGGTGGGTCGATTTTGTAAAATAATTATATAATGAATGCTGGGTATGTTTTAAAAGTTGTTTTAGTTCATTTTTTGTCAGAAAAAAAAAACGATATATTTTTTAGCCCTCTACCGAAGCTTGAATATTTAAAAAATATTTTTTTTTGGATGCGTAATATTACTGTACCTTAAGTGTATTCAAATATTTTATTTTTGCTTTATAGTAGTCTTTTTTACTTTTTGCAAGTAATGGAACACATCTTAAACATATATTTTCATATCAAAATGAAGATACACTATTATTTGTCAACCTTATTTTCGTTATATCCGCCAATTTGCTTACTTACGTTTTGCCATGAATATTGTCGTATTAAATAAAACGTTGTGCATACTTATTTGGCAATATTTTTAGTAAATATTAGTTGATATTTGTGTAAGGTAAAATTAATACTTATTACACTGTATAAATAGTTACTTTTGGAATTTCAAGTTATGTTAATCTTCAAAACGCGCAGTGAAGTGAACTGCCTTTTGTTTGGATCACCTTCCGATCTTAAACAGTTCCGTTATCTCAACTTTTCAACATTGCATCTTGCAAGTGTAGGATTAATCTGTCAACCAACTATTGCATCTGTACTAAGCAAAACAAAGTGCCAGTTAAAAGTGCGAGGGTTATCAGGGGCGAAAAATCGATCTAGCTAGGTCTTATCTCTAGGACGCATTCACCCATCCCATACACCCATTCATCAAGACACCCATCCATCCATACAACCAATCACCAAAATACCCATTCACTCATACACCCATTCACCTACACATCCATTCACCTAAACACCTATTCAACCCAACCACTCATGCACCCATTCAGTCATACAACTATTGACCCATACACACTTTCACTTATACATCCATTCGCCTAAACACCCATTATCTCAAACGCTCTAAGTACATTTTAATGCTTCGAAGGCAAAATCGAATTTTTTTCACTGTTAAGCATCACCAATGCCAAGCACCATTCTTCGGGCTGCTGAGGTGATTTTTTTTCTATTAACGACCGTATTTCTCACGCCATGTAAGATTTAATTAAAATTTGTAAATGTTTCTCGTAATTAAAAAAATAGGGAGTCTCTTAAGATTATTACCTTATCAATAGTAAATAATCACATTCTATAGACATCACTAGTTTGCATTTAGGAATACTATATAATAATAATAAACGACAAGAGAGGAGCTATACGGATGCAGCGGGATAGAAAGAGACTTTCTTAAAAAACGTCATCGAGTTCCGAGAGCTGCCTCATTTATTGAGACGCTTAAATTAAAATTATTTTTCATCCAAATGTCTAAAAATCGGCTTACCTGTGAAAATAAATGTGATTTTTTGTACACCAGAGTTTTAAGTGTTCTTTCCACACAATTTGACACGACAGTAATGCATTTTTCATGGCAAAAACTTCTTCGAGCTACCGATGTTTCTAGACCTAACCCGGTCCGCTGACTGAAGGAAGCAATTATAGGCCCTAATTCATAAGCCCTAATTCATAAGCTACCGAATTGATCTTATAAGATATGAAGAAAACCGTCTAACGGGCAACGTCCTTTTAAGGTGATATCTGCATATTTATTATTCGCACTAACTACATAAAATAGTAAAATAATTAATAATAACCAGTCCGATTGGCCGTTGCGAGGGATGAACTCGTTTCATAATAAATAAATATTTTATTCATTCAATATATTGCTTACAATTTAGTACCTATACATTATGCCGTGCAGACATTTTCAAATCACTACGAACCAGGTCAGGAGGTCGGTAAGATTCGCTGCCCCTTCCGGATATTTATAGATGCAATAGACTTCCGTTCACGTAGGGTGGCTAGTCAGGTTCCTTATCAAATTGACCGACAGAGGACGAGAGCTACCTACTTTTATTGCACATTTATACCTTCGTCAATTCGATGAGCCCTCGAGTCTTTTGTGCGCAATATGTTCGATAGTCAACTTTAGAAGTAAAAAAAAAAAATATCGGCCTAGAGCATGTCGAGCCATGCTCTATGTAGGGTTCCGTAGTTACCATTCTGCCAGAATATGCTAAACGGGGCTATCAGTAAGTACGATATAATGTACATTACAAGCATAAGGGAGAACCTTCGCAACGCTTTTCACGTATTTTTACTAAGAAGATAAGACTTTTTGCAATAACTCATAAACGGCTGGACAGATCATGTTTGCTATAGTTTTCATTGAAAGTATTTATTACACTTATATTTTACAATCTTTTTCATATGTTTTGAACCTATGGTCCAAAATTAGACGGTTTTTTCCTGACCTAATGAAGCACAGTCGAGTCATACCATTATTTAAATCTGGATCAAAAACAGACCCTACCAATTTTAGACCCGTTCTATTTTATCTGCGATTTAAAAAATATTTGAAATAATCATTCTTTATCAATTGATATCTCATTTTAGTGTTAATAAGTTACTTTGTAAAGAACAGTTTGGATTTACACGGGGCAGGTCAACGACAGATGCAGGCACATAATCAAACATATATATGAAGCTTGGGAACAACAACTGGATGCTATAGGCGTGTTCTGTGTTCTATCGAAGGCCTTCGACTGTGTTGATCATGATACTCTTATTCGTAAGCTAAACCATTATGGCATAAATGATAAGGCTCTTGATCTCATCTGTTCCTACCTTATAAACAGAATCCAAAAGGTAGATATATTGACATGTTTAAATTGAATAGTGACATACACAATTTTAATACTAAAAATAAGAGTAAATTAGCGATTCCAGGTTTCCGCTTACAAAAAGTAAACATGTCATTTATGGGGAACGGTGTGCGGTTTTATAATAAGTTACCAAGTAATATGTTGAAATTGTCAATAAATAAATTCAAAACTATTGTGAAAGGACAGCTTTTAAAAAAAGCTTATTATATTGTTAGTGAATTCATAGAGGATAAAAATGCATTAAATTAAATTAACTATCATTGTTTACTTATGTTAAAAAAGAATATATACCTACCTAGTTAGAAGTTGACATGTAAAAGAAATTATGTAAAATCTGCTGTAATGTGCTTGAGTTGTGAAGTACAGAAACTCACCCAATTGAAACATACATTCATTTTAAAACATATCAACAGTATTCTTAATCAAACGAAATCCACTGGACCATCAAGCTTTATACAGAACTGGATCGAAAAACATGAGGAACTAAAATATGATCCTGACCGGTCCGTTATACAACGTACTGTTTGTGATTTTTCCATCACTCAGCTCAAAAAACACAATGTCACAAAACATATAAATAGTGCTCAGCATTAAAAAAAATCTGGAATTACAAGTGACTTCTATATAGACCTTTGCTTATATTTAATTACCTGTAATATCCCCTGGAATAGACTCAATAATTCCAACTTCCGTAAATTTATGGACAAACATATATGATGTAATTGTTCAAATAAAAAATTACCAGAAGAATCTGTTTAAAAAAAATATTATTTTCACGTCAGCAGCTCGAACAAGGGTAATTTGCTGCTTAAAAACAATGAGCAAAATCGCATTTTGCTCACTGAGTGAGACAAAATAACATTCAGGTGACCTTTAATCTGCAACACAACTTACTTACTTTAAATGTCGACAAAACGAAATTTGTATGCTGTCATAAATCTAAAGCTTCCGCGCCTACTAGCTTGCCAAATATCGTAATACATAGATGCAGCCCCGACTGGTCGCTTATCCCAAACTGTACTTGTGAATACATCAGTCGAACTAAAACAGTAAAATATCTTGGCGTTACATTTGACGAAAAGCTTGACTTTCAACAACACATACTACTCACTGCCAATCGTATTCGTAAATTAATATATATATTTAAGAATTTGCGAAATTCTGCTGATAAAAAGCTTCTTAGTACTGTTTATGTTAGTATCTGCCAACCGATTTTGTCTTATTGCATAACTGCCTGGGGTGGGGCTGCTAAAACAGTCATGATTATGTTAGAGAGAGCTCAACGTGCTGTCTTAAAAGTTATTCTTAAGAAGTCAGTCTTGTACCCAACCAAGCAAGTGTATAGGGATTTAGATGTACTTAACGTTCGTAGTTTGTTTATTATGCGGGTAGTGCTGAACGAACACGCTCGAGTTCTTAGAAAGCAAGACTTCTCAGCCATGATGCAAAAACGAAAGTATAATATTCCCATTCCAACGGCTAAAACTGCTTTCGCTAAAAGATTTATCGTATATCTCCAACCGTATATCTACAACAAAGTTAGTGCAGCAGTTAGTTTCAAAGATTGTTCAATTGCAGAACTAAAACGCAAAGTCAAAAGATGGCTTAATACGCTATCCTACGAGGAGATTGAAGAAATACCGAAGACAAACACATGGACTAATCTATTCACTTATACACAAACATAATATACCAACGAACATAATACACATACACACACACACACACGCTCAACTGGATTCGCTACATTTTAGTAAGCTTAAACAATAGTATATAAAATATTTGACTTAATAGCATCACAGGTTAGATCAATTTATTTGTAAATTATTTAAATAAGTCTCTTTTCAATAATTATTGACTAAAATAATCTATAAAGTGTCTGATTGTGTTAACTATACGCGCGTCATGCCGTTTGAATACTCGTAACTGTGTTGGCTACCTACAGGACAGGCTTTGCCTAGTGTAGGAACCATGTAGTATTTAGTCCTTGTTTATGTTATTCGGGTACCTGCTTATCTCTTATGCCTAATATTTATGCCCATTATCAATCCATGTACTGAAATAAATAAATACTTTACTTTAAAATACTTTACTTTACTTTAGATTCGAATGTCATTTCAACGTGAGGGGCCTAACAAATATTTGGATTCTATTGTCTTTGTCCCTTTCACGTCATTAGCAAAAAGGAAGAGACAAAAAAATTGCATACGTAATTCAACGATATATTGACGGTTTATAATAGACCCCCGAAATAAGTCGGACCGCATCGTTCCAAAACACCCTACGAGTTTTTATTCGTAATAAATAATTAATGAAATAAAAGTTTAAAATTTTAATAAAAACACCATATTTTACGTATTTTATTATACAATCAAAACAATGAACTTATACAAATTTACGCAATTGTTTCGCAGTAAATAATTCTACTTAACTACTTTTAACGATCTCTCGCTCTCTACAGTCGTGAATCTATTATATAATCTTTCGCTTGCACGGGACTCAAAACAAGCACTCGAAGAAATATCAAACTTTGCTCTCTTGTTGTACAAATAACTATTTCAAAAAATTTATACCCCAGTCATAGAGAAAATAAGAAACGCGTTAAATAATTCGTACTTGTGGCTTTCTGTAGACGAAACCTTGGATGTTGCTGGAAATTGTGTGGTTAAGTTAACACTTTGGTCTCAAACGTCAAAAAGATATTTCTCAAATCGCCACAAAGAACGAGGCAATTTAAAGAGATGGTTCCCGATGTGCTACTAGCCCCACAGCCAGTAATAACAAGGTGGGCTACTTGGCTGAGTGCTGCTTTCTATTATGCCACTCATTACGAATAGCAGAGAAGCTATCGCAATATCAAAAGCCCAAGCCGCATTCTCGAATATAAATATCCAAAATGAGCTAAGTTTTATACAGGATAACTACGAACTTATTGTCGAGTCGATAAAAATGTTAGAGTGTACCAACATATCCTAAATACAGCAAACTTTCCAGATATTAGACAAAATTAGACAGTATTTTACATGTTTTGGCCCTGAAACAATTAAAGATAAATGGGATAAAGTACTCTATAGAAATTCCCAGCAATTTGAAACAATGTTAAAATACGCTACGCTAACATCAGTTGATGTAGAACGATCGTTTTCGAGTCACAAATGGATATTTGATCATCATGGAACCCAATTTACCCCACAAAATATGGAAATGGTCGCAGTTGTTTACTCATTTTATAACTGTAATTATGAAAAGGATGATGCCTCATCAGGACTTTGAAGCCCTTATTCCTGTAGCTTCATGTTCTATGGAAATTTCAACCAATTAAAGGATCCAACATTCAATTGCCGAAAATATTTTTACAGTACATATGGGGCTACTTTATAGCACTAGTGCGAGAAGTAGCATATTACGTTACTGTGTCGAACATTTAAAGGGCCATATGTACTGTAAAACGTTGTACGATACATGTGCGAATAGGTAATTCGCAACTCGTGTCGATTTAAAACACTCCCTTCGGTCGTGTTTTAATTTATCGCCACTCGTTTCGAATTTCCTATTTTTCGCACTTGTATCGTAATGTACTAATTTGCTCTCATTTCAATTAAGTCCGGATAAATTCATAATTGTTCCTTACAGTACTTATGATGCTACTTTACAGCGTTAGTGTGGTAAATATCATTTTACCAGCCTCTGTTGAAATCTTCATGGGTCAGATAAACTGTCGGGGTCGGGTTCATAAATATTCATTACATTTACACCTACATACATTTTTTCACCTTACTGCAATGGATTAAGGTAAAAACATGTATGCATATTTAAAAACTCTACTGTACTATAAACCAGCGAAAAGGTAATTCCCAATTCGTGTCGATTAAAACATTCCCTCCTGTCGTGTTTTTCTTCTTTTCGGACCGTCCGTTTTATTATGATACCTCTACTCGTATTATCTGGCCCAACATGTCCTTACTCATTCTTATATACATATTGTTTACGTGTTATAATATATTTTTATGAAATTTCTTAATAAAATCATTACAAAAATGGTAATTATTTTTAACGTTGAAACTTTATCGTGAATAAACCCATCAACGTTGCTGTTCCTAATTATAAAATTTAATATCTAACTTTAATAAACCAATGAGTATGAGTATAAATAAGAGATTATATTTATGGCAAATATCGACTCCACAGCTTTCCATTAGTCTTACCATACGATAAAATCTCCGATGCCTGATAATTAACCCCCTATTCCACCTATCCCTACTGCGATATCCCCACCAGTGTGGACATATGGAATATTTTTCCATTTAGTTCTACTGGTAGGGATACATGGAATCGAGTTGTCCATCTGTCCCTCCCAGTTTTTAATGGTAGAGCAAGATGGAATTTATTCCATTTATCCCAATCACTTTCCCCCTAGTAGGGATACATGGAATTTCTTCCACTTAGCCCAATCACTTTCCCCCTAGTAGGGATACATGGAATTTCTTCCACTTAGCCCTACCTAATTGCTGTTTGGTAGGGCAATATGGAATTTTCTCCACTCAGCCCGACTTTACTTGCTGTTTGGCAGGGATACAAAAAAAAACGGCACCCTGTTACTAAGACTTCGCTGTCCGTCTGTCCGTCCGTCTGACATGTGACTGTATCTCAAGAACCGTGATAGCTAGAAAGTTGAAATTTAGATTCCCAACCCATCTCAACAGGTTTTTCATGATTAGTGCAAATAAGTAAGGGCCAAAAGAGTTAATATATGTATGTTTAGATATTTCAGATATCAGTTTTACTCTACATATTAGACTTAACTGACGATGACGCGAAATAAACACTCTAATTTATATAAGTAGGTAATAAAAAGGTTTCAAGTAAGTGCTGATAAAGAAATATGGCCAGTAATACAAGTACGTCATTTAAAAGTAGATAAACAATAATATAATTCACATACTGACAGATGTCATATCGTTTAATGGAAATTTGTATTTATAGAAACACGCATTTTATGTACAATGCCTAGGGAAATAATAATATTACAAAGGGGTCGGGGCGAAGTATTACTTAGCGATGGTTATCAATATCACCGTAAAAAAATCTACAAAAATTCCGAATACTGGAAGTGTGTAAAGACTAAAAGTACAAAATGTGTCGGATCGGTAACAATTAAAGTAAGTTTTTATGAACTCCGTTTCATCTTATTTCGTTATGGTTTTTAATTGTTTGTTTGCTTGACTCAATAAGTTACTTGTACGCTTCCTATAAGTAAAGTAATGTAAACCTTTTTATTCTAGGAGCGGACTATTTTAAAAGAAGTGGCTCATTCGTCATGGTGTTTGAAAGACGTAGCGAAAAATGAAATTGACATACGCCTAAGTAATTGTAAAAAAGAAATTGCTGCAAGCCCTGAGATTCCGGTTCCGACAATATTTGAAAACATCGTCGCCGGGATTGAAGACGACGGGTTAGACTTGGTAGGAAATATTCCGCAATTCCAAAATATTAAATCAGCAATGTACAACCACAGAAACAAAGTTGCAGGAACAAGGAAAATGTTTTTCAACAACTTGCAAGAATTAGAAGTACCTCCTGCATATCACAAATTCCTCATTGCTGATTATCATCACAATGGCGTACGAATAATTATATTTGGGGGTGAGTGGGCAAAAGATTTGTTGACGGAGCGTAAAGTTTTTTTTCTAGACGGAACATTCAAAATCTGCCCTAAACCGTTTACCCAACTGGTAACAATGCATTGCGATCTTGGAAGTTCAATGGAGTCAACATTAATAATTCCGACGATATATGCATTATTACCAGACAAGAAAACAGAAACATATAAAATCATGTTTAAACTTCTTAAATCTGCAATCCCAGCTTGGAATCCTGCGCAAATAATGGCAGATTTTGAACCAGCTATTACCAAGGCCATGGAGGACGTATTACCAGGCATTAAAAAGGACGGATGTTATTATCATTTTACAAAAGCTATATGGAAAATGGGCAAGGAGCTAAAATTAACTAAAAATAAAGAAATGAGACGTATAATATCACTATCAGCTGCGTTGCCATTGCTGCCCTTTCACAAAATCAAGGGAGGGTGGTCTTATATTGAATCGCAAATGAGAAGAGAACTGAAAATGGAAGATTTCCAACATTATTTTAAAACATTTTGGCTCAAAAATGATAACTTCATCGCACAGTGGTGTGTATTCAGATATAGACACAGAACCAATAACTACGCAGAAGCGTGGCATTTTAAAATAAACGATAAAAATAACAGAAAAATTAGTTTGTATGCCCTTTTAAAAAAACTGTACAAAAATTCTGTTGTTAATAGAAACACCTATTTGGCAATTACCGTACAAAAAAAGGCACCTAAAAAGAGAGGAATGAAATACATACTTCGAGATCAGTTCATTGAGAATGCTCAAAACCAATTAGTGGCAGGAAATATAACAGTGGGCCATTTCTTAGATATGTTAAGGTAACTGAGGTAACATGTTAACTGTGTATAAATAAAACTATTCTTTTGGTTTTGTTTCTATTATTTCGTTATATGTATATAAATGCCTGTTAATATAGTTGGAAATAATTCCGCGAGTCCCCGCCAGGTAGGCAGTCAGTATAGATTGTTGGAAATAATTCCGCGAGTCCCCACCAGGTGGGCAGTCAGTATAGATTGTTGGAAATAATTCCGCGAGTCCCCACCAGGTGGGCAGTCAGTATAGATTGTTGGAAATAATTCCGCGAGTCCCCACCAGGTGGGCAGTCAGTATAGATTGTTGGAAATAATTCCGCGAGTCCCCACCAGGTGGGCAGTCAGTATAGATGGTTGGAAATAATTCCGCGAGTCCCCACCAGGTGGGCAGTCAGTATAGATTGTTGGAAATAATTCCGCGAGTCCCCACCAGGGGGGAAGCCAGTATAGATGGTTGGAAATAATTCCGCGAGTCCCCACCAGGTAGGCAGTCAGTATAGATGGTTGGAAATAATTCCGCGAGTCCCCACCAGGGGGGAAGCCAGTATAGATGGTTGGAAATAATTCCGCGAGTCCCCACCAGGGGGGAAGCCAGTATAGATAGTTGGAAATAATTCCGCGAGTCCCCACCAGGGGGGAAGCCAGTATAGATAGTTGGAAATAATTCCGTGAGTCCCTACCGCAGTGGATTTTAGTAGGGATAAATGGAATAATATCCCTACCAGTAGAACTAAATGGAAAAATATTCCATATGTCCACACTGGTGGGGATATCGCAGTAGGGATAGGTGGAATAGGGGTAATTAACTACCATTGTACGTGATGCTGACATAAACGAGTATAAAAAAAAAATTTAAACTATCGACTGAACAGTCCCAATGCATAGCAAGTACTATCCGTAGCCGTAACTGTGTTGTTTACGAAATCGCATGCGCTACGCGATACTGCATGTATCGCGTAGCGCATGCGGCGTCTTATGCTAGAGGATGAAACTGAGGATGTAGAGGATGAAACCGAGTATAATAAATATTAAAGATGACTCACGTTAGAACCAGGCCGAGGCAACCGACACTTCATTTTCTATAGAAAGGCTCACGTGATCACTGGTCACCTGTCATAGAAAATGAAGTGTCAGTTGCCTCGGCCCGGACGCGGGCCGTTCTAGCGTGCCGCCATTTTTTAAGGTACAACACAAATTGACCCAATTCCACTGTAAGCTCAATAGGTACGGCAGAGTATTATTTATACGACGGTACGACAATGTAAAATATTCTTACGGCCCAATTGGAAATGATATTAAGATCAAACGCTTTTACAAAATTGCATTATGACCTAACCATTACTTCGTAAATGGTTGGTTGGTTTTTTCCGGTTAAACAAATAATGCATGGTGTAAATAGCCCTTAACCAACCGAATAGCAGTTTTACAGTTTCGCGTAGACAGTCATTAACCAATATGCGAGAAGAGTTAGACCAAGACACGAGTAAATAACTCTGCAACGATTTTGATAGCATAGCCTGTACAAGTGTTACCTATTTATTCATATCATAATTTATACAGTTGTGCGTGATCGTTCACCGAAAAGATCGCTCCAAACTAGTACAATCTCACAAATGTGTGATTGTTAAATTGTGTTCTGAATTTATTTGCATGTATACTGAGACGGCCTACTAGATGACATACACTTTCAGCTGGATGCAGCAACAGATACGAGCCCCACCAGTCTCATGTTCATCTCGGAAGGCGCGGCGGGAAGATAGGTGGCCATATGCAGCCCCCACTTCCGTTTCGCAGCCAACGAGCTGAGTCAGCTACCAGTCGATTTCTAGCTCGACTTCTTCACGGAAGGTGCGGCGAGAAGGCACGCGGTCATATGCAACCCCCACCTCCACGACATAACCGATGACGAAGATCAGCTCCTAAAATTAATTTATTGTCGTTTTTATTGAATAAAATAAGTCTTGTTTTTTAATTTTGAAGTTAGGTGAATTTTTAATAGCTGACAAAGTCAATGTCATCTAGTTATGGCCAGTGGCAATTAGCTGTCAGGAAGTTAAAAAAAATTAAAAAGAGTCAGGTGTAAGCATAGAGTTAAAATTGACAGAGAGAATTTGAGTTACGACAAACTGTGACACTGCAATGGCGGACGGTTGAAAGGGTGCGTGTAGGCGAGTGATACCATGTAACACAAAATCCCCCCGATGGTGAAATAATTATTTTTAAATAAAAAACAGCACTGTTTTATGTTCGACAATAAATATGCACCTGATTTTATAGGTCCAGATAATGCGTGATGTTGCATAATTACTTTGTGCAAACATTATTTAATAGTTAAGTGCGGAAAGTAGGAAATTCGCAACGAGGGTGATAAATTAAAACATGACCAAAGGGCGTGTTTTAAATCGTCACGAGTTGCGAATCACCTATTCGCACGTGTATTATAATACAATAGCAATAGCGTTTTACAGTACATATAGTATTTTTGATATTTGATATAGGTACGGAAAAAGCTTATTCCTGCATTAGTGCGGAATCGTAGCACCATATGTATGGTAATGTAATAATATTTACCATCGGAATGACATCATATTTGGTCGGGTTTATTTTTAAATTTATACACTTAACTTGAAAAATCTGGTTTTTAACAAAAAATAATGTCATAGAATCGGAAAAATGATAAACAATGTTCAAAAAGGAGGCGATAAAGTCTCTATATACATAACCATTTAATAAGAAGAGCATCAGTTACCCTAATTTTCGGGATATTACCCTATTGAACATACTGTTTTTCATGAAAAATCGTGAATTTACGCACGATAATGTAATAAACTATTAACTTATCTATGAACAGTTTTTCCATCTCTTTTTTTCTTCCGATTGGATTAATTTTTACAACATTTAACCACGAATGCCTGCATATTTTATTTTTTTCTTTCTGCAATTCCTTCCAATGACGTCTCGATCTGACTGACAGCAGATTGGTGGATGATAGCTGTCAATGTGTGTGTGTCACTCGTAAGTACAAGGAAATTGGTGGATGATGGAATCCTAGTTGTGTATTACCAAAACTACGTCCACAGTATTATTAGTCCAAGGGTGTAAGGTTATTTTCCCGTATTTAAGCCGTATCATACCATTTTGAGGAACGTAGCCATAAGCACGACCTGCGGGGATGGTTTAGACACCGGCTACCTTGAATGGGAGGCAGGAAAATTTTATACTCTGTATGGGCCTGGAGTAGGTAGGAGTCTGTAGTTAGGGTAGAATAGGATAGGGTGTAGTTTTGTGATAATGATTGCCACTTTCACCCGAGGAGACGATATGTGACAGTCTTTTTTAAGATAACTGGCAACAGTTATAGATTTGAATTCAGGACTATCGCCTTGCCAGATGAATAAAAATCTGCAGACGGGCTTTCGGAATGTGGCAACCATCAAGAGTATCGATATGTGTGATCTTGCTAAAAGAAGAAAAAATATATAATATCAGAAATCTACGTCTGCGTTTATATTCGCCACCGCGGTTAGCCGCATTTCCCTCGTTACAATACACATCATACATACAAACACGCAAAAACCATTTTTCTGCTTTGGCAGTCGGGCAATAAAAACAAATAATCTATAGCTAATAAAAATCCATTTGTTTTGAGTGCAAATATTAATCAAAAAAATTAAGAACGTCACAACCACGTGTCAAAAATCCGTGGCGGTTAGAGAATTTTGAGGCCACGTTCGTGACAATTTGGAACATGTTCGGTATCACCTTAAAATTACCTTTGACTTAGCAAATATTAAATAATCAACTTAATCTCGAATGTATAAGGTATATCTTTTGTTATAAGCAATAACGTGAAACTAGTACTGACTTTTAAAACTCACACGCCGCGGCGGGGACGCGTTAAGGTTGACCGGTTTTTCAAATGAACACAAATAAATAATTATCGACAAAACTTCTCTCTTCAGCGATTGGCAAATCTGGCAACAACACATTGTAGCTCTTCTAAAAAAACTTTAACTAGGCTGCCAGTTGTAAAGATTTTTTATCCGAGTACCGCATGATTACCACGCACGGCGGTGACACGAAAACTGATCACAATATTTATGTTGTTATAATAATATAAAATCGTTATATATCTACACAATTTATATTTATATTATACAGTGTTGTAGAATAGCAATAAGTGGGCTATATTTGATATAAATTCTTGCAAAATCACTTGAAATATAAAAGAAATCTATTATCACAAAATCCGGAAAGTCACACTACACGTTCCGTGACATTTCGAACTTCAAACTTTTTTTAAATATGTTTCTAATACTTTTAGGACAATACATTTAGGTTGTCATAAAACTAGAGGTAAATTGCTAAATATATTGATATAGAGTTTACTTATTTTCTTAAAAATATATGCTATTCTCACAGGTAACACATAAAAAAACATAAGAATAAGAATTACCTAAATGTCCTAGTTCGGTCTTTTAGTACATTTAGTACAGTAGTACACCGAGAGAAACTGAGCATAAAAATGAACCTAACGGAACTGTTTCTGCAGAAATGTATGGAGGAGCTTTTTTGCCAAATTTTTTGTATTTTTTTACGCACAATTCCAATGCCCGCGCAAGGCCTAAGCGCGAACGGATTCGGCAAACAGCCAATAAAATTTTTGTAAAATAGCGAATATTTTCGTATTTCTATTCGACGGATGCAGATTAAATCGACAAAATGTTATGTTTATTCATTAATGTTATTTACGAGATAATTTAATCTATAAATTATGTTTGGTGTAATAAAACCTCTACATATGAAACCTAATAGTTGGTTAAAAAAATGTATTACTCGACCAAATTAAGAAGGCTCCGATTCTATGTATACACGTATTATTATCAATCAGTTACCTTATTAACTCAGTCGGATAATATAATGAAAAAGCACGAGTGTTATAATATACTGAAAAAGCACGCGTGTTTAATATCTAGGATTATGAGCCAAAAATCGGTGGAATAAAAACGCCGTTTTGAGCAAGTGTGTTGAAAATAATTATTAAATGGAATAGAGCTGCATTTGTTTATATATATTCGTTTACAAAAAAATACCTATAATTGATTCAAATTCCATTGTCAATTTTTCATATATAGTGAGCGGCTAGAGGTTATAGTTATATTAAGTTCCAATTCTCCTTGAAAAGGGTTTAGTGGTAGAAGCGTAAGGACGCATCGTCTTTTCACCCTGGGAGCGACTGGTCGCTACAAACTTCATAGCCCGTAGTGGGGTATGTAGTTATAATACTTATACTTACCGTAGCAGTTATTGGAGCCACTCAAAACAATATTGCGCTCCGTAACTCTGCGCTACGGTACTCCATTGAAATTGAATTATCCATGTTCCGATATGAAATCTAACTTTATATTCGTGCATGTATACACCCACCCACCCACTTACAATTATTGGAAAATCCGTATGTAGTGGCATGCATAAATGCTTTCTCCTACAATTTATGACAACACTTATCATTGTCGTTTTAATATAAAAATAACTAAAGGATTATGTTTTGTCTTATAAGTACATATATACTCGTAATTATGTACTTAACAAGAAATATTTTGTTTATTGTAGCTCTACAACACAAAGGGTGCAGCCACAAGGCAAAAACCGATATGTTTGCATTGTTTTAATTACAACGTTCACTGCGTCCACTTCAGCTCACTGACACAATAATATATATAATAGTGATTCATTGTGGATTTTCCAATAAAACGGTGTCTCACCGGCGTTACACCATAAGTCAACTAAGACACATAAGTTCCCGACAACTACTTGTGTGGTCGTAACCATCGCCTCCTAGCAAATGGAACCTTTCATACGTTAGCACACCAGTATTCCCCAATCGTCCGCTCCCGGACACTCCTCAACATTTTTTTTATTTTTTGCAAATGACTGCGACTTGTTTGCTGACAAAAATCATAAACTTTTTAAAGATTTTTTACGTTATTGAGATTAAGCATTTTAATTATTGTCATATTTATCATATAATTTTATTACTTACCTAGCTTATAGCTCTATTACTACTTAATTTTACAGCGCAATGGCGCCCCTTAGCTGTAATGCTGTAAAATTGTATTTCAATAAATAAATAAATACGTCATCTGCAATAGACGCAAATGCCAATGATGATGATGATCATCCATTGTGGTTTGAAGCTAAAAGTTCAGCTGGCTTAAAAAGCGTAAAACGTAAATTAATCACATCAACTTTGATTATAGAGAAAAAACAGGCATTGTTTTGTTAGGATAGTGTGGGAATTTATAAAAGATGGCCAAACAATATCCGGTAGATATTTCATAACCTACTGCTAATTTCCTAAAGATTTCTTTATGAACAAATGAACATAAAGCTACGAGTACTGAAAGCTAGTACCTAACTAATAATTTAATTCAAAAACCGGCCAAGAGCATGTTGCGTCAGTTGTCGGTAGATAGCATTAAAATGGTTAAATTTACCTACTTACGTCCTTTTAATATAAATCACTTTGCGAAGACTGAAAAACGGCTTAGCCGAATCATATTCGAAATAGATTTCATTGAACCATTCAAAAGTTAAAGAGGGCAAACATTTTTTTGGTCTATCGGAACTATTTTCGAAAGTATTCATAAAGTAAAATGGTTTTCCAAGATCTCTATTCGTTTTCAATGACCTAGCCACCAACTATTCCTACCATAGGGTTGACCTATCCACCAACTATTCCTACCAATTTACGTTAACGGAAGGTTTTCATTATTATATTATCGGAGGACTAGTTTTTATTATACCACTTTTACCAGTAAAATCCAGGTTTTACCGGTTGAACCAATTATTTACCAAAGCATATTGCGAAAAGCCCTGTTGAATGCCTTGCCCTGTTAAATGTTGAATAATCATCGTTCATTTTGAACTTTAAGCGACGATGGCTCGGTAAAGTTTAGGCTTTACCGCGGCGATAGGTAAATATTGAATAATTTACTTACTAATTCTTGAGACAGTGGATGAAAGTCTTGAACCACAATGTAACGACCCGTTCGGTCGAGGATATTTAATTCGGCTGCCGTAATCAGAGAACAAGTTCTCGGTTTTGACAAATTTTTGAGAAGAGCAAAAAATAGTACATTACGACACAAGTACGAAAAATAGGAAATTCGAAACGAGTGGCGATAAATTAAAACATGACCGAAGGGAGTGTTTTAAATCGGCACGAGTTGCGGATTATCTATTCGCACATGTATCGTACAACGTTTTACAGTACATATGACCCTTTAAATGTTCGATACAGTAACGTAATATGCTAATTTTCGCACTAGTGCGGTAAAGTAGCACCATATGTACTTTAAACGTAATTTGTTCGTTTTTTAGATATTTTGTCTCAAATGTAATATCTGTTTATGCTATTATACTAAGAGTGATAAAATTAAGCTTGTACAGAGTTTATTTTTTGATATTCTTTTAAATTATACTTTGTACAGGCTAAATTAGTTTTTTGTGTAGATAACTGCCCGAAAATCTCAGAAACATTCTACACAAATTTAAGTATCTCGTGTTTAGCTTTTAAATAGCAAGCACTGTAACTTCTAAAATATTTCACATATTTGGTTCTCCGCTCAATAACTTTTCCAATTTTCATACGATCCTGACGAAAATGGTATCAAATGAAAGCTATAATATAACCTACCTAAAAACATATTTTTATTTCTTTCTGCTCTGATGACACAAAAATTCCCGTTAGAAAAAAAATCACTTAAATACATTATAGTTTTTTTTAAATATTTTTTTTTCTTTTAAATAACTGGCATCCTCGGACCTTCTGACACATATTAATTGGTACATATTTCATCGGTTTTATTAATTTCTAGAGATTATTATGTGAAATGATGTCCCATTCCTTCAGTAAACCCGTTTTACGTCCTCGTGGATGGGTGGTGCAGGATCCTGCTTCCGAACTTTCCTTTTTTTTACAGTCCCATTCCCATTAGACGGACGTGTTTGATAGAAATATTGATAGATTTTTATGGACTCACCAGCGTGGTGAGACCTGGTGCGTCCATAAAAATCAATATTTGAGGACAATTCTCGGTGGTCGACCTAAGTTCAACCTAGTCCCAAATTAAGCAAACTTGTACCTACAATGGGTATTTGGTGACGATACACATAGGTACTTGAACACAAAAATAATTGCCTATCGGGGACTGTAACCTGGGACCTCTTGCTTTTATAGGCAGGGTACCGTCTCAGCTAGGAGACCGTTAAAATATATGGGAGTGTTTGTCGTTCTAAATAAAATCATGTCAACACACTTCAATTCACTTTACTTGTAACAAAGTAACAGTGTAATTAGATCTTTCCAGTCGGTATTACCTACATTTTCTATAGTCGTATCGAGCTGAAAATTTGCTTGTATTATATATACCTCTAATATATATGAAAATAAAATATAATAAGATAAATAGAGGTAAAATAAAGGTGATGGGTGAATCTCTTCGCACTCCTCAAGATTGGATAAAAAATATTCACTTTGACGAATCGACTTCTTTGAAAGGATTAAACAGTTGGCGCATGAGTGTATTTATAAAAATTAAATTTTTGGCATTTTTTTAATAAAATCTTTCCCTTTTGGTCAATTAAATTGAGTGAGATGTTTTTTGTTTTTAATTTGTTCCAAAATCTTTAGCACAGATACAGCATAAGAGGAACTAATTTGTAAATTATTTCAATTTTCTTTGCTATAGGTAATCTCGTAATGTCTCTAACAGCTGAAACATTATTAGTAATTCTTATATGGCGCATATCCAATGAATTCTAGTATTCTGTTTATTCATTAATAATATTGTTTGTTTATTAATGTACACAATACAGATAAAATTATTTGTTACTACACTTTTTCTTTATAATAAATAAATAAAATGATTTTATTTCGGATAGAAAATCCATAGTTGTTAGTTACCTTTACATTTAACTTAAAAAAGTGTTAGTGGAATTACTAACTAACTTTAACCTACATATTTATTTCGCTACAGAGTGGAATTTTGTCCACCGCTGCAGCAGAGGAGAGTCCCACCTGTCCAACAACGCTATCATGATACTGTTAGCGCTGCCCCGCCACTCCTGCCAGCGGCTAAGTAAAGAGGCGCAATTTATAAAACTCACTTACTAGGCTCTTCACTTGCAGGCCTTTGACGCATATTGCTTAGCAAACTTGTTTTCTATGTATTGTAAGCCTTCAAATAAAGTACCTACTGTATATAACTATTATCACAAATTTTTAACCTGAATCGCAGATTTTGTTAGGAGATACTCGTTTTACGATTGTGCTAAACTAATTATTATAGTTCAACAGTACTTATAGATATTATTTTAACATATTATTAGTAAAATTTTAAATTTTTCGTCTTACCCGTTGCTATGTACCTATCAGATACATTCCAACGTCTTTTATAACTTGTTTTCGACAAATTAAGGAAAATTAATAGTTTTAACAATCATTCTAGTTGCTAACCTCTACGGTAATAGTATAGTCAAGTTAAGAAAAAGTATGGAAGTAAGTCGTGTAGTCGTGCTTTTTTTGGATTTGTTAGATGGCGCAACTAGATTGATTCCCCCGAGTTGCACCGTTTCTATTATGTACGGAAGACCGTTAAATTTTAGGTATAAACTATAAACTGCCGTAATTTTGGAGTAAATTAAAAGCTATTAGGTTCAAGCTAAGTAGTGTATAGAGAACACCTTGGTGCATAGTATATCTTAATTAAAAAGATGTGCAATGTATGATACCCTAAAAAAAATTTTTTTTTCGATTGCGGCTCGAGGATAAGTCAGTCGGTTGGTGCAATCTCAAGTTAAGCTTTTTAAAGCATTATAAACATTCAGTTAACTTTGCACGCCTGGGCAAATTATGGAACATGTATTTTTAATTATTTTGTACATTGTGCTTCGGGGGAAATTAAGAGAGACGTGAAAATTTTAAAAACGGTACTTATCTAATGACACTACATTTGCACTAAATAAAAAATAGATTTTTTTCACCGGAAGTTTGTCAAAAAGTAAATAGAATTAATCGCAATGAACTGCAAGCGAAGGTGGTTGGCAGCACGTGGCGCGGGGCGCGGGGCGGGGAGATAGCGCAGCGCGCAGCTAGGGTTTGCAATATCCGACAACTTTTCGGATCCGGATACATAGAAATAGGATATCAAGAACGACTGTCTAACTTCAAAAGTGCGACCAAAAATGAAATGCAATTTTGTGCGTAAATTGTCTATGTGAGATCAAAAATAGTGATGTCATGTTACATTAATAATCTATCGTTGTTTGACTGCTTTATCGACTACTTATTCAAATGTGTTTGATTGTATAAAAAATGTTATACGAGTAGATATGAAGTCGCTTCCCTTATGGTCATATAGGGCCCAAAAGGTGCCTATGAAACCAGCATCATATTTTAGTATGTTGTTAAGCATGTTATTCTGACTAAAAAACCATCGGGAGACAGTTTCTAACGTGGTTAAGTCACCAGTTATGACGTCATCAAAATGGCCGGTGCCGTGTTCAGAATATTGCGTATACCACAGCAAGTATATCACATGTAAGCTTGTGTGGGGTGTCATAAAAAGCAAAATTAAATGCGCTACAATATCGTTTATACATTTGACCTTGTAAATACCATAATTTGCGAGAATTTTAAGTTTTATTTAAATATTCCCGAAAAAAAATCCGTTTTTTGTTTTCATCAACTTTACTAGTAACTTTACAGGAAGACATTGTATCAAGAATATATTATGAATGCTATATTAATAAGCTATAAAATTCTATTAAAATTTTGAAAATCGGTTTATAAACAAGCAAATTACACTATTTTTGTTCCATACCGGATGACACCACCAAGAGTCGGATGGCTGTTTCAATACAATTTGAAAGGCAAATGATGTTTAAGTAAAGGTAACTTGCTGAACGATATTTATAGTAAAGTAATATTTTCGATAAAAGTATTATTATCAAAATTAAGAATACTGAGATCGTTTTATTGTAATTTACTCCGGATCTAGCTAATTAAAGTTACACACTAATTAAACAAAAATATTTATTTTTTTACGTATTATTTTGTCCCAGAGCATGCACCTTCGCATGCGCAAAGCATAGTGTATTTAAATCCGTGTTTTACTCCCCCACACCCTGTACAGCGTTCTTTGCACTTGCAAGACAATAGCTCCTTGCAGAGGTGTACGCTGGTCCATCATTTTTCTTTCGCCAAGCCTAGTTGCAAGAATTTAGCATTTGTAGGTCGCTATTCAGGTAAATTGGTCCCAATGTGGGTCTGTTAAGCCCTTTTTATATGCTGTAGGAGAGCATCCTGTTGAAGGAATATACTCGATCGCTCTGGTTTTTCCTAAACAAGATCCTCCTCGCAGTATTTACATTACCTATTTGTGTCCCTACTGGGAAGTTATATGTAGGGTTTGCAATTAGAATATTGTGATATTCTAATTATTCGAATATCCACCAAAATAAATATCCGAATAAACTGATTTAGATAACACAGAAATAACTATGTTTTAATACAATGATATCACCCCAACTAATTTTAAATGATTACTTGATTACTATAATAGCTAACATAATGTTATCTCTAAAACCGTACTTAATAAGGAGGGTTTATATCTGGATTAGCTGGTGCATAGTTGGAAATACATCCAATGCCTCACCTCGTGTTCATTCGTCATGAAATACTAACTATGAAAGCAATACTTACTTACTTCACTGGATCAGTGACCCAAAAAGAATCTTGGCCTTTGATACAAGAACAACGTCACTCTGCTCTATTCTGCACCACTCCACGCTAGTTGGATACTCCGAGGGCGTTTTAGGGCTACATCGCTCCTGCGGTATATCTTTTCACAGCCCGATTCTCTCCCGTCCACTCCAAGTGACCAAGCCTGCGAAGTCGTGCGGCTATAATCTCGCTAATTATATTGGGTGCCGCAACTAGCTACTCTAGCTCCCTATTTTACCTACGCTTTCACCTTCTCTATCTTCATCTCTGATAGGTCCCAGAATATTCCGCCAGAATTTCGTCTTCTTCACTAAGAACTTGTTCTTTTTTTTTCTGATTCAGAGTCCAAGTGTAATACTTACCGATGTCATTCATCAAAATCTAATTATTGTCTTATAGACTTGAATCATGGACAGTCTACTGATCAGCTTGGACACTAGAACTCGGCGAAGCGCTGCTGAGCATCTTAGGGCATTTTGGATTCGAACATCTATCTCCTCTTCCCGATTACTTTAGGTAGGTCTTTTCTTTTCGATCTGCGGTGGCAGCATGGTTCTATTTTTATCACTTGTCACTATGCCCTTCATGACAAATGATAAAGAGCCGACCATCTTAGCCCTATTCATTTGGAGATATTCTAGTGGTTGATTATCAGACCAATTTTCTCTCCTTCCTACTCTACTATCCTAGCCTTGGCCTTCAGGTTGCTTTTGTTTTGAGCCTATAGCCCCAAGTCATCAGGATATCCAATGATCTAATGTTTGCATTAAGCAACATTCGCATTCATTGTATAAAGTTACTGCGTGACACCTGTATGTACCTATCAAAATTGATGTGCTGTTAGTATTTGAATTGATTAAATATATGAAAATACTATATTTAAATAACAAAATGGTATGAAATTATTCATTGAGAAAATTGTTCCGGTTATAGGTCAATAACCATATTTAACGGAGCCGTAATATCCGGATCTTATGACCCGATATCCGGATATTTCGGATATCCGGATCTCAAACCCTACGCGCAGCGATTGTTCCGAGACAGTTTGTTTGACACTTTTGACGGGCAACGAGCACAAATCTTTCTTCTGGCATTAAAACGGAACTATTGTTTTAAACAATCATTGAGTGAACTAAGTAGTCTAACGTTTTCGTAAGTATATGGAAAAACGCGATTTTTCGAATTTAATAAACATTGAGCGTACCTGTATTTAATTTGTTGACTGTCTGTCTGCATACTCAGAAACCCTACTATTTTTGCAGTACATGCCACTACTCGTGCCTCAAGAGCCGTGCTTCGTCGGTGCATCTACGCGCGTTCCTTCTCTTGCCACTAATCACGCGCTTGTCGCTTCTGTGTATTTATTGGTCTACGTTTTTGGTACTTGATTACAAAACTGCATGTTCCGTATAAAAATGCCAATTTTTTATGGAGTGCGAATTTAAACAAAATCAAATGAATATGATTGCATCAATTTCCAATAGTATTAAAATTTCCCCCGAAGTACAACGACAGTAAAACATGAAAAACTACTTTCCGGGTGTCGCACCATGGTGCGAATTTGACATTGGATTTAGATATTTTTTCTAATTATTTACTCAATTTGCACCGAGTACATTACTTTCCCCAGACCCGCAATGGCCAAAATAGTTTTTTTTTAATGTTGTATTTTTTTTTACCTGTTCCGTAGCTTAAATTAACATAAATAACACGTGCGAATTTAGATATAAGTGTTGTAAAACGTACGCCAAATTACACCGAGTACACCTTTTTTCTCTTCTTAGTTATAACCATTACATTATTTTCAGCCGATTTCACCCCTTTCCGGGGGGGTGAATTTAGTAACGATTGTATAAAGTTCGATTTTTAGCCCATACAAAACAATCCGTAGTGATTTTATTAGTCCTTAGAATTAGTTCCTGACTTTAGTGAAATTTGAGTTAATTTGACCGTACTATAAAAGCACGTCATCTATATGAATCATCTACAAGTATCTCTTTTTAGTTACTTGAATTTAGCGTAGAAATGGGACATATACTTGAATTTTACGTACAATACAGAGACAAAAAATAGTCTTGGATTTTAAAAACGCCAATATTTTGAAAAATACAGATCATTTCACAAAAACAGTTTTCGAAAATGTTGGAGATACTTGTTTTCTGCTTAGGGCAGCCGAGACATGGTTAAAGTGGAGGCGCTTTCCATATAGACTTTCGTACATTGACCCGCCTGTTGCTATCTCTATTGCACGTGAATAATTAAATTGCTGTCAAGCTTGCACAGTGACATTGACAACCAGCATCACGGGTTCATGAGGCGGGACAGCAATATAATTATGCGCGTGCAATAGAGATAGCAACAGACGGATCAGTGTACGAAAATATATATGGAAAACGTCTTTGCTTTAACAGGAGAGATGTTGCTTTTACGAAAGCGCCCAATTCCTAAATAACTACTGCCCCTACGACCTCTGTCATGTTGAGACACTGGGGAGCAAACATGGCAAAAACGGAAGTGAACGACGTCAGAGGTATATAAAAAGCAGAAACGCACTGCCAATCCTCCAACCTCCTACCGTAAAATTGAAGAAAGGCCCAGAATGCGAATGTTAGGCGGCAGCCACCCCGCCCAAGGGCAGGAAGTCGCCAAAGGGCCGGTAACAGCCCCCGCCACCGATGTACGTGCGAATCAGCAGCAGCGCATCGCATGTATGTACTCATGCCAAATTGCTGCTTTTTAGTACTAATAGACAGAGAAACGGATATGGCAAAACTACAAGAGTTCCTAGTTGACTACGGAACCCTAAATAGCTCTCTGTCAGGTCGCTGCGTAAATGACGTTCTTCGCGTAGCAAAGACAAAGATTAATACGCAACAAGTCATGTTTCAACACGGTCGGCACACTTAAGTGGGAAAATAAAATAGTACCTACATCAACAACTTCAATTAATTGCGCAAGTCTTGTCCGTGCACACAGGGGCGCCGGGCGCGCCTGTGTGGCGCGTCGGACAGGTGCGGGCCGCGGCACTCGCAAGGGGGCCGCCGGCGTGCTCGCTCTCCGCTCGCCCGCGTCCTGGGACACCCTTTGCCCGCGCGCCCGCTAAAACTTCGCTATTTTATTTTGCCCAATAACGTTAAACTCTTTATTTTCTCGTTTTTTAAATGACGACGTGAATTACAATAAATTCCGTTATATATGTGATAGTAGTGAATTGATTTTAAAAACGATTGTAATTTAAGTGAGTGATTGATTCAATAAGCTGGACCGCCACTTAAACTTACCGATAGTTTTCAACATTTTAATTTGAAAAATAAGTGGCTGCACCTTGGTAAGTTATTGCATTGTGGGCATTAATGCGGTATTCAAACTGGATTACTTACAATTTTTTGATCGGCTATATTTTAGTTTTCGATTGTGATTTCCTTGCAGATAAAAAAAAGTTGCCTTGCAGGTTTTCGAGTTCGAGGCATTTTGTAAGTAGATTTTAGCAGCGTCTTTAATAATATATGTACCTCGATCACAGGTTATGTGGATTTTTTCAACACAATTGATTCTGACCTTTAGGTACTTTTTTGGTACATAGGTATTTTAGGTACTATCTTGTCAATTAAGCTTTTTCATCTATTAGATATATTTATACATTATTTGTGTTATGTGTTTTTAGAACAATATTGCAAAGCGATTATGTAGCTAGGTAATGCTCATTAAAACGTAAGTGCTTTTTTAATGTAAGATAAAAAAAACTATGTACGATAATAATATATTAACAGGAAGAAAATAGTTTTTTATCCAATATGCTTGGAAAGGTTCACCTTACTGTAGCAAAAATAGTACGGGAAGTTCTTCATTATGGTCAAACTCAAATTATAAAAATTCAAACCATTATATTTGTTTTATTTACTTTTATATTTTTAATCTCTTCGCTTCGCGTCGTCCGACAAAATCGAAACTCATCCACGAATTATTCTTCTCGGCCTCTGCAATAATGTACTATTGGTGCATTTTCCTTTTTATTTAAAGTATTTAATCGTCAAGAACACAAGAACAACGAAAATCGTTGTACATAATTTCCTGATAGTTAAGCGGCCAATTTCGTACCTACTATTGTAATTTTTTTACTAAGCCACGTTGCATGGTTTTTAACTTGTTAGGTATTGTAGGTACATTCAGCAGTTGATGCACAAAAGGATTGAGACGTGTATTTAATTAACATGTAATAATTTAAATAGTTTTAAGCCCAATTTAATTTTAGTCGTCCCCTGTGTGGTACATTACTGAATTAAAATATACATATCATGTATATTATCTACATCTCATTCTATGGAAAGTGGGCATAAGTTATTTAACTACTTAGTTTTTTACGGGTTTTCGGTTTGAAAAATGTGATACCGCAAATGCAAGACTCACCAAGGTTTGCTCATGCACCTTTAATGTGCTGTAAGGGTGGTATGTCCTAAACGGTTAACGAGAGTCAACAAAAATCTGACGCCCGAATGACAGACAGTTTAAATCAATATTTAAATACTTAAATAGATAAGTATTAGGGGACATCTAACACAGATCATCCTAGCCTCAAAGCTTGTACTATGGGTACCTACTAGGCAACGATATCCATACTTGTATAGATAAATACATACTTACTCGTATATACATAGAAAACACCCATGACTCAGAAACAAATACCCGTGCTCATCACACAAATAAATGTCCTTACCGGGATTCGAACCCAGGGCCATGGCTTCATAAGCAGGGTCACTACCCACTAGGCTAGATCGGTTTTCATAATCACTGACTTAAAAGTTCGTCTTAATGTTGCGTCTAATGAAGTAAGATATGAAGTAGCTTTTTATGATCTAGTGTATAAAATAAAATCTTCGTCGAAGACCACTTCGTAGAATAAACTCTTTATTTTACTCTATATTAAGGAATTCTATAAGACCAAGGCAAGTATACAAACAGTCAAAGTACACAATTAAACTTCATGAAATGAATAAATAAATTAAATTAATTTATTCCAAAAAGTAATTTAGATTTAAAACTAATTATATCACATAGTACTCGTAAAATGCAATTCAATAAACACATAAATTTAATTAACATATTAACTCATATAATTTACAAGCTCTTATTTAACTTGCAATGTATGTAAATTGTACCTATGTAGGTAACTATGTTTGTACGGGTTGTCAAAGAAGCTGAAAACATGTAAGTTGGGTGACAATGCAATATTATGGTACCATCGAGCTGATCTGATGATGGAGACAGGAGGTAGCCATTGGAACTCTGTGATGAATCAACGCAACCTAACTGTGTTTCTGGATGTTAGAATTGAGTATTAGTGGCACGTGGAAAGAAAAGTACAGTCAGCAATAAAAGCTTGTATCGAAAATGAAATGTTTGACAAAATTTTATTATTTTTGTGTTATTCTTTTTTCGAACGAGTGAGCGAAGCGAAGCTTACATTCAACCTGGAACACGGCTGGCTAGGGAGCACGTTCCAGTAATTTCGATGTTTTTAAACTGAACTATCAGATGATAGTATGTTACGCAATAAATTAAGTAAAGTTGTTCTAATTCAAATGAAATTAGGTAAACGTGTAGTTGAAGGCATTATATTTTATTATCTAGATTATGACCAGGCTTAATCAAGGGGCTATGGAGCTAGAAGAGCCTATACTCGCCAAGAGCGTGATTTCAGTTGAAGGATAAACTAAGGGTAACTTAGATTATTAAATTCCAAAGTACCTGTCTTTCTGTTTTTAACAAGTCTGAAGTCGAACTTCTAACGATTGTGATAGCATCTCTTCCATCTCGCTCTCAATCGCCGGATACATAAAAGGGTATTTGAGAATGAAGCAATCCAGGATTACCCTCCCACACTACGCTTGCGAGAGTAGCACGCCCTGTCTTCTGTCTGGCTCCAACCGTCGCGTAAATACGTGCGTGGCGTCCGCGCGCGCCTTAGTTGACTCCGGCTGCCAATGCAGACGCACGGTACTATGGGACTTTTACAAAACGGGGCAATAATGGACAAAGTTCGTTCACAATGATTTTCTCCTTATTTGAATTCATTGGTCTGATCATAATAACTTATATCAATCTGAAAGGCCGCTTAATATGAATCTGTCGTCAAAATTGGGACAGACGCCCGCCATCGTTAATTTCTTATTTTTTGCTCTAATCATGATGAATATGTATGTCTGTAGATCCGAAAATATTTAATATGAATTCGTCGTAAAATTGAGTTCGGGGTGATTTTTTTGAATATATTAGTAAATCAATATATTTAAACCATAGCAATAAATTATCATAGATATAAAAAAATAAACATGATGTTTTTATAATTGAGCTGTATGTAACCACGAGGTGTCACGTAGTAGTACATTTCGATGCTAGTGCGGAAAGAATGACATTTCCGCACGTGTATCGAACGACGGATTTTAAAACAGTTGCAAAATAATAATAAGAAAAACAACAAGTATTTTTTATGTTATGTTCTATAACACAAAACAATTATAAATAATAAACATTAAACTATTATTACTTCAGTATCGTTATTTACAATTATTTGTGTATCGTATATTTAAATTGTATAAAAACAATATCGAATGTTGCCTTTGGAAATTTAAAAAAAACATGCTTGCAGTAAGAAAAAACGCCTCTTCTTTGACAAGCGTTTGGCAGCTATTCCGTTCCATTCAGACAACATATTAAGAACGGTTTTTCAATATTCAATATCAAAAAGTAAACGTGTAATAATGATGAAGAGGTAAGTAATAAGATACGATGGGTGGCTGAAAAATAATCTACCTAAAGCATAGTTCATATAGAATTGGCATATATAGCAATGTTTAAAAAATAATAATTCCATGGCGGGAAAAAAATGATAATTACAGTTCAATCACCAACCTTCAAAGTATTCATGTTGAAAATATTATTTTCCTAGCTTTATGTATTTTAAAGTTTTCGAACATGAAAATTGAGAACAGGAGATTGAACGTGCACAAATACTTCCAAAATTCTTATCGAACCCGGACAAAGACAGCTAAGTCGCTTAACATGCTAAAAGCTAGTATTTGTAGGGTCATAAAACGTTACAAGGAGACTCTATCAGCCGACAGGAAAACACAAACTAATCCGAGGTCTGGGACAAATAACAAGATTTTGGGAAAAAAAGTCCCAAGGTCACTCAAACAAAATTCAGGACAGTCTAATTACGATTTATCCCAAATATTCAAAGAAACTTCTAGAAAGATAAAGATGATTCACCTCAGAGGTGGCTATAAGAGCTATCGAGCAATAAAACAGCCAAATCGGACTGTTAAACAGATCCGACAAGCTAAAACACTAGCTCGACTATTGTACGACCCAGTATTGACAAAATTCGAAGGTTGCTTGTTGTTGGACGACAAGACGTATGTAAAACTCGATTTTAATCAACTACTCGGTGCGAAGTTTTATATGGCCAATAATAGAGGTAATTTACCCGAAAAATATAAGTTCGTGAAACTTGAAAAGTTCGCAAAAAAACATATGATATGGCAAGGAATTTATAATTGCGGCTGTAAGACGAAAAGTTCTATAACATAGTCAACAATGAAGTCGGACCTTTATATTAAAGAGTGCTTAGAGAAATGATGTATTGGCATTTATTAGAACCCATAACGGTCCTGTGAAATGTTGGCCAGATTTAGCCAGCTGCCACTACTCAAAAAAAGTTTGGCATGGTTATTAGCATATCGGGCCAATTATATGCCCCGCGAGATGAATCCTTCGAATTGTCCCCAATTTCAATCTATCAAAAACTATTGGACAATCATGAAAAAAAAAATAAGACTAGTCAAATTATCCAGGGTATCAATTCATTGCGATCTACAAGAAATCAACACGCCAAAAATGTCGACAAAAGTGTTGTGCAGAAAATGACGGGGGTCCATTATGAAAACGGTTCGTAATTTTTTACATAACAGAGATTTTTTTTTATTCATACATATTTGACAGCTAAATATATTACTATTTAAAATTCACCATTCATAACTTTCTTATTTTATTAACTTAAAAAAATAACAATCTTCTAGTGCGTACCAATTCTATACGAATTATGCTTTTTTCTTCTATGTATGGACTTGAAGGCGGTGTTGCCCGAATTATGCTTTAGCCTATAAATATTTTTTTTTAAACTGGCATCTATAAATTCGTGATTATTGACTATTCCTTTTTCAATATTTCAAACTTTTATTTGTCAGCTGCTCTTCATTTGTTTTTGACACTCGAATGCTTGCAACATGTCGCAACAGAAAAATAATTTGATCAAAATTGAGCAACATTGAGTGATTAAATTTCTCACTGAAGAAGGAAATACGCCCTCGCAGATAAAACAACGTATGTTGCCCGTATTTGGTGATTTGTGCCCTTCCGATTTCACAATAAAGTTCTGGCCTACGCAATTTAATCGGACCGCGAAAGCCTAGAAGACGATCCTTGTAATGGATGACCGATTTCTGCCATCACTGAAGAACACTGTGACCAAGGTGAAAAATATAATTCTTGAAGACCGACGAGTGAAACAGTGGAAGATAGCTAGAGATGTGGGCATTAGTAAGGAACGGGTAAATGAAATAATCCATGGTTATATAAACATGTCTAAGTTTAAGTGCCCGTTGGGTCCCGAAAATGTTGACCGCATTAGACAAGGACAGACGTGTCAAATGTTGTCAAAAGTTTTTAGACATGAGTCGCGGCAAAGAGGAAGAATTTATTTCCAGGATTGTGACATGTGATGAGACTTGGATTAGACAATGGGACCCAGAAAGTAAACAGGAATCACTACAATGGAAATTCAAAGATTTTTTTTTAAAGTTTAATGTCGCTATTTGACTAATGTAATAAATGCATTTTCTCAAATGTGCAATGAAATATTGATGTTATGTTTTTTATAATAGGCTGCGAAATATGAAGTTTCAGGTGCGGCTATCCTATCCTGCCACTGTGTATAAAAAAAAATCAACGATTTGGTATGTACTTAGTGCAGTTTTATTTACATAATAAATCCACATAAATTTGTGGCACAGGCATCATGACATTCTGCTACTATGCGTATAAAAAAAAAAACAATCAACGATTTGGTATGTACTTAGTGCAGTTTTATTTACATAATAAATCCACATGAACATAACAAATAACACATTATTATATTTTTTTTCTTAACCATACATACACACATATTAATATTTCATCTAAATATTAGGTAGTGGTAAAAATGTCAACTCAAACGTGTCTCTAACCAATTAGAAAAATAAGGTTTGGCGGGAAACTTGACAATTTATCGCTGTAATTCTGTTTTATAGAATTAAATTTTGTTGTTTGTAATCTTGTTTTGTTATAAATAATTCAATATGAGTTCGGACGAATCTACCGACGAAGAAATGATTATTGATTGCACCCCAGCTGAATTCAGAGTCGAAGCAGAATTTGCTATACAGAAAAACCAAAAAATGCCCAGAGTTTCTCAGAACACGTGTTTTTAGCATATCAAAAAAGACAAAACAAAAAGGTCGAAGAAGGTTTCATACTATTTTATGATTTATCTTACCTCAGGAACTACTAACGCATACAGGCTGCTCCAAAGTTAAAAAATTGTAATTTGTTAATTTCTTCGTAACCGCTACACCGCTTGTTATGATAGTTTGTATACTGGTTCTAAATACTCTATTGCATAATGTACATTTCGGCGTAATGGCTAGGGACACCCTGTATTTGAACCGAACTGAACTAAAATGTATATTTATACTTAGCTTGTATATAGCTTTTTTTTTAAATATTACATCGGTGGCAAACAAGCACACGGCCCGCCTGATGGTAAGTAGCCTCCGTAGCCTATGTACGCCTGCAAGTTCAGATATTACATGCGCGTTGCCGACCCTAACACCGCACCCTCGTTGAGCTCTAGCAACCTTACTCAACGGCAGGAACATAACACCATGAGTAGGGTTTAGTGTAATTTGGCTGCGGTTTTCTGTAAGGTGGAGGTTCCCCAGTTGGGCTCTGTTCTAGATGTAGATTGACATCCGCTGTGCTGTGCCCTACCACACAAACCGAGATGACATTCACAATGCTTATACCTCTCTTAACGTCCGCTCGAAATTTATATATAATTTATATATATATAGCTATCTATTTCTGACGTCCCTAGTGGCTGTTGACAGTCATTGTGTAGAAAGCGGCACCGGTGTTGCTCCTGATTGTTTTTACTACGGTAGTTTCAGGGGCCCGTCTAGTTAGCGGCGGATCACCGCCTGCTTCGATGACGTGTACAGTTGGCTGACAATTGACTAACTTTATTCGATTATCTTCCTATGTATTATTCTTTTGGTGGCCAGTTTTACTGATGGGTTTATTATACAAGGTGCCCGTGAGCATTGCGAGATATTTTAACTAAGCATTCCTGGTAATATTTAGAAACTAAAATGTCATATAAAATTTTCTGGATTAGGCCTAGTTTCAGAGAGAATTAAATGTTTTTCGAAATCATATGCCGGTACAAAGCACATTTTTGACTGCGGTATTGCCACTTTGAGGTCTAGTCTGGACATACTTATTGATTGACATCGAAAAATTAAAAAAATGTATTCGAGAGGCTACCCCCAAAGAAAAAAAAACTTTTTAGTTAATTTTAGGTTATGTGTTTATCAATAGAAATTACGTTTTATGTAGGAGTGTTCAAAAAAAGGGAAAAAAAAAACCAAAAAAAAAGGTTTTTTTTGTCGAATTTCACAAAAAGTCATATAATTTTTTTTGCTTCTGTTGCCATCAGGAATGCACCATTAAAATCTCTCGCAATGCTCACGGGCACCTTGTATAACAATATGCTTATGCATATGATTTATACATACACTACACAAACCTATATTAAAATACATTATAAAATTTAAGATCGAAGCTCCGAAAATTGACATTGCCATTGAATAAATAGTTTCCATGCTGCCGTTGCTAGGGGATGCGCAAGATAAGTTGCGCACGAAACATGATAGACCGCGGGCCAGGCGCTTTCGTCAATCATCGCCTCCCGGTTGATACTTGGTCACGTGATAGTTTAGATGCTATCATGAATGAAAAAAAATGTGAGCCATTTGTATCGCGGTGGAAAATCCGTCAGCTGGTCATTGATTAGTGTATGTTATTATTGTAATATCTCGGAGATTTCACGTTCACGTCTCTACTAGAGCTGCCCCTAGCGGACACGCTCTCAACTAATAGTTACTTTGTATACAGTAACACACACACACATTTACACAATTGTACACACATATGCATATTTGTGGGTTCTTTACCTACAGGTAGCAACAATTTTAATAGTGGAAACTGAATTATGTAGTAATCGTTTTACCGATTTCCGTTGCATATGCACAGTAAACTACATAAATCAGTTTTTAAGAATAAATAAATGAAAACTGATATTGAATTAAGTACAATACATTATTTATAAGTACTAATTTACGTACGTGCCACTCCAAGTAACTAAGATAAATGCAAATACAGCGGCGCCTAAGTGCACTACCGAGTAAATATCTCAACAGTAAGTATATATGTAGTGGTAGCAACAATTTATTTCCTGACTTTATGTTTTAAATAATAATCAAAGCCGTTTCATTTTCTTGGTCCAAAAATTTGGGTTTTCCCATCATAATCTCAATTATTTTTAATTATAATCCTGATTAAAGTTTCGCAGTAGCAGCGAGTTTAATCCAAATGAATGTATTTGGTAATGGCTGGGAAACCTGCAATAAGTAGCTTTAATCCAACTTTTCATTGATTAAACTACGGATTTCGATTAATTTTTGGTCACATATTTCATAGATTTTAGAACTACCAAGCTTTTTATCTCCAATTTGCGGTGGGGTGATCTGGGTGTTACAGCGCATGGGTATATTTTTCCTTTTCTAAGTTCACTGACATTGCCATTGACAGAATCGGACAACTTATCGAAGAAAAGAAGGATACCTGCCGTGTCACAACTGTCTGGTAGATTTTCAACGCCTGAAAATGTATTTACAGTTAAGATTCTATCAAATTTATTATAAAAAGGTAAACATTATTGTCGAGGAACGTAGTGAAATATGTCTCGGCTGTTACATACTCGTACTGCTTCTGGCGTTCAGAGGAGGATAGACAATTAAAGAGGGCCTACCGCGAACTGCGAATGAAGTTTTGCCTCTATGTCGCACTTGGTCACTACTTTAAAAAAAAACACGTATCTGAAAATCATCAAGTTTCTAGGAGGAACAATAAACATCCTGAAAATATGTGTTGATTAATCAAATAAGTTCTTGTTAGTTTCATTGAGATACTTTGATAGCCAGTGATTAATTTTACAAATATTCGAATAAGTAACACAATCAAACACTTTTTATTAAATTTACAGCTATTCGTAAGATACAAGATTTTTGTTTTAGTATTGACTGAAAGTTGTTAAGTTACGATAATTTTGCTTTAAATTTTATGGTACAAAATGAAACGAAATGTATGTTTTTATGTTAATTAAATTAACTAAGTAGACTCTCTTAGAGTAACAATATTCGAACTTAAATAACAACGTTCTTCGTAAAAAAAGATCGGGTCGAATTATTTTTCAACTATACATGCAGTAAACTATCGTAAAATGCATGGAAATCTTTTGGAAAAATTGAAAAATCGCCGTAGTTTCGTTTTTTAATAGGTACGGGTCCAGAATACAGCCGAGGAATCGCTTGATGTTCTGAACTATCATTGAATCTTTGGGGTAGAACAGTCCAGATGTCATCAAAGCGAAGTTTAAACTCAATCGGACTGTGAGTGTATATTATATAGTGTATATTTTAAAGCCCTCAAATCAAAATAGATGTATAGTGCTTAAGTGTGCCATAGTGTTTGAAAAAACTCCAGTGTAAATAGTTTACATTGTACTTGTTAGTCAAAAATGCCTCTGTTATTACTTCTACAAAATCGGCAGGCACATGAAGTTTTCTGTTTTTAGGGTTCCGTATCCAAAGGGTCAAATGGGACCCTATTACTGAGACTTCGCTGTCCGTCCGTCCGTCTGTCACCAGGCTGTACCTCATGAACCGTGATAGCTAGACAGTTGAAATTTTCACAGATGATGTATTTCTCTTGCCGCTATAACAACAAATACTAAAAACAGAATAAATTAAATATTTAAGGGTGGTTCCCATACAACAAAAATCTTTTTTTGCCGTTGCACATGCACAGTGTCACATTCCATCTGTGTGTGGCCCCTCTTCTTCCTCGCGTTATCCCGGCATGTTGCCACAACTCATGGGAGCCTGGGGTCCGCTTAGCTACTAATCCCGAGAATTGGAGTAGGAACTAGTTTTTACGAAAGCGACGGCCATCTGACCTTCCAACCCAGAGGGTAAACTAGGCCTTATTGGGATTTGTCCGGTTTCCTCACGATGTTTTCCTTCACCGAAAAGCGACTGGTAAATATTAAATGATATTTCGTACATAAGTTTCGAAAAACTCATTGGCACGAGCCGGGGTTTGAACCCGCGACCTCCGGATTGCAAGTCGCACGCTCTTCCCGCTAGGCCACCAGCGCTTCATGCTAAACATAACAATAGGCTTCATTTGTTGACAAGTTATCAATAGTAAACTGATAGCAAGCAAGTTTAATTTGAAATATAAAGCTCCTGCTGCTGAAAAAGGCACCAGTGCTGAAAAAGGGAACAGCTTGCACGTCAACAGTAAACATGTTAGAGAGTCCACTTAAAACTAAGAGTTTTCCGATTTCTTTTTCCTCCCGTGTTAAATCCTCTGATAATATGTGCTGTCTGTATGTCTCTTCATCCTCATTTACTTTCTTATATGAATAACATAAATCGCACGAGACCAAAGAGACCTATGTTTTTGGTTAAAATGAGTTTCCTGAAGCTGTCGTAGTTCATCATTTGCTTATTTGGTATGTCAGTATCTTTAATAAACTTTTGATATTCTCTGTAAACCTGTTTATATGATTGGTAGTTTACTTCAAAATATAGTTTTGAACTATTGTGTCCGCAGTAGTGACTTTACATTTTAGGATTTTTTTGTGCTCAGATTAAAACCTCTATAAAAAACAATCATGCCTGATAATTCCTGCACTATTAGACTTGTTTACCCAATTTAGCACTGTAGCTTCTCCTAAGCAAAGTGTTGCCAAGAATGTCTTTTTACATACTCGAAGTGTTTCATTTCCAAATTTTAGATTATACTTAAGTGTAAATCTTCCCCTTGATTTGTGTGATGTTGTTTTTTACTAACCGTAACTTTATCTATCAAGGTTATTATGTATGTTTGCCTTTGTTTCCACATCATATCATTCCAATTCTGGAATCTCTCTAAAATTAAAATAATTAATTGGAATTCTGCTCTAAAATTAAAGAAGAATCAAGTTTCAGATCAATCAGAAAGAAGAATCATTCATTCGAACGAATGAATTATTGTTTCTATTGATTCTTCTTTAATTTTAGAGCATTGATATACCTTACTTTTAGCACACTTTGGAGATGAACACATGAGCCTGAATTTGCTTCTTGGTCTTTTATTTTATTTTAGGGATGCCAACTTCATCATCATATTTCTTGTTTTCTTTTATCAAATAGCTTTTACCCGTTCCTCTGGCTTTTTGAATTTCATTTCTTGTCCATGTTTCTGGCTTTGGCTTACCTTTCCGTGCCCTGATTCTTGTCTTCTTTAATGTTGAAGGTCCATCATCAAGTGACGAACTGCTGCCTAAATTCTCAGTATAGACGTGGAATTTCGTGTTACAACCTTCATCACAAAGTAAATCTTTATTTTCATCGTCGGAGTTGACATGTATGAAAAATGCTGTTTTTCAATCTAAGAAACCACATCCGGTAAAGGGAACTGATATAAAATCTCCCGTACTTTTATCTAGGACAACTTCCCTCATAATTTTCAGTAGGTATTTAAGTACATAAATGAGAAACATAAAGCTATCTTACATAAAGCTCATTATTCTGACAACTAGAGCCTCTAATGACACTAACTGATACAAAATTACATCTATCACTGTTTTTTTATAAATAATATGGACAATTACTATGCCTCATTGGCACAGAAACTTCTTAAAACAATGAACAAAAAATAGTGCTTAGGATAGTAAGATAACTTTACGAGTAGACAGGGATTGTAAAACCGGTTAAATTGAATACCTGTATATGAATTGTCAAACGCTAACCGCTAAAAAAATAATAGTCGAGTTACAGGTAATGTTGTCATTCCGCTATTCTTTTTCAGTATGTATGCACTATTTACAGTAATCTTTACCTCTAATTAATACCGGTAATCGTTGCTCTCGATAGATAATGTGTCAAGTAGACATTATGACCGAAGCACAACAAATAGGTGTAATGTTACTCCATGGCATTGTTGGCTAACACTGGTTGAAATGTCTGTTAGTACTGAACAAATAAATTGCGACGTATTTCAAATTGTCAATTGTCAATTTGTTTATTCGCCTTTCTGTAATAATTTAATAAAGTAGCAAAAAGCCACACGAAAAGGAAAGGTTTCGTATAAATTTATATAATAATATCTAAAATGGGCCGCGAACGGAAAAGAAAAAGTGCAGCATACCGGTATTTTGATATCGACGATACCCAAAATGAGTCCACCTGCTTAATAAAGGATGCGGTAAAAAATTTAAAGTAAGTTTTGTCTTTCTGTTGGCAAATTACTTTAATGAACTTATAGAAAATATCCAGGGCCCAATAACCATGCTATATTTAAAACTGTAGTATGTTTTCAGGGGCATCACGGAACGAATCTACTATCGCACCTGAAAGTCTCTCATCAAAGTCAATATTTAATTGCGAAACAAATAAATGATGAGGCATCAACTGGCAATCAAATGGAATTGCAGACTGGTCAAGTAATAGACGTGTGCGTGAAACTCGTTACGGAGTATGGGCGGTCCTTTGCTCTTATAGATGATGAGGCCTTTCAAAAGTTATTGCAAATAGCTATAGGTCCAAAACAAGCTGCAACGATATCTTCTCGTAGCATTCGTGATAGAATAAGTTTAGAGGCAGATAAGGTTCGAGGCGAAAATAAAAGTGAAATTAAGAATGAATTAATCTTTCTGAAGGTTGATGCGGCGACATGCCACGATAGGATTTTTTAGGAATCAATGCCCAATATATATTAAATAATAGTATCGTCTTAAGAACACTGGCCGTAGTGCAGCTTGACAGAAGGCACACAAGTGACTTTTTAAAAGATAAAATTATGTCTGTTCTCCACAAATACCAAATCAACTTAGAAAACCTGTATAGTATTACAACGGACAATGGAGCAAACATGATTAAAATGATAAAACTTTTAAACGAACACGCAACAGAAGCACAGAAAGAGGTTGAAGAGTCACAAGATCATGAGGATTTAGCAGAGAATTTAGGTGCTTTCTCGCTAGCCAACGAAGGAACCTCTGTAGGACCGATTTCCATTTCTGCAATAAAGTGTGCGGCTCATACTCTGCAGCTAGCAATCCACGATGCTATTAACTGCGATAATGAATGCAAAACAATCTTATCTGATGTGCGATCATGTGTTCGTAATTTAAGGAGACCGTCTGTGCTGCCGTTTTTGGCAAAAAGCCAATTCTATTATCCAACCAGATGGGATTCAACCTATAATATGATACAAAACCATATGGAGTTGAAAGATTACATCTTGCCTGAAACAAGTAACAAGGTAGGAAGTTATTTTACTAGTGACGAGTGGACTTTAATTTACGATATTGAAAAATCACTGAAACCGTCCAAAATTCTGTCAAAAAATTTACAGGAGGAGCAACTAACGTTCGGCGACTTTTGGTATCACTGGACAAAGTGCTAGTTACTAACTAAAAATATATCAACATTCTCGGAATAAATTATGATAGCTATGGAAAGAAGACAACAAAAACTGTTCGAGAGCGATTCCTTTCTAAGTGCAATGTATCTGGACCCTAGATACAATTCAATTCTGACATCATCGCAAATGGATATGGCCATCAGCCATCTGAAATCCACGTGGGAAAAGCTTCAACGCTTTCAACACATTCCATCACATTCTGCTTCAGAAGCCTTTACAACTTACTCCGTGAACAATTCTACAAGTGATGTTGACAATGTGATAGAGAGCATGTTACGTCTAGCCGAAGAACAAAAGAATAACAATTTGGACTACTTAGTTCACGAATAAATATTGAGCATTAATATTGAGCAGATAATAAGAGATTTTATTAGATTTCCCCGTGTGAAATCAACGACTGGAGTGTTGGAGTTTTGGAAATCTATCAAATCTAGCAATCACCGCTTTAGCGTCTCCAGCAACGCAAGTAAGCGTTGAAAGAATGTTTTCTTCGCTGAAATATGTGTTGTCGTGCCTACGTTGCAGGCTTAATGATGATGTCATTGAAGACATACTTATCATAAGAAACAATAAAGTGTAATTATTTTATAGTCACCATTCAGTACATTACCCCTCTGCCTTCTTCCCACATTGTCGCTACGTCTACTTCTCATTCTGACTGTTTCCTAAAATGTCTGCTTCTGGTAGGTACCTAACCTTTTTAACGTAACCGTTTTTATTTAAAAAAGGAAATACTTTTAAGTTGTTTGTCAATTTTAGTGTCATTTAGAGATTTAAGTAATAAACAGATATCTAATATTGTAAAAAAATGGCCTTACGCTAGTAGATTTCGTTGATTAGTCCGGTGTGGTAATTTTTAGGGTTCCGTAGTCAACTAGGAACCCTTATAGTTTCGCCATGTCTGTCTGTCTGTCTGTCCGAGGCTTTGCTCCGTGGTCGTTAGTGCTAGAAAGCTGAAATTTGGCATGGATATATAAATCAATAAAGCCGACAAAGTCGTACAATAAAATCTAAAAATTTAATTTTTTTAGGGTACCTCCCCTACACGTAAAGTGGGGGTGAACATTTCTTTTTGCTTCAACCCTACAGTGTGGGATATCGTTGGAAAGGTCTTTCAAAACTAATAGGGGTCTTCAACAAACATTTCTTGATAAAGTGAATGTATTCGGAGATAATTGCTCCGAAAGAAAAAAAAATTGTGTCCCCCCCTCTAACTTTTGAGCCATAGGTCCAAAAAATATGAAAAAGATCTTGGAAGTAGAGCTTAAGAAAGACATTCAATGAAAACTATAGCGGATATGATCAGTTTAGCTGTTTTTGAGTTATCGCAAAAAGTTTCCCCTTCATAGTAAAAAGACGTACACCCACAGTTCATCCCTTGGTTAACAATCTACCATACTTTAAGCTCCAGTTTAGCTTATTGTGACGGAAGATAACTACGGAACCCTACTCTGAGCATGGCCCGACATGCTCTTGGCCGGTTTTTTTACTACTTCGGTGCTTATAGAAAGTATTTAGACTGTTGTGTAGACTTGTAGAAAACATAGTTTAATAAATAATGGCAACAGGTTCTCATTATTATTATATTTAACGTGTAAGACGATTTCGGTTGGGGAAGAGGAAGATGATGCTTTAACGTTTTTTTTTAAGTTTAGAATGCTTCTTACTAAAATATATTTGTAAATAATATTTCCTCTCAGCGTCCTCAAAGTCAGTAAAGTGTCATCTAAAGCATTATTCAACTGCCAAGATCGAACAGTCGAGTTGGAGCGAAATCACACAAACAATACAACCGCTGTGTAATACAGCGTTCGCCTGTTAGTACGGTCAAATTAACTCAAATTTCACTAAAGTCAGGAACTAATTCTAAGGACTAATAAAATCACTACGGATTGTTTTGTATGGGCTAAAAATCGAACTTTATACAATCGTTACTAAATTCACCCCCCCGGAAAGGGGTGAAATCGGCTGAAAATAATGTAATGGTTATAACTAAGAAGAGAAAAAAGGTGTACTCGGTGTAATTTGGCGTACGTTTTACAACACTTATATCTAAATTCGCACGTGTTATTTATGTTAATTTAAGCTACGGAACAGGTAAAAAAAAATACAACATTAAAAAAAAACTATTTTGGCCATTGCGGGTCTGGGGAAAGTAATGTACTCGGTGCAAATTGAGTAAATAATTAGAAAAAATATCTAAATCCAATGTCAAATTCGCACCATGGTGCGACACCCGGAAAGTAGTTTTTCATGTTTTACTGTCGTTGTACTTCGGGGGAAATTTTAATACTATTGGAAATTGATGCAATCATATTCATTTGATTTTGTTTAAATTCGCACTCCATAAAAAATTGGCATTTTTATACGGAACATGCAGTTTTGTAATCAAGTACCAAAAACGTAGACCAATAAATACACAGAAGCGACAAGCGCGTGATTAGTGGCAAGAGAAGGAACGCGCGTAGATGCACCGACGAAGCACGGCTCTTGAGGCACGAGTAGTGGCATGTACTGCAAAAATAGTAGGGTTTCTGAGTATGCAGACAGACAGTCAACAAATTAAATACAGGTACGCTCAATGTTTATTAAATTCGAAAAATCGCGTTTTTCCATATACTTACGAAAACGTTAGACTACTTAGTTCACTCAATGATTGTTTAAAACAATAGTTCCGTTTTAATGCCAGAAGAAAGATTTGTGCTCGTTGCCCGTCAAAAGTGTCAAACAAACTGTCTCGGAACAATCGCTGCGCGTAGGGTTTGAGATCCGGATATCCGAAATATCCGGATATCGGGTCATAAGATCCGGATATTACGGCTCCGTTAAATATGGTTATTGACCTATAACCGGAACAATTTTCTCAATGAATAATTTCATACCATTTTGTTATTTAAATATAGTATTTTCATATATTTAATCAATTCAAATACTAACAGCACATCAATTTTGATAGGTACATACAGGTGTCACGCAGTAACTTTATACAATGAATGCGAATGTTGCTTAATGCAAACATTAGATCATTGGATATCCTGATGACTTGGGGCTATAGGCTCAAAACAAAAGCAACCTGAAGGCCAAGGCTAGGATAGTAGAGTAGGAAGGAGAGAAAATTGGTCTGATAATCAACCACTAGAATATCTCCAAATGAATAGGGCTAAGATGGTCGGCTCTTTATCATTTGTCATGAAGGGCATAGTGACAAGTGATAAAAATAGAACCATGCTGCCACCGCAGATCGAAAAGAAAAGACCTACCTAAAGTAATCGGGAAGAGGAGATAGATGTTCGAATCCAAAATGCCCTAAGATGCTCAGCAGCGCTTCGCCGAGTTCTAGTGTCCAAGCTGATCAGTAGACTGTCCATGATTCAAGTCTATAAGACAATAATTAGATTTTGATGAATGACATCGGTAAGTATTACACTTGGACTCTGAATCAGAAAAAAAAAGAACAAGTTCTTAGTGAAGAAGACGAAATTCTGGCGGAATATTCTGGGACCTATCAGAGATGAAGATAGAGAAGGTGAAAGCGTAGGTAAAATAGGGAGCTAGAGTAGCTAGTTGCGGCACCCAATATAATTAGCGAGATTATAGCCGCACGACTTCGCAGGCTTGGTCACTTGGAGTGGACGGGAGAGAATCGGGCTGTGAAAAGATATACCGCAGGAGCGATGTAGCCCTAAAACGCCCTCGGAGTATCCAACTAGCGTGGAGTGGTGCAGAATAGAGCAGAGTGACGTTGTTCTTGTATCAAAGGCCAAGATTCTTTTTGGGTCACTGATCCAGTGAAGTAAGTAAGTATTGCTTTCATAGTTAGTATTTCATGACGAATGAACACGAGGTGAGGCATTGGATGTATTTCCAACTATGCACCAGCTAATCCAGATATAAACCCTCCTTATTAAGTACGGTTTTAGAGATAACATTATGTTAGCTATTATAGTAATCAAGTAATCATTTAAAATTAGTTGGGGTGATATCATTGTATTAAAACATAGTTATTTCTGTGTTATCTAAATCAGTTTATTCGGATATTTATTTTGGTGGATATTCGAATAATTAGAATATCACAATATTCTAATTGCAAACCCTACATATAACTTCCCAGTAGGGACACAAATAGGTAATGTAAATACTGCGAGGAGGATCTTGTTTAGGAAAAACCAGAGCGATCGAGTATATTCCTTCAACAGGATGCTCTCCTACAGCATATAAAAAGGGCTTAACAGACCCACATTGGGACCAATTTACCTGAATAGCGACCTACAAATGCTAAATTCTTGCAACTAGGCTTGGCGAAAGAAAAATGATGGACCAGCGTACACCTCTGCAAGGAGCTATTGTCTTGCAAGTGCAAAGAACGCTGTACAGGGTGTGGGGGAGTAAAACACGGATTTAAATACACTATGCTTTGCGCATGCGAAGGTGCATGCTCTGGGACAAAATAATACGTAAAAAAATAAATATTTTTGTTTAATTAGTGTGTAACTTTAATTAGCTAGATCCGGAGTAAATTACAATAAAACGATCTCAGTATTCTTAATTTTGATAATAATACTTTTATCGAAAATATTACTTTACTATAAATATCGTTCAGCAAGTTACCTTTACTTAAACATCATTTGCCTTTCAAATTGTATTGAAACAGCCATCCGACTCTTGGTGGTGTCATCCGGTATGGAACAAAAATAGTGTAATTTGCTTGTTTATAAACCGATTTTCAAAATTTTAATAGAATTTTATAGCTTATTAATATAGCATTCATAATATATTCTTGATACAATGTCTTCCTGTAAAGTTACTAGTAAAGTTGATGAAAACAAAAAACGGATTTTTTTTCGGGAATATTTAAATAAAACTTAAAATTCTCGCAAATTATGGTATTTACAAGGTCAAATGTATAAACGATATTGTAGCGCATTTAATTTTGCTTTTTATGACACCCCACACAAGCTTACATGTGATATACTTGCTGTGGTATACGCAATATTCTGAACACGGCACCGGCCATTTTGATGACGTCATAACTGGTGACTTAACCACGTTAGAAACTGTCTCCCGATGGTTTTTTAGTCAGAATAACATGCTTAACAACATACTAAAATATGATGCTGGTTTCATAGGCACCTTTTGGGCCCTATATGACCATAAGGGAAGCGACTTCATATCTACTCGTATAACATTTTTTATACAATCAAACACATTTGAATAAGTAGTCGATAAAGCAGTCAAACAACGATAGATTATTAATGTAACATGACATCACTATTTTTGATCTCACATAGACAATTTACGCACAAAATTGCATTTCATTTTTGGTCGCACTTTTGAAGTTAGACAGTCGTTCTTGATATCCTATTTCTATGTATCCGGATCCGAAAAGTTGTCGGATATTGCAAACCCTAGCTGCGCGCTGCGCTATCTCCCCGCCCCGCGCCCCGCGCCACGTGCTGCCAACCACCTTCGCTTGCAGTTCATTGCGATTAATTCTATTTACTTTTTGACAAACTTCCGGTGAAAAAAATCTATTTTTTATTTAGTGCAAATGTAGTGTCATTAGATAAGTACCGTTTTTAAAATTTTCACGTCTCTCTTAATTTCCCCCGAAGCACAATGTACAAAATAATTAAAAATACATGTTCCATAATTTGCCCAGGCGTGCAAAGTTAACTGAATGTTTATAATGCTTTAAAAAGCTTAACTTGAGATTGCACCAACCGACTGACTTATCCTCGAGCCGCAATCGAAAAAAAAATTTTTTTTAGGGTATCATACATTGCACATCTTTTTAATTAAGATATACTATGCACCAAGGTGTTCTCTATACACTACTTAGCTTGAACCTAATAGCTTTTAATTTACTCCAAAATTACGGCAGTTTATAGTTTATACCTAAAATTTAACGGTCTTCCGTACATAATAGAAACGGTGCAACTCGGGGGAATCAATCTAGTTGCGCCATCTAACAAATCCAAAAAAAGCACGACTACACGACTTACTTCCATACTTTTTCTTAACTTGACTATACTATGTGTTACTGCCGGATTACAAAGCGGGCCATCCAATCCGAAAACAGCCGGATTACTGGACCAGCGGGATTGGCCAGTGCCGAATTAATGAGCGTCTACTGCAATATTGTATCTAAAACGTGACGTCTAATAAGATAAGAGAAAACTGTAGTAACAGTTTTCTCTATTCTGAGAACTATTAGTTTGACCCCCGTATATCGACGTTAGAGGCAGCGGCAAATGAGCAGCAAACCCGTAAGTAGTAACTAACACTCTAGCTTCAGTACAATGGACGTCTTCAATGACAAACTTAAAATTGTATGTTATAAAACAAGAAATTTTTTGAACCTATTTTCCTCATTTCTCATCGTATTTGCACGTGGATTCGAGCTATCAACGAAAAAAAGATGATTCCTAAAATCCAATAAAAAATATTAACCTTGTGTGCGTTACCTATGTGTTTGCTTTCTGGCGTTGATATGTATGCAAAAACGACATGTGTTTGCTTCCCAAGCTGCAAACACTGAGTGTTTCGATTTTCCAATGGGCCTAATGCTTCACATATGTAACCGCTGTGCGCTGTCGAGAGTAGCGCACTTGCCGTATATTTTACCGTGGATGCGGTTTGGCTGGAAAATTATGCTGTCTGTATAACTATCTCATATTTATACCTCTAAGGCATAAGCGTCCCGCCGTTATTATTAAAGTCCGTCTATGCTGAGTGTGAGAGTGTCATTATAACCGTATAGAGGAAAGAAAAATATAATGTCAAATTTCTATGAAAAACAATATATTAATGATGACATGCCACACTTTGTTATTGTAAATTAATTCTGGAGTTAGATTGGTCTGACTCTAGCTCGTACGGTTGAAATATCCTTTCAAATATGTAGCCGTTTAAATCTATATTTGTTACCAAAACACTTATACCTTAAAACATACATATAAGCACTGTAGACGACTTTTATTCTAAGGGACTTGCTCAAGGACACCCTAGGCAGGGCAATAAAGTCATTAATATGCTCTGTGGCAGGCGTGAATGAGTGATGAGTGCGCGCCGGAACGAAATAAGTGACATTTTTTTAAATTTTACTTAAGTTGTTCAGTGACGAGTCTCATTTTTTACTGCTAAAACTTTAAATACGAATAAATGGTAAAGAAAATCTACCTCAAAAGTGTCAATCGGTCGAATCGGTAAAGGCGAATTTAAAAAAGTTGTGGCTTTCGGACGGAACTTAATCAAAAAGATGTGCGCGGTTAGGTAGTTTTGTATATATGTATTATACAGTATAGTATGTATTATATATTATAACTATATATGACTATTTACATATTTGTTTTATTTCATATTCCATTTATATATTGTAGGTCATAGCACTTATAGGTTTACCTATCTTTTAGGAAATTAAATAATTTCTTTTATGCCGTTTAGTACAATTTTGATGTCTACCGTTCTCCAAGTCTTCCTCAATTGCTCAAAGGTGTTAACCTGGAAGAGATCCCTGAAAGGGATAAGTTCGCCTTTGTACAAATAATGTGTGTTCTTTCCTGTTTTGTTTCTTTTTGTACAATAAAGTGTTTTACTACTACTACTTTTGTGTATGTGACTTTTTCAAACAGCACTTTGTTGGTAATTGATACTGTCGATTTCTAATTGCAATAGCCATATAAGTATTTGCGTAAGCGTAAGAAAATACTTGTAAAATGTAAAATCAGTGACGTCAATGACTAACGCTTGCTCGCATCGTCACGAAGCGGTAGGTACATTGTTTCAAAGGGGATATGGCGCGCCGCGTGAAACTTGCGACGTGCCATTGCGCGGATTTTTATCTCAATTACCTAATCTGAAAATACCACCAGCTATTTTATACTAAAACCCCGCCCCGCCCCGAACTGAGAACTCGCGAGCCCTCCCAATGTATTCACTATGGCCACTCATACTTTCTTGCAAAGCAGTTGACCAGAATAGCAAGACCCCTCACACATATAATAGCATTTTTCTAGGCTCTTCTAGCTGCCAACCCCGTGATCGAGCCTGCTCATAATTTAATGACTAAAATATAATGCCCTCAACTACATGTTTACCTAATATCATTTAGGTTAGAACACATTTACTTAAGTTATTGTCCATCAAACTATCCTCTAATAGTACAGCTTAAAAACATCGAAATGCCGGGACGTGCCCCTAGCCAGCACTATGTTTCAAGTTGAATGTAAGAAATTTGTGACGCTTCACTTGGTCGTTCGATTATACTGCTATGATATTAGGGGTTGCAATCCGCATATCCGGATAACCGATTTATCCGGGTATCCGTCCAATTTACTATCCGGACAATTATTTTGTTCACTTTTGATACTGCATATGGCAATTAACGTGCGCGAAGAATTGGACGCGAACCCCATTATCGAACCCCCGCGAAGATACGCGACCCGCAGCGCCCGCGCCGGAAGGGTGCCGCTAGAGCCTCGTAGACTTGCGAAATCTAAAAAACTCACCCACATCATGGGTCGTAAGATGTACAATCATCTACCGCGGGAAATTATAGCAGCACCAAGTGCGTCACTTTTTAAATCGAAGCTTATAAAATGGCTTCTCGAGCAGACGTTCTACGACCACAAGCAGCTATACCTCTATAAATTGTAATTAATAAAGTTAAAGTTAAACCTATAGTTTAACATTGTATAATATTGTAGTTACATACTGTAACCCTGACATGTAATTTTATATTATCAATAAATTATTATGATTATGATGATTATATCCGGATAAAACCAATAATTCGAATACCATTTATGACAAAAATCTCATTACATTTTTTACGTAGGCAACACTGAAAGTTCTTATAAGAGGCTACGTAGAGATCATATAACAAAAAGAGCCATATTATTTATGAAAATATAACTATTTATCATTTTGTTGAGGTATACAGTGTGTTACCGTCATGCGGGCATTTATTAAAACTGATAATACGACCCATTAGCAATTGTTTGCGTGTCTTAGCAAATCATAATTATGTGAATTAACTGCACAATCAAAGATAAAGATAAAGATAGTTTATTCAAGTAGGCATATTACAATGCTCTTATGAACGTCAAATAAAGCTACACCCTACACTTCTGACCCGTGAAGATTTAAATCCCCCCTTAATTGGAGGAGGGTATCCCAATATGGACCGACAAGAAACTCGGCGGGACACATCTTTTCGAAACTTTACATCTTATAGTTAACATACATTCAATAAGAAAAAAAATACAAATTAGATAATATAGAACTCATGCAATTACATACAGTAGCTACTTTAAAAAAAAATATGTCATATCAGACCATACAAATACGTAGCTCTTTCAGAAAACATATCGAATTCTTACAAAAGGAAAAGAGAAATAAAATTAATAAAGAAATGAGAATATACATTATATAAATCTTACAGATTGCTATACCTACAAAAAATATTTGATGTGCTTTCTTACCTGAGCTGTGTTTTACCTATACAATAATTTTACATATACACAAATACCTAGCTGCCGTGACCCCGATGGCCGAGTGGCTCAGGCACCTGCCGCGATAGCAGAGGACGCTGGTTCGATTCCAGCCTGGGGCACTGGAGGCCTTGGTCACTTTTTCTTAGTATATGACATTTATTTCAGTTTATAATTTATATAGTAGTGTTTCTACTTAAATAAAACTAAAATAAAATATTTTCTGAAAATAATTTAATTTGTTCTAATACTTCCAATAGTATTGATTGATTGGCAGCGCCATCTTTCTCGCTAGCTCGGTATCACCTTAATTGATCCAGTTAGAAGGTATGCACCATACTGTTCTGCCTTAGAGATGGCTAAGGGGCGCCGTAAGCCTTCAGTAAGAAATGCATATAACGACAAAGTAAGATATTTTCTGAAAATAATTTAATTTGTTCTAATATTTCCAATAGCATTAGAAAACGATTTTGCTATGCTATGATATGGCACAAACATATTCTGAACTGACGATTAGTTAATTACATTTGCTATTAAACGAAAGTACTATCTCGGACTATCGGTTTTATTCCAAATGTCATTAACATATTACCTAATTACTTTTTACGAAAAAAAAAACGAGCAGTTAACTTCCATTCGATCAGATTAGGCACACCCCGAAGTTAACGTAGTTAAAAAAAAACACCGTGTAGATAATTTAAATGACAAATAGTAAATCTTTCAGATAAAAGTGACGTTTATATATCGTTTATTAATAATTGTGTTAAGTTCACTCTCTTTAAAAGATTGTCAACCGGTATTTCTATACCAGTGTTTAGTAACATATCACATTATAACGTAGATACTTTTATAGTTTATCGTATGTCGTGTATTATACTACTTGCACTAGCTTTACCTACATGATATAGGTACGAGTCCCGTGTACAGTAAGGCTTTAAGCTCTTCAGCTCAACTTCTTCAATTACTTTCTGATTCAATTTTTCACTGGAATCACAATCAGGAAACGCGCCCGGGCTGGAAAAGGCACTAAACAAGATTGAGAAGAAACGCGAAGATAAGCATTTAGACGTTTCTAATAACTTTCCTGGGATTAGAAACTCAGCTACCGTCGGATTCCATTACGGCTCAGAAATAAATTTTAATGGTAAATCATAAAATCAATTTCAGGTGAGGTCTGACCTTGTTGCCGGATTATAACCAAAGTGATTTTTACCACAAACCATTTTTACTGTTCATGGGAAGCGATCTCGATGCTTAATACTTGGCGTAATTTAATCCTGCTATATAATGTTTTGTTGTGATGAGAATCGATCTTGAGTAACAAGTGTTGTAGCTGAGTATTAACAACATACCTTATAATTTAGAAGACATTTTCAGTTTAAGCCGTTACATGTGGAAGGATATGGTGTAAATATGCAATAAGCAATACACCGCATTTTTTTAGTCACTTATAAATATCTTATTTCGGTTTTTATAACAAATAACCGATAAGTTATTGTTCATCACACTTGCTTGTAAACGGTGTTATTGTATGCCAGCATACTGAGATGGAATAAGCTATATTACGCGCATGGGCATAATATTAAACATAACATTTTTTTTTCAAGTAGGTATAGGTAAATGAGTTTGATATTTAAAATACTGAAGTTTATAAATTAATTTTGTGTTTATAAATATTTAAGTTGATTAATTAAATAGCCGTTTAAATATTTTTACACAATTTACAATCATGTCTGAATGCCGGATACGTATGTGCCCAAAGAGCATATAATGTGCCTTCGATGCCTAACCTGTCAAAAATGACAATAAGGTCCGCCTTATTCATGTTTGAAATGCCACCGATTTAAGAATTATTTCCCTTAAAATTTAGTTTTTCTCACAAATGTGATGAAAACATTGTGATACTGTGTATGACTGGAGGAACCGGCTTTACTATTATTATTGTTATTTAGTTTATGTTGTGCACCAGGCTTCTTTGATACCATTAATGCGGAATCACTTTCTTCCTCTGTAGTCAAAGTTGTTTCTTCGTCTAACAATCTTAAAGTCAAATTGTTTAGTGTTCGCTTAGACGAATCCAAAGATAACCAAGCTTGCCGAAGAGAACGGTAACTTGATCGCTGGGTCGACAATATTTTAGTCATTATAGCCATGTCACCATCATGTCACTTATATTATGTCTGTCGGTCGATGACATTTTATATTGGTAAAACTTATCGTGTACATACCATCATTTTGTTATACTCCGACTTCTGTTCATAAATCGACTCCAATTTATCCATAATCTCCTTAACAGTTCCACAATTTTCAATCAACGAGATTTGGTTTAAATCCATAGACGAGGTTATGATGAACATAGCCATGCCATCTTCTTTTATCCATTGTGCAGATTGCGCCGCCGTCTCTTGTTCGGGTTTTAATTTTGTAATATCCAAACCCTTAGCTTTCAAGGCACAATTTATTTGATGCTTCTTTACACGCATTGCATTAGTGACTTCCATCTTTTACGGGAATCCACGCGAATCACAATAATCGCACACTTATGTCTGCTCTTCATAATTTATTTCTACGCGCAGTAGCGTGCCTGGGCCTCAAAACCTAATGGGGCCAGGCTTTTATTAATTAAACTATGAGAATTCTTTTAAACTATATTTTTATTTTTACTTTCAACACGTATCATCACAGCGGAACTTTTTATGAACTAAAATGACGTTTACGGAGTAACCTACATCTAACAGTTTACAGAGACAGATCGTTACCTTTTAATTTATACTCTAATAAATAGTGGACTTATTAAACATAAATAATTTCAATTGCGTAGCTCTTATACTTAAAATTTTATTGATATCTAAACAAAAACCCATTTCGTCACTGACTCACTCACTCATTCACCGATGATCATCAAAACCCTTAGGGTAGTTCCGAAAGTCCTCGAAAGCTAAAACTTGATATGTGAGCTAGTATTAGTACAATAAAAACAAATAAGTTCTTAAACTTGGAGCTTTTATCCCCCAACCCCTTAAACTAGGGGATGTAAACTTGTATGAGAATTCCGCAAATTTTGATTTTGAAAATAGGATTATGGACTCCTTTTTATAAATAATAAATTAAATCTTTCAGGATTTTTTGTAAATCACCTCCCAGCCTTTAAATTAGGGGATAGCAGATTGTCATAATAAACGTACAAAAAGAAGTGAAATTCCACTAAAAACATTTCCATGTAAAATGTTGCCAAGACGCAACCATAAGGCTTACACTGTCAAATAGTTATCAGATCTCATGTAGAGCTAAGCTTCTAACTCTACAAGCCCTAATTCTACACCAGCCTAGTCAAAATACGTGGCTTGGCCGTTTCGCTACCATCACATGGGAGTAAAGTGAAAAATGTATTCACTGTTCATTACTTTTCTGTTATACAATAGTTTTTGTAGTAACGAAACGGCCAAGCTACATATTTTGGCTAAGGTGTAGAGTTTCTGAAGTTAGAGCTTGTAGAATTAGAAGCTTGGATCTAAATGAGATCTGATAACGATTTGACAGTGCGATCCGTATGGTTTCGTCTTGGCAACTTTTTACATGGAAATGTTTTTGGTGGGATCATATTTCTCTTGTAGTACCTGTTTGCACAACATTCGTAATCAGTTTTAAACATTTCTCATAAATGCGAGTAGGCAGAGTGGCTTCTGTCGGTAAGCGGATACAGCGAGCTTAATAAGAAAGGAAACGGAGACGGCAGAGGTGTGAGGAAGGTATACTCGGCTTAGCGTGTGTTGTCATACGAGATACAACCAGCCTCAGGGGGTTAATGGGTAATGTGCGTTATTCCGACCCTTAGCAAAGAGTTGCATTGATACCATATCAATAGCGCAATACGCCGTGTTTATGTAAATAGGAAATATAAGGAATTTAAAAAGCATAGTTAATTTTAAAAAAAACTTTTCATTTTTTTTTATAAACAGTAAGTACATGCTGCATGTTGCACGGGAATTACACTTAACTCAACCGAAAATTAAAAACTATGACATAATTATCGATGCGCAATGTAATTTCAAACATCGAAAAACATATTGATTTACACGCTCGTAAGGGCCGCATCATAAAACAAATTTATTGATTATCTCCGAAATGGAGTTAATTATAATACCGTTATCTTTGAGAAAGTATTTTTATTTAAGCTCAGGAATACACCCTTGAAATTAACGGAGGTTAAAAAAAAACACGGTGTATTACACATATTATGTACATCTCGTAAAAAATAAAATAAATACCACGCAACCGAATGCAGTGATAGTCCCATTGTCGTGATTACTCGTATAGTACAGTCAGCATCAAAAGTAGCGGATCAAATAACGCTTCATATTATGTATCTACCATTCTGTAACAGCTTAACAAAATGTAATGTCTTTAATATAGAACAACTAAGACTGTAAAACATATATTTTTGAACGCTAATTTTAGAAAATGGAAAGGTTATACGGAATATCAGATACTATTAGCGCGTTGTTTCATCCGCTACTTTTGATGCTGACTGTACAACAGATTATGAAAGAGATTTCACTTAGCGCTTTTTTCCCAGAATCGTCCGCTAACAAAATATAAACGCGGCCTAAGGCCGTAAGCTATTGTGGTTATACAAAAAAGAAAGAACCCATGCGATGTCGACGAATGATAAATTGATGCGCTCACTAATCCTTTTAACAAAGTAGAAGATGACGCAAAAATGTGTTTACGCTTTTGTCATTCGGCCGTTTCCCTATAGTATGTACCTAAGGCCGGGTTTAAACATGTAAGTGTTACTTGCGTAAGTAACTTACGAGGGTAACTTATGATAAATTTACAAAAGTAAATACCCTCGTAAGTAGTTGTAAAAATTATAAGTGTAAACTACTTGAGGTTGCTCTCGGAAGCATTTCTCGACTTATCGAATTGGGTCGACATTAAGTAAATATCTTACGGAAATCTTTGTCGCGATAATACATATCTAAACAAACTGATTGCTATGTAAGGTCGAAAACCTAATTACTTACTTTAAAACCATCCCAAACTTTGGATCTTCAAAAATAAAGACTACCTATACAAAAACCGTGTCAAAAAAAACTTAGTGCAAAATGAATAGGTAACTTATGAAAATTTAAACTTCAAAGTCTAGTGACTAGGTCAAGTGGGGTATCATTTGAAAGTGCTCAAATTGTACATTCCAAAACTTATTTTTTTTCATAGAGAAAAAAAATGATTTATGAAGAAAAATGAGAAAAATAAATACCGCCCTTATCTCCGAAGTTTACCGACAAAAAATTATGAAATGTTTATATAATATTAACATTACTATCATTTTTACAGAAAAAATATAATCAGATTCAGTATCAACCTCTATTTTGGTAACTTTTTTTTAATTAACAATAAATCTTTCCGAATTAAGTAAGTTTGCAATTTAACCAACTTTACGTCTGTACATTACACGTGAAATTTCAATGACATTACATTAAATACACCTTTTTTCATATGAAAGATCAATTTTTGAAATCGGTTCACATGATAGAGAATTAGCGTCGAAAAACCAACATACGTGCATTACATCACGCAAATTAGGTAGACAATTTGCCGATAGATGGCGCTGTACACAAATATACTTAATATAGGTAGTTCTGTTCAATAGTATTTTGCCTTTATAGTTACACGAGATAATTCAAAGTTTGTATGGAACCCTCGGTGCGCGACTAAAACGAACTCGCACTTGACCGGTTTTTTTTTTTACTTTACGTAGATGACTTGTAACTCATTAATAACCCTGCCACTGTAACTCGTTACAAGAAAATATTGACGGACTAACGATCATGAGATTCATGAGTCATTAAAAAAATGCGTATTTTTGATATTTCTCATTGATACCTGTAAAACTTCTACCACTTTTGCGCGATAAAAGTTGGATATCCTATACGACTTATGAGTTTTAGTAGTGTAGTTTCTTTTCTCTCCAGTCAGGGACCGCACTATTTCTTTTACAACAGGACACAGTATTAATGGAACGTCAAACTTAACAGCTCTAGGACCGTTGTTTATGGTAAAGTTTACTATGGTTTACTTATTTACAAGTTTCGTGATTTATGTCTCATTATTGGTGCCAAGTCTATTAAAGGGATGTGTACTATAATGACGTAACGTAACTTTTGCTTGAACTCATTTCCCTTAAAATAGTTGTATTTATTACAATTTGTAAGCTCCACAATAATATGAAGATAATTCAAGTGTATTTTTTGGCCTGAAATACTTTAGCGTCCTTACGATAGGATTTTTTGAAGGTTGAAACTCGACAAATTAAAGAAATTGAATAAACTTTGTTGTTACGTAAATTAACCCAGCAAGGTGCTAGCTCTTAAAATGTTGACTGACCATAAACTATGCACTTTGTCATCTAATTTGTAACCAACAAAGTCGGACTTTGCCACAGGCATTTATTCCTCCATTTTGTTTAAAGTCCGAACGGGTGCTACCAGATAACTAAATCGATGATTGTTGAGATACCTTCTATAATTAAAGTGAAAAAACCCACCATGCGCTAAACGAAGTAGAGAAATGGGACCTATTTTTTATTTACAAGCTTTTATTTAGTTTCACCTGTCCCGTTGTCTGTCTGTCGGTCTGTAATCAAATCTTGCAAGTTAAATTGATCCACTTCCCGGTTTCCGATTGAGCTGAAATTTTGCATGCATATGTAAGTCGGGTGATAATGCAATATTATGGTACCATCGAGCTGATCTGATGATGGAAACAGGATATGGCAATAGGAACTCTGTGATAAAACAACGAAACCTACTTGTGTTTGCGGTTTTTAGAATTAGATCGATGAGTTATAGTCGCCTGTCTAAAAAAAAATCAGTCAGCGATAAAAGCTAGTGACCAAAAATGATTTTTTTGCCAAAAACTTCTTTGTTCAGCGGTTTAATTCAAGTGTTCGGGCACATGAGTAATTACGGATCCGTGATAAACAATTTTAGAATGATATTTATGTATATCATTGAGCAATACTCTGTTTACATTCTTTTTATAGCTAGAAGACACTTCTTGAACCAGCCGGAGTCGCATCAGTACAGAAACGCCCGCTAGGTATCGATTTTTTGGAGGAATAGCGAAGACAACGCAGTCGTCTCTCTCTGATTTGAACCTGCAACGTATTGGTTTTAGCTTTAAATTACATCCTGACAATGTTTGGTTCGGTAAAAAAACTGCGATAGCTGTTATTTCGCTCGCGCCAAAAATACTGAAAAATCAGGATCAAAAAATATAATATTTGTTGGATATAAATAATATTTGTATCAGAAAGCCTAAAAATAAAACACTCAAAGGAATCCTTTGATGTCAAAAAATGACATTAATTTGTAGCTTTTGCATTCCTAAAATAAAAATGTATAAATAGTTCATTTTAAAAAATAGCTTAGTTGTTCAGGAACAAAAACTGATACCGGGAAAAAAAATAGTTAAAAATAGCATGACAACTTGTATGTGCATCATGAGTCGATGTTTAAATATGTTTATGAGTGTAACTGTGAGACCGACTTCTTTTATTCTTAATCTCCTTACTTTTGTAAAATTCATCGAAATCCACTTACAAAAATGTATAGTTGTATTCGTATAATATATAAATACTGTTCATTTAATGGTATTGTTTGGACTGAACTACGTTCTAAAGCCCCATTTTGACGACTCAAGAACTTGCATGCAATATTCGATACATTCCTAACTACTGAGTACCTACTATGAATTCAGTTGATATACCGAATACCAACGTTGTTCACCGCGAGCCAGGAATAGATTACCATGACAAATTGCCTCCCGGGCAATAACTCGTATAGTGGTTAACGGCTATGTACGATGAATCCTCGTGGACGTCAGCTGCCGCTCCGTTGGTGAGTCTGGGAATGGCAGCTATCGAAACACGTAAATAACATTTTAGTGTAGGCCTCCCGTTTGATACTTTGTCACATAATAGTTTAGATGCTATTGCAAATAAAAATATTGTCAGCCGGTTGTATCGCGGTAGAAAACCGTCAGCTGGTCGCATAAACATGTAAAAAATACGTGGCACGACACGCATTTGGCCAGTACTGTATATCTTATTAAAACAAATTTCAAATGTATGTCAAAGGAAGATTCGTTAAGACCTTTATGACGCTAATAATGGATATATGAGTGCCATAGGTTTAACGCCCAAGACGGATTAATCCGGCAATTCCGTCACTGCCTACAGGGCAATAATTTCGGAAATGCTGTGCTCAGAAATATTAAGATGATAAAAGAAAATAGTTTTTATAATTACGAAATAACTTCATTAAATAGTCTACCTTGGTTTATATACCGTGTTTTTATTTTTATTTTCCGTTAATTTCGAGGGTGCTTTCTTGAGTTTAAATTTAGTAGCTTTCCCAAAGGCACCGGTATTCTAATTAACTCCATTTCGGAGATAATTAATAATTTATTTTTATTTTATAAGGCCCTCACTAGCGTATACACTTGCCTTAGGGTCTGTTTACATATTGATTAGTTTAGTACGAGTGTGAGTGTGTAAATTTGTCTTATTAATTGTAAATTGAATTAATTGTGACGTTATCTATGAAATCTGGATCTTTTGTCAAGGGCGCTTACGCTACGCTGCGTTGTATTTATGTAGGAGCATCGTTGATAATCGCGTAAGCGCCATCGACAATAAGTCCCTTTCAATAAATAACGTCACAATTATACGAACGAACAAACAAAAAAGTTAAAAACAGATTTTTTACCACTTTTAAGGCAGTTTACGGAAACCCTAATCGACTTATAATTAAACTAATAATTAACTCATAATTTATTGAGCTTTTAATTAATTATTGATTTAAGCACTATCAAAAATACATACTGTTTTTATTACTATTGAACGCTAACCAAATTTTGGTGGGAACTGGGAAAAAAAAACCCAGTAGTTACCACCAAACCGAGTTGATGGTAACTAGTGGGTTTTTTTTTTCAGTAGTTACCAGTGGTAAAAGGTGGGGAAAAAATCCTAGTAGTTACCACTGGTAACAACTTGGTGGTAACTAGTGGGAATAACCCGGTGTAATATAGATACATATTAAGAACTGACATATTCTACGTAAAACGAAGTGGAATTAAATGGTTTTAAAAATTAAAAATACATCAGCATTAGAATATTAATGGTAATTTTATTGGGGACTGATATGGTGTTATTGGCAACTTGGATGCTATTACTTTTAACATTATCACATTTTTATTTATTTTCTATTGCAAATGTAGTAATGTGAGTAGCAGGAATGCTAGAAGCAGCAGTTTCTAACAAGGCTTCTTTGGTATTTGACAACCCCATGGATCAACAAAATTACTTGCTAACAATGCATCTTGAAGTTGAACGAAGATTGAATGGATCTATGCATGACTTGTTTAGTGTAATAGCGCTAAAGATTCCTTTGCATATTTTTGACTTGTTTTCAATTTCAATAGAGTCCTCTGGATACCTTTCAGCAACTTTGACTTCCATCCTCCGTGGCGCTAAGGGTATTCAAACCAGGCCATAGTCCGCTAACAGTTTCAAAGGTCCATGTGCAGCAATGTCCTGTGTATTATTCTGTTGATATTAGTTTGATAATGGTGGCAATGTCACGTGACAAGCTACTAAATTTATTTGGTCCTATGGGTTGTCGAAAGCACTTTCAGTTTTGATACTTTATCAATACTTACAAAGTATACCTCAATGTTTTTGTATTTTCCACGTTGTTAGTCATAAAGTATGTGATTTTCTGAGTGTTACATAGGGCAATATTAAGAAAATAAAGTATTTAACTTACTTTTTCCTCTAAATAATCCAAAGGAGCTTCATTTAAAAATCTTTCGACAGCTGAAGCCGTAAAAATCTTCGATTTCTTTGGGTTGTGCTCGGCCAAGGTTTTTCTAGGAATGCAATAAGCCCATTTTATACTTTAAGAGTTGATTTTAGCATTGGAAATATACTCCAAAAATTACTCGGCTTCTTTGAATTGGTTTATTCGATAAAATATGATAATATCACCGTTTCGGAGAGTAATTTCACTCCTTTTTTATGCCTCCATACATTAAATACCTATAAATCGAATACTTTGACGTGCTTTACTCGCGATGTCTCGGGTGACAGATTTAATTCTGCATTTTGTAATTCCCGCCGCAATTCAGCTAGTTTCAGTTATAATTCTTCTTTGCCACTTGTATCACTCATATTTTAACAGGTATAAAACAGGTATCTCGAAAATTTGCGTATAAAATATTGACACTATATCTTTGAGTTGTTTTTAATGCATTTCTGAGTCAGTTTCGTTACGTTTCATGCATTTTGTATTTGCAATGTTACTTGTGGTAAGTTCAGAATAATTACAATTATTGCTTCAAAAATAAAATTTCTTGTATTTGTAAGTGTCATAAGGTGAAAAAATCCCCCCAAAACATTTTCATGTAAAATATTGTCTAGGCGAGACCATATGGTTCGCACTGTCAAAAAGTTATGAGATCTCATGCAGAGCCAAGCTTCTAAACCCACACGCCCTATCTCTATAAGCCCTACTTCACGAACTCTACCTTAGTAAAGTAAAATATGTAGTTTGGCCGTTCCACAACTGTCACATGGGCGAGAAATGTATTCGCTGTTCTTTACTTTTCTGTTATACTATCATTCTTGTAGGAACGAAACAGCCGAGCTACAAATTTTGACTAAGATGTAGAGTTTGTTAAGTTAGGGCTTGTAGAGCTAGGGGGGCGTGTAGAGTTAGAAGAAATTATTTACGGTAAGTCGGTAAGTATTCAAGTTTTAGCCATAATATGAGTCCATAATTACTGCTCAAGTATTTTAATTGTGATTAATATATGAATTTTATCGTTTGGTTTCACGCGCTCCTGATATGTTAATGTGATCATGTAATAAAACTTATTGTGCTATATATTTTTAATTAAATACTATTAAATATATAAAATACACACTATATATATGCTCCTGACCGTTTTCGGCCACGGCGACTGCTTCAACTCCTTAGTTAGCGTTCATGTACTCTCGTGTGGCTGACGTAGCCGATCTTGTTGTCAAAGACCCGTGCGCACAACGGGCACGAGAAAACAACATCAACATAATTATAGCTGATCATCGCTGGTGGTCGGGCTTTCAGCTCATCCCTCTGGTCATCCTAAGTGCGTAGACAAGATGCCAATCGTTAACCCTCCGTAGCGAACGAAACGCAACTGTCTCTGTCGCATTAATATGGAAGAGTGATAGAGAGAGATAACTACGCTACGCTACGAAGCGTGAACGATTGGCATCTTGTCTAAGCACCCAGTTCTGTTCGACAACGGGATTTAAAAAATATCAGTTTGTTTCCTGACCAAAGATCTCCACCCAGGGCGGTTGGCGGCCTGCTTCTCCCACTCCAGGGGCTCAATGTCGCAGTTCTTCATGTGGCGTTTAAGCATGTCCTTGTATCTGAGGAGTTGTCCGCCTTGCCTTCCTCCTACTCAGAATAGAAGACGTGCTTAGCCACTCGACCCTCCACTACCCAGGAAAGGGTCTCCTGGCACATATCATGCGAGTTTACTAGTAAATAAAAGAGACTGACAACCCCCAACAACGCCGGGAGGAATGTTGTACGTATTTTTTTTTTTTGCATTTTAGTTATTTGCGTATGAAAGCTTCCACTCTACTTGAAAAGGTTAAAAAATGTTAACCCTAGATAAAGGTTTTAAATAAGTATATGTCCTAAATGCTTTTATGCTTTGATTGTACCTTTGTGCGTATGACAGCGGCTAGAAAAGTCAGATTTTACGTTTAGAAGTCATAAATATAGCAGTAGGTGACAGATTTTATACATTTAAAGCTAAAATGGAAAAATAATACAAACAGGCAAGGAACGCAGTTTTTCTACTTAAACATTTACTAGTCTCTGCCAACAACATACAAAATATACAGGATTTCCCATATTTATGGCTGAGGACTATAATGTTTTCTCTAGAATCAAAATACCTCTGTTTTTTTTGGACGGGCAAGATTTTCCATTTTCCTGGTAAATTTACTTAGCAGGATTTTTGGAACATACCTATTGCTATTTCATACCACTTTCTCCCTACGTAATGTCAAGGAATTTTATTTCTCTGGCACTTTGTACCTTCTCACAATTCTCATCAATATAAAAGCCGTTAGAGACCTACTTGTTATGAACATTATTACAATCACTACATGTTATGAACTGGCACAGGAATCAAATTCCGTGTCTATACGTTGAGGGAAAGTGGTATGAAATAGTCATATGTTCCAAAAATCCATCTTTTATGCATCACTTAAGTGTGAAAGATAAACCGAATAGAAATGGCATTGCTTTTGCATACATTTTGCTCTAAATAGCATGCCTGCTATCTATTCATGCAAAAAAAAAAAAACAAGTTTTATTAAATGTTTCACATAATTGCGAAGCGGTACCAATAGTATGTACTAGGTATGCGCAGCTGGTAATTACCGCCGACCTCACCTCAAAGCTGTGTAGCCCCATTATGAGTAACGTTTCAGAACAACTTACCTTTTAATGCTTTCACTGTTACACTTTAATGGAGTATTTAAGTGTCCTAAAGAAAAGAGTTTTCGAACTTTATATTACTTGGAGCTTTAAAATTTCTTTCGTTCGGCTTGATATACACTTGTGAGCAAAAAGATCGACTCAACTTGCAGGTCTGGATATCCCTGGATATATTCTCTCAGGACGCAGATAGTCCGGATTTCATGCGATTTTTAAATGGTACAGTCAACTACAAAGAGATGTATCCATGTTAGTCTTACAAAATGAAGGAACTTTTAGTATACAAAAATTATTTACCCTTGCTTCGTGACATTTTCAGTATCCACCAAATCTTATACTATCATCGATTCATTTTAAGTGATATTATTATGTATTCAACCAAAGTTCCTATGAATGTAGTCCTGCATCTTTCATTTATTATCTATCAATATGTTATTACAAATATAAGTAATATTTCAATATTCTATAGAAATGTATCCATTTTGAATAGTTTGCCACACGCCAACTAAGAAGTATTATTTCCATGCAATGAGAAGTCTGCACTGCTTTCGTGAGTTGTCAGTGTCAGTCAGACGTCAAAGCGATCCTTGTCATCGCATATGGTTCAAATATTCTTTATAACAGATTACCTAGGCACATAGTCCAAGGGAGATACTAGACTAAGAGCTGGCTACGGAAAAAGGCATGCACGAAATCCGTCTTGTTAATACACCTTACTATCATTATCAATAAATCCGGGCGTTTTGGCAGCTGTTCAGCGGTGGGTGTGGAAGCTAGCTAGGAAAATAGGTTTGCAATTTAAATTGCAAAAATTTCAATTCAACAAACTAACTATATAAATTGCAAACTTATTTTCGTAGCTAGCTCTCACACCCACCGCTGAACATACTTACACTAATTAAACATATAAATTGCTCTATAAACTGCATACCTTTTTCCGTAGCTAGTTCTTCGTCTAAACGTATTTTTTAACTTATTTTATAATAGGTAATGATTACTTTACTTAATATCGTTTTATAAGTTTATTCTTAAATGACAGAATGAAAATGCAACGAAAAGCTTGCAAGAAGAGGAAGATATTTATTTATGTATATCAACATTGTTTCTTTAACAATCAAATCAACAAAAAATCTATTCATTAAATTAACAAAAAAATACTTAAAATAATGTCTTCTTAATTCCGATTTAAAAACTCAAAATCTAGTATAACTACCGCCAGTATCAATCACCGACTGTAGTCGGTCGGGCATTGAACGAACACAGTTTTCGCAGAAATCGTTCCCTCGATAGTAATCCCATATCTGGAACACGTGTTCTTTTAAATTTTCTTTATTTCTTATATCTGTTGGGTTCCAATTCTGCACCATCAATCCCCACAAGTTTTCAATCGGGTTCATGTCTGGGCTTTTGGGTGGAAGCTTAATTAGATGGAGGTCGTCCTGGTCTTCAATCCAAGTTTGGACAATACGTGAATTGTGCACTGACGAATTATCCTGTATCAATGTTATTAATTCGTCTCCGAATACAGTTTTAGCGGTAGGCATCAACACGTCTTTTAAAATTTCTTTATAATTTATTGCATTCATGCGAGTAGGTATTTCAATTAGTTCTCCCGGTCCAGACGATGACATCCAACCCCAAAACCCTAACGTCAATCGGCCACTTTGTTGCGTCGGTAGTATATTAGGTTCCTCATAACGGGTATTTTCTAACCTCCAAAGTGATACACGCCCTTGTTCATTGGTAGAAAATACTTTTTCGTCTACGAAAATTACCTTTTCAAAATCGTAGTTTTTGTATCTATTTGCGAAATTAAATCTGAGTGTTTTATGGCGATCATTCAAAATTGGTTTTTTGGCTGGTATTCTATGTTGTAGTCCTGCACTTTTCAATCTTCGACGTATTGTATTTTGGCTCACATTTAAGTCAGCCGCATAAGTAGGTACGCTCACAAAACGATTTACAAGAACATCCTCGACTAATCGCCTGTCTTCATTTGCCGTGGTCACGCGGTGACGTCCTGTAGATTTATGGCTTTGAACGGTCCCTTCTCCACGCCAACGATTCCACCATAAAGTTACAGTTTTCCTCTGAAAAACAAAAATTGGAACTTGGATTAATTCGAGACTACATTTTGATATTCTACAAATATGAAGCAAGAAGACACTAAAATATTGCCAATCTAATAAGTAAGCTATGCTGTTTGTAACTTTCTCAGGGCTAAATAGAATCTTGTCAGGCTTTACCTGCTTGATATCGAGTAAAGTAAATAAAACTTTTGTGTATCTAGGTTCAATAAGTAAAACTCACCGTAACTCCTATCTCTTCAGAAACGTCCGTCACGGATGCTCCAGTCTCTAACATCGCCACAATGCGATGTTTTGTGTGGTCATCGATACGGTATGTCATACTTATCGACAAGAAATGCCCTTGCAATTGCACCAATTACGTATTTACTATTATTTTCTGATAATAATAATAGATGAACTACCTATCAGATATGAGCAATGGCGAATTGAAGTATCAAACGACGTAAAGAAGACTTTTTTGTTTTCAAATTTGAAAATGTTTTGTTTGGATTCTGTTCTGAATTTAAAGATATTGGTTACATTTCTTTGTAATATTAGGAGTTTACCTTAATTTGTCAATACATATAGATAGATAATAAAAGAGGCTTGTAAGTGTAAATTAAGAGGAAACGTAGTGGGATACATCATTGTTGGATATTAAACGAGTCGATGATAATGTAAGGTTTGATTGCTACTAGTTATGTCACGAACCAAGGGTAATTCATTGTGGCAAATGAAAATTTACTTCATTTTGTAAGACTAACGTGGATACATCTCTTTGTAGTTGACTGTACCAATCAATCATATTTCAACCGCTTCTGTTTCCTTACCACGAAAAAAAAAAGGATTGCAAAAATATGTTTCATTTAAAAAAAATGGTATTACTACTGCTAGCCTTTCTTTTTAGGTAGGTAGTCCCACATGTGCTCGATTTGATTAAGGTTTGAGCTGAGAGCTGACTAGTCCATAGTGGTGATAACGACCACAGCAAAGTAGGCTCGGGTTGCCCTTGCGGTATGACAGCATTATCTTGCACCAGGATGAACCCTTCGTTATAAAAGCCCCCGTAAAGAACCACGTGTTCCTCCAGGATGTCGGTGATGTACCTTGGCGCCGTCAAATCACCTACGGCCGCCACCGGGGACAAAAACCAGCTCGGTGCGCCCCTCGGAGAAAATGCCAGCCCACACCATAACGGAACTTCCGCCGTAGGCAACTTTTCTCAGCAAATCAGCATTGTGGAAACCCCTCTCCAGGTCTTCGGTAAACTTGTCCTCTTCTATCGCAGCCATTCAAGCACACTCTGGTCTCATCGCAAAACAAAACTGGACTGGAGTGGAGTAGATGGTCCAATTCCAGTGCTCGCGAGCAAATTTCAGACGCGCTCAAGTGTGTCTTGGCAGCAATTTGGGCTCCGTATGAGTAGTAGGCCTTTTTGGGGTCAAATGAACCTCCTTCAACCTTCTTCTGACTGTCCATTCACAGACAGCTAATCCTCGTACCATTCGAAGTTGATGCTGGACAGTAACCCCTGACCAGTATCGATCTCGGAGAGCGGTAGAGACGATAAAACGGTATAACATTATTTCGTTATCACCACCATGGACTAGCCAGCTCAAAAATCATGAAAATTAATGCAATCTGAATATTCCTAACCCGATTTCAGACCTTTTATTTTTTTAAGAAAACATTCTAAAGAAAACTCCGATTTCAAGAAAAGTGTAATGTTATGAAAAATTTTCCTTATAAAAAACTTGGAAACTATGACAGAAAAGTAAATCTATTCAAGGTTTGATTTTAGAGCTAATAAAAACTGCATCTAAAAATTATCAAATATCTTGAGCCATAGCCGTGAATCGAACTAAAAAAGTTGCAGTGAATCGATTTTTTTGCTTGCGAGTGTATTCTCGACCTTGAATAATGTAAATAAAAACTTAGCTTACCCGCCGTAGCCATGTGCAATGAAAGAAAATATAATCTGTATGTAAAATCTGAAACTATGACAGAAAAGTAAATATATTCACGGTTTGATTTTAGAGCAAATAAAAACTGCATCGAAAAATTATCAAATATCTTGAGCCATTCGTATTCGTATTCGTATTCGCGGGCTGGGTTTCCGCAACTCGACGTCGCAATTCGCGCCTATTTTGCGTGATGGTGGGTTGACGGCACTACTCCTGCCAACCCAACTCTACCAGGAAGCCTAGCAGACCCTTGATGTTGCCGACGACTTCTGGGAGAGACCCCGGGGAACCGAGGTATTGTGCCCGGTATTCTGCCACCCCTGGGCATTCAAGAATGACGTGGGCGGCTGTCTCCTCCTCCTCCATGCACGCTCTGCAGAGGGGGCTATCTGTAACACGTAGGGTTAATAGGTGTTTGTTTAGTGGGGCGTGGCCGGTTATGGCCCCAGTCAAAAGCCGGAGCTGTGGCCTCTTCAGCTGTCTCAGCCTCCTCGACAAACCGGGGTCGATTGTCGGGAGGGCCTCCTTCGCCTGCCTGCACGTGCCTAGGTTAGACCAGTACTGTTGGTGTTTTACCTTGGTGTTGCGTCTCAGCATGTTCCGGAGCCAGGCATAAGGCAGAGGTATGATTGGCTCCGGTCCTGCCACCCTCAGTTCCGAGCCACCTCTCGCCAATATGTCGGCTGCATCGTTCCCTCGCGAGTTGCTGCGTCCCTTAATCCACTGCAGAGTTACGCTGGTGGTGGTGCTTACCTCTGATAGAGCCTTGTGGCATTCGTAGATTAGCCCTGAGGTCAAAGTATAACTTTGCAGAGCTTGCAGTACTGACCGACTGTCAGAGAGTATGCGGATGGGGTAGTCCTCTACTTTCCTTGAGACGATTGCGTGTGCTGCCATTATGATGCCCATACATTCCGCCTGGAAGACTGTGTTGTGGGCGCCTAGTGGTGTTGAGATATGTATGTTTAGGTCCTCTGAGAATACTCCCGCGCCAGTGCCTGACCTTGTCTTTGATCCATCCGTGAAGATTCTCAGCTCTCTCGGGTTAAGTCCTTCACGAGGTTCTTCGTGTAACTGTATCTTGTATTTCTTGTCGAAGATGTATTGCCTGGGTATCCTGTCAGTCACCGCTTCTATTAGCGGTTCCTTACCTATCGCCTCGTAGAGGATCTCGGTGTGTGGTACCCTGGGTGGTCTCCAGAGATTCGATTTTTTGAGACGTACCGCCGAAGCTAGCGCTTCCTGTTGTATAAAGAGGTGCAGCGGCGGCAGGCCCAGTAAAGCTTCCAGGGCCGCGGTTGGTGTTGTCCTCATGCAGCCCGTAGTCGCCAAACAGGCCAACCTCTGGAGTCGTTGTAGTTTAGCTTCAACTGTGGATAGTTTGGTGCGTGGCCACCAAACTATTGCACCGTAGCTTATTATTGGTCGTATGACTGCCTGGTAAAGCCATAGAGTGATCTTGGGGGTTAGCCCCCAGGTTCTACCCACCATTCTACGACATTGCCAGAATACGACTGTGGCTTTGTCAATTTTGCCGTTTAAGTGATTACTCCATTTCAATTTGCTGTCAAGTATTACCCCTAAATACTTTACCTCTGCAGATAGTTGGAGTTCAGTGTTGAACAGTTTGGGAAGGCAGAAGTTTCCCAAGTTGCGTTTGTTGGTGAACATAACCAGCTCAGTTTTGTTGGGATTGACTGAGAGTTCGTTGTTAATACACCAGCGCTCCACGATGGCTAGTGCAGAGCGGGTAACATCGCATACCGTACCTGAATGATTGCCGCTCGTCAGTATCACTATATCGTCAGCATAGCCGATTGTGTAATAGTGATTGTTGTTTAGTGTGGTGATCAGGTCATTCACCACCAGGTTCCATAGTAGTGGTGATAGGACTCCTCCTTGGGGGCATCCTTTTGCCACTAATGCTTGTTGTGTTTCGCCCGTCCCGAGTTTGATGGTTCGCTGGCTCAACATGTTGTTTATCCATTCTGTCATAACTGCATTCGCGCCATGTCTTACCAGTGCTGCTGTAATGCTGCTGAACCTGGTCCTGTCGAAAGCCCCTTCTATGTCTATGAAGGTTCCTAAGCACATGGATCTGTTCTTGATCGCCACCTCAATCTTACTTACCACTGCATGAAGTGCCGATTCTGTAGATTTGCCAGGGCTATAGGCATGTTGGTTTGGATGCAAGGGCGCATTAATTAGCACCCTCTCCCTAAGGTACCTGTCACACAACCTCTCTAATGTTTTCAGCATGAAAGAGGTCAGACTGATGGGCCTGAAGGATTTGGGGTCCGAGTAGTCGCTTTTACCTGGTTTCGGTATGAAGATAACCTTGACCTCCCTCCATTGCTTCGGCACGTATCTGTGTGCCAGACAGGCGCGCAGAACGATGGTCAGCTTCAGAGTGAGATGCTTCCCGCCCCATTTAAGAAGCGCAGGGAAGATCCCATCCATACCTGGAGATTTGAAGGAGTCAAAGCTGTTTAGGGCCCACTGCGTGCGCTGCGGGCTGATTACCTCATATGTCTGTAGCCACTCGCCTTCCGTCGGGGTGGTTGTCTCCATCTCGTTCCAACTTACTGGGTGCGATATCACGCAGTCCGGGAAGTGCGTTTGCACTAGGACCCGTTCCGCCTCCTCCGGTGAGTTTGTGAGAGAGTTGTCTGGCTTACGCAGGGATCCTAAGGTTATGGTCGAGTTGGTGGAGAGGACCTTCCTTACCCTGTTGGCCTGCGTGGTGGTCTCGATGTCTGTACAGAATTTGCGCCAAGAGTTTGTGCTTCTGTACCTGAGACGTTTTTTGTACTTGGCCTTGGTGGACTTATAGTTGTCCCAGTCCTCGTCAGCGCCTGTGTTCATAGCTCTGTTCAGTTGCCTCCTCATCTTGCCCCTGAGTCTCTCCAGCTCAGGTCCCCACCAGTTGTTTTTCCCTCTGCTTCTGGTCGGTGGGGTCGATAAGGGGCATGCTTGATGGTAGCAATCCAGAATGGTGCTCGTGAGAATGCTTACCTGTTCCTCTATGCCCGCTGTGCCTTCTATTCTAGGGGGACCCTCCAGCTGTTTCAATGTTGTAGACAATCGCACCGTGTAAAGGTCACGATTCATCTTGCGTGGGTTCCGCCTGGGCACTGCTGCTCGTGTTTCTACCTGAATGTCAAATCGAATCCACCTGTGGTCTGAGCACGATACCTCCTTCGATACATGCCAGCCCGAGATTAGTCTCGATGCTTTTTCGGTTGCTAGGGTCAGGTCAATGATTGTCCTGCTGCGTCTGTTTACAAATGTCGGTTCTGAACCTGTGTTAAGGAGGTTGAGGTTTGTAGTGAATAGGTACTCGACGAGCTTCTTACCTCTCTCGTTACCTGCTTCCATCCCCCATAGGGGGTGATGCGCGTTCGAGTCGGTGGCCACGATGAGCTCGAGCCCTGCCTCTTCGCAGTAGTTGACCAGCCTTGCCATGTCGTGCGGTGGTGGTTCTTCAGCCTCCGGCATATACACAGAGGCTACTACCACCTCCTGCAGGCTGGAGTCTTGCGCCCCGTGCAGTTTTATAGCGCACAGGTCTCTGGAACAGAAGCTCGTTAGAGGTTGCGCATGTATGTTATTGGTTGTGTAGATGCAAGCCCGGGGGTTGTCCGGGCCCGAGTAGACTGTTAGCTTACCTCCTAAGTTGCGGAGTCCGCAGACAGAGCCCCTTCTGACCCACGGCTCCTGGATCAGAATTACGGCTGTTGTGTTGTCCTCCAACCACTTCCGGATCTGCGCCGTCGCCGTTTCGCTGTGGTGGAGGTTGGCTTGGAGGAATTTACCAATGGGCGAAGGGAGTTCCTTCACAAGGATCACCCTCCTCCGCCGACATCGGCTCCTCCTCCTCCTTGTCGATGGCCAACTTCTCTAGCCCCTGCGCGCATTCCCCCTCACTCTCCGAGGAGTCACGAAGAAGTTCTTCTTCGTTCTCCTCGGAGACGGAGGGAGGTTGCGCTGGAGCTTGCGACTCAGGCACCTGGACTTCGTCCATGGGTTCCTGCGTCGCCCCGGAAGTGTCCATGGGCTCGGACGGTGCAGCGGCTTCGCCACTAGTGGCGACAGTGCTAACAGGGGGCGGCTGCTCCCTGAATTTTCCTCGTGCCCCCTCGAACTTCACGTACACCGACCCCAGCATAAAGCCAAGTCGGCGCCCGCGGTCCACCAAGGGTTGCACCACTGTCTCCGGCACGCTGACGACAGCGAACGTTTCCGTTCCCTGCACCTCGCGCCGGTTGAGTAGCCAGCGGTCTATTTCCGCCCACGGGTTCTGGTACCGAAGGGCTCGGCCTACTTCGCCAAAGTCCTTCCAGACGCCCGGGAACAGGATGCCGCATCGTACACGCTTTGGCACCTCGCTGAGGCGCCTGACCACCACCTTCTCCCCCTTATCGAGGGTGATGGTGGCCACGCTGCGCTTGAGCCATGCTAGCGTAGCCTGATCCTCGCACCACAATCTCAAGGAGCCATTAGCCCAGGTAGGCTTGCCCCTGAAGATCGGTCCCGCGGGAAGGCTTTCGGTCGGCTGCTTTGCCTCCTGTGAGAGCAGGGCTAGCAGTTGCCTCTGGACCTCCTCCGACTGTTGCGGGCTCAGGTGTCCCGAGGTGGCAGTGGTCACTGCCATCAGTAGGTCCGCCTTTGCAGCCTCCGCATAGTCGGCATGGGGGGTTTCACCTCGCGGTCCAGTCTTCTGCCTCTTAGGCTCGCCCCTGGGGGATATGGTCTCGTCAAGACGAGCCCTCTTGGCAGACGACCGGGCCCCTTGGTTACTCCCACCCTCGGCCCTGGTTCCTTTCGCCCCTTTCCCCTGGAGGGGGGCGCGGTTTGCTGCTGGTGGGCCAGCTGCTGCCCGCTCCCCATCCTTTCCAGGGGCGCCTTGTTGGGGCTCCGGGGCGGTGTTGTTCAGGGCCGCTTGGGCCCTTCTGTATCTCTGCCGTTGCTTCCTGTTACGCTTGTGCGGCTTAGCCGCGGCTGTAACAGGTGGAGGCGGGGGCACAGGAAGTTCAGCCCGTTTGCCGGGTTTTCGCTTCCGCGCCTTCCTGGACTCGTGTACGGTCCAGCCAGCCTCCAGCTGGGCAGAGATAGGGTCCAACACCACCTGCACCGGTTCAATCACCGGGTCCTGCTCCGTAACAGGGGGTTTTCCCCCTGTTGGAACAGCACCCCTGGATGTCCCCGGTGCTGGAGGTAGGGGCCGGGTACGCTTTTCCGATACGGGGGGTTTCCCTCCCGTTGGAATGGTACCCGTGGATGTCCCCGGTGTTGGTAGTAGGGGCTGGGTGCGCTTTACCTTGGCGGGGGGTTTCCCTCCCTTCGGTATGGCACCCTTGGATGTCCCCGGTGTCGGTAGTGGAGGCGCAGTACTCTGGAGCACCGGGCCTGCTGCTTTGGGCGTCAACGCATCAGGTTTACGTGCCTTCGGTTTCCCGGCGGCTCTCCCACCTGGTGCGGACTGTCCCTTGCATGGCGGTACTGTCGAGACTGCGCCGCCACGGTGTGTGTGTCTTTTGTGTGGTGTGGTGTGTGGCGGAACTGTCGGAACAGCTCCACCATCGTGTGTGTTGTTGCCTGCCAGGGTTGCTTGTGCCTCCCTGTAGGCCCGTGTTAAGGAGGGAGGAACTGTCGAAACAGCTCCTTGACCCTGTGGTGTGGTGTGTTGGGTGGAGGTTCCCGGTACAGCCGAAGCTGCTCCGTCTCCCTCCGGTGTTGGGGTTTGGGATCTTGGTTCATCCATTGTTCCTTTTGCTTGTTTTCACCTCTCGAGCTTCCCACCCTCCATGGAGCCCGCACCTTTGGGGATGTCACTTTGGACACCAGGAATACCCAAGAGGTATAGGTGTGTTGAGTTGGTTCTCCTGCGCGACATCGGGAGCTGCAGACACGTGGCTGGAAGAGACGATCCCATCTCCTCCAGTGGTTCCACGCGCCCTTGCCCCGTCAGCATGGCCGAGCCCCAGGCATCCTCCCAGAGGACGCCCCTCCCCACACCTCGCCTGCGGACCGTACCACCTCGACCGTACGGGACGCGTGTCCATTACCCTGCAGTGGCTAGTTGCAGGGCCACCGTTTCGCCGGAAATTCGGACCAAAAAGGGCATATTGGCCCACAGGGGATAACTAACCCCGACCCCCTGCGGGCCTCGGCCCCTAGGACTCCTGCATCCCCGCTGACGGCGCTCTACTGCGCAGGACAAACGCAGGTAGGTGAGTGTAGTCCGCCTAGGTCACCTACACCCTAAGCGGAACCGGGAGATCCATAAAACATAGCTGCCAATTAGATCGAAACCAAATTGCCAGCCATGTTCTACAGGAAACTCCAGAGTGTGTCATACCCCCTTCGGGTTTTTAGGTCCTCGTGGGTTATGACGTCGCCTTCATACTCGGCTACTGGTGGTCCGGGGCAGATGGAACGTGCGACGCCCGACCGACCACCAGCATTACCAGGGTGTGCGACCCACCCCACAAGTGGGATGGGTTCGTCCATGGCCTGCGGCGGCAGAGCCATAGACGACGGGGACGCGTATGATAGACTTGAGGGAGTAAGCCCGCTGGCTCAGCGCCGCACACCTGAACCCGCGTGACTACTCCCCCCTACACCCCTATCTTGAGCCATAACCGGGATCGAACTTTTTTAAGGTACCGGAAGTACTTTTATCCCGAAAAAGATGGTGAAGTTGATTAGGAATAAATGTTATGAGTTAACACCTATGTCTGAAATCAAATCATAATGGTTATTATTTTAAATACAACATACGGGTCAATTTTATATAGTTCACAGAGAAACTCGTGGTCACAGCAGAAGTATGAATATTTGGGACAGTGTTTGAGTTTGGTCGATAGTTTGTGGTGTCGTGTGGCTTGGGCAGGTATCAGTGTTAGTGATGTGAATGTGGAAGCGTGTTAGATAGGCTTTGTGGTATCCGTGGCCGGTAAGTATTTGAGTGAGTTGGAAGGTGAGTGACATATGCTTCCGAAGTGTTGTTACGTGTGTAAGTGTAGATAAGTGCTGCATTGTGTGGAATCCTGTTGTATTTTAATCAAGATTTTGAGTAAATTTATGATAACACTTTTTCTTCGGTATTATGTTTTCATACAAAATTAGTAAATTAATAGTGATACTATAGTGCTATACTGTAATTATCAATAATTTTTGCCTATGATTGGTCATAAGAACCCTTTTCCCAAATGTAAGGGAGTGAATTTGTGATTTTTATGTAACTCAAATCGTTTGTAACTAGAAAAATAAAACTTGTAGAATAATAATAACGCTTTTGTGATACTTCTATAGACTAATTAAATATAATTTAGAAGTCACTGTACAAAAATTGTTATGTTATAGAGGAAGATGAAAAATCTAATCCGGGAATCTTTTTTTTTCTTCCTCGCGGTGTCCCGGCATTTTTGCCACGGCTCATGGGAGCCTGGGGTCCGCTTGACAACTAATCCCAAGATTTGGCGTAGGCACTAGTTTTTACGAAAGCGACTGCCATCTGACCTTCCAACCCAGAGGGGTAAACTAGGCCTTGTTGGGATTAGTCCGGTTTCCTCACGATGTTTTCCTTCACCGAAAAGCGACTGATCGGCAGGCTCAGCAGCATGCATGTCGGATGTAGAATAGATAACACAAGTGTTAATAATATCAGTTACGCTGATGACATGGCGTTGTTGAGCCCGTCGGTGGCTGGTTTACGTAAATTATTGGAAGTGTGCCAAGAATATGCGGTACAACATGGTTTAAAGTATAATGAAAAGAAAAGCGAGTTTATGGTAATTAAAAGTAGAAATAAGGGTCCGGCGAATGTGCCTCCTATTATGTTAAATGGAACTGGTTTAAACCGTGTTACCCATTTCAAATACCTAGGTCACGTAGTGACAGAGGATTTAAAAGATGACATGCTGCTTACCACCGACCAGGAAAAATACCTCGGTCTTCTTCTTGATAATCGCTTGTCCTGGAAACCCCACGTAGAGAAAATACAATCTAAAGTTACTTCACTCACTGGTGCTTTGCGAAGTATTGCCCACTGTCTCCCACGAAATGTTTGTTATACCATATATAATTCTCTGGTGAAGCCACATATAGATTACCTAATAGAAGTATAGGGCTCGGCCTGTAAGACTAACTTACGTGCGCTTCAGATATCCCAAAAAAAATTGATTAAAATGTTATTTAAGTACCATCACAGGACTCCAACAGGAAAAATATATAAAGAAACAAAAATATTAAACATATCACAGACATACGTATATTACACATGTATTTTAGTAAGAAAACTAATAAATAAGGACGTACATAGTCATATTACGTTTACGAAACGAGTGCAGGTGCAAAAAAGGATTACACGTCAGGCAAATAATTTATTACTTCGGCCCCCAAGAACTAACTACGGCAAAAAAAGTATTGTTTATGAAGGGGCACAGCTGTATTAAAGACGCTAAATCCCTGAAAATATTCAAAAAGGCACTTAAACAATATATTCTTAAGACTTACCTTGATTTTTAATTTATAATTTGTAAAAATCTAAAAATAAATATACTTATCTAACACTAAAAACTTTTAACTTTGCAAAATAAAACACAATAATATAATATAACAATAATAAATGTGTATAAATAATATTATGTTTATATAAAACTAAAATGTTAATGTACTTTAAATATGTAATTAACTTACCGTACTTAACCGGCGGTTAACCACTAGGTACAGATCTTGTTTAACCGAACCTGTTATAATACAACTTAGTAGAAGCGCATGCGTATTTTCGTTGTTTATATCTACCCACTTTTGTTTGAATATGTAGTAGTATAGTTTACATAGTTGTATATTTAGTTTAAAATTGGCCTTGAAAGTTGCATAATTACCCTCTCCTTTGTGTTATGTTAAGTTGAAATATGTATTTCTCAGTAAGTGATTATTTGTAATCTTTTGAGAAATAAACATCTTAAACCTAAAAAAAACATGGACATGGAGAGGGAGAGGAGGGCATTATCCGTCCGTGGCGGTATGTTGGCGCACAGTTTCGCTAAGTGTAGCATGGAGGTCAAAATTACTTTATTCCGTGCGTATTGCCAATGTTTTTATACCAGTGGCCTGTGGGCTAATTTTAAGCAGAAATCCTTTGACTCTCTAAGGGTCCAGTATAACAACGTTTTCAGGGCCCTGTTGAGGCTTCCGCGATACTGTAGTGCTTCTGGCATGTTTGCGGACGCACATGTAGATGATTTTTATGCTATTATGCGAAAAAAGAATGCATCAGTGGTACACCGTATACGCGGGAGCACCAACGGGATCCTGAAAATGATAGCCGAGCGGTTAGATTCCGGTATTTTGGGACGATTTATCGAATTGCATGTTCACAAACGTGCAGTTCGGTAAATCGGCCAAGATAACCAGCAATCTAAAGTTACCTAATTTAATTTATGTAATTTATTGTGCGGAAGGTAACATAACATAGGTTGTAAGTTGATACTAACAAATATGGACTGTATTAATTATCTGAGAATAAATGATTTTTATTCTTATTTATTTATTTATTAAATATCAAATGATATCATCATTATGAAATTTTAATTAAAAAATATATATTTTGTTAGGTAACCTTGTAGTTTTATTTTAATCCTAAGATGTGAATTTCTTTTAACGATTTCTCAAAAGTGCAATTTTAACATGTGTAGGTTTGATGTTTTTTTTTTGAGTATGGGACTTAGGGTCATTATTCTTTTTGTATTAGATAGCTCATTTAACGTAGATTTAGGATCTATACTTAACTCAATACCTGCCATAAGGACCCTCTAGGCATTGACGGCCACATATTCACAACGGCAATATTGTTTCTTGGTACAACTGCTAACCGCTCTCCTCTTGACGGCGCGAAATAGAGTGGCGCTCGTGCATAATTGATGTTTGAGCGTTATCGATAAAAATTATCTGGATATAGTGTGTATGAAAGTAAATATTTTTCAAGTAAAATTTTATTATTATTTTGTTCGCACCTGATGTAGTAGTATACATATTAATTTTAATTAAAAATCGAGCAGGGATGTCAAAGAAAAAACTGTTTTAATTACAATTATATATTACATTGTAGTTTATAACTGTAATTATACTTTAGTCAGGTTCTTAGCAACGATTCGAATAACTGCACTAGGTATAATCAAATATGTTCATGCTTGCCAAATTATAATTTAACATAATTTGCTTTCGCTGTTCTACATAGCTCAATGACATATTCGGATATTCGGATTCTGACGACGACATATGCTATAATAAAATAGGTTCATTCAAAATAAAATTGTAACTTTTTTATAATGTCACCCTGATTGTTACTCCATTTTGTGAAGTACAATCAAGGCGAGTGCTCGCGTCTAACGATAATCCCAAAGTAAACAATTTAAACAAACAGTAAATGAAATCGTTACTAAAATTTGATTAATATATATATATTACATTTTGATTAGTATAAAACAAGCTTTTGAATCATCGACTAAATATAAGTTTCTCCTTACTCGCACCTGAAAAATCTTAGCTCGCAAATAAGGTAAAATATTAAAAAGAATATAAATTAAATCAATGGCAATTTTTACTTAAAACAACACATTTTAATGTCAAAACAATAAGGTAATGTTTAGAACATATAAAATATCGATAGCTGGTGTAACTTTATTGACTTGTCCCTCTCTAGTGTCGCCGCTCTCGTCTCTTACTCTGCGCGGTTTGTCCAATCTCAGCGCGCGAGTCGGTTGTCTGGCCACGCCACGCCCTCAATGATGTGGTGGGGAACAGTGGAGACAACGAGACTCATTGAAATTATGCTTCGTTATAAATCTCCTTACTTCTTATATCTATGTTATTTAGCTTGCGGAAAAAAATACACAACTTAATATGAGCTGTAAGTAATCGACTAATGCCAGCCAGCGTATTTCGGATCGGCTTGACTCCTTGGCGCTGCATAGAGATGTAGCCTCGCTCTGCATTTTCTATCGCATGTATTACGGGGAGTGCTCCGAGGAATTGTTCGGATTAATCCCTGCCGCTTCTTTTCGCCATCGCCCTACGCGAAAACATTTCCATCCTCACCACTTAGATTGTTGGCAGTCATCAACTGTGCGTTTCTCCAGGAACTTTCTTCCTCGCACAGCTAAACTTTGGAATGTACTGTCATCAGCCGTAAAAGTGCATGGATACTTTATCAATGAAACATTTATAATTTCGCCGCTTACTGTACATGTAATGCGACCCGTATTAAACATATTAGCTTTCGGTTACTGAGCACCTGAATGAAGGTCGTGTTTTAATTTATCGCCACTCGTTGCTATTCCTACTTTCCGCAATTTTATCAAAATGTATATGAAAAAATATTTTTTTTTGTCTACAGGTGGCGGTACCAGGTTGTAATCAAGAATTCTTTCAAAATGAGTCATTTACAGTCCATGTACTACATTTATGAAATAAGGTGAAAACATTGAATAGTAAATATGAGCGCCGATTCCTAAATAAATACTATATTGGCATAGATCATCAGTCATGACTGATCTGCAGATTTTTCAAGAGTTTACCTCCCCAACAAGATACTCTATTACCGAGCTATCTGATGGAACGTTGTACTATTCCTTCAACGACAGCGTACTTACGACTCTAGATTACGACGAAAAGGAGTTAACTGACAGAGAAAACCACAACGGGTGGTTTGCTTCCATGGACCTATGGAAAATTAATATTTGGGCCATACTTGCATCAATCCTGGTAGTCTGCACGGCAGGTGGAAATATCCTTGTCTGCATGGCGATATACCTAGAAAGGAGACTTCAAAATGTCACTAACTACTTCTTGATGTCACTGGCTATAACAGACTGCATGGTGGCGGTACTTGTGATGCCTTTAGGAATATTGTCACTAGTAAAAGGTGCGTATAACTAACAACGATCTACTATCAACTATGCTTAGATACTGTAGCAATAGAAACATTCAAAATAGTAACATCACAACAACGCGCCCTGCTTTGTTCCTTTTAGACTAAGTTATATTATATTACTCGAACTTGTTTTCTTTCGCAGCTATTATTTCTCTGCTTGGTACGTATAAGTTGAAACATAGTTACGATAGTGATTTATGTAAGATTTTTTGTTTTAGTCTCATTTAGATATCTCAGACATCAGAATCTGCTGAAACGCAAGCAATACGCTCGTCTGTAGGAATAAGCAGAGTCCCGTATTGTATAAGGTGGCCAGTAATTGGAGGGTGACCAGTAATAGACGGTTTACCCTATTCACCTGTGCTAATAAATTAGTATAAAGTAGTATTGTTGTAGCCTTTTAGATACAAAGTACACAAAAGTGCCAGGATTGCATCATCCCTATTTGATTGTAAAAAGCAAACCAGTGACAAGAAATTTTATATACCTACCTTATTTCAAGTTTTCGTGCATATATGCATTATATATATTTGAAATGAATTTTTCGTCCCTAATTAATCCAAAATGATATCAAATTTGATCTGATAGCAATTAGCAACAGATAGGTAGAAATAGAGGCATATTGGACCGCCGAAGTCGGCTTTTTCCCTCCCTTTTTGAGGGGTATCCAGGAGTTCATCTCGTAGCTAGTACGTCAGCTCAGCTTTGTATGATCCATGGAATAATAGTGCTAAACGTTATCGCCTGAGACCAAAGTGCATGCGTTCTCACTTCACCTACTTCGCCTACTAAGAGGTAAATTGCGACTTATCGATAACTTTTCACATCACGAGATTATCGACATGCAATACCGACTATTGCCCATCACTTTTCTGTTGTGTACGTATTTAGAAACTTGAACCCGCCTCTAAATTTAATGTGATCACAAAAATCGAGGTTTCGTACTCGACTATTTCCTCCTCCAAAACTTAACCAATCCTAACGAAATTTGAAAATCAAAATGATAATGACATTATCTATGTCGGACTGTTTAGGTTTTAAATTTATACCTCTAATTAATTTTGATCCTACGAAATACGATGCGCAAACGTGGAGTCACGGGACAGGCTTAGCCTAGTGTGACCCACGAAATTTATGTAAAAGTATCTGACTGATTTAAAAAAATAAAATTTTACTTTACTTAAGTATATTGTAATTTTCCGATCAAAATAAGTTTCAATAGTCTCTGGATAAACAGATACGAGTATTAGAGCAGTCAGCCGTAATAAGACGTAGAATGATACCTGTACAGCTTTATTCACCTTTATTTAATCCTTAAGTCAACATTGACATAGGTAACAGTCCAACCTGCAATATCCATCCTAAAAGGGTCATCAGATAAAGGATTTTGGGGATGTGAATTTTAGGGTCGCGATAATGCTTGCCTTGAGTAGATTAGATCCATCCCTCTGCGTAAACGGTTTCCAATACGATTTTTATTTTATTTCATATGATAACACAATAATTTCGACTGTAGAATAATATAATTCACTGTACGCTCTATTGAAATGAGAGCCATTTCAAGGAAAAATAACTGAGGTAGGTAGTAAGTACTTGGGTTTATACAAAGAACCACCACAAACATTTCATGTAAAGTGTTGCCAAAACTAATCAGAAGTTATTATATTAACTAAAGTTATCAGATCTCGTAGTCACCATAAAGACAACATTTTGGGCAAACAGTACGGCTTAGCGGTTTCGCTGCTGACACATATATTGAATTGTGTCGCGGATCTATTCTGACAGCATCATTACAGGGTCGGGGTTGGGTTACGTACTGTTTGGCCAAGATGTTGGCTTTATGGAGTTAAGAGCTTACTAATAGAGATGCCACGAATATTCGGCAACTATTTGGTATTCGAGGTATAGGTAATTGGCCGAATATTGCCTACTGTTCGACCGAACACCTTCCTAAAAAGAAGAAATAACCGCAGACCACTACATTTAATATTTTAATTGTATTCCTTGAAAGATGTTAAATACGACGACCCTGATTTTAGAATTTGACGATTACGAATAATAAAATTTTTCTTCTTTAATTCTAACATTCACAAATTCTGAGCAACAAAAGTAAAACTTAGCAAACGTTATACTTTGTTAGCGAACAGTTTTCATAATACATAAATTAGACTCAACATGTTCACATGTATTCGGCGCTTCAGCGCTTTTTAGTATTTTAAGCTGTCTTGAAAATACTATAAGTGAAATGTTTTTGGAGGGGTTTCATTCATTTTTGTAAAAGTTGTCGTATATATTGATTGTTAGTTTAATCGTTAAAGTGAAGTCATAGAAAATAGCAGGTTTATGTCAATAAATAAAGTGTTGCCACCACGATTTTAAACGCTACTGGTGACACGCATAAGGGCAATTGTATATTGTGTGATGAGTAAGTCATTTACTTATCACACAATATAACTATAACTAACTATATATAACTTAAATTTACACAAGATAAATTCATAAGAATTTGTTTTTTTCAACTTAATTGAACAAATCTACAAAATGAGTACGAAACATATATACGCGATCGAAGCGAAAGACATCAAAATCAAAGTGATTTGTTAAAATTTACTTAGTGGAAAAAAAATCCCGAAATGTTTTTTTTTTTCGCAAGGATCGCAAGGCTATTCTTCCCTCTTAAAGAATCATATCGAAATGAATTAGAAACAATTATATATTGAATTAAATCGTCAAGAATGGGTCATTATTAAGCTTCTAAATAAATAAACAGAATTGAGCATTCATGTCTTGCGACGCTTTCCACAAAGCAACCGACAGGGGCGATAGGGACAAAAGCTTACTGGTATGCTGAAAACAGACAACTATACGTGTGTAAATCCAATACGGGCAAATCACTTAACGGTGGTTAGCATAGGATTTGGGCTACCCCTATATATGTAGTTAGCGAATCGAACTTAGCTAATCCCCCATCACAACTTGGGATCGGCTACGCAAAGCGTCAGTGAGGCTATGAGCATTACCACTAGTGTTGGCCGAAACGTTAATGCAATTAAAAATTATTGGCCAATAGCCATTATAAATTTAACCGTAAATTGTAACCGTCCGATATGGTTATGGTTCAATTTATGATGGTTAATGGTTAATTGCAATTAACGTTCGGCCAACACTGATTACCACCTATTCCGTAATGTAGCAACTTGGCAGCGATGATGCTGTGGTCGGCCACATCGAATGCCTTGGAGAGGTCACAGCATAGCATTGCAACTTGCTGCTTCCTCTCCAGGGCATCCATAATCTTACGTATGGCTTCACGCGCTAGGTCGGTAGTGCAGCGGCCGGACCTGTGTAAGCATATTGGCGGTCGAACAATGTATTTGTCTCATTTAAGAAACGTTTGGTTGCAGTAAAAAAAGCCAAAGGATTGTGGAATAGTCAAAATTTTCTCATAAATATGTGGTGCAATACTGATTCAATGTTTATGTTACTAAGATGAGCAAATCTGATTCAATATTAATTTTGTTTAAAAGTTTATTACGCTGATTTCAAACTTGATGATTGCACTTAGCATTAAGTTTATGGTGTACATTTTCTAAAAATAAAAGTACTTAAGCGAGATTGTTTATCCCTTTAATTTTTACACTATAAATATATGAGAGCCATTGACATTGGTTCACTTGTGCTCCTAACTTAAATTTTAGGTAAAACTATAAAGTGCCGTAATATTGGAGTAAGTTAAAAGCCATTGGGTTCAATCTTAGTAGCGTATAGAGACCACCTTGATGCATAGTGTATCTTAATTAAAAAGATGTGCGATGTATGATACCCTAAAAGAATATTTTTTTCGATTACGGCTCGAGGATAAATCAGTCGGTTGGTGCGATCTCAAGTTAAGCGAGCATTATAAACAGTCAATTAACTTTGCACGCCTGGGCAAATTATGGAACATGTATTTTTAATTCTTTTGTACATTGTGCTTCGGGGGAAATTAAGAGAGACGTGAAAATTTAAAAAACGGTACTTATCTACAGACACTACATTTGCAATCGAAAAAAAAGGGGGGAGGGGGGGAGACAGATGACGACGGTCGACGATGATTGATATTTGTTCACATTTTGAGTGTTATAGGACCGATCGGTTCTTGTGAGGTGTCGTTTGAAAGTGAATTAAACGTATTATTATTGTTTTTAAATAACCGTAGTCATAACTGAAGTCGTATACAAAATATTTGAAAATATACGATTTTTTTTCCGTGCATGGATGGTATAAGTACTGATAAAACATGCTTATAACTTAATAAATTATAACCTTACCGCAATTAATGTTTTATATATATATATATATATATATATATACTACGTCGGTGGCAAACAAGCATACGGCCCGCCTGATGGTAAGCAGTGTCTGTAGCCTATGTATTACATGTTTTTTTTTGTAGGATTCTTTTGAAAATATATTTAAAAATATATTTTCTAGGTCGTTAATAAAAATAAATACAACAAATAAAACCAACCAAAGCACTAGTTATTATTATGTCTCTAGCAAATTAAAACATGTAGGTATCACTCGTACCCTATGATTTAGTTTTTTACTGATTTTAGGTACCTATATATGTCGTATAGGTACCTAAAATAATACACCTATGCTTGCAGATAAAAATAATAATTGTTTGAAGAGAAAAAACGGGGTTATACGCGTTCAATTTACCTACTTCCCGATAGAATGTTTGTAAGATTCCTGCATATACCTATTATTTGAATATAATTATCTTGTTAAAATGATATTTAAAAATAATCTGGCAATTATAATTTAATCTTTTGCGCAACCTTCCGGGCTAAAATAGATATTTGTGCAACAAGAGAGTAAAGTTAGTTTTTTTTTGGCGAGTGTTGATTTTGATTCCCGAGTAAGCGAAAGGTTCTATAATTGAATGACGAGCGAAGCGAGTAATTCTAAGTTAGAATCTTGAGCGTAGCGAGGGACTCAAAAACACGAGATGTAAAAAAACTTTACTATCGTGTGACACATACAACTTTTCACCTCAGTAGTAAGAACATATTAAAGGTTTAAAAAATTCAACATCAAGTAAAGTTTTTATTCCTGTACTCATGGCCTTCACGAAATTAAAAAGCTACTTTGTCTCACTACCTGGAGTGAGGAAAGTTGTACTTTCGTCACTCCCTAGAGTGAGGAAGATCGCACTTTCGCCACTCCCTGGAGTGAAGAAAGTAGACTTATTCGAGCTGCTGAGGTGAAAACGCTTGTTACTCCGGCTGCATCGTACCTAGGGCGTCCTCCCGGGAAATACCGGTTCTCGATTTCCCGGGAAATCCCGGGATTTATTTGGAATCCAAAGAACCGGTACTGAGCACCGAGTCCCGGTTCTCCCGGTTCCCGCCATAACATCAAATATTTCCGTAATATTGATTACTTTTTACTCAGAGTTTAATAAATGTATAAATGTGTAATGTATATTCGTATTGGCAAAGCAGCGACCATGTTCGGGAGGCTACGTTCAAGGGTGTGGTGTAACAAACACCTCACTGTTTCACCTCACAGAACCAAGATGATAGTATACCAGACTTGCGTTCTAAGTATACTGTACGGAGCAGAAACCTGGACGACGTATGCAAAACAGGAGCGACGGCTCAACACTTTTCACATGCGCTGTCTACGCAACATTTTAGGCATAACTTGGCAGGACAAAGTGACAAATCAGAGGGTTCTTGAAAAAGCGCAGCTGCCCAGTCTTGCCGCTCTTCTCAAACAGAGACGCTTGCGGTGGCTGGGGCATGTGCACCGAATGGAATCCTCTAGAATACCTCGACGTGTCTTGCTTGGTGCAGTTGCGTATGCTAAAAGGAGACACATTCTTGTGTCTAATTGTTATTGATCTCCAGTTCCATCCGTTCTTAAGCCAATGATTAGATTAGATATTTGATAAGTTCTTTATGTTAAATTATTTATTTGTGACTTGATTATATTTTTGTTAAAAAAAAATAACTGTATTTGTTTTAAGTGTGTTGATTATTATATTACTGCAATGTTACAATTAGCTTAAGTTAATCACATTTGAAATAGAAAAAATATTGAACTATTATAATTAGACTGATTTATATTATTTAAGTTCACATTTAAAATTAAAATAATGATTAGCGTTACGTCAAGTAAATTCGACGACATCTTACATAAATAGTCAGGTTGAGATATTAAAATTTGTATAACTTTGCACAATTTGTTTTTTTTTTTTAATTACAATATTATGATAATTATGATATTGTGAACATGATAAGAATGTTTAAAATATTATGGTGTTTGTAAGTATTACTTACTACACATGATTCATAACATTACGATTATGATCAATGACACTGTTAACTGATTAATCAATTAAGACTGATTAAAGTAACTATAAAGACTGATTTAAGTGTATTATTCCTAAAACTGTTTTTTATTCTATAAAAAATTCTTAATTATTCCTACGATTCCTTTTCATTATTATTAAAGTTAGTTGCAAGATTCACAGTTAAATGGTGTCAAACAAAATATATAAAAATAATTCAGCTCAGCATAAAGAACCGGGAGAACCGGGAATCCCGGTACCGGCTCCGACCCGGTACCGGGAAATGAAAAACTAGGAACCGGTCCCGGGACTGCACGCCCTAATCGTACCGTATTCATTATCTGTGTTATTTCTGTTGACGCGTGTAATACGAATTAGTGCTAAAGAGTGTTGAAGGTAATCATACAAAGGCACGTTTTGTCGCAGGCCACTTTCCGCTGCCGGCCGTGTACTGCTTGCTGTGGATATGTTTGGATGTACTCTTGTGCACGGCGTCTATCATGCATCTCTGCACAATCAGCATCGACAGGTAATTTCATGTAATTTTTAGTTATAGATATTGTAACTGTACAACTAGGGAATCAAATATTTTTATGAAACATGACATCTATTTCAGTTTATACTTTATGGATATTGTAGTGTGGTATTAAAAAAACTTTTACAGAAACCTGTGTTATGATTTGTTCTTCAAATATTTATGCTACTTTTTGGTTACTATAACTGATTTACTCAGCAATCGGTGTATATTTACCACTTCTTTGCGTTATTCTGCTGCTACGCGAGAGCAAGATAATTGTCAATTAATGTGCGTATCACTCATGCTAATGTTTTTATTTACTGTGCAATGCTAAAAAGCGATTTATATTAATTTATTATATGATATAGTTGGTTCCATGCCATTTTATTCGTATGTTTTTCAAAATCCCGGCAGGCTTTCACCACTTTTTTATTGGGTACACAATGAATAAAAATATTATACCTAGTCCATTTTCTCTACACCTGCAGAAATATTTTTAAAACAAGTTCTTTTAAGTAATAAACGCCGACGTAAGAATAATGGATGATTTCTATGACTACTTTATTTTGTTATAAAAAAAATCCAATTAGGAAACTAAATCTATGGTATGGTGAGTATTTTGGGCCCACCTGGTCAGCTATCTGAACAAGTATCATATTATACTCATAATCTAGAAGTATGCTGACTTGCAAAATGTGAGTTAAATTAAAATGTGTTTGTTGATGCAGTGGAAGTAGTTACACGGTCTTTTCGCAGTGTACACGTACTGTTCTCGTGTCATTTCTATTGTATACGAGTATTATGCTGTTTAAGGTTCTCCACGTAACAATTAAGGTTGCTGACTGTACAATAAGTAGGTAATAGTTGGTTTGAAATATATTCCTGTTTATTTAATTAGTCCACAGAACGGATTATAATGGCTCCAACAGTATTATATGTTATTTATTTCAGATATCTTTCACTTCGCTACCCAATGAAATTCGGGCGGAATAAAACAAGGAAACGTGTAACAGTAAAGATTGCCTTCGTTTGGATTTCATCGACGGCTATGAGTCTACCGCTAAGCCTTATGTATTCGCAGGTATAAAATACATATACGAAGCTATTATAATATATGTTTTTTTTTGTTGTCATTTTACGGCACGAGGCATAAAGTGTGGAAATCAATCAATTTATACTAGTAATTGTAAGCGGGTATTTCTTCTTTTTTAGCGACAGGGAAGACGTGGTTTCATCTCCGCGTGGTTATCATATACATGATTATAATGAAATATTACTTTATTTCATGTCTACGTGCCTTTTATTTTTTATTTTACTGACTTATCATTATAATATTAAAATATACGTAAACGTTTTACAGAACTTCATATAGAATTAATATTTTATCAGATGACAACAAAAATTCATTAGGTAATTGCAAGAAAATAATTTTAAAAAAATCAGATTGGTTTTGGCACCTACTAGATCCGGTCTAATGAAAATAGAAACTACAAAATGGCTGCAAATTTAAAAACAAACACTGTAAGGCGATAAAACAATAATTACAGTTAAGAGTCCGCAGCAAGCTTGGACGAATATGACCTTCCCATGCATGCGGAGTATCGCTCTAATTATAAAACTACGTGTTGGTTTGTATGTAATTAAACGTTGCACATACAATAACATGAGGTAAATATATAGCACAATCGGAATAGAACACAGCTTAAAATCTCTTGGACAGTCCTGAAAATAGGTTATGTAAATTAAAGGCCCCTTATTCATCATGTTCATACCATTTGACATTTGGGAACCTCGAGGAATCGCAGCCATCTTGGAAAATGTGTACCATCTTGGAGAAATTCGCGTTTTACTCTTAATCTACCTTATCTAGGAAAATATGGTGTAAGACAACATTAAGGCTTATCAAATTCTACACGATAAAGTCGTTGATATCTTTGCGGAAAAACTACATCTTGTTATAGAAAACACTTGCTGAATCTAGGTTTAGCGCTTATACACTTCCAGGGTACATTCTCTTAATAGGAAACTCGGGAGAATATGAATTCCACTTTTGTCTATACATTTGTACATGATCTACCCCAAAATCAACATATTACTCGACTGTGACTTCACCAGAATGTAAGTACTGATGATTCAGTACACCGTGAAGCTTGACAAAAATAGAAAAAAAAAGACGTATACTTATCATAATGGCGCCTGATCTTCGTGGTCCCCAAAGCTCGAATTTTTAGGAACGTTAACATGGATCCCAGAGATTGTATGTGTGTCAAATTTTTATTAATGACACTATTGTTTGAACCCCAATTAAGACCTAAAATCTATTTTTGCAATCACAATATTTAGCTCTAAACATTTTTCTTCCGTTAATTTTAGTAAATTTATATTGCATAGCACTCGTGTACCAATTACGTATCTTCTGATGTCTGTTTTATTGAAATCTGCTCTATAATTTGGGCGCTAGATGAAAAAATATAATTTAAAATTAGGAGTCCTCTCAAGGTGGCTCCACTGTTTTTTTTTAAATAAAACAAGTTTAAACAGGTCTTGAAGGGCAAGCGAAATCGATATGTATTTTTTTTTATCCGGCTAAAATAAAGCTACAGGATGAACTGAATCATCAGTACTTAAACCCATAACCCTACTTTCTGGTGAAGTCACAGTCGAGTAAAATGTTAATTTTGGGGTAGATCATGTACAAATGTATGAATAAAAGTGGAATTCATATTCTCCCGAGTTTCCTATTAAGTGAATCTCCTAAACCTAGTATCTGCAAGTATTTTCTATAACAAGTTGTAGTTTTTCCGCAAAGATATCTTGTACTTTATTGTGGAGAATTTAATCAATCAATCAATTTATTTATTATAGACAACATAATTGTTAGTTTTGAACTTAATCTACATGTTAGTTTACTGACGCTAATAATAAATTAATAAAAGTGATTTGGTCCTCTGGCTCATTTTGCACATAAGAGGACAATCAAACTTATTGGTTATCATGCTTAAAATGCTGTTGCCAGTCCCGCGCACCCTGTCAAGCAGCGAGGCAGTTTCTTGCGCCAGACGGCATCGAAGCCATCTGTGCGCGCCTCCGCAAACATGGAAGCCACACTGCAGAACCGCGGGAGTCTCAACAGCGTCCTAAACGCATTATTGTATTCGATGCGCAGGGCATTGTAAGCACGTTGAGTATATCTAACCCACAAACTTGACGTATACAGCGATGTACAGTAAGCCTTGAAAAGTGTAGTTTTAACTTCAACTGTACATCGAGCAAATCTGCGGGCTAGCATGTTCGCTCGAACTGACAATGCCCTGCGCTCCCTCTCCATATCTACATCGTCTTTCAGGTCGTCAGTCAACAAATGCCCCAAGTACCTAAACTGTGTCACTCTTTCTAAGAGAACACCATTAAGTGTAACTGGTGGAAAAAGAAAGGACATTTATTTCCCGCCCTGAACACCATGTAGCTAGTTTTATTCACATTGTAAGACAAACCATGCGATGTCGCGTACTTCTCACAGACACCAATAAGTTGTCGCAATGCACTGACTGAGGGAGCCAGCAGCACCATGTCATCTGCGTAACTCAGGCTATTGACACAGACTCCGTCAACAAAGCAGCCGACATGAGTGCTACTGAGCTCCTCAATCAGTGCATTCATGTACAAACTGAAGAGCAAGGGCGAGCTTAACCCCCCCTGCCTTACGCCGCACTCCAGCCGACATGGCGTCGAAAGCTCGTTTGTCCATTTCACTCGATTTTCCTGATTCAAGTACCAGTACTTAAACAGCGAGATCAACTCTGGTGGCAGCCCCACACCTTCCATTTTACGCCAAAGTATGTCATACGAAATTGTATGGAAAGCCTTCGAGATATCCATAAAGCAAGCATAAATTGGCGTATCCCAGTCAGTGTAATACCTGACAGTGTGATTTAAACTATGAATAGCAGCTTCTGTAGACAGGCCAGGTACAAAGCCGAACTGCGCATCGTGGAGCTTAATGTGCTTTTTTAAATGCGAGTTGAGCACACTGTCAAGTACCTTTGCTACTATCGTGGCCAAGGAGATAGGTCTATAATTAGCCTTCTCCGACGCATCTCCCGTCTTGCACTTGATAATAGGTACTACCAGAGTTTTGATCATGACTTAGGCAGACGTTGTAGAACATCGCAAGCACGCATGGCAAGTGAAATCCGGCACCACGCAGGTGCTCGATAGAGAGACCATCATGGCCTGGTCATTTTCCCCTCTTTATTCTACTTATCGCAAACTTGACATCTTTAGCGAGAATCAAAGTTGTCGGCTTACCGATGTCCTCCATATCGAGCTGCCTGCACGGCGGTCCCAATTGCGACTGAACTTTAAAATGATTCTGAAACATTTCCGCGATATCTTTCGGGTTTGAAATACCGGAGACACTTACGGGAGTGCCAGGCTTAGCATACAGCTTATTTGTACACTTCCAAAAGTTTTTAAAGTCCGATCTAGCGTAGTGTGTTGCAATCAAGTCCATTTTTATTTGCTCTTCGTGGTTTTGACAGCACTTAAGTTTGCCCTTAAAAATTTTACGCGCCTCGACCATTCTATTATAAACTGGGCCACTACTTGGTTTACCGTGGCACACCCACGTATCAAAGTGCAACCTGGCACTGGCGTGAGCCTCACTTACATGTCTGTTCCAACCGATTACCGGCTTTTTACGTTTTTTACACTTCGCCACCCCGTACGACTGACTTGCAGCCCGACATAGTACATTTAATATATTAAAACATAACTTATCTATGACAGCCCTATGCATATAATCGTTACAGTGGTGACCGCAACATTGCACAAATTCTGAAGGAAAATCAATATACCTTAAACTATCATCACATAATTTTTGGTAAGTACGGTCGGCACTTCTTTCGCCCCACCTAATTTTATTAGGGGTAACGGATGCTAGTACTGCTTTATTCTGTGTTATATTAAAATTACATTTTCACGTCAGTAGCTGGAACAAGGGTAAATTGCTGCTTAAAAACAGTGAGCAAAATCGCATTTTGCTCACTGAGTGAGACAAAATAACATTCAAGTGACCTTCATATTCGAATGTCATTTCAACGTGCGGGGCCTAATACAAGTTCGAAGTATTTGGATTCTATTGTTTTTGTCCCTTTCACGTCATTAGCAAAAAGAAAGAGACAAAAAAGTGCATACGTAATTCAACGATATATTGACGGTTTATAATAGACCCCCGAAATAAGTCAGACCGCATCGTTCCAAAACACCCTACGAGTCTTCATTCGTAATAATTAATTAATGAAATAAAAGTTTAAAATTTAATAAAAACACCATATTTTACGTATTTTATTATACAATCAAAACAATGAACTTATACAAATTTACGCAATTGTTACGCATTAAATAATTCTACTTAACTACTTTTAACGATCTCTACTATAGTTGACAAATAGTAGTATCCGCAATTCGGACCGTATCTTACAGTTTTTTTTAACAAAAAAAAGTTATTGTTTTGATTGTATAATAAAATACGTAAAATATGGTATTTTTATTAAATTTTAAACTTTTATTTCATTAATTAATTATTACGAATGACGACTCGTAGGGTGTTTTGGAACGATGCGGTCTGACTTATTTCGGGGGTCTATTATAAACCGTCAATATACCGTGGAATTACGTATGCACTTTTTTGTCTCTTTCTTTTTGCTAATGACGTGAAAGGGATAAAGACAATAGAATCCAAATATTTCGAACTTGTATTAGGCCCCGCACGTTGAAATGACATTCGAATCTAAAGGTAACTTGAATGTTATTTTGTCTCACTCGGTGAGCAAAATGCGATTTAGCTCACTGTTTTTAAGCAGCAAATTACCCTTGTTCGAGCTGCTGGCGTGAAAATAACTATTAACAACTAGTGGGAAGTGGTCAGACCAGTAGATATCATATTTGACATATATATCAACAATACATTGTTGCGCCGCACTCGTCACTACACAAAGTTTTAATGTTGTCTTACACCATTTTTTTCTAGATGAGGTAGATTTAGAGTAAAACGCGATATTATATTCGCCAGGATGGTACCCATTTTCCAAGATGGCTGCGTTTCCTCGAGGTTCCCAAATGTGAATTGGTATGAAACATGAATAAAGGGTCTTTAATTTACATACATACCTTTTTCTAGGACTGTCCAAGAGATTTCGAGGTTTGTTCTATTCAGATTGTGCTACTAGTCCTGTAATAAGTTTCTCCAGCTTATAAAACAAACAAAATATAACAAGAACTCGTTTTGTATGAAATTTTAAATTCGCTGTATTTTTTAACTATGGTGAAGCTACATAAACTAATTAAATACTGACTTAGATATACCTTATCCTATTGTAAGTACAAAGTCTCATTTTAAAACGAGACACGAGAAACGAGCAATCCAGCTAGTCGTTTTAAAATGAGAACGTAACTACGTTTATATGGAGAACCGAGTTGGCTGCGCACCCTTAAACTTTTTTTCTTATACCTACTTCAATACATATTAGATATGTGAATATGACATATTTGTCTGCAATGTTTTCATAGCTAAGCCGATAAAACGATTTTGATGAAATAATATCCAAGACCAAAATTTTTATTAAATTAATAGCGAAAAAAAACAGAATCAATCGTATTTTCCTAAATGAACCTTCTGCTACATATTCATATCTAGTATCAAAATCACTACCTACTCGTCATGTTTCTCTTCATATTAATAAATTGTAACTGGTAATACTTTTAATAGTTTTTAATATTTATTATTTAAGAGTACAATACTTTGGAAAAACCGTACAAGTTCCGTACTTTTTAGTATTTGTTGTTATAGCGGCAACAGAAATTCTTCATCTATGAAAATTTCAACTGTCTAGCCATTCTGGTTCATGAGATACAGCCTAGTCACAGACGGACGGACGGACGGACAGCGAAGTCTTAGTAATAGTGTCTCGTTTTACACTTTGGGTGTGGAACCCTAAAAAACCGCAATGTTTTTCATATACGCGATTTTGCATATTATTACGCTTGTAGCGCGCGCATGCGTTGCCAATGAATGTGTGGGTTAAATTTTTTTAATAAATCTCAGTCTACTTTAGCTAACCCGAATCTATAGTAGCAGTTCAATTTCTATGTCGCTGAACTTGTATGATTCTGAATGTTTCTGTGGCTTTGAAATAGTGAGTTTGGGTTGTCACCTGACGATTTGTACGAACTTGTTTTTGTTTTTTTTTATTTATCGTAGCGGTATAGACAAAAACATTTTAGTCACGGGTCATTTTAAGTAAAAAAGAACAAAAACCCTTTTCAATTACTCTGACCGACTATGAGAAAACTGAAAAATAATTGCATTCGACTGGAAAGTTATGTAATAATTGTGTATTGCTCAACTCCATCGCGCTTCCTTTGAAGCGATATTCTTCCAAAACTAAACATTATAGGGCAAGTCGCATAGCATTTTCGGATAAATTAAAGATGAGGAATTTATTTATGGGATAAAAAACGGTGGTGGCAGTGGGTTGCAACCATCAAAACTGTCTGGCATCTTAAGAAACATCATGTTTTAGTTCCTCAATACAATACATACAATTCATCAATACATTCATTCAATACATATACAATTAAAATTTTATACTATGTACGTTTTTGAGCCATAATTTTATACAATGTTATTACCTGATAGCTGCCAAAGCACGATCCATATTTCATAATCGGGGACCGTTCTAGAGCCCATTTATAGAATAACTTACAGCTCATATTAAGACGTAAGTCCTTCACTCATGGGCTCTTGGTTTACAATTAAGTTTTTTTTTTTGTTAATTAACATATCACCTATATATAAAGTCGTCTGCGTTTTCCCTAGTCCTAGTAGTAGTAACTAGTTTTAAGTGAATACATTTTGAATAATTAGTGAAAACATGTTTTTGCCGAGTCCCTTTGCGAATATTAGATTTGACTAAGTTGTGAAATCCCCGTTAAAATTAGTTTTCAAAAAGGCACCTTGCGAAAACTAGTGTTGATTAAGTAGTGAAAGCGCGTTTTCACCAAGGCGTAACGGAAAACTAGTTTTAACGGTAACATATACAATAGTTCAATTCCGACAAGAAGAATCAGAAGTTTTGTAGCCAAGAAAATTGTGACATGTAATGTACTTAAGTAAGGTCAATTACGGGTAGGTAAATTCTAAGATAAAGGTAAACGTGATCCCTAATTTAACAGCCGAACCAGATGGCGCTGTACTGCGCCTTACGTTTTCTGATCACTGAATTTTCAAACGTCAACTTTAGACCATCAAGAGTTACTCTATAATGTACGGAGCCATTGAGCGTCATCTACATTTCCTGTCAAATTCTAGGTACTTTGACTTGGACTTTACACATCTTACACAATCAATCGATTTTACATTACTTCTTCTATGAACCCAATTTACCAAAAAAAAAACCTTAATTGGGTTCTTAGAAGCAATGGCTTCTGACGAAAAATGTGTGCGTGTGTAATTTTTTATAAATATGGATGGGTCTACTGCGAGACAATGTCATTATTTTTATTGTAACTCCGCCGTTTCATCTGGGTTGCACCAGCTGTGGTCATGAATGACTGACTTCCCAGCAAAATGTCAAAGGAGATATAGGTAAACATCATTACCCGAAATAAATTTATAAATAGGTTCGGGGTCGTCAAAGTCATTGAATCTACTGTTTCTGTTTAATGTTTATTGTTCCACTCAGCTCATTGCACTCAGCATTGTTTTGCCAGTGGAGCACTTGCTGACAACTGGAACGAATCACTTGAGCAACTCAATCAGTAATTATCAAATATTTGTCATTCAAGCGACTTGTATGAGTAATTTATAAATTATTGGTTTTCTGTGTCATTACGGAAGAGACTACTGTTACATTTTTATGTGACGAAAACCCAGTCGCCTCACGCGGTCTCTCAGTACGCACTCCAGTTTGTGCATCAATATACTTGTACCCAGTTTCTGAATGGAAGATATTCCTTCAAAATTACTTCGATTTTGTGCTACCGAACTGACAACACCACTGTGTGTGTTAATTAACCGCTCTTTTAAAGAAGTAGTATTCCCGCAGCAACTTAAGGTATCCATAATCCAACCAATACACAAGAAAGGGAGTACTCTTGACTCTAACAATTATCGTCCCATAGCATTCTTGCCCACCCTTTCTAAAGTATTTGAAAAGTGTATGTGTAACATAGTCTATAAGTTTCTGGAAAAAAATCAGATTTTAGACGAAAATAAGTATGGTTTCAGAAAGAATCGATCCACTGCACTTGCCCTTACCAACTACACACTAGAAATCATTGAAACCCTTAATAACAGACGCCTTGCGCTTGGATTGCTCCTAGACATCACAAGAGCTTACGATAAAGTTTCTCATGAGATATTACTTAATAAACTATATGGATCGGGACTCAGAGGCATAGCTTATGATTGGTTTAAATCTTATCTAGAAAAGTGCACGCAACTTGTCCAAATAGAATACCTAAATCCATCTAAATCCATCATGGCAAAGGGTGTTTATGCATTGCGACAGTTGAAAACTTTGGTATCGGATGATAGCTTAAAAGAGACCTACTATGCTTACGTTCACTCAATAATATCATATGGAATAATTCTGTGGGGCAGCTCTTCTAATAATGAACGCATCCTGAAGATGCAAAAACGAGCAATCAGAGTACTTGTTGGTGCAAAGTTTAGAGATTCTTGTAAACAACACTTTAAAGAAATGAGTATTTTAACATCTATCTCAGTTTACATAATGGAGGTAATCATGTATATGAGAAAAAATATCCACCAATTCAAGATACGGTCTCAATGCAACCCTCGCCATACTAAACGATCCCTTGATATAATACCGAATGCGAATAGGCTAAAACTTGCAAAACGCTCGCCAAATGCAATGGGCTGTGAACTTTACAATAAACTGCCTTACCATATGAAGAATATCGAAAGTGAGAATTCTTTCCGCAAACGCCTGAAAATGCTGCTATTATCTCGCACACTGTATAGCGTTAAAGAATACCTCACTAATGACTACTCTGAATTTAACGTTGAAATAATAAAATAAAAACAATATAAATCAAATGAAATGATGTACATTTTTTTGTAATATTCAATGTAAATATGTGCATAATTATAATGTTTGACGATAATTATTTAAAATACGTATAAGTTTGAAGTGCAAATTTATATTGTGTTTTTATAATGAATAAACTATTCTATTCTATTCTATTCTATTCTATTCTATTCTATTCTATCTAAAAATCAATTGGAATCAGGTCGGTCTCGTATAACAGAAATAAAAAGCTCAATTCCAAGGAAGTGTTTGGGTTGTCTTTTATTTTTATTACCTATAGATAGTTTCAAACTCTTATTATTTACTTAGGCTAACTTCAGTGCAGTACTAGCCGCCTACTATGCCTTCGTTAATTCATGGTACAGATATGGAATTTTAACGTGGGGAAATAGTACAGTTGTGCATGACTTGTTCGTGATGCAAAAAAAGTGCGTTCGTGTGCTAGTCGGAATCCGAAATTGGGATAGCTGCAAACCTTATTTCATTAAACACGGCATACTTACTCTTCCATGTATTTACATCTTAGAGTTATGCATATATGTAAGAAAAAACATAAATTTGTTCAAAGAGAGCTACAGAATAAAAGACAAAAATAAACTCGAATTACCGGCGCCAAAATTAGAAATATACCACAAAACCCCTCATTATACAGCAATAAAATATTATATTCACCTCCCCAATTATTTATAAGCAGAGGAAGGGGTCACTACGTAGGTATGCCAAGAAGTTGAAATTGTTCCTTGCTGAAAAAGCATATTATTCAGTAACCGATTTTCTAACTGATAGTTTTATTAAGTAAGATAGTTTTGATCTCCTAAAATTGTAAAGCTAGTATGTAGTTTTTTTTTTAAATACTTAGTTTAAGCAAATGTTTGCCATACCCTATTAGAGTCCATGAGATGATATTATTTTGTAACAACTTACCTTTTTACCATAGTGCAATAATAGATTATGATTATGATTAAGTGATATCGAATAGAGAAGAGGGTTGTATACCGGATGTTTCCTGTAACACGAGTAAATAATTAAACCATATATTGTACTCCTTAACCGATATAACTTTTTAATAACAACTTTTAAAAATTATGAAATCTTTAGATTTTAACCTTATTCATACAAATTTAATATTATTTTCAATGTACGCTGACATCAGTGTGTTTGACGTTGCTTGTCACCCTTTAAACATAACTAAATTCGCAATAGATTGCGTCTTAGAATTAACTTCAATGTGTAATAAAAATCAAAACATAAGTTATTTTTCAAAGTTGTTCAACAAATGTTGGTCACTTTGAAGAGTTACTCGTACAGCCTACAGTTTAATTTATTACTCTTGTTACAGGAATCACGCGGTATACGGATGTATGTATATTTACTGATCATTGTTTATCACCTTTTCCGATTGGAGTTATTATGTTTTGATTAAAACCAGACGTATTTAATAAATATCACTAGCGAACGGATATTTTTCCCATGATAAGTATTATTATTGTAAATTCTGTCTCACGTCATTAATGGTTTTACACTCCAAATTAATAAAATAGACTATAAATAAAATTAAAGCTGTTTCACATGGTGCATGTAGCTTGACCAAGTAATTATGCTTGCACTTTTTACATTTCTTAGGCCTATTTAACCGTTTCTTGACAAAATCCAAAAATATTGTGAGTTCAAGCCTCAATTGCTCTCGATAGAGCAAAAAAATGCTCTTTAAAAAAAATATTTAAAAAGAGGGTATAATAAATAGAGGGTATCAAAGTTAAAATGGAAGAGATCCCTCAACGGGATAAGTCTTCTTACTAATTATATGTTACTTTTAATAAAGAGTTTACTACTCATACTAAAATTAGACCAAGCTAAGTTAGCAATGATTTTGATAGCCGAGCCTATGCAAGTGTTAATTAAACGTCATAATTTCACAGAAATTTGATGTTTAAAATAACACTTGCACTGTCTGGGCTGTCAAAATAGCTGCCAACTTATCTTAGTCTGACTTTTTGTATCTTGTAAGTTACATTGACCAAGAAAAGGGATCAGGTCGGTGTTTTTTTAAGTCCGTTAATTTCTAGGGTGCATTCCTCAGCTTACATTAAGTAACTTTCTCACAGAAGCCGGTATTCTAATTTACTCCATTTTGGAGATAATCAATGATTTATTATTATCTGAAAAGGCCCCTACGAGCGTGTACACTTGCCTTAGGAAAAGTTTACATATTGATTAGTTTTTAGTATAAGTTTATACATGTGCTACTAAACGCAAGTACTATCTCGGACGATCGATATTCGAAATGTCATTGATATGTCGTAGTTTTCAATTGTTTGGTGAATTTAAATATTATTAGTATTAGAACAACGCTATTAATACTTTTTAGGTAAAAAAAAAACTTAAATAATATGCTATTAGGTTTCCTTAAACGTACTTAACCATACCCTGAGGTTAACGGAGTTTAAAAAAACACAGTGTAGTTATGTGTAACATGAAATAATTCATTTTTTTTAACTAAATATAATTAATTAACAATCGGAAAATTTTTAACACATGATAACACTCGCCCACATACACACATTAAAACCTTTCGCCATTGCAGTGTCACAGCTTCTCATACGTGAAGCTGTGACAAGTTCCCTCTGCAAGTCATTTAACTCTAGTGTATTTTTAATGAGGTGAATGTAAAAACTTGTTAAGTTTTTCGGTTTTTTTCTACCTTATTTATTTGTTTTTATGTGCATTTTTTGTCAACATGTAGATTTCTTATCTTTAATATATCCAAAAATGAGTTTTACGTTTAGTTCTGGAAGAATATCGCTTCAAAATGAACCGCGGCTTAGTCGGATTCCCTAAAATGCGAGTTAGCTCACGATAGCTCCCGGTCTGATTTCTCTCCAGAGCTCAAGATTCCCATACAAAAAATAGCAATAGCAAACTAGTTATTTAAAACTTTAATTATAAAATTAGCGATTCTTCTTGCAGGATGTAGAATCTCTGCTAGTTGATGGCGTATGTCAGATTCCCGACCCATTGTACAAGTCAATTGGATCTATCGTCTCGTTCTACATACCGCTAGTTGTGATGATGGTGACCTACGCGCTGACGGTGCAACTGCTGGCGCGGCAGCGTAAGGGGCTCGGAGCTGGTTGGGCAACGAGCTGGCTTGGGGCTCCTCCAATAGGTACGAAATCACTATATCCTACAATGTGCGATTCACACCGACAGTAAAGTGCTCCGAACCGCTGAGTTGAGTTCAGTGTCAGATTTGAACAGTGGCAGAAATGCAGCAACACATATTGATCGATATTTTCCGGTGCATCTACAATGTTGAGCACCCTGCAATGTTGTGCAGAAATGATTTCACAATCGGAATGTAACATTAACGTAGCTTGCAACCTTTAACCGGTCGGCGGTAACAGACGCGCGTGTTCATCGGCTTGGCTTTCTTCGCATTTCTTCGGCTTTGATTTTGGCGTTGGCACCGTCGGGTGTCGTCACGCTGATAGCTAGGCATGATAACAAAATGATATAATTTATATAACAAAATTTACGTTTTACTTGTCCTCGCGGTTGGTTCCATTTGTTGTGTTTACGCAAGGCATGTAAAATTAAAGCTTGCTAAAAAAAAGTTTTGGTAAGTATCGTTAAGTAAGTATTGGTTGGTAGGTATGGATTTTAAATCCAATGCTCAAATACTTCATAAGATGGTTTTTAACATGCGACAAAATTAATTCAGGTCGTTTTGGCTTTTGTGTGATCTACGCATGTCAGATTCATCTCATTCATATTGCCTAGTTTCATAACCGTTAATATAGACTGCAAAAACATGTACGAAACGGCATCACAACACTTCAATAACAGGTTTAACACTTGTTCTATTAGTGTTAGTTATACCAATACAGCGCACGAACGGTTATAAGAGTGGTCTAGAACAGTAACGCCTCAAATAATTGATTGAAATTCGTTAAATTAATGGAATATGACAAAGCCATACAGAAGTTAACCGTTACGTTACGCTGACCTCTAGACTGAGTGTTATCATGGAATAGATAGGTCAATATTCTAAATGATTGCCTACTAAGGACAGAATGCCAAGAAGAAAAAACTACCTACATATATCAGGAGTCTTATAAGCCATAAATATTTCAGCCTTTCCTTACGTTAAGCTGCAGATTGAGATGGCCCGACCGATTCCGCGGTGTTGTTTTTCCTCATATTTGACCACTACCGTTTATTTTACCATTTTGTTCTTCTTATTACATAATAAACTGGATCTCAAACTCCCGTCATTGCATGGTATCTACTATACTTCATCACTTATTTTCAAAAAATCGAGATGCGGCCATAAATAGAACTAATAGAAACAGAATCGCTCATGCTCATACAGTGCAAAGATAAAAATCATAGTTCTACTAGACTGTACCTAATCATTCACTGATTACATTTTTTTGTTTCATAAACCATGAGGTACGACCGGTACAATTAAGTATAGAGAAATAAATATTAGTATTAAACATTGACACATTCAGAAAAGATAGGTAACAATGGCATCCGGCGAGTTGACGTCGTAACAAAATGACCATGAGAGAGATTTTTACCCAAACATGTCCAGCAAGGTTGTCTTGGCTGGACAAAAGTGGCTGGCTGATAAAAGTGGCAAAGTCTACACGGTGTTTTTATTTATTGAATTCCGTTAAATTCGGGGTATGGCTAAGTACATTTAAGGACACTGAATTGCATAGTCTTTTTTCTTTTTCATTTTTTCCGTAAAAAGTAATTAATAGCGTTGCTCTAACACGGACATTATATTTAAATGTACCAAACAATTGAAAACTATGACATATTAATGTCATTTCGAACATCGATCGTCCGAGATAGGATTTACGTTTAGCAGCAAATGTATGAACTCGTACTGAATACTATCAACATGTAACAGGCCCTTAGGCAAATTTACGAGCTTGTAAGGGCCTTAACTGACAAAAATTAATGATTAATTATTTTGTAAATTGAGTTAATTAGAATACCAGTGTCTTGAGCCTGCATATCAAAAATCATTACGGGACAACAATGCCGCATAGAAAGTCCATTATTAGTAGCGATCCAAAAACTGTTAGACTTAGACTTGGTCTGAGCGTCTGCCAGCTGTTCATTGGTAGAGGTCAAAGTGACAGGCCTGCAAAACATTTCAATTGGTAAAAATGCCCAAGTACAGTGCTACAAGAAATTCTAGAAATTAATAAACAGCTAAATGCAAAAAAAAGTGGCACCACCAATTGAATTGTCACAACACTCACAATTTGTGATGTTTTTGTAAACACGATTTTAATTTTTAAATATTCATTTGTTAATTAGTTACTTTTAGAAAAAAAGTAATAGTAAGCTTCAATATTAAATAAAAGCGGTTGGCCAAAATTTAAATTGGCGGATTTTGATCTGATTTTATAGTATTTTATATAATCGTGATATAATAGAGAGCTTTACAGTCGAGTACCGTGTTTAGGCAACGAAGCTTGCTTTTTAACCGTGATTGTAGTTGGTCAGTGCCTCCGAGCTGGAAAACTGTGTTTGGTATTACGTCGGTGGACAGTGTGGACGAACCATTAGCGAATGACGTAGTGAGTGTTGTGTGCAAATGTTATTTGATAAAAATGCCGTAAACGAGGGTAGTTTCTCTCCTCCCCTGCCGCCACCGGCGCCCGCACCGAACTTCAACGCAAACTCTTGACGACACTCCCCGGTACAGAGTGAAACATGTCGAGCTTCTTCGACTTAAAATACGTGAGTGACCCGTTTTAACATATTTAATATGAGATTTAAAAGCTTTATATCATCATTGTATACCATAGATCTAAAAAAGTAAGAATAAGCCCATGCAAACAATTCCGACCGAAAAGTCTTGTTAAGCAAAACACAGCGCCATCTGTTGTATACTGCGTAAACTACATGGCCGATATTCAGAGCAAAGATACAATCAAGTCTCTTTGGCCAGAGATATACGCGAAAGTAGACCTCGCTCTCGCCTCCAAAAAACGTGTCTAGAATAATGGCTCGAGGGAAACCTTAAGTGCCAATTATATCAGATCCGATTTCGGAGCCGAGAAAGATTATTTTTTTTCCGTTTCACCAAATATCAGCACATCCTTTACAATATTTGAAATGTAAAAAAAGCGGCCAAGTGCGAGTCGGACTCGCCCATGAAGGGTTCCGTACCATGTATGACGTATTAAAAAAACTACTTACTAGATCTGGTTCAAACCAATTTTCGTTGGAAGTTTGCATGGTAATGTATATCATATATTTTTTTTAGATTTTTCATTCCGTTATTTTAGAAGTTACAGGGGGGGGGGGGGGACACTTTTTTTCACTTTGGAAGTGTCTCTCGCGCAAACTATTCAGTTTAGAAAAAAATTATATTAGAAACCTAAATATCATTTTTGAAGACCTATCCATAGACACCCCACACGTATGGGTCTGATGAAAAAAAAATTTTTTTTTAATTTTATGACGTATTAAAAAAAAACTACTTACTAGATCTCGTTCAAACCAATTTTCGGTGGAAGTTTGCATGGCAATGTATATCATATATTTTTTTTAGATTTTTCATTCTGTTATTTTAGAAGTTACGGGGGGGGGGGGACACACATTTTTCCACTTTGGAAGTGTCTCTCGCGCAAACTATTCAGTTTAGAAAAAAATGATATTAGAAACCTCAATATCATTTTTAAAGACCTATCCATAGATACCCCACACGTATGGGTTTGATGAAAAAAGATTTTTTGAGTTTCAGTTCTAAGTATGGGGAACCCCCAAAATTTATTGTTTTTTTTCTATTTTTGTGTAAACATCCTAATGCGGTTCACAGAATACATCTACTTACCAAGTTTGAACAGTATAGCTCTTATAGTTTCGGAAAAAAGTGGCTGTGACAGAATCGGACAGACAGACGGACATGACGAATCTATAAGGGTTCCGTTTTTTGCCATTTGGCTACGGAACCCTAAAAATGGTTTGTATGCAAAAATATCAAACATTGAACATCTTCCGCAATTAGACACAAGGTATTGTTTACATTTCAAATATTAACGATGTGCGGATATTCCGTAAAACAGAAAACGATTATCAGGTCCGAAATCGGGACTGATTTCGTGCCCGTTATCGGGAAGTGTGGATGTAATTGGCGCTTTAGTACCTTTTCTTTAGCGTGACGATGAAGTGACAATTGAATGAAAAATGTTAATATCATTGTTGCCACAGCTAAACAAGCCATGCTACTATTTTTATTAATATAAATGTCATTATTATAAATTATGCCGTACTAGTTCGTAACGAGCTTCTTCGGGCGTTGGCGGAGCGCCTCAACTTTCCTCTCACTCGATACTGGGTTGAAGTGATGATTGGCAGGGCCAAGTAGAGCAGATTGTTTGCCTTCCTTGCCCCTGTCAATTGATATCACTATTGAACATCTGTTCAATAGTTTTTGAGTTTAGGGGACGTTTTATGGGATGTAGTGATTTGACGTTTTCCGCTATAGGTATTTGCGAATACTAGGTGGCGTGACAGTCGTGCACGTAGCGAATATCATAGAAAGTTTTAAATATTATGTGCATAGACCACATAGTGTATATAACTGTACATAATTAGGCATTATTTAGCAGTCACATAAACTACTAGTACAAACTACTTTTTAATTTAACGTGTGTTGTACAATAAATAATGTTATCATATTATTTGCATAAAAAATCGAAAATGACAAATGTTAAAAATAAATCATAAACTATGTGTTTCATTACAGATTTTACTTATCTTCTTCTTCTTCCTTACGTTGTCTCGGCATTTTGCCACGGCTCTTGGGAGCCTGGGGTCCGCTTGGTAACCAATCCCTTGAATTGGCGTAGGCACTAGAGTTTTTACGAACGCAACTGCCATCCGACCTTTGAACCCGCGATCTCCGGATTGTAAGTCGCACGCTCTTACCGCTAGGCCACCAGCGCTTCATTTATATATACTTTACTTTTATTTTACTTTTTTGTTAAATATATGTTTGCCGCTACGCTCAAGGTTCCAAACTTCATCTAAATTAGAATCTATTACATAATGCACAGGGCAAAATAAGCACTCGAAGAAATATCGAACTTTTCTCTCTTCTTGCACAAATTACTATACTTGTGACGTAATTTTAATATTGATGGATGTCATATACGTAAGAGTGACGAAATTTGAATATAGATGTCATCTAAAGGACGTCGGACTTGAATACTTTTTAATAAAACTGTCAGCAAAAAAAGCAGCGAGTGGGCGACCTTTCCTAATGCTTTTGTGACTAATCGGACCACATGTTCTTTGAATCGGACGGATCAAATACGTTTCGTCAAGACACGCAAGTAGGCAGTGACACAACTTGGATGTGGGCGATATGGCTAATAATGCCCTTAAAGCAAGTTTTAAGTTACTTTGAGGAGATTAATTTGTCTACTACGTACAGCCTTTTATCACATTAATGAATATAAACGTAAACCAGCAGTTAGACTAGATTTTTCAACCTACGAGTATATCCAACCTCTACATCGTATGGAATAATCTGAAAAAGTCTAGTTTGTTTGTTTGTATTCCTATTGCAAAAGCATTGTTTTGAATATTTCTCGGTTAATAATATTTAGCTGAACTGGCTTCCTCGTAATATTTTGCTGTTATTTTATTTCGACCTTTTAAGAGAGAAGAATACCTTTTTGAATCTAACGAAATAACGGTATTTTTTCTATGAAATTCCATTTCGGGAGTAATCGTTTTCCACTATCTAAATCTTTACAAATCACTTTGATTCTGATGTCGATCGCTTCAGCATAATATATTCTAGGTATATAGGTTTCACTTTAAATATATATATATAAATAAACCTAGTGTAGTGTCAAACCTGATAAAAAACATGCAGAATGGAAAATGTTTAAAAGTGGAAAAACGTTTTCTCCTTTTGTATGGACAATCACGTGCTATACTTCCCTCTTAATTGATTTCCTTCCGGTAATATTTTACTCTTTTTAGTGCGTCACCCCACCTCCAATGGAATAACCTCATCTAACGTCAGCAGTTTAATTTAAAATTGACCGAACCTCAACTCCACTGGAATTACGCGATGATGGAAAGTTAAATTTCAAAGCCAGCAATTCTGGCACTGCTTTTTTTCTTATTATTTTTACGTTCACTGGTGGAAGTTCTCTAGGTGATTTTAATTGTCTTTGTAAGTGTTTTGAAAAATACACTAAGTTCTATCATTAATAAAAAATGTTCAGTTTTATTAGCAGAGTAAATCAGTAAGAAGGTTTATTCAAAACAAACTCATTTTTTTTATATGCACAAAAAACAAATAATATCCAGTCATCCTCTTTGTCATATCAATTTCAGTTTTCGTTAATTTTTTAGTCTCTTTTGACAACTAAATAGACTGTCGCTGATTAAAACTATACAGGGCGTCCGAAGACTATGGGACATCAAGGGAAAGTACCTTAAATATTGTCGATAGGATATTTTGCTGAAAGAAGACTACGTTATTTTTAAAAGTCAGTAATTCTGAATTTAAAGATTTTCTAAGAATTACTTGCTTCGTCTGGGAATCGAACCGTAACCTAAAGTACTTCCAAAAGGCGGAATGGCAGATAACATTCAAGGTTCACGCCAGCTAAGAAGATTAGTTGGTGATGTAAATAAGAGCGTCTTCGGAGGGTGCACATCCTCTGATCTACTTTCGCCCTCCAACTTTTTTTTTATACTAAGTCGGTGGCAAACAAGCATACGGCCCGCCTGATGGCCACACAAAGCCATGCTTTTGTTCACCACCAGGTTCAACTTTTATTTACCACCGGACGCTAGATTATGTCGTGACCACGGGCCGCGATGTTACACTGGTTTTCCTTTTTGATTTTACAGGTTTTCGTTAAGGACTAATAAAAAATATATTTCAGTATGATATTGTATATTACGTATTATGTACGGGTACCTTACCTAAATATATGTACACAAATATATGTATGTTCTATTGACAACGTTTCGCCTCTGTAAGTATGTATGAAAACGCCCTTTTAAATCTACTTTTGCAACATGCTTAGGCCAGTTACTCAAACATATGTATTACATATCTCGCTTGTGTGTCAGGATATCCCATTCCTATTAACATTACCAATCCCGATGTTGTTGGTTATGTGCCAGGCAATCAAAGTTCCTACTCCAAAACCGGGTATAGTAGTAGGAATTTTCTTTCCTTTTACATTACCGGCACATGAAGTTGGTTATGTATAAGGAAAAAAAAACCTTTTACAAAACCCGGTTTTGGAATAGGAAAAATTTGTCCTCTCCCAGTGCTGGTTATGTAAATTGGTTGTGTACGGATAACAAGTGAGAATCTCATATTTTAATTTATAGATATTATAATCTGAGTTCGTCCAACTGTCTAATATAAAAGTCATGTAGTTATTAATGTATTATAGCACAATCGGAATTGAACAAACCTCGAAATTTCTTGGACAGTGATAAAATTTGATATGTATGTAAATTAAAGGCCCCTTATTCATGTCCATACCATTTGACATTTGGGGGCCTCGAGGAATCGCAGTCATCTTGGAAAATGTGTACCCTGTACCATCCTGGAGAAATTCGCGTTTTACTCAAAATCTACGTTATCTAGGAAAATATGGTGTAAGACAACATAAAAGCTAATTAAATGCTATACAAAAAGTCACAGATACCTTTGCGAAAAAAATACATCTTGTTATAGAACATACTTGCTGAATCTAGGTTTAGCGCTTATACACTTCCCGGGGATATTCTTTTAATAGGAAACTCGGAGGGATATGAATTCCAATTTTGTATATGATCTACCCCAATATCAACATTTTACTTGACTGCGACTTCACCAGAAAGTAGGGTTATTGGTTTTTGTCATTGCCAGGGCTAAATATGATTTCGTCGGCAGATTTGGTGAGAAACTAGCGGGCTACTCGCGCGTTCTGGTCGCTGGCCAAAGCTGCCTAGGGAAATTTTTGTCAGTCTTTTTACCGCCACTGCATAAAGCTGGTGGTGATCTGGCCCACAGTGCAAAGGAGAAAGCCGATCTTCTTGGTACTCTTTTTGCCTCAAATTCGACCCTGAACGAAAACGGTAGCGCCGTGCCGCCCACCATCCCGCGGTGCCAGAAATCTTATTCACGCAGAGATAGATCGGACCCATCGAATTATAGGCCTATCGCTATTACCTAAATTATTATTGGAGAGAAGAGCTCCTAGGTCCTGGGGCGTATAATTAACGCAAAGCTCCTGAGATACCTAAAAGAACACGATCTTATTAGCGACCGCCAGTATGGTTTTCTAGAAACAAACTCAACGTATAAATAATAAATCAACTTTATTATTAAAGTGCAACAAATAAGTGAAAAGCATATAAAAAGCAATTTTAAACTATAAAATTCCAGAACGTACGCAAAGCCCTCAAGATCTTTCAGTTTAGCTCATGGTTGACTGGTAGAAAATGCCTTCTGGCATTAATTCCGCCATTTGTACTCTTCAGGTATTGTGCAATTAAGTTCAGTACCCCTAGTGTAAATAAATTCGATTTCCAAACGTGACGTACGCGTTTGCGTTTAGTCTCATTTTGTATTGGATTTCGAAAGAGCGCGCCAAGCGGGACGTTTTGGAAACTCAAAATCCTATACAAAATGAGACTTAACGCAAACGCGTTCGTCACGTTATGATGTCGATCAAAGTTACACTAGGGGTACAGATGTAGATAAAATCCAACTTTCTTTTTTTTCGTTTTTGAACAATTAAGAGGGCTTCTGCCAGTTAGTGTGGTGAAAACTTATTTCTAATTTAAAAAGTTGAATCACAATATCTAAAGTAATTATAAAGTAAGTAAGTAATAATAAAGATAATTTTATCTAATTATATCGGCTAAGCCAAATAGAACCCTTTCAAAAATTATTTATTTTGAAAGCTTTTTAGCAGTTTCGTTAATTAAACAATTTACAAACTAAACGCAAATACACCTAACGGACCTAAAACAAACTTAAAATGTAGGTAGTAAATAAAACATGAATAATAGAAATTAAACTCACTTACGATACCAATTTTGCAACGAATTGGGTACTTGACACATGTTGAATATTATAACAAAATTTAGCTAACTGAATAAAAAATGGGCCATTCATTATATTAAGTGGAATTTAAAAATACATATTGAGATTATAAATAAATACAAGGTTTCAAAGGCTCAACATTTTTTTTACTTTTAATTAAAAAAAGAAAATTATACCATTCGATGCAACATTTTGCATGTTTTTTTCTTCCATACCTCTCTCTCGTCCGTCATCTCATCATTCACTCGCGTTCGTTTCATGTCATCTCTCACACACCTTTTCCTCGGTTTTCCTCTCCCGTTACTTCCCTCGATATTCATTCATAATATATTTCTCGTCGCATGAATTTCATCCCTCCGCATCACATGCCCGTACCACGCTAGGCGATTCGCTCTTACTTACTTTTTCTACTATGGTTGCAAGTTTCAGGCTTCCTCTGATATACTTATTCCTTATCCTATCCATTCCTGTCACACCACACATCCATCTTATTTCTCATTTCCGCTACATGCAATTTCTTTTCATCTATCACCTTTAGGGCCCAACACTCTGATCCATACATCATAAAACCTGTCGTGTTTTATGATGGTTTTATAAATTTTACCCTTCAGTTGGAGGGGCATCCGGACGTCAAAAACTGTTCCCGTGACCTGTCGCCATTTCATCCATCCCGTGCTAATCCGGTTTTTCAAGTCACGGTCAATATCGCCATCACACTGCGCGAGCGAACTTTTCTACATGCCTTATTGTTAAGCTATTAAAGTTAGACGCATAGTTGTATACGCTACTTTTATGCTGACTGTAGAGGATCCCTTTTTAACGTATTTATATTTAATAGCAATATGTAGTAATACTAGCAATCGTGACACTATTGGCTTCAACAGATTACTAGTAGTAAATGTAATTGAGCCAGAATTGTAGTTTTTTTCAATCGTAAATAACACAAATAAGTAACTTTTTTGTAACACTGTATAGAACGGCGCTGCACGTGGCGTCGGTTCCTTGGAAACAGAAGCACACCACAGCACTCCGCCGCCTCTACCGACACAGAATTGCCGCCCATCGATACCAGGGATCTGTGGCTTCAGGATTCTAGGTATTACATTCCTTACTACATTCTAATACTCGTAATAACGCTGTTTGTTATAAAGGCTGATACTAATGTAGCATTCATTTCAGTGTTGTAAAATATGTAGATAGTAACATTTACTAACGATATTATTTCTTTAAATTTACTAAAATGTACTTAGTTTACTGCGTGAAAAACCAATCGCGCGACGGCTAGCAGATGTAGGACGTGCTTAAGAACGGGTTGGCTATATCAGAAATGTAGTTTCAATGGAGTCGTATAAATAGTAGTGCTGACAGTGTCCAATCCTAGCTCTTCTACGCTTGAACCGCGGCTTTCGGCCTCCGCATGGCGTCGAAGCTCATCGACAAGCAGGCAGGTTCGTATTGAACACGTTCAACGCGGAAAAGTTCAGTTTCGCCTTGTATTCGTACTGGACTTTGTTGCGTCCGAAATACGTAACTTCCCCGTGATGCGCAGGTCGTTTAGCTATGAAATTTTATTTTCACCTCAGCAGCTCGAACAAGGGTATTTGCTGCTTAAAAACAGCGAGAAAAATGGTATTTTGCTCACTGAATGAGACAAAATGTCATTCAAGTGACCTTTTTATTCGAATGTCATTTCTACGTACCGGGCCTAATACAAGTTTGACATATTTGGATTCTATTCTCTCAATCCCTTTCACGTCATTAGCAAAAAGAAAGACAAAAAAAGTTCAACCGTAAAACATTCAATGGTTGACGGTTTATAATAGATCCCCGAAATAAGTCAGACCGCATCGTTTCAAATCACCCTACGAGTATTCATTCGTAACAATTAGATAAGGAAGAAAAGTTATAATTTTGATAAAACACCATATTTTATAGTATTTTATGCAACAGTTGTATAAGAAGGGTCAAAAAAGGCGAGTGGCGTGAGTTACAATGTGAGCCGCAGCCGAAGGCGTAGGCGAACATTGTAAAGGAATACGCCACGAGCATTTTTTGACCTACTTATACAACGTTGCATACAATATTTTTCCTACGAGTCAACAAAAATAAATCTTAATTTAGGTAAACAAAGCAAAAGTATATAGCCAAGACACGCGAGCATACCTAGTTACGCGCCCAGCCCGCCCCGGGCCGCGGCCGGCCGGTCAGCGACACCTCGTAACTTATGAGGCCCTGGTACTTGCTACTTGCTAAATTAAATTTTTGGACAGTTTTTTCTCAATTTTGGCCACCGTAGCCTACGGAGACTAACAAGCAACGCTAAGCGGTCTTCGTAGTCTATGGGTGTTGCATGCGTGTTTCTGACTTATGTAGTAATTATATTTACTATGCAACCAAATGAATATTTTGTAAGTTGGCAGCAATGCACTTAGTTTAAAACTGTATTCGTTTTGGTTTTGTTAGGTTGGTAGCCATTAATCGCAGTAACGTTATAGCAATTAAAAGCACAAGAGCTTTTATGAGGAATAGACAATATAGACTTTTCTTGAAACCTTTTATGTATGTTCTTATATTCGTGTTAATGAATGTATAAATGACAGATAACAGTAGAGGAGTAGGAAAAGTATTTTATTATACTAATACATAACTAATGATTTAATTATTTAATAGATCGAAGCGGTAAGAATAAAATTGAAACATTTTAATTTCCCATTGTCTATCTTCTGTGATTTATTCTTCGAAATGTTGCCGGAGTGTCAAGTATTAACCGAAGATGAAGAAATTATACTAACAGAGAAATGTACACGTCGCCGTAGCTGAGTGAATATGGAAATATTATCATACAGCTAGATGATGTTTACTGTAAATATCGTACAGGAGAATGCAATATTAAATGTGGACACGGTGGGATTTCATATGTCAAGATCAAGTCATATGTATGTCCAAGCAAAATATGGCATATTAAAGAGATAGGTACTTTTGATTGACATAATAGTTTTATTAAGTATACAATGATGATGACTAATGATGATGACACATACAGGGTGCCCATGAGCAATGCGTCAGATCATTGTATAAACCTTTTGGATGCCAATGACCGATAAATCAGTCACAGACCACAGAGCAACACAGACCTATGTGCATGTGCATAAAGTTCAATTTCAGTTGTCAGTGACGTGGCGTCTGAGTGACAGCTTTTGTGTTTGTCACGGCGCCGTAAAGGTTTACAGTGTATTCCTGATTATAATTTGAGACTAAAATGTCTTATAAAATTTTCTTTATTCGACCTACCTAGTTGGTTACTAAGTTGTGTTACTCAATTTGCAACCTCTTTATTTCCGTTAAAACAAATGATACCGAAAAAATAAAAAATAACAATGTGGTAGATTTATTAACTATAATTATATACCACACATAACGCTTATCTCGTCGTATCTATAATGAATTGGGGCCTAAAAGAGAATCGTATCGCAGTAATTGCGTTGCACAAATGTGGGCACCCGCCAAACATGATTTTGAAGTTGCTTGAAAACCTAAAAATCAACAAACAATTTGTTTATCGCACAATTAATAGATACAATAGTACTCAGAGCTTCGATGACCGCAATAGGTCTGGAAGACCACGCACCGTTCGGATCCCAGCTCTTATAAAGGCAGTGAAGGCGAGAATTGCAAGAAACCCCGTCCGGAAGCAAAAGTAGTTGGCAATACAGATGTCTCTGAGGAGAAGCTCCCTAAAAAAAGTTATCAATGAAGACCTTAGACTACACGCTTACCGCAGACAAAAAGATCATTTGCTTAATGACCGATAAAAGACTATGAGGCTAGAGACAAGTCGCGTGCTATCGAAGCGGTACGCACAAAATGGCCACCGAAAAATACTATTTACAGATGAAAAAAATTTTTTACCATTGAAGAATGTTGTAACCGCCAGAATGACAGAGTGTATGCAAAAAAACAGTCAAGAGGCGATTGCGGCTGCCCCGAGAGTACAACGAGGCCATCTTCCCTCTTATGTGATGATTTCACTGGGTGTGTCACTTAGGGCTAACACAAGTTTATTTCTGTGAAAAAGGTGTAAAAACTGGGGCCAACGTTTACCAGGAAACTCGAACCAATAGTGAAGCCCTTAAGCCACATCCTATTTCCAAACCTGCACATAAGGCAAAAACAACTCAAGCCTGGTTTCGAAGGAACAAAATTGACTTTATTGCCCACGAAGACTGGCCGTCCTCCAGCCCGGACCTTAGCCCCCTGGATTATGCCATATGGCAGGTTAATGAGGAGAAAGCCTGTGATAAACCCCACACAAATCTTGACTTCCTCAAGCGGGCCATAGTTAAGACACTGACGGTATTAGACATGACAATCGTGTGTTACTCAATTTGCAACCTCTTTATTTCCGTTAAAACAAATGATACCGAAAAAATAAAAAATAACAATGTGGTAGATTTATTAACTATAATTATATACCACACATAACGCTTATCTCGTCGTATCTATAATGAATTGGGGCCTAAAAGAGAATCGTATCGCAGTAATTGCGTTGCACAAATGTGGGCACCCGCCAAACATGATTTTGAAGTTGCTTGAAAACCTAAAAATCAACAAACAATTTGTTTATCTCACAATTAATAGATACAATAGTACTCAGAGCTTCGATGACCGCAAGAGGTCTGGAAGACCACGCACCGTTCGGATCCCAGCTCTTATAAAGGCAGTGAAGGCGAGAATTGCAAGAAACCCCGTCCGGAAGCAAAAGTAGTTGGCAATACAGATGTCTCTGAGGAGAAGCTCCCTAAAAAAAGTTATCAATGAAGACCTTAGACTACACGCTTACCGCAGACAAAAAGATCATTTGCTTAATGACCGATAAAAGACTATGAGGCTAGAGACAAGTCGCGTGCTATCGAAGCGGTACGCACAAAATGGCCACCGAAAAATACTATTTACAGATGAAAAAAATTTTTTACCATTGAAGAATGTTGTAACCGCCAGAATGACAAAGTGTATGCAAAAAAACTGTCAAGAGGCGATTGCGGCTGCCCCGAGAGTACAACGAGGCCATCTTCCCTCTTATGTGATGATTTCACTGGGTGTGTCACTTAGGGCTAACACAAGTTTATTTCTGTGAAAAAGGGGCCAACGTTTACCAGGAAACTCGAACCAATAGTGAAGCCCTTAAGCCACATCCTATTTCCAAACCTGCACATAAGGCAAAAACAACTCAAGCCTGGTTTCGAAGGAACAAAATTGACTTTATTGCCCACGAAGACTGGCCGTCCTCCAGCCCGGACCTTAGCCCCCTGGATTATGCCATATGGCAGGTTAATGAGGAGAAAGCCTGTGATAAATCCCACACAAATCTTGACTTCCTCAAGCGGGCCATAGTTAAGACACTGACGGTATTAGACATGACAATCGTGCGTGCCGCTATTGATGACTGGACTCGTCGTTTGAGGGCCTGTGTCAAGGCCAGAGGAAGCCATTTTGAATGATATTGTCATATGTAATTCCTGATTTTGTTTCATTTTAATATATAATTTATTCAACTTTCGTTCGTGTATTTTATGTAGATAAAGATTATTGCAGTAACAGAATTTGGTAACCAACTAGGTAGTTTCAGAGTTAGTACCAATAACAAGAAATAGTTATTTGTACAACAAGAGAGCAAAGTTTGATATTTCTTTGAGTGCTTATTTTGAGTCCCGTGCAAGCGAAAGATTCTAATTCGGAATTTTGAGCGTAGTAAGGGACTCAAAAGTGCACGAGATGTAAATAACTTTGATCTCGTGTAGTACACAAAATTTTTCACGTCGGCAGTGGGAACATATTTGGAAGGTAAAAATACAACCTGAAAAAATTTAATCCGTCTTCATCACTATTTCACTCATGTTTTTGAAGGTATTTAACAATTCATTTTAATCCGCAATAAAACAAAACGAAATAAATTTCAATAAAATAATACGAATATAATGAAATAACAAACATCAATTGACAGTTCAATCGAGAACTTTTTTGTAAAAAAAACTTTGTTAGATACGGTCCGAATTGCAGATACTACTTTTGTTAACTATAGGAGTGATCGTTATAAGTATTATTTACTTTGCGTAACAATTGCGTAAATTTTTATAAGTTCATTGTTTTGATTGTATAATAAAATACGTAAAATATGGTGTTTTTATTTAATTTTAAACTTTTTTTCACGTCAGCAGCTCGAGCAAGGGTAATTTGCTGCTTAAAAACAGTGAGCAAAATCGCATTATGTTCATTGAGTGAGATAAAATAACATTCAAGTGATCTTTATATTCGAATGTGATTTCAACGTGCGGGGCCTAATAGAAGTTCGAAGTATTTGGATTCTATTTATCTTTGTCCCTTTCACGTCATTAGCAAAAAGAAAGAGACAAAAAAGTGCATACGTAATTCAACTGTATATTGACGGTTTATATTAGATCCCCGAAATAAGTCAGACCGCATCGTTCCAAAACACCCTACGAGTCTTCATTCGTAATAATTAATTAATGAAATAAAAGTTTAAAATTTAATGAAAACACCATATTTTACGTATTTTATTATACAATCAATACAATGAACCTATACAAATTTACGCAATTGTTACGCAGTAAATTATTCTACTTAACTACTTTTATCGATCTCTACTACAGTTGACAAATAATAGTATCCGCAATTCGGACCGTATCTTACAAAGTTTTTTTTACATAAAAAAAGTTGTCGATTGAACTGTCAAGTGGTGTTCGTTAATTCATTATTTTCGTATTATTTTATTGAAATTTCTTTCGTTTTGTTTTATTGCGTAATTAAAGTTAATTGTTAGAATACCTTCAGAAAATATGAGTGAAATAGTGATGAAGACAGATTAGATTTTTTTAGGTTGTATTTTTCGATGGCTGCCTGACGTGAAAATTTTTAGGTACAGTCAGCATCAATAGTAGCCAATGAAACAACGCGCCAAAAGTATCTGATATTCCGGATAACTTTTCCAAATAAAGATGATTCTCTAAAATTTACTTTTAAAAGTATATCTTTTACAGTCCAAATTGTTCTACATATAGAACCATCAACTTTTGTTAAGCTGTTACAGAATGGTAGATACTTTTGAAACCTTGTTTGATCCGCTACTTTTGATGCTGACTGTACTACACGAGATCAAAGTTATTTACATCTCGTGCGCCTTTGAGTCCCTTACTACGCTCAAGATTCTAAATTAGATTCACGAGCGTAGCGAGTCTTTCGCTTGCACGGGACTCAAAACAAGCACTCGAAGAAATATCAAACTTTGCTCTCTTGTTGTACAAATAGGTAACTATTTATCGCTACTCAGTGCAAAACATATTTACATTGACATTTACATTTTATGAACAAAATACATTTAAAAAATAAATTTAGAACATTTTTTTCTTCTTTGGACATCAGCAATGCTTGGTTAAAATCTCTTGCATTGCTCGTGGGTACCCTGTGTATTCTCCCACATAAAAAAATAGTAACTACTAGTTTGACACAACACTTTTATGTGCAATGATCTATACCTACATTCACATCCTGAACGTCATGAAAAAGCAAGTAGGGTAAGTTGTTCATGTTTGAGACCCAAATTTCAAGGCTTCCTAGCTCTACTGTTTTCTAAGATATGTACATATGCGTGTGATATTTCATATGATGGTGAACAATTCAGTTGGCAATTAAATGTACATTCCTTCCAAAACATATTAATTATCCTATCCGTAAATAAAAATAAACATACCTATAATAATACTGATTTGAGTGCGTACCTGGTCGGCTATAGTGACCCATAAGTGGAGTACGGTAACACCAAAGCAACCATAATTAAGCGTATACGTTTGAACCGCTAGTAAAAAATACAAGCAGGGTATTTATTGTCGGTTGTCAATTTAAAATCAATCGAAATCGTTATCGATAACCGACAATGTGGTACCTTATAGTTGAAAATGTCACACACTGTTATTTCGCTACAGAAGTAGTCTGACCTCTCCTAACTGTTGCATGCTTATTGAATAGAAATAGCTATTTGTGGATGTAGTTGTCCTCCGCGCTGTTCTATGTAACCATCTGTGTAGACTTCATACGAGTTCATGTTGTGTTGCACAGCGAGCCTGCCCCATCAGCAATGACCGCACTGCATCAGTTTGGGGCTGAGATGTTGCGCCTGTCTCGCGGCTTGGAAGCTTCCGCTGCGTCTAAACCACAATATAGCGGGTATATTTCAATTGGCATAATTTTACCTCAAAATTATAAAATACCTATGTATTTTCCAAATGTATATAAAATAATGAATATTTATAGCGTTTGCAGTAGAAAGGTAGGTGTATCATTCCCTGAAGAATATCCCAATAATCATACATCGCAAAAAAGAGGCGATTTTTAAGCATGAGTTTGTGTATGAGATGCAAAGTGCATGCAATTTAACACATTCAGGTGTTTGTATTCAGTATGTGAAAACGTAATTAATGTCATAATTTACAACTAGGTGAGCATACCATATAAATAAAATACCTCGTATAAAATTCAAAGTTAATGTAATAAGTACTTGACTTATACGCAAAATGTCTCTTATTTGTGATGTATCCCATTATAATAGTTTTTTTTTGCTGCTACCAACATATCTTTCGATTCACAACTTGTAATGGCCTCAACTTATTTTGATAATACGAGTATGTCTTATCCCGAAATATCGGACTTCCAAGGTTTGCCAAGTGGTGTTAGTTGATTATCTCCTCTCTCCTCTGACAAAATATTTATTTCACCATACCAACTCGTAAAGGCTCTCTTTATTATTTAAAAATCAACGATAAAGTTGCATTTCATTCAAAAGAGTGGTAAAGTAACTTAATTCATCAATTTGGAGGTGGTGCCTCATGTTGGCTACTGGAATGACTTTTAAGTGATGATTTATGTTATACAGTTAGTATTTTCATCGCACTGTATCGGCGGTGTTATTATTTTTTTTGTGTCATTTGATAGCATAGGTTCTTTAACCTTCGTGCCTTGAAACCCTAGCAAAGGTCAAGATTTCTTTATTCGAACCACTCGCTACGCTCGTGATTGAATTCTTTCGCTTGATTGCGTAACAATAACAAGGAGATAAACAACAACTTTGCCCTCTTGTAACACAAATGACTATTTTTCTTTAGGAGAGACACTAAAATAGGTTTCTCGGTTTCCTTTTCTCGCGTTAATATCACTCAGTGTTGAGCAATAATATGGCACCTGGGATTGACGATGCTTCAGGGATTTGACTGTTACGGATAAGTACACAAGTGTAATTCAAAAGACCGAGGATTTTTAAATCTTCTTCAATAACAGTTAAGACGACACTGGACGACCGCTTCTCCTTATTTACGAACGTTGTCCCGATTTCTCCTCCATGGATATTGCCTCTATGGTAAATATTTTTACACATTTTATTGTATATTAACCATAGCTATTCCCCTCCATTACACTTTATTGATTATTATAAAAGATAGGAGCAATGAACAGCCGTGGTTAATATATAATTGCGTAAAAATATTTTATATTTTTATATCCTGAGAAGAATAAATCGTGACGACTGGAGTAGAGATCACGTGATATCGTCCTATTTCCTCTTAATGTTATAATTTTAATTTTATAGATGAAAATAAAGTTGAGTTAATAAAAATGCAACATATGAAGGAAGGATTTTAGGGGTCTCAACAATGACTGATAAAAGAGCATAATATCAACATTTTCAGCAACGCAAGTTTTTACAACATCTAAATCCCGCACTTTGTTAAATTTAATATTGTTTACTCGTGTACGGTTGCTATTATGGCGATGAACAAGTCAGCCAATTAGCGAACAATAAACCTAAGTCATGCGGGTGGTCCAAAAAATGTTGCGTGGCCGATGATGATGATGTTGAAGAGTATTAAGTAAGTATGGACTAACACTAAAACTAATATTTTTCAAACCTAATTATTACAAGCGCTGCAATAAAGGTTTATGTAGGGTGCGTTGGGGTAAGATCGAATAGTGTTTTTTTAATGAGTCGAGCAGTGTTGCACTGGACCCACTATAAAACAAAATACATAGGATTGTATTTGAAGATTGTTTATTAAGGGCAAGAGCAAATAATAGACTTTTCTATTTCATCGACAACACACTAATGAGAAAAAAAAGACCATCTAAAATACTTTTTCAACTAATTAAGACTGTTAGATAGTTTTTAAAACCGTGTAAATGAATTAAGTATGTACAGTAAGTGCAGAGATAAGGGACCGTGCTGCATACAAACTTAATGTAGTAATAACGTTTAACTGTGGATGAACGTCTTTTTACTATGAAGGGGAAACTTTTTCATCATGTCCGCTATAGTTCCACAATTTTTTTCCTATTTTTTGGACCTATGGTTCAGAAGTTAGAGGGGGGGACACATTTTTTTTTCTTTGGGAGCGATTATCTCCGAATATATTTATTTACTTTATCAATAAATGTTTGTTAAAGACCCTTATTAGTTTTGAAAGACCTTTCCAACGATACCCCACACTGTAGGGTTGACGCATAAAAAAAAATAAGTTTTAGATTTTATTGTCTGACTTTGTCGGCTTTATTGATTTAGATGTCCATGCCAAATTTCATCTTTCTAGCACTAACGACCACGGAGCAAAGCCTCGGACAGACAGACAGACAGACAGACAGACAGACGGACATGGAGAAACTATAAGGGTTCCTACTTGACTACGGAACCCTAAAAACATATACTGAATACTTTTGGCAAAAAACAGCATCTTAATTTTTTTTTCTTAATCGATTGATAGTTTTCACTTGATCTCTTAAAAAAATATATGGAACATGAATAGTTTAATAAATATATATATATATATATATATATATATATATAGTACGGAGTATATAACAAGTATTACAAAAAACCCGACACCAATACCTTTCATTCTTCACGAAATATTTAAGTTCAATTATGCACGCTCTTACAAATAAATGTATTTAAAAGAAATCTTCAACCGGACTACTTCAAAACGACCGTTCTCTTTCAGCTACATCTACCGGTGATCCCGAAGAGGATATTTAAGTTATATGTTTACAAATGTACTTAGTCACTTTAAATAAAATTAATTTCTAATTTTAGATTTGTTATATTTTTTTGTAATTCAGCACCAGGAAAAAACTTTATTCAGTTTTTTTTATTAATATAAATTGGGGGATTTCTTTTCAAATGACACATTTCATATTAAAATCAGTACACTTACCTATACTGCGGTTAAAGATTCCTTTTAAAATAATTTATTTGTAAGAGCGTGCATAATTGAACTTAAATATTTCGTGAAGAATGAAAAGTATCGGTGTCGGGTTTTTTTGTAATACTTTTTATATACTCAGTACTATATGTATATATATATATATATATTATATATATATATATAAATATATACATATTTATTAAACAATTCATGTTCCATTTTTTTAGTTTAGCATGTAGAATTTTTTGAAATATATTTTGAAGAAATTTACACTCATATTCATATTCCATACATTTTTTTGAGAAATCAAGTAAAAACTATCAATCGAGTAAAAAAAATATGCCGTTTTTTAGCAAAAATATTCAGTAAACATTTTTTTTTTGTTTTATTAATAATGTATATAATGTGCTTTCATTTGAGATATTAAATATTTAAATCGATTCATTAGTTTAGCTTGTAGAAATTTCGAAATATTTTTTAAAGAAGTGGCGCCATCTCTGTTCCTAAGGGATGAAACTGCCGCTGCTACAGGTCAAATTGCTCAGTTTGGTCCCTACTATCACTGTACAAAGCGGCTTGCTTTTATCATGAAGTGCAGCATTTTGTTCATAACAAGTATGACTAGGCATCCCGGAGAGTCATTCAGGTATATCATCTTCGGTTGTTTTCATTTTGCTAACGGCGAGTACTTTCACAGACATAATCTCGTAGCCAAGATTATTCACCAGCAACTTGCTCTTCTATACGGCTTTGTAGACCACGAAGTGCGGTACTACAAGTACCTGCGCCAATTCTCGATAATGGATTTGCCACGCTCTATTGGGATCGATCTATCATCCTGAACAGCTTGACATTGAAATAATAGATGGATCGCAACACCGGGCCGTGCTCGTTGACATCACCATCCCCCATGATGAGAATCTCGTGAAAGCCGAGAAGGACAATTCTAGTAAGTACCTAGACCAGGCTAACGAGATAACCGCCGTGTGGGATGTTGATTCCAAGATCATTTCTTTCTTTATTCATTCATAATAATAATACATTTATGAAATTAAAACTTACTGAGAATGAGTGTTCCGATAGTCGGTTCAGTAAACGGACTAATAGCGATGAGTTTCGATCAACATCTTGAGAGACTCTCGCTAGGTGGTTGGATTAAGGGTCAGATGCAGAAGGCGGTGATCTTGGACACGGCGCCGATAGTGCGGCGGTTAGTTGCTTTTATGCGGCCCAGACCACCGACAGTTTGGGCTTTGCACCGCTGCCAGCACCCTAAGTTAGTTTTTTTTTTATAATGTGCTTATAGGTTATTTGTCTATATTTTTCATATGCATATTGTAAAAAACCAAAACTGAGATTTAAAATGAATAAAGGAATATAATCTATCTTATGTAATTAAAGATTACGTGTAATAAACATTATAAATAGATCAGTGTAAGTATTGAGTGATAAATTAAAAAAAAGTCGTTGGTATTCGCTTTTTTTTCGTGGGATCAATATGCTCAAATTGCTCATAGCACAAAATTTCGCAATGTTGCCAGCACTACAAATATTACGAGAATCAGAATTAAGAGGAATTTTTGTTTAATCCGTTTTTTCAACTTACCCCAATGCACCTTATATAATTGAGTCCCAATGAGAGTTTAAAATCGTGCAGGCCCATCATCGGATTTTCGGATAAGCAATTTAGTTATGAAATTGTAAGTAATCTATACACCGTGTTATTTTTTTTATTCTGTTAATTTCAAGGGTGCATTCCTCAGCTTAAATTAAGTAACTTTCTTATAGACACCGCCGGTATTTTAATTAACTCCATTTCAGAGATAATCAATAATTTAGTTTTATCTTATAAGGCATTTACGAGCGTATACACTTGACTTAGGACCTATTTACATATTTAATAGTGTTTAGTAAGAATTTATACATTTGTTACTAAACGTACGTACTATCTCGGACGATCGATGTTCGACATGACATACATAATATATGTCACAGTTTTCAATTGTTTGGTTGAATTAAATGTAATGCCCGTATTACAACAACGCTATATGCAATATTTAATTACTTTTCATAAAAAATACCTTTTTTTAAATTAACTATGCCATTTAGTTTCCCTAAACGTACTAACTCATACCCCGAAGTTAACAGAATTCAATAAAAACACGGTGCATAACTACACTTATATGTAGAAATCCATTGTTTAAGCCTTTTAAAAACCCTTTCTTGTATGTTTTTTTAGATCTCATACATCAGAACGTGCCGGTATAGCCACACCTGGTTCCATAAGCGTATCATCTAGCTCACCTTCGTCGATGCATCGGGATAGACGTCGACTGTCAGCTGCTGTCGATGCGGGTACATTGCCACTTCGACCAAGAAGCGCTTCTGACGACGAAGGTAATGAAGGACTGCTTGTACCCAATACCTTGACTACAAAATCTCGTAGTTCCGAAGATGGTCTGCTCCTGCCGCCTCCTTGCACATGTCCTTATTTTGGCAATGAGTCGACTCCACCGAGGCGTAACACAGATGTAGTCATTGTACCCGGAGGAGATGTTAATGATTGTAACGGGTTTTCTCGTCTTAAAAGTGATGAGCCTTCCATCTCCTACTCGAGGCGTTCAAGTCGCGGAGCATCTTCTATGGTTACATGGGAAGAGGAAAGGAGGTGTGGAAGGAGGGGTTCAAGTTTCGGAGTAGCTAGAACCACATTGGCAACTCCTGTCCGAAATATGCAGACCCGAAGATCACTAACATCTCGAGCACAACCGGCCAACCCAAGTCCATATCGTCATGCGAACCCAAGGACGCATCACTCACGGAATTCAAGCGTGATATCTCGGAACTCTTCTCGTCACGGTCGGATATTGCGTCTCGAACAGAAAGCTACTAAAGTTCTTGGAGTGGTGTTTTTTACGTTCGTTATATTGTGGGCCCCTTTTTTTGTCCTTAATATGCTACCAGCAATTTGTCCGCGATGGGAGAAAAACGTACCCTATTGGGTGTTTGATTTCGTACTGTGGTTGGGTTACTCAAGTTCTATGGTAAATCCAATTTTCTATACAATATTTAATAAAGTCTTTAGACAGGCTTTTAAGAAGGTGCTGCTATGTGAGTATTGCCAGGGATCAAGATAGCCCGCCCCATGGGAGCGCGTGCGGCCGAACTCGGACCCCGGCGTGAGCGCGCTCTCAGTCAACAGAAACATTCGATCTCAATTTGTATAAAACAATAAAGCTTGTCATTCTTGTTATTTCTAATAATTTATTTAAAATGTATGAACTGGAGCTTCAGACCGAGATTTATAGTATTCTGAAACTTCTTGCCAGCAATAGGTATGTTTTGGCCGATTAAATACTTACGTTTGTTAGTAGACACTGTTACTCATATTGTCACCATTACATTTGTTTTGTGTTAGAATATTTGTATCAAATGAAGAAGAACAGGTAGAAAACTTATAAATGTTAATAAACCAATAAAAAACAAAAATAATACAACTAAATAATCTTCTGTCATATTTGCTGATTTTTGACTTTGACATTAATGATTGACATGATAAACATGAAAAAAATTAAAGTGACCACTGGCAAGGATTTACATTATGGAAGGTAGAGGCAAGGAACAAAATCTCCTTAGGCAGAAACGTTGCAAAAGTGTCCAGCTGTCAGCTGTAAATAATAGTTCCAAATCTCTCCAGACGGAGTGAAGCGCGCTGTCTATGATTAGATTTTTTTCTCAAGTATTCTAGGTATTGTAGCGCCACCTATTTATGGTTTTTTGTCGGACACTTTTTGGTATATGGAGATTCTGTTCCTGGCCTCTACCTTCCATAATTTACATAATGACATTTAGTAAAGTAAAAGGAAGTAGACAGAGTCTAGCTATTGGTAGAAGAGCTGACTGCAAATTTTATAACCGACTAGATACCGCGATGGTAACCATAAAAGTGATGCTAAGTCCGAATTCGATTCGACATGTAAATTTCTAACTGCTGCAATAACTATTATTGCGGCATCAGATGGGTTAAATCAGCCCCCCATTTTCGCACCGGAAGTGGCCTTCTTTTTGTACTTTCGGCAAGTTCCGCCATGGTAGACTATCGAATTCGGACTTAGCACTGGGTTACCATTGTGCATTTCCAGTTAGAAATTTTGCAGTCAGCTCTACTACCATATCGCACATATCATGGCTATCTGATGAAGCGGATTGAGCTCTATGATTAAGTGTTACCAAAAGAAAAGTCCAACTAGAGTAGTGCATATCGTTTTGATTACGGTATGAACAACGTTATTTGACAATAATGCCAATATTACTAAAGCAATTATGTCAATTTGTTTACTTGTGACATCATGCTGTCTTGTAACCCCACGCAACGTTTTGGAATTTTTTGTGATATCAGGATTTAGTACACAGTTGGTCCACTTAGTCCGTACTTTATATGTACTTACTTGAAAATTGTATCTCTCTAATAAAGATAGAGATAGTTTATTATTCAAGTAGGCATATTACAATGCGCTTATGAACGTCAAATAAAGCAACACCGGCTCTAACCCTACACCTGTGACCTGAGAAGATTTAAATCCCCCCTCAATTGGAGGTGGGTATCCCAAAAGTTAAATATAATCACTATACAATACGTTAAATACTACTTTATTTTTTGCATTGCTTTTATGATGCGAGTGCCTGAATAAATGAATGCTGTAGAGTGGACTTATTACACAAACATAAATATGTAAAATCGGATAGGTGTCTTTATTTCTTATGTGGTTGCAAACTGTTACCTATTTAAAGAGGATGTGAAAAGTTTACTCGAAAATAATGAAATATTCAAACATACAGACAGTGTAGACATTGCTGTGAATATATTAGATATTTACAAGTACATAATGTAAAAACATCTAGTCACCTACTAGAGACCTGATAGCCTTCTAATCTAATTGACTTAGACTTTATTGTGTTTAAGTGTCAATATAAATGCCTATTAAATGTTTAAGATATCAGAATTATAAAAATCCATAAAACTGTTATTTTCTAAAAGGGCCTATAAGACTGTTGTAGATAAGAATCATATTAATTATTATTAAACCTTTGAACGCCAAGAGCCACTAAAGTGGTCGTGTGCAAAATTGTAGTTTTTATGCCGTGCCTACCAAGTCAACGACCACTAAAGGCGGACGCTGTTAAAGCACTATTACTGTTGACAGATAAGGTTTAAATTCGTTTCTCACTAGTTGAGATGTTGGCGTGTATGCCACATTTTGATGGGAGAGAGAAAGCGTTCAAAAGGTTAACACGTGTAGTAGTAATATTACTTACGTTCTGTGATAAATAATTTTAATGCTTCACCTGCATCAATAAGTTATTAAATAAACAAGTTATTTCGTAAGGTAAATCATTTAGATTTGCAGAATGTCGAAACAAATGTTAAAAACACTTCATAGCCATTCAGATGTAGGTACCTAATTTGTTATATTTATGTAATTTATTCGATAGAGGGCTTGCTTTGCTGGATACATTTATTTGTTGGTTGGTTGTGTAATACTTGTCCATAAATGGTGATATTGATTTGTTTTCAGTTAAAACTTAATTTAAGAGGGGGCTCATATCGAATTGTTACACGTTTTTAAAATAGCAAATGTCATGAAAAAATCACACGGGAACTATGTAGATTGTACTTGCAAGGGCAGACTCCACCTGAAACCCTATTAGGTAAAAGTTGGTTCGTTTAAAAAAAAACACGAAAACTAGTGATATAGCTGAGGGACGTGACGATGACGAGCAAAATTTTAAAGAGAAGTATATTCTCAGAGTTACAAAGGTAAAACGTTAAAACCTATGCTTATTTTCCGTCGCTAGTATCGCGCGGCGCGCCATATCTTTTGTCCCTGTTTAATGTCCTAGCTTTACGCTCTCTCTGAAACAAATGTTTTTTACTGTCTCATTGCATGATTTTTGTTTAATATCTGACAACCTTGGTGACCGATGTTATAGACAGCGCTATTATAGACAGCGATAAAAACGATGTTTTCTATGTATTTAAGTATTTATATATTATATATATCGTTGTCTAAGTACCCTCAACACAAGCCTTATTGAACTTACTGTGAGACTTAGTCAATTTGTGTAATAATGTCTTATAATATTTATATTATTTATTTATTTTCAAAAAATATTATGCCCTACGGCCTCAGCGCACACAATCTAACAGGCTTTTTCTGAACTACATAAAGGGAAAATGTACCAGGCAACTGATTGGACGGCATAAAATGTTATCCCTGCCAAGACAAATAACCCAGTGAATTTTAATTTGGAACACTCAGAGCTCTATACCGGACATTGCTTCGGTCGCACTTCTGCGACATTTCTGGCAGACTCGGGAGCTAATCTACGGGTCCTCAAGATTCATGGTGGGTGGAAATCCGACAAAGTTGTTGAAGGCAAACAGTATCACAAAAAATATTGTCCTAGAATACAAAAATAGCACAACCCAATCTAATGCAAAACCACCATCACTTTATACAAATCCACAACCAGGCACATCCCTTGACCCTCCTGTTTTCATTGAGCTACCATCTGCCCCTTGTCAACCGCCATTGCATTCCCACCAGCCTCAAGATTTTCATTTGTCTGCACCACAATCTTCACTCGGAGAATCACATAATTTATTTTCCGTTTCCGTAATTTATTTTCTATCGAGCCATCTTTAACCCTCTAAAGTTTTGATGGAGTCTGCCCTCACAAATATAGTCTAGTTTCCGTGTGAATTTTTTCATGGTATTTGCCCTTGATTAAAACGTGTAATTAATCAATATACAAAACCGCAATTTTGCGCTAGCCCCCCCCTACAGGAGAATGGAGAAACTTTTTCAGACCTAAAATAATGCGTTTTTAGACCAATACTTTGGAAGTAGGTATAAAATACAGTCGACAATAGTAGTGTCTATAAAAGAAAATATTTTTGACAGCAACTTTTTATATTGTTTGAAACTATTTGCTTTGACATTTATAAACTTTAATTTATCAAACGAGATGACTTTTGGCGGGCTGCTTGAATTGTTATCGGTATATAATGAATTATCTGAAATTATTTTTCGTCCTAGCACTCTAAGCTGCTAAACAAAAGGCATTGTTTCTTTTGTGCACCGCGGTGGCTACTTACCATAAGTTAGGTATAGTAGCCAGTAGCGTTAGTGAGAAGGACCAATCCCATGTAAAAGACTACTTTAGCGTTATACTTATATGATTCAAATTCATGTAACATCATTCGGAGATAACACGTTTGGGTACCTAATGTAGATAAACAAAAATATTTGGAGGTAACAAAAAGCTGTTACATGAATTTGAGCTATATGTGTAGAACGCTAAAATTTCCTTTTAAACGCGCTTGATCCTATTCACTAATGAGAAATTAGGATAAAAAAAAGCGGCCAAGTGCGAGTCGGACTCGCCCATGAAGGGTTCCGTACCATTTATGACGTATTAAAAAAAACTACTTAAATACTAGATCTCGTTCAAACTAATTTTTGGTGGAAGTTTGAATGGTAATGTATATCATATATTTTTTTAATATTTTTCAGTTACAGGGGGGGAGGGGGCACACATTTTTTCACTTTGGAAGTGTCTCTCGCGCAAACTATTCAGTTTAGAAAAAAATGATATTAGGAACCTAAATATCATTCTTGAAGAGTTTGATGAAAAAAAAAATTTTTTTTTAATTTTGTGACACGTATTAAAACAAAACTACTTACTAGATCTCGTTCAAAACAATTTTCTGTGGAAGTTTGCATGGCAATGTATATCATATATTTTCTTTAGATTTTTCATTCTGTTATTTTAGAAGTTACGGGGGGGGGGGGGACACATTTTACCACTTTGGAAGTGTCTCTCGCGCAAACTATTCATTTTATAAAAAAAATATATTAGAAATCTCAATATCATTTTTAAAGACCTATCCATAGATACCCCACACGTATGGGTTTGATGAAAAAAGATTTTTTGAGTTTCAGTTCTAAGTATGGGGAACCCCCAAAATTTATTGTTTTTTTTTTCTATTTTTGTGTGAACATCTTAATGCGGTTCATAGAATACATCCACTTACCAAGTTTGAACAGTACCTATAGCTCTTATAGTTTCGGAAAAAAGTGGCTGTGACATAATCGGACAGACGGACATAACGAATCTATAAGGGTTCCGTTTTTTACCATTTGGCTACGGAACCCTAAAAATGCCTTTTGTTTAACAGCTTAGGGTTAGAGGCCAAACTATCGTTTCAGATAATTCATACTATACAGATGTATAGTATACAATCCTTTGCCAACGTGTTTTCTAGGAAACGTTTGTTTTGTTATGCTGCTTCAGTCAACCTCAGTATTTTTTGTACTGAGTCTGACTGAAATAGCACTTCTCGTTTCCGTGAAAATACAATGGTAAAGGATTATTCACTACCTACGTGTGCCTAGGTTTATAATTTCCTACATTCCCTACCTTTGAGAATTTAAAATGGTAATGTACCTACATATTTATCTGACTTGTTTTTATTATCAAAACATAGCCATGATTATTACTTGTCATGGAAAATAGTAATGTGCACTAAATATTTAATTATGTACCAAATAGGTAGATAAATGTAACTTAATACAAAAAATATTTTAGTCACAACTCATTTTAAATAATATGCTAATAGGTTTTGAAATCATATTTTATACTATAATTGTAATAGTCTTTGTACTTACACTTAAACTGATTTATTTTCTTGAAGGTTGTAGGATAATGAGCTAAAATATGTAAATGTATATAATCTATGTAAATTATAACTTCATAATGAGAAATGTTATATTTACTAGATATCAGACTGAGATTTCTATTTTTAATACGTTTTATTAAATATCGTAATCTGTTGGAAGAAGGAATCGAAAATGTCAGGTAAATTTACTCAACTAACGCCAATCATTATTATAAGGTAGGGTCGCCTAAGATCGGACGCTTTTTCGTCGAGTTCGGACCATGATAAAAAACATTGCTTTTATCATTTCCTATAACTATTTTACAAATGGACTGCTAGAGGAAATTATTAGCAATAAAACAAATAATCTGGTCACTTTTCGTTTAATTCGATACACGCTGTAGATTATACGAGACACGCCTTCAAAGTGACAGAATAGTTTTCTTGACTACTTTTCAAAAAAACCTGGCGAAGCCAAAGTTCGGACTACTGCTTAATTTCACCCTTGAAGCTGTGGCATTAGAGTGCACAAAAGGAAAATATCCGGTCTTAAATCGAAAACAACATACCACAAAATCGTCCTGTAATTTTGCTTGGTGTGGCAAACACAGGTAATTATTATTTTTTTGGCATTTTTAGTCCGATCTTCCCTCCCAAGCATAATATGAGCAAAATTGAGTTTCTCAAACTTTACTCAGTCAGCGTCGGGTAGCAATGTAGCATTCGGAAGATAGAGATTTAAGACCGGACGTAATAGTTGGTATGTGCTAAAATAGGGCTGAACTGAACTAAACTCATAGATAAATATAATTACACTATATACCTAATTCAGAACCCATGCAGATAAATGATGGAAGTAAAAATGGCTGCCTGACAGGTTTAGTGTTCCAGCGCTATTTGAAAATTTTGAGAACCACTGCATTTTTTTTAGTGCTTTAAGATCGGACTATTTTAGTCCGTACTTTGGCAATGGGAGAAAAGTCCGGATCTTTGTTTACAGACGTCCTAGGCGTAAACCAAGTATACAATCCTGGAGAGCACTTGCTAATTCTACACAGAATTCTACTTAAAAAGCAATAAAATGATAAATAGTCACTATAATTTTGCAACGAACTTTTGGATTGAAGACCGGATCGCCAAAAATTTACTAAAAATGGCAATTTTTTTTGTCAGCTCCGCTACACGCGACCTGTCTTTAGCAACGCCGTTCGCGGTATGAAGGGAGGGGCAGAACAAAATGGTGGACAAAACTATGTTGCCAGCCTCGAAAAATGTCGCTTCTTTCGTGCAAAATTGTATGTATCCGGTCTTGTGGCACATCCGCTCTTAGGCCACCCTACCTTAATATCAATATAATAGTATATCAATTTATAATGATACTTTCGCTTAGATAGTATAATGTAAAACATCTTACTGTTTGGAGCTCGTTAAGAAGTGTGTTCTTCCACTGACAGGTTAATTTTATCTTTGCTTAACTGTACTTAATGTTAAGTGTAATTAAGTCTGTAATATCAAGAAAAAAAGCATTCAACATATACATAAACTTAGATTATGCCTTCAATGTGATGATAATTCTACAACAATAAAATATTCGAAATAAATAAATTTATGTATTAGAACTGTTGTTTTTTTTATCAAACTCGTACTTATTAAATAGGTACATTTTTATGAATATCCTTGTCACCGTCAAATTCAATTATAAAAAAGTGGCTGTGCCATAATCGGACAGACAGACGGACATGACGAATCTATAAGGGTTCCGTTTTTTGCCATTTGGCTACGGAACCCTAAAAACTGCTTTTTCTCGTCATAAAAAAGTAAAACCGATGTAGTTATGAAAACTAAATACCAGTATTTTTGTATGATAAAGTGTCAAAACCGAAATATAAAATTTGGAAGTGTAAAAGGCAAACACGTCTGTAAAATAATCTAATAGTAGTGGCGGAGTGTAAGAACAGGAATATCAAGCATTTATATTATAAACCGTGAGGTGAAAAATAGGATAAATGCGGGATGGATGAAATGGCGACAGGTTTCTGAAACAACTTGCGATCCACGAATGCCTCTTAAACTTAAGGGGAAAATCTACAGACTCATCGTGAGACCAGTAGGGCTAAGATGGTCGGCTCTTTATCATTTGTCACCATGCCTGTCACGTTCTAACAAGTATGTAAGTGCGAAAGGGACGGGCATAGTGACAGGAGATAAAAATGGAACCATGCTGCCACTGTTGTTGTAATACTTATATGGATCAAAATGCTGGGCGACGTAAGTAACGGATGAAATAAGAGTGCACGCAGCGGAAATGAGGATGATGAGATGGATGTGTGGAGTAACGAGAAAGGATCGGATTAAGAATTAGTACCTATATAAGGGGAAGTTTGAAAGTAGCACCGGTAATGGAGAAGATGAGGTTGGTCGTATGGGCATGTAATGAGGAGGGATGAATGCTACATAGGCAAAAGAATGTTAGGGATGAACTTTGACTGGTAGACCTAAAAAACGATGGATGGCTTGTGTGTGAAAGAGGATATGAGAAAGAAAGGAGTCGAGTTGTACGTGCTCGTTCACTGAAAAAATCGCTACAAACCAGTATAGTCTCCTACAGTCTCACAAATGTTCTAGTTCGCGAGCACAATAATGTAACGGAATGGTTTGAATGGTTCCGTGAACCTTTGTAAAGTAGTACAGTCAGCATCAAAAGTAGCGGATGAAACAACGCGCCAAAAGTATCTAATATTTCGTATAACTTTTCGAAATGAAAATAATTTTCAAAAAATCGCGTTCAAAAATATATGTTACAGTCTTAGTTGTTCTATATTAAAGACATGACTTTTTGATAAGCTGTTACAGAATGGTAGATACTTATGAAGCGTTATTTGATCCGCTACTTTTGATGCTGACTGTACAATTTTGACCTAAACCTAAACTGGCGAAACCGGAATATGACCCGAGCCGCCTAAACGGAAATTTATAAACATATTGTACCTTCGGTGTACCTCAGTGTACCTTTAATACAATCCAGTGTACCTCTCCCTAAAACGAAATATTTAACAAAAAAAGATCCACCCGCCATTCTGACGTCAGGATGGCGGGTGATGAAATCTTGCATTATACTGCACTAAAAGTATGCAGTTATTTTGTACCTTCAGTGTACCTCTGTAAACTTTTAATAGAATTCAGTATATCTATCTTGCATTATTTCAAGCAAAATATATGTAGTTATATTGTACCTTCAGTTTACCTCAGTGTACCATCAATATAAACCAGTAAACCCACCCTAAAAGGAAATACTCGTATTTAAAAAAATATGGTCCACCAAATCGGGTTTATTATTAGACGTAACTTAGTTTTGGGAGAGGTACAGCTATTTTTATTAAAGGTACACTGAAGTACACTAGAGGTACAGTATAACGACTTAAATTTTGCGTGAAATAAAGCAAGATCCTGACGCTAGGTTGTAATTTTAGGGTAATATAGGAATCTAGGTTCTATTTAGCCTTTTCTGTTCCTGAATATGAAGACCTTAAACATTATACGATTTTGGGATTAATAGGGAACCAAGCGGTAGGGGAGAGTGAGGCAAGATGAAGTACTTAAGATTTGATACATTTGCTTAAATACACACTATTACTATTCTTAATGATTACCTACTATTTTTTCCTAAGTAAAAGAGTAATCGGTAATGGTAAGTAAGTAGTCATTGTTTGATATTGACAACCCTTTACAAGCTTTACCGCCATAATTTAATTACTATTGGCGCTAAATACTCACTTTCTCACATGCAATCAAAGTTACAGGTGAGAAGAAAATTGGAACCGAATCAGATTTAACAATTTAAATATATATTTTAGTGTGACTACTTAAAAAATACAAATCAATAAATGTTTAATAAAATCATTTCAAAAAAGAACTTAAAAAAAGACCTTTAAACCGAAAAAAAACCTTAAGACTTTTTTTAAGGCCTTAAAAGGGCAAAAAGACCTTAGCGAACTCGGCGTCGTCGACTGGACAGAAACGGTTTTGGACAGAGAAGCATGACGGTCTTTGGTGTCGGAGGCCAAGATCCACTTCGGATAGTTGCGCCACAGCAGTAAAATAAATAAATAAATAAATAAATATTATAGGACATTATTACACAAATTGACTAAGTCCCACAGTAAGCTCAATAAGGCTTGTGTTGAGGGTACTTAGAAAACGATATATATAATATATAAATATTTATAAATACTTAAATACATAGAAAACACCCATGACTCAGGAACAAATATCCATGCTCATCACACGAATAAATGCCCTTACCAGGATTCGAACCCGGGACCATCGGCTTCATAGGCAGGGTCACTACCCACTAGGCCAGACCGGTCGTCAGCAGTAAATGAGTAAGTAAGTATAAAATAATTTGATTTGTTCCCTAGTTGAATTTGTTATGGTTTTGAACTGGTTTTAATACCACTTTGAAGATCGGTCACGCTAATAGGTGCATGCGAAATAAAGTGAAAGTATCAAAAATTTATCAAAGCTTAGATACTCCATCTTGCCTCACTCTCCCTTACCGCTTGGTTCTCTTTTAACCCCGAAATCGTATAATGTTTAAGGTTATCATATTCAGGAACAGAAAAAGCAAAATAGAACCTAGGTTCCTATATAACCCTAAAATGATAGCATAGCGTGAGGATCTTGCTTTATTTCACGCAAAATTTAAGTGGTTATACTATACCTCTAGAGTACTTCATTGTACCTTTAATAAAAATAGCGGTACCTCTCCCAAAACTAAGTTACGTCTAATAATAAGTCCGTCTTGGTTGGCCATATTTTTTAAATATCTCGTTTTGGGGGGAGGTACACTGGTTCATATTGAAGGTACACTGAAGGTACAATACAACTGCATACTTTAAGTGCAGTATAATGCAAGATTTCATAGGCCCACCCGTCATCCTGACGTCAGAATGGCGGGTGGACCTCTTTTGTTAAATATCTCGTTTTAGGGAGAGGTACACTGGATTCTAATGAAGGTACACTGAAGTACACCGAAGGTACAATATGTTTATAAATATATCGTTCAAATTTGCTGAGGTCCATCCGCCATCCTGACGCTCACTGTCATTGTCACTCCTCGCTCCCGTTCCGTTTCCTTTATAGTGTACTAGAATCTACTAAGAGCAGAAACATTAGGAAATAGCTCGGTCCAGCACTGCGGAGGGAATTGCATTTTTTGCAAATGTAGATAACTCCTCTGTAGTTGCAAGCGTACATAGGCTACGGAGACTGCTTACCATCAGGCGAGCCGTATGCTTGTTTGCCACCGAAGTAGTATGAAAAAAAGACTGTGTTAGACAAAAATACGTACATAATATATGTATTATTAAAATAGGGATACATACCTAAATAACTTCTTCGGGTTTTGCCATAAGGACCTTATCGGTCTGCGTGCCGCACTTAAAATTCTGTGTGCTATGTTCCCGGATCGAGGACTTAGTTTAAGCTACGCTTTAATTAACCCTATCCCTTTGAAGATTTCAATTATAATTGTAGGTCGTAGGATTTGTGGCCAACGGTTATTAAACATAATTGGTACCCCAGGCAGACGGGAACTTGTAAAGGTTACAATTAAAATCTACGTTTGCATTTGAATGTGGAAAATAGTTGCAACTCATAGCATTTTATTAATACAAATGAAAACTTCCTGTGTAATTATGTATACATATTGTGATGTTAAAGTGGACATGACTACGTATATATTTGTAATTGCAATTATTCATAATGGATACTGCCTCCGATGAGGATCAGCCATTGCAAAGCCAGCCAAAGAAGCGCAAAATAACGGGACGCACTTCAGAAGTTATGAAAAAACTTAAACTACAGTCCCATGAAAGTGGAGAGCCTTGAGACGTTTGCACCCGCAAACGTTTAAAATGTTTTGAAATCCTAACCAAAAACCAGCGAGATACCATCTTATCTTATTTTAACAACCTTCAGACAAATGATGAGCAAAATGCATATCTGTTTGGACTTATAACATTGACTTACGTACAGAGACATCGTCCGCGGAAAGAAGACACGTCAACACGAAGCTTCATATATACATATAGAGTACGAATTTATAATGAGACGGAGCTGGTAGATGTTGCAGTTTTTGCTAAGGCTATTATGTCCATTCATGGAATAGGAAGAGGAAAAATGGGTTATATAAAAAAGAATCTAAAGGCAACAGGAGAAGCACCAAAAGATCAACGCGGTAAGAATAGTAGCAACTATCGACAATTGAATAAAAATATCTTGCAAAGCTTTAAAGAACACATTACCAGTTTCAAAACCAGATCGTGTCATTATGACGGTGAAGATAGTAAACGGCAATATTTACCCGATGAATTAAACATAACAAAAATGTTTCAAATGTTCAAGGATATACATGAGAATGTGAATGTGTCTTACGAGACATACAGGAATATTTTTAACACGGAGTTTAATATTTCCTTTGGATATCCACGAGTAGATACATGCAGCTTTTATGATGAGATTCGGGTCAACATAGCTGCCTGTACCAATGATGAGGAGAAGCGAAAATTGAAACATGATGACCAAAAACATAAAGACAACGCTGATATATTTTACAAACGAAAGAGGCTCGCACGTATAACACAATTAAAAGATAGTTCATTAACAGCTATTGCCATGGACTACCAGAAAAATATCTCTTTACCGAATATATGGACGAACGATGTATATTACAAACGCTAGCTTTCAATGTTTTCTTTTAACATACACGAGTTGGCAATTAAAAGATCTTATTTCTATGCCTATCCAGAGACGCATGCCAAAAAGGGCTCGAATGAAGTAGCTTCTTTCCTGTATGATTTTATCATAAAGAGTCCGGCAAACATTAAACACACATATTCTGTGACTCATGCGGAGGGCAGAATAAAAATTACAATGTATTTAAATTCATACATTTTATTGTGCACAAACTATGTCGAATGGATTCCATTACTATGGAATACATGGGCCTAGATAACCAATCAAAAAACTCGAATGGAAATGCCTAGTAATTGGTACGATTTACTAAGGAGTTCACGGCAGAAACCTTTTCCCTTTGGTGAAATGGAATATGGTGAAATCTTGAAATACGTCACTAAATTTTCGTTTCCCATACAAGTACTGAAGGAGATACAAGTTCGCAAAGACGAGCCCAAATGTATCTTTTACCGGCAGGATTATAAAGCTAACTGGGTAAAAAAACACAACGATCAAGTCCTTTGCGTGCAAGAGAATTCAACCTGCTACCGAATGTATACTCAAAACTCCTGCCAGTAAAAAAAGAAAAATATCAACACCTGCAGTGCTTAAAAAGGTTTTGTGCTAAAGCGACTCAAGATTTCTTTGATAAGCTACCTCATTCAGGGATCGGAAACCGGTATTTCTTGTATGGGAACGAAAACGGTATTTTTTCGTTCTTTGTTAATGAAGTATCATTTCTAATTAGGCAATCTAAATAATACGAAGTCGTTATCTGAAAACACAACTGAGTACTACATTTAGAGTATAAAATAAACCGAAATATATGGTTATTTCGATGTTTTTGCAAAAAACCGGTTCCGATCCCTGACCTCATTATTGACTTTAACCTTTTGAACCCCAAGAGCCACTAAAGTGGTCGTGTGCTGTCGTGCCTACCACGCCAACGACCACTAAAGAGGTCATGGCAGACGCTGTCAAAGCTATTTTACTGTTGATAGATAAGGTTTAAATTCGTTTCTCAATAGTTGACATATGCCACATTTTGATGCGAGGGAGAAAGCGTTGAAAAGGTTAATTACTACTACTGTTTATCTATGACATATGTCATAGATAGTTTTCTTTTTATTTTGAGTGAGAGAATCTCACGCTTTAATTTCAATTGAAAAGCAGAAATTATTAATAACATATTTACGGAAACATGATGAAAACTGACGATAATAGATTATTTAACCATGCGTATTGGAAAATTTGTATAACTATGCGTTTCAATGTAGATAACTATATGGCTCAAAATAACCACTTCTAGAAAAGGTACCTACTTTTTCAAGAATTCATTTCTATTATTTCTTTACGTAAGTCACAATATAGATATATTTGGTTATTGCTACATGTTTATGAATTTGTTACAGGTGAACAGTATAAAGGAATCGATTTTTAAATTGTCACTTCGTGGATTCATACAGTCCGAACTGTTTCATGATATTCTCCCAATTTGGGATATAGATCTAGATAAAGAAAATTATATTTTAACAGGAGATTTCTGCCAATGCGGTTATAATATTGATACCGCACATGATTACAATTTCGAACTGTTTCTCCCTAATTTGTTCTGCATACCATGTGCCGGACCGCTATTTTCAGTAAAGTCTTAAATCACTCCATAGGGTCGTTTTATTAATTATTGGACATTACACTAGGGATGTACAGACTAGGCATCTATGGTCGTAAGTATCTAAATACACGCGCAGTAAACGTACAGTGCGTGGTAGACATTAAATCCCAAAGAAATCCTGTTACCAGCAAACTTCTGAAAATAGAGAAAACTAAAATGCTGTTTTTCATCGGCATTTCGGATTTTTCGTGGGTTTTCGAACATTTCTGTTTTCAACGGTAACTTAAATGTTAAAACCTACTTATGCTGTTATGATTTTATTTTTCACCATAGAATCATGAGCCATAGGCCTATCGACGCAGAAAAAAAATGTTAGAAGAATATGTAAAAAAATGTTTTTCTTGTGACGATATATTTTATTTTTCTACTCGGTGACTGTAATGGTTGGATTAAGATTTAGTACATCGAACTATAATTATTAATTGCGTACTTTTCATGTATGGGCGTTTATGTCTTTTTGTACTACATTTTTGTCCACTGAGATACTTTCCAATTATCATTAATTATTCAGGTTTTATAGTAAAATAGTATTACTTTAAATGCATCGTAGAAAAGTATTGTAAACGAGAGTTATATAATCAAGCTTTTCAATCTCGTACCTTACTTAGGCAACTTAGAAAGCTTCATTGCCTAAACACGGTACTCGACTAAAAAGCTGTCCATTATATCATGATTGTACGTATTTTAGAAAATGTTGTAGGAGATATGGTTTACCAGGAGCTTCAGTTTGATGGAATTCTTTGTTAGTTTTATTTTCGTTCGACTATTTTTTTTTAGCATAGGTACAGTTTTAGCTGAATAAATTGATACATAATAGATAAACCATATAAAAAACTGACTTTATTCAGCTTAAAATCAATGTAAGGTTTTCGAACGATATAGGTTTCGTAATACGTTAAAAAGTATTAGATAGATATGTATACATAAATAATACGCGATTGAATAAACCTCCGACAATTGGTTACCCACCCTCTCCACAAATTCGGATTGAATCGACGCGCCGCCGTCACGGAGCTGTGCTGTGGCGCACCTCGGGGGAGCAGCGGAGGGGCGGAAGGGGCCGCTGCCACATGTGCACGTATTACGTCTGCTCTAAAATATTAACGGCCTTCGTTCCCCTAAACATTTTGCTTCCATGTATTAAAGGGTGTAGCAGGATAGCCTAGGAAAAATTGCCCCCAGCGATTTTGGGCCGAAACTGTAATCAAACGATGCCTTTTAGGGAGGTTATACTCTGCACAAAGTTTCATCCCTCTGTTACCCCCTGGGGGTGAAAAACACCCGATTAACCCCAAAACTGTTTTAATAATTTTTTCCTAAACTATGAAAGTGACGAATTTGAAATTTTGTACAAATATTAATAAGACTAAAAGCTATGTGCTAAAAAAATATTAACCCCGTAACCATTTAAATTCTTGTAAAAAAAAACAAAAATAAAAAAAGAATCACCCTGTATATCAAGTTTGGCTCATGGTACACACACCATTTTTTTTTCAAAGATGAACCAGTTTATATTCTACATTATACAAAAGTTTCATGGACCTACTCCAGAAGGAACATTGCGAAATTAAAATAAACGTACTATTTCGTAGCCACTAATCATTATACTCATATCATGCTTAATACGCAACGTCTCGGACCCGAAAACAAAATAATAAAAAAAAACCGGCCAAGAGCATGTCGGGCCACGCTCAGTGTAGGGTTCCGTAGTTACTCTTCCGTCACAATAAGCTAAACTGGAGCTTAAAGTATAGTAAATTGTTAACTAAGGGATGAAACGGTACCTTTCACGCGAGTTAAACAAATAGGCAAATTTGCACAATCAGTACCTAATTAAAGTCTTTTTACTATGAAGGGGAAACTTTTTGCGATAACTCAAAAACAGCTAAACTGATCATGTCCGCTATAGTTTTCATTTAATGTCTTTCTTAAGCTCTACTTCCACGATTTTTTTCATATTTTTTGGACCTATGGTTCAAAAGTTAGCGGGGGGGGACACATTTTTTTTTCTTTCGGAGCGATTATCTCCGAATATATTCACTTTATCAAAAAATGTTTGTTGAAGACCCCTATTAGTTTTGAAATACCTTTCCAACGATACCCAACACTGTAGGATTGAAGCAAAAAAAAATCACCCCCACTTTACGTGTAGGGGTGAATTTTTGGGGTACCCTCAAAAAAATTTAATTTTTAGATGTTATTGTACGACTTTGTCGGCTTTATCGATTTATATATCCATGCCGAATTTCAGCTTTCTAGCACTAACGACCACGGAGCAAAGCCTCGGACAGACAGACAGACGGACATGGTGAAACTATAAGGGTTCCTAGTTGACTACGGAACCCTAAAAATGTTTTTATAAATACAAATGAGTTTGATCCATACTTCTTTATCCCCACCTCTTTCAAATCGGGCACGAGCAGCGGTCCGATCGCTAGCCCTTGTTTATTAATAATGCAAGGCTCTTAGTGGGAGTTCAATGAATAGTACGCACCAAAGAGCCAATACATATTAATTTCGCAATGTTCCTTCTGGAGTAGGTCCATGAAACTTTTGTATAATGTAGAATATAAACTGGTCATTTTTGAAAAAAAAATGGTGTGTGTACCATGAGCCAAACTTGATATACAGGGTGATTCTTTTTTTATTTTTGTTTTTTTTACAAGAATTTAAATTGTTAGGGGGTTAATATTTTTTTAGCACATAGCTTTTAGTCTTATTAATATTTGTACAAAATTTCAAATTCGTCACTTTCATAGTTTAGGAAAAAATAATTAAAACAGTTTTGGGGTTAATCGGGTGTTTTTCACCCCCAGGGGGTAACAGAGGGATGAAACTTCGTGCAGAGTATAACCTCCCCAAAAGGCATCGTTTGATTACAGTTTCGGCCCAAAATCGCTGGGGGCAATTTTTCCTAGGCTATCCTGCTACACCTTTGTAATTTGTGAAAGGAATCAAGATTTGGATTCACTTTAAGATTCAGTAAAAACATACTATTACACCCTAGGTCAAAAGTATGGTAGGGTGAAATCACCAAAAGATGACCTGTTAAGCGAGTACCCCAACTTTAGATTTTTTTTACATATGTTGTAACTTATTTTTAAGAACTTTGTTTTTGTTTAATATGATTCAGCATATAATCTAGATTAGAACTAATTATTTCAAATGCTCATATTGTAATTCAGCATTTATATAAAAAATATTACTTATATGATGCAATAGGACAAAATGCCCAGAAGATGAACACGGTGCCCTATCTCTGAACGTTTTGACCCCAAAAGATGAACCAGTATAAAACCAAACCCTAATATTGAACGACATGATGCCAAAAGATGAACTAGTATAGATAGAGTGTAACTTTGCCCCTTTTGTTAAATTCTGATCACTGAGCAATTGTAATCGGTGGCGAATAAAATGGTCTATAAAAATCTCAGTTTAAATTATTTGTGCCAGAGAGAGAAAAAAATCGGTATCAGCGTAATTCGTCCCATTCGTTTTTCGTTCATTTCTTATGTCCGTCTCATTCTGTGTTCGTCACTCATTCTTTATTCGTCTCGATCGCTATATGTCCCTATCGTCTTAAATCCAATTATGTAGCCTGTCTCTTTCTTAATAAGTCTTTTTCGTTTTTCGTCACGGTCTTCGTAGGACTATGCCTTTGTTTGTGTCTCTCGTTTTTGGTATCATTCGCACTTTACCTTTAGTCACTTTCGTTATTCGTCTCACTGTTTTTTTGTCTTTAGCGGTAACTCGTTCCGTTCTTTTTTGGGCACGTTCGCTAATCGTCCGGTACTACGTAGGTCTTAGCTGCTATTCATATCTCCTCCGGATCGGAATTGATAAACAAATTGAAGTTTAGGGGACATATACAGAACGGAAAAAAATTAGGGCCCTGAAGGGTCTGGGACTTAGATACTTAAGATAGCTAATTTTTCTCAAGATTCAATTGTTGGTTGGCAGAGCCTTTATCAGACATAGCAATCAGCGTATACCACTTTATTGATCTCTCCCTTGCGTAGGGAGCTATGAAAGCACCCATGAGGCTGACATGTTCATCTAGAGTGTCCAAAGCCTCAATAAAAATCAGATAAAAAAAAAAAAGATAAACATTATTTCACGTGAAAAAATAACTGCATTCATAGATTTTGATATGCTGTCAAAAGTCGTCATGGTATTCGTTTCCTAGTTTCCTATGTTTTCTGGGGGGCAGATTCCACAAATGATGACCATTTTGGGGTCCAAGATGGTTGACATGTATTTTTGTCGTAAAAGTCGTCATGGTACTCGTTTCCTATGTTTTCGGGGGCGCAGATTCCGAATATGATATTGTAATATGGATCCCAAAACAGTCATCATATTCGGAATCTGCGCCATCGAAAACCTAGTAAACGAGTACCATGACGACTTTTACAATAAAATCATGGCCAACATCTTGAAATGCAAATTTTGTAATTCCGCAGCCACAAAAACTAAGAAAACGAGTACGAGTTTTTACAAAAAAAAACTCATGTCTAGTCAATTTGTGTAATAATGTCCTATAATATATATATATATATATATATATATATATATATATATATATATATAAGTCATTTTCGAATTCCGCATGTCAAACGTTTAGGTTATCGAAGGAGTGTACTAAGCGTCAAATATAAATTTGATTTGACAGTAACTTCTCAATCGCGATTGCGTATCGAGAGGTCAAATTACGATGGTAGTCTGATGATTTATATAAACGGCAATCGTAGTTTGACCTCTCGATTTGCGAACGCGATCGAGAAGTTAATGTCACATAAAATTTATATTAGACGTACTGTGTAACCTTTTCGAACGGGTAAGCGATATTAGAGTGTTATCCGGACCTGAATCCACCCTATAGACCTCACAATAAGATTCAATATGATCGTAATACCCATACCTCTCATCTCTTCATTTGTCGCTTAAATGAGAAGTCCCTGTCCGAGCGCATGAAAATTTATTTGCTACATTTACAATAATAAACTAATGTTTTTAAATGAATAGTTTTATTTTCACTTACGCAACATAAACATTTATTCCTCAGTGATTAAAAAAACTCAAAAAATTAAACACTCTGCCGACCTCATCAGCTTCTCTACTAATAATTGGTAATTACAACCGCAAGACGTCACATCTCATCAGTATAATATACAACACGCAGTCTTTCTAGACATTCCTCAACTGATATATTTTCAGCCATCAGTTCTTCTGTTACATATGTAATGGCCTCATCGACATTTATGTACCTCTTTCTTCGTTTTCTTTGCACTCCGACTTGGATTTGTGCTGCCTTTATCTCCTGATGTCTTCCTTCTTTTTTCAAAATGTCCAGATATTGGAACAATCCTTTGCTTTTCTCAGTCATTAAATTTAATCTATGGTGCCAGCCCTCGAGACTGTTACTCGTTCTGTGGCGTTGGCCGGCACAAGAAAAAACTGTGCATGAAATTTGGGTAAACCAAAAATTTTCCATGTAAAGTGAAAATAAATTCATGCGTTGACAGTCATTGGGGCTAATGCTTTCTATGTAACACCAAGCTTCTGGTATGTATTTTTCCGGTAAAAGAGCCAGCAACGTTGACAATTTTACAATTTTCCTGCAATATTGATCTTGATTGATACCCAAATCTTTAGCTTTTCGCCATATCGCCTTTTTACAATGGTATTGGCAACCTGTGACATTTGCGTTAGGAAATACAGCCAACACTGCATTCTTGATTGCTTGTTCGTAATCGCACTTGAACAGTAATATATTTAAAGAGAATTTGTGTTTTTAATATGGAAAAGAACCGTTCGTACGTGTTCTTCTGTTTATTAGGCAGTAAACCAAACACGACTGGAACGATACCATCTTCATCTCTTCGGCTTTTCAAGTCGCAGTGTAGTGTAAGCAACTGGCAAAATGGGGCGGGTGTGGTTTTGAACGTACCATCAGCAAAATAAGAGTGATTATTACTCTTGATTACGTTCCTGAAATACGGAGTGGAGAAAATTATAATTCCATCAGTGGTTGCTCCGTTGTATGTCATAAAATCCGTAGATATAATTTCTGGAATTTCAACTTCGTACGTTATAAAATATACGTTAAAAAAAAAAATTCTGGCGTTGTAGAAACCATCTTTCTTTATTTCAATTGCTGAACACGTAAATTTTTGTGACAGGCTTATATTCAACTTTGCATCAAGATTTACATATATCCATTGCGGTGTCGAATTTTTTTCTCCTGATATCGGGAAACAATGTATGTTGACGTTCTCGTATAATTGTTTCCGTATCCGAAGACAAAGTAATTGACCCACTGCACATATATCTGCTCGTGTATCTCCATTTTGTGGAGTCTTTATTTTTAAGAGCAAATGTGTATTGAAACCCATCTTTTAGCAGTTTTTTGCGGTTTCGCTTAGTTTCAATAAATTTTAACTTCTCACAATCGCTGTTCGAACTTGTATCTGAGTCCACATCCGTAATGGAAAGATATATTTATTATTTTAATATCATTAATTATCCCATGGAATAGACTACGTTGAAGTTTCTAAACATCTTGACAAATGCCAATTCTAACAACTTGAAATTCGAGCGGAATTATCATTGAGTGACCAGTAATAGTTTTATTATTAATCGAACAGAGTGGAATTTTAGAAATCCTCGTGGTTCGATGGTCGAACTAAGTCAAATATAAAATTCCTTACAGTCCGAGTGATCGGACAGCGGGGAATTAAAATTCCTTATTGTTCGAATTATCGTATAAGATTGTCGGACCACTGCCTGCCTATAGATTGTCGGCCTATAAACTGTGTAAAATTATTATCAATAATATCAATATCCAGGGAGGAAAATGGGGACTTCGTTTGTATGCAGAGGCGGTTGTCCACTATCGTCTTAAACCCCTCTAGCTTTAAGGTTTTATATATGGTTGTTGTTAGTAAGTTTGACTGTAGATAAGTTTATGTAACGTACTTGCAACGAGCACTAAAGGAAATACACCCTAGGGCAAAAGTATGAAAACAAACTTATGTGGCGATAAAAAACTGCGATTTAATGCGATGGATTTTAAAACTACAGATTGACAATTAGAAAATAAAATAGTAAAAATGATTAAAGAACATTTTAAAAGTAAATGACTTTAATTCTGGTTACGATAAATGCCAGTTTAGCATGTACGTTTAGTATGTAAATTTGTCCAATTTTCTATTTATCAATTTAACAATATATTATACGGGTATCATGGGTAGTAATTGCAATATCTTACTTATCGATATCATTTTATCGACATATACTCGTGACTATTTTTTCTTTGCTATTCCTGGTATCAGTTTATGTATCAATCTCATGTCTATTTAGTTCGCCTGTTACTGGATGCAAGTTTATGTTACTTACTCGTAGTAACCGATGTGCTTTGCACATTAACTTTGTCACTTGTCCACAAATACATTAAGGTTGATCAGTTGCCTCCAGTTTAGTCTAAGAATTAACTCTTACAACAAAACAGCAAAAATAAGAAAGAGTAAGTCTTTTTATATGAGAAACAGGGCTGAGTTGATTCAATACGTATATATTGACTCTAGAAATGAAATTCTTGTCACCTAACTTTCAATAGTTAGCGTAAGATATATCAATTGAGACATGTCTGGTTCTCGTTTCATTTATTTTTTTATGTGTACAAGCCGTAATTTAAGCTTAATTTAGGCCCTGTGTCACAATGTCCAAGTAAAGCCCTAGATAAGCGACTTGCCACTTATCTGACGCATAAAGTCATCGTTGGCATTTGACTATCTTCAAATAAGCTTAACTGTGCTAAGCTTGCAATAAGGTGCTTAGTTTTGCATGAAGTTTCATCTGGCAGTTAATTTATTTGCCAATTAGCTGTCTGATACTTTACTTGGACATTGTGAAACAGGCTCTTAGAACATAAAGTCCACAATTGTCAAACAACATAAAGTATACGGCTACATGTAAGTAGGATCCAGGTTTTGTTGAGCAGAAAATAGCTCATTCACTTTAATTAAAATATTAAGTCAAATTGGTGTTACTCGTAGAGACCTTTCCGTCATATTTATATCTACATTTGTCGACGTCGTTACAGAAACGATAAATCAACTCCGCCCTTTGTTACATGAGAATGAAATATGATCACGAAGAACATTTTCCTGCTATCGACATTTTTCTTTAGCACTCTAACAGAATATTATGCTTTATAAAATTCTACTTTTGTTTTAGATGGAACAATTGGCTAACAATTCATATTCCAGCTAGGTTTAGAATTCCGTATCCGTAAGGTGACTGAGATGGTGAATCAGAACCCTATTAAGTATAAATCATAGGTATAAACTTATGTTATCCGTCCGTTTGTTTACCAGCGGGCTCTATCTGTAGAGCAGTTATCGTTCAGATTAACTCAGAATATGTTTTTCTATCTCCGCTATAACATCAATAATAATTATTATAGTACCTGGGCGACCGAGCTTTGCTCGGTTATAACTATTTATTGTAATATGGTGGTGTATAGGTGATAATCTTAACTAAATTTTTTTACTAAATTAAACTTGTCTAAAACAATAAAAATTAAAAAATTATATATAAACTTGAACATATATTAAAAAATAAAAAAATTAGTCACCGGGCGAGATTCGAACCCGTAACACTCGTTTAGCAGTCCGCGTCTTAACCCACTGGACCAGACGGACAGTGGCCGGCAACACGAAATTAGCGACCATATTCTGCGTCGAAAGAAAATCGCATGAAAACTCAAAAACACGCGTTTTCCCAAACATAAGACTAATCTAGATCGATTGTATACCCCCAAAAACCCCCATATACCAAATTTCAGCGAAATCGTTAGAGCCGTTTTCGAGATCACAGAAATATATCTTATACCTTTAAACGAGCAATTCTTGTATATATATATATATATATATATATATATATATATATATATATATAAGCTCGGTCGCCCAGGTACTATATATATATACAAGAATTGCTCGTTTAAAGATATAAGATATATACATACACCCCAGGGCAAAAATATCGAAACAAGCTTATATGACAATAAAAAACTGTGATTTTCACAATAATAATGTATTTATTAAAAAGAAACATGTATGCAACATTTTCCTCAATTTGTATTGATATTTATATTGACAATATTATGAATTTACCTGTACGCTTGTATCTGGCAATCGTTGAATAAACGCCTTTTAGGGATATTTTTAACTTTGTAGCGATTTCTCTCATTTTTTTACCATCTTGATTTAGTGTGACAATGGCACTACGTACGGCGATATTTAGTTCGGAGGTTTTCACCATTTTTCACTTAAGGTCCGACGATTATGATGCAACTTTCTCGAATGTATTTATACGTTTGGTAAATTAAATATTTTGTATTGGATTTTATTCTATTCATTGACATTCAAAAAAGAGTAAAATGATAATAGAATATTTTAAAAGTGAATTAATTATAATTTTCTTTAATAAAACTGTAAATTCTACCTTTCGTAGAAAGACAATTAAGAAGGTTGATTTGTAAGTTCTCCCAAATGTAATTTTTGCGTTACCAGCAATACACAATAATGGAAAAATTCAAAATTAAGAAAAATAACTTTGTTTCCATACTTTTGCTTTAGGATATATATATATAACTACACTAACAGACAAATACTTGAGTGAGCGAGTCGTATGCGTTGGCATATTATTGTATCGATTAACGTATTAACTGTTTTGGTTTCTTTGTTCAGTATATAATATAATAAGTATTAATATTTAAAAATATTAGTAGTAACACATTGTAAAAAAAAATCTAGTGCTAACCACCAATTATCAGTTAACCTGTTGATACCGGTGGGAACCTATAATTGGCTCTTTGTTATTTATACACCGTGTTTTTATTGAATTGCGTTAACTCCGGGGTTTCGGTAAGTACGTTTAAGGAAACTAAATGGCATAGTTAATTTTCACAAAAAAAATTTTTTTTTTGTTTTTTTCTACTATTTTTATTTTTATAAAAAGTAACTAAATGTTGCATATAGCGTTGTTGTAACACGGGCATTACATTTAACTCAACCAAACAATTGAAAACTGTGATAATGGCCTTATAATATAAAAAAAAATGATTGATTATCTCCGAAATGGAGTGAATTAGAATATCGGTGTCTTTGAGAAAGTTGCTTAATTAAAGCTCAGGAATGCACCCTCGAAATTAACGCAAATAAAAAAAACACGGTGTATATATAACTATCGTGCAATTTATAGCTGTTGGTTATCCGAAAAAAAAACCCAAAGCAAAAGTTTTCCTTTGGGATATATATAAAATAGAAACTACTTCACTCACACTAGCAACTAATATGTTTGAAGTTTAATAAGAAGAAAATCAAAGTTGTAGTCCTAATGTATTAAGCTAAAATCACCTTTTCGATGTCTCTCTATATGGAATTAAACTTTCAATATACATGCCTAATTTCATCAAAATTCGTTCATTGTTTCACCATGAATGTCCCTTCAAAAATTGAGAAAGTTCCTTTCCTCAGAAAGAAATAGACGTCTGTGTGCCGTTAAAATAAGATAAGATTACAAATTGCGGCCCAATTTTTTAGGGTTCCGTAGCCAAATGGCAAAAAACGGAACCCTTATAGATTCGTCATGTCCGTCTGTCTGTCCGTTTATTTTAAATGGAAACTGCACTCAACCATGAACCCCTGCAGCGACATGACCCTCTTCAATCTGGTCACTTGATCGTGTTTACCGCTACTTGAGACAGATGGTTGTAGGTATTGCAAGGGAGGGTTTAATATAAATGTTAACCTCGTTTGTGTTGCTCTCCAAAGAAAAACTGTTTTAATGATGCTTTTTGCTGTAATAAACTTGTTCGTCCTGAGTTAGTAACTTAATAAACATCTTAATTATTTTGTAAATTATTTTATAGTTCATATGGTAGCACTAGTGAAATTAGCATATTACGTTACTGTGTCGAACATTTAAAGGGCCATATGTACTGTAAAACGTTGTACGATACATGTGCGAATAGGTAATTCGCAACTCGTGTCGATTTAAAACACTCCCTTCGGTCGTGTTTTAATTTATCGCCACTCGTTTCGAATTTCCTATTTTTCGCACTTGTATCGTAATGTACTATTTCATCACATTTGCTCGTAAGAAACCTCGCGGGGTAGCTACCATCACCCGTACCCTTCGCAAGGGTATCAAAATGCATACAATCCTGCTCGCTCTAATACAAGGCCGGTACCTCCTTTCGAGACCGACAGCCAAGGGACTACCAGCAAAGAGGTCGAGGAGGACGTAAGTGCCCTCATTTCCCCGCGGGACAGAGACATAACAAGCGAATCTCCTTCATTATTGACTCATTACAGTTCAGGGCCGGCCGTTTAGCAGACAATTGTAATATTTGGAGAGAAGTGAATGCTCCAGACTTTTTGTTGCGGATAATAAAAGGGTATCGCAGTCTCTTCGCAGAGTCTTCATCAGAGCAACTACGAGTGCCCATACTCGAGCAAAATGACAGCTGTTATCATTTAAATGAAGACTCAAGTTGTACTGGAAGTGGCAAATACCCTCACCCAGTTTTCTCTCCACAAATTTTCTAGTACCAAAGAGCGACGGCACTGCTCGCCCTATTTTCAACCTAAAGGCCCTGAACAGATTCGTATTGACAGCACGATTCAATTTATTAAACGTTCATCGCATACCGGACTTTTTTCAACCAAGAGATTGGTTATGTGAAATAGACATGACATTTACCAGTTGCCCAAGTGCACAGAAGATTCTTGCGTCTTATCTTCAGGCAAGAATTACCAGAAGTGACCTGCCTGCCATTCGGCTTAACCACAGCGCCAAAGGTCTTTGCGTCAATCACCTACTGGATTGCTCAGACGCTGAGAAAGGAGAATATACGAGTAATTGTATACCTCGACGACTTCTTGATTGTCCACCAGGTCAAAGAGACTCTTATCAACCACGTAAACATAGTCCTAACAAGACTAGAGTCACTGGGATGGATAGTCAACTACGAAAAAACAGTCTTGAAACCTCAGAGAGGTCTGGTGTATTTGGGCGTTTATTGGGACCCGTGGTCCAATTAGAAGTATCTGTCGAAAGACAAAGTACCCAAGTTAATTTCGCAGTTAAACACCGACAAGACAAACTGGAAGGAGTTGGATAGATTGGTGGCACTCCTAAACTTTGCGAGTTTCGTGGTTCACTTGGGAAGGCTAAACTATAGAGCCTTATTAAATCTCCTAAATGGGATGCCAGAAGTTTCGAAAAAGATATATGCGATACCTCAAGGAGTGTGGTGATATTTTTGCTAAAATCTTTCCATTTGCAAAATTTACCAATTTTTTTTTCCGTAGCTTATTTCCCCGGTTTGCTTTTTTGCCCAGTGTGTATGTATCCGAATTTTAAATTCCCCATTCTCTTTTGTTCATAAAAGCAGCAGCAGTTTCTGTTCGCATTGTTTCCAATAGATAAAAAATCTCCAATTTGGAATGTGAAAGTCTTTATTGATACATATATCTTAAAAGATCTAAAATTAACCATGACAATATTTCTGAGGCTTGCAGAAGAACTGCATTGCTCCTTCTTCACTGTTCTGGCAGAAGAATACACGATCTTACATTGCTAAATATCGATTGTAATCACTGCATATTCACTGATAGTTCAATATTTTTTGGCCTTTGACCCGAACGGGTCTAAAACTGATTGTGCGGATTACAGACAATCAGGGTGGAGATTACTTCCTAATGAGACGTGTCAAAATCTTAACCCTGTTTTTCGGATTCAACAAACATTCTCGCTTTTAAAAGGTATAAGAGAATCTGCTAATTGTAATAGCCTCTTTTTTTCTCTCAGAGAAGATATGAAAGCTGCATGGCGTGCTCTGATTGCAGGTTGGGTTAAATCTGTGTTTAGGAAGGCAGGCATAATGGCAACACCTGAGAGTATACGTGCTGCCGTGGCTTCTAAGCATTGGTGGACAATTATTATGTAAAAGATATTCTGTCACGAGGCAATTGGCGTTCTGAAAATACGTTTAAAAGTTATTACAGACGCGAGGTTATGCCTGCGCCCACCTTGAATAATACCATGAATATATCAAATTTGTTTGCAGCAGTTGATTAGTTCTATTTTAACAATAATAAATCAATATTACTTAGTCCTAAAGTAATACTGATTGATACCCATACGTACATAGGAGTACTTGTTGTTAACAAAAACTTTAACGAGAAATATTGTTGATTACTTTATCAACCCGTACATTCGGAATTTAATACATCCTTTGTCACATCTTAAGTCCTCCAGGCGATAACAAACATGTCTCAATTAAATAAGCTTCGAATAACGGTCAAGTCAAATGAATAAACGTGTTTTACCTACCCTTAAAAGGCATATTAATTTACTTACCTTATTCGAAGCTTATAAGTAAACTGAGCCTGGTTTAATTTCCATCCAATGAAGAACAAATTGAAATATGGGAATTAACCAAAGTCATCCCCACTGCTAGGTGGAGGGAGAAACGTAGAAGGGGTATAGAAAGAGATAGCAATACCCGGCGGGAAACGTGCTGCTTATCTCAATTTAATAAACTTCGAATAAGGTCAGTAAATTAATATGCGTTTCAATGGTAGGTAAAACGCGTCCATTAAGTAACATTAAAATACGAAACATTTCATTCAATGTCATCAGCTACCAAAAAAATGTATCATGTTTTGTATGGAGGAAATTGACAGAGTTCATTTCAAAAATAGAAAAAAATATCAATAAACTTTTTCTAAATATTTCTTTGTGAATTTAAATTATCAAATTAACACTTTATGCGGCATTTACATTGGAATTCATTAATTACGTTTTTACACTAAAAACTCATAACACTTTTCGGCATAGTGAGGTAAAACGAAATAAGGCCTTAAATCCGTCCTTTTCCGTATGTAATATAGGTATGTAGAATACATATAGTATTGTTTACATGTGTTTAAGATTTAGGAGAAGCTGTGTGCGAGCTCAATACATCTGGTACTCGTATAATGACTATGAATAAGCGTACTGCAGGGTAAAGTGTCTCATTAAATTAATGCAGCACAACGCCTCTTTTACGAAATTAGCGTACTTTGTATCTTTTATTTTTTTTCCGTGAAAAACCTTACCTACCTTAAGACTGCGTAGAGCAAAATCAACGAAAAAGGCAGTCACCGTTTAGTCGCTAGTGTTCACATTTCTTAAAAAACTTAATAGACTGTGTTTACAATAGTACACAATTGAAAATCTTAAACCTTTTACAATATAATAAATATACTTACGCAAAGTTGTACCTAAAATGAGATGAATGAGTGTCAGCGTTAAGTAAAATTTGTAAAAAAAATCGATGCTCAAGTTATAAAATCGTGTGCTTTTGAAAGCCAGATAACTGTACTACAACATTATAGCTTTTTCCTATTTTTCCTCTTAAAGGCAACAAATAAATTCAATCGTAAATATAAACTTTCGTAAAATGTCCATACATTCGCCATATACAGTGTGTCCCTAGCCATTGGACAAAGCCGAAATGTACATATGCATTAGGGTATTTAGAACCAGTGTACAAATTATCATAACAACCGGTGTAGCGGTTTCCATGAAATTAACAAATTACCATTTTTTACTTTGGAGCTGCATGTATGTGTTAGTAGCTCCTAAGGTAATATCCTCAAAGAATAGTATGGAACCTTCTTCGACCTTTTTAATTATCTTTTTTATTTATGACACTAATAAGCTTCTGACTTTTGAAAAATGTCATTATTATTAAATATTTCGAACAAATTGTCAAAAACACTGCCAAAGATTAACACAGTGTGTTTCTTTTTGTTGTCGATTATTGCAAATAACTATAATTGTTCGAATAATTATTTTTTTTATCTTTTGTTATAGGTAATAAAAAAAATATCAACGTCGGAGCATAATACTTAAAAAATATTACCAATTATTTAAAAAAAAATACGAGTACAACCGAATTAGTGTAATTCGTTTCTTCCTAATTCACTTGTTATGAAAAAAGTTTAAAGAGTTGTTTTTACTCATTGGAACAAAATTATTGGTATTATTATTACGTTATTTAAAAAATATATTTGACATAACGTCAATATACTGGATTGACAATTTATCAACAGAATTCTTCACATTTAATGTAAACAATTTTAATTCTTGAAATTTAATTTATAAATACGGTTCTCATAATTTCTGTCTACTCTTATATAAATGTATCTTTCAAATAACAAAGTGCTTTTATTTCATTGATATAGTTACTGTGCGAAACCATAAGTACAAAACGAAATAGAATTATCAGAAATACTTTTGTTTTTTTTTCGGTGGACGTTAATATGTGGTCTTATCAGCGTGACTTTGGCCTTTGGACATTTGTAATGCTCTGACCAGCTAACATGAGTTGCGTTCTCACGCGCGACTTCAAGTATGGACTCTCGCGCGAGAACGCAACCCATGCTAGATGGTCTGATTTTTATTAATATACATATATTATTTTAAGACAAAATGGCAGAAAATTTGGAAAATCTGGAAAAGTTGGCGATTTTTAGTATGTGATTTAGGCGGTTTTTTTCGGGGGTTGCAATTATTTTAATTTTGAAATCTTTATCATAGGTATATCAGAAATAGTATATCTTTCTGATAGTAGTATGATTTTTCATATATTTATTACAGAAAATTATATATTTACATAAATATGATTTAGCCTATGTATTATATTCTAACACTGATTTAGCAGTGATTATCCACTTTTTTTTTCCAGAATCAGTGAACAATGATGTAACACATATATTAATTTCAGGTAAAAAGAAAAAAAACATGCATTTAACGGTTAATCGTTATTAACTTTAAACTGATACATAAAATATTTGGTATGTTCACAACAGGAACTTAGGCCTTATTGTACCAAAGATATAAGAAATCATCTATTTAAAAAAATGTAGGAAAAAATAAAATGTTACCAATGGATAGTTACAGCTCGTTTAAAATTACCAGATTTTTCACGTTTTATTGAGTTTCACACGCATGGGGTGAAAAGTAGGGGGTGATTAGATACGACATATAGGGGTACAAAACTTCTTGCGGTGTAAAACCACTAATGGTGGTTAGTACATACAGCAAAATATCATTTATGTAAAAACAAACATTTAATATTTGTCGCTGTCGATTAACTTTCTCATTCGTTATATCCCGCATCTTCGCGGCCATCCCCGCCATTAACACAAACGCCTTACAACCCTTCGAAATCATTTCATTAAAAAGATTACAATGATTTACATTTACAACTAGCGACGCGCCCCGGGGCGAGGCGGCTTCGCACGGGTAGTTAAAGCGTTTTCTGGCATCATTAGCAAACATCGTTATATTTCAATCAATTTACACAATGCCTTAATAAGTTATCCTACACCTAAATCATGCACAAGAATCGTTCTATTGATAAGTGAAAACTGCATGAAAATCCGTTGAGCAGTTTTTCAGTTGTCTCGAACATACAGACAGATTCCAAATGGTTTAGTAACTTTATTGTAGAAATGGAATTGCGTACCTTATTGGAGATTACTCTAATTTTTTTCAAGTCGTTACCCGGCGGGATAAGTTTTTTAAGATTTTTGCTCATATCTCGTACATCTTACGAATAGCGTTTTGATTACTTCTGACAAAAGTTTTTGCATAAAATTTCCTACAAAATTGGTCATAATTATGCTTACTTTACGATCAATACTTTAGGAACTACAGGGTGTTTAAGTTAACATAGAGATAAAACAAGCTATTTCAGAAAACGTTGCTTTTTCGTAGTTGTTCATCATAACTTTAATTTTTAGTGCCTGCTGACCGGTCAAGAGCATATCGGTGTCATGGTTAATGTAGGGTTCCGTAGTTACTCGTCCGTCATAATACACTTTTTGCAAAAACTCAAAAACGGCTGAACCGATCAGGTTCGCTATATGTTTTCCTTGTAAGTCTTTTTTACTAAGCTTTATTTTCGCATTTTTTTTCATATTTTTGGGACCCATAGACGAATGGGACGATTTCCTTTGCGCCGTTTGCACGCTAGTGCCTTATCGCCTGGCGGAGCAGAGCTGAGGGGGCTCCGGCGGTACTAAGTCGGGGATAACCGACATTATTTAAAGAGCACGTGAAGAGTTCCACTATGTCAAATGAATACGTAACTGTGCCAACCCGACCTTACTCGTCCTTCATTGATTTTTAAAGAACCAACCGTTTTATTAAAGATATACTTAATAACATTAATTAATTCATAGACGGTATTCGAGATACGTTCAATGGACTACCGTTTTACTGCCCCTACTTTCGCATTTACAGGATGTGGCCTGCAACAGGAGCAAAAAATTAAACTGTAGGCTATACTCCTCAAACTGACCAACATTTCATCAGCAACTTTTAAAAATAACTTTTATTTTGATTTTTAAAACACTTTAAAGTCTATTCTAAGAAGCAATGTATTGCGAATTTTGTTATGTTTAAAGCGTGACAATCGACTTCAATTACACTGATGACAGCGTACATTGAAGGTAATATTTAATTTGTATGAAAAATGGAAGTCTAAAGAATTCATAATTTTCATAATCGCTGAATAAACGTTGGTAAGTTTGAGGAGTACAGCCTACAGTTGAATTTATTGCTTGTGTTACAGGCCACACCCGGTATCGTAACATTACTGTAGGGATAATTGTTGAAAATATTTTAGGAATAAGTAGGGATACAAGTATTATTTTTACCCGACTGCGTCAGAAGGAGGGTAATGTTTTCCGAGCGTATGTATGCATCTATGTTCATTTACCTTCGGCCATCTACGTAACCGAGGTTTCGTAACCTGGTTACGATCGAAGCTTTTTTTTTACTCAACCATAACTGACCGGTCAAGCACTCTGTTTTACTCGTACGTAACTAGCTTGGGACAAGTAATTTTCAAGTTTCTTTCGGTTGCCAACGTAACCGGAGTTCGACAATGATTGCAATCCTTTTACTTATCCCAAGATATCTCAACTCAATCTAGTTTATTCTCATTGAATATTGATCTCTCTGGTGACTAGAAATTCCTAAATAATACATATATCGTGACTGTTGTCCTTGTCGCTGTCGATGCTACAATACTTAGATAGAAAAATAATGGTATATGATCGCTTTGTTACAAAAATGATAAAACTACTGAAATGAAAACCTAAAATTTTCTGGATATGCTGGCCGGTTTCTAGTCTGATTCTCTAAATATAAGCAATACGTCAGCCATCAGATATGATTATGACTATGACGCATATATAATAGTGATAAAAAGTGCATTGGGTCAGTGAAAATAATCCTAATCTCGTACAGACTGATGTCCGGGATATCTTCGGTATAATGTCGGGACAGTTTGGCTCTTGGATCTCCTACCAAGCTGTCAACGGGCTTTCCGATCGAAGTGTATAACTGTCCATAGAACCTCTCGATCTCGCCTAAAACCTCTGCTTTGCTCGATTTATAACCTGATTTGAATAATTTTTAACCAACTTCAAAGAACAAATGTTTCCAATTGATCGTGTTATTTGATTTTAATTTTGTATGTGAAGAGGTAGAAATAAGATTATAGAGGAGAGGACGTCAGTCAAACTGCTATCTAGTCCTAGTCCTCTTTTTTTACCTTGAGCTGGTTTTTTTTTTTAAAGAATCAGTAATCATTAACCGTCAATAATACATCTCGTCATCTGTCATCAAATCTGTTCTGGTCATCTGTCATCAAATCTGTTCTGGTCATCAAAATGGATAATTAAGAAAATTCATCAAATTTAACGAATCGGCTATATAAGTTTGCCAAAATGGCGCCGGCATATGAAAAAGGGGCGGTGGGTTTCTTACCATAGCAATATGGGTATCAAATGAAAGCTAGTGCAAAGACCATTTCAAAAATGTATGTAGCAGGCGGATTTTTTGTTTTTAACTAATTTACTTGTGTATTGTAACCTAATATACAGAGTCGATCTTGGGATTAAATTTTCTCAAGTGATTTCTCTAAGGACATGGCGTTCCAATTCTCAATTTGTTTAATTAAGTTAGTCTGTGCCTGTTTCACTCGATTGCAAGACTGTTTCTCGTTTTAATAATATCAAAACTCAATCGAACATTGCCACCCTTTGTCCGGAAACAATTCGATTCGGCTATGGTAAGTACGGCAAAGATTTAAAAGTTTTGTACGCGAAAAGTGTGGATTGAATTCGCTTGTCAATCAAAAATGCTAACGGATCTAGCACAAAAACGTGACAATAGCGGAGAGCATGACCTTCTTACCCCCACCCCCCTCCTAAACTATCACATGATTTCTGGACGACCCCATATGGAGCCCAGAGTGCAGTACGGAAATTGTACCTTCCCCCCACCCCCTCCCCCTCCCACCTGTCTGGGAGTACCGCGTGTCAACCAGGCTAATTCAGCTCAGATTGACCTAAGGAACAACTATGCCAAGTGGCGTCTTTTAAGAAAAAATTGCAGGGTCACTACCACTATTACCTCTACTATTTAGTTAGAAGACATATTGTTGAAAAATATACAAATATTTTTATGTTAGCAAAAACTATGAGTCTGATAGAAGAATTGTTTTGTTGTTTAATAAAAGTTGTAGGTTATAATAGTTTAGATCTATTTAGAGTTGAAAAATAATGTATGATTTTGCTACCCACATTTTTGGAGCCAGAAGAAACTTTTCTGTTTATAGTTTAATTAATATTTTTAATATTGCAAGTTTTTTTAATCCACAATTACTTTAATCAGATCAATTATATTTATCTGATTAAGGTAATTGTGTAATATTTGCTATAAAAGCAAAACTCTTAACTCCCGATTAGCTTTCTAAAATTTTCAAGAAAAACTCGTAACTCCAAGTTTTTAGGTTCAGGTGATTTAAAAAAATTGGTTTTTTGAACAATCTGACGGCTAAATTTAACTTAACATTATGTAAAAAAAATACTAAGCCAGTCTTCATGCAAAATGTTTAGTAAATAGTGAAGTTTTTTGTGCGTCCTGTAAAATTTGGTCAGATTGAGTTAGGAGGTCTGCGATTTAGGCCGACGATGTATGGGTCAGATGCCTGGAAATGCATGGAAACATCTGGCATGAAAATTAGTTTTTTTAGCATTGGAAATTCATGGAAACATGAATTTCCAGGCATCTGCATCGCAGTTGCGCACAGAACTAAAAGCTTCTATTAGCGTACAGAAAGACGGCAGGGCCGACGGGGCATAAAATCGCCGCATACAGAACAACATGGAAATCAATGAAAGAGGCATATGTTCAGCAGTGGACGCGAATATGCTTAGAAAAGAGAGCGTACATAAATGATATTTTAATAATTTTAAAATAAATTAAGCAATATTTAGCAATCATATAGCAATAAATTCAGCAATACAATTATTTCTATTGAACTCCACTTTACATACGACATAAAGACGAACTTTAGGATCATGATAGTAAAAACAAACTTTTTCATAATTGTCTCGTGACCTGCGACATTGCTTATGTCTACACATGCAGTGGTTTCATATAATAAAATTGAATTAAGAGCTATTACTTGGTAATAAGTTTTTAGCGTAGTTTCGTAAAGTATTATCTCCAACAAAATATATTGTTTTACATTCGGCATATGTTCCTTTATTAGCATAACCTCAACCTCAAGAAAACATGTTAGTCAAATTTAAATCAATGATACCTGATTGTGAAAAATAGAATTTAATTTGTTTTGTTTTAGAATCAAACGATTTTAACATTTATTTATGATTCTAGTTTCATTGAAGCTATTGTATACTTGTATTAGGAGCATAGGAGCATGGATCGCTAGAGGAGAATATTCAATTCTTAAAAACAAAAACTTATCCACGCTCAAACTCGTAGCATGAACGACAACCCGAGCCAAATTGCCCCCCGGGGTATTATTGTAACGTCCGGAAAGAGGTACGGACGGGTAAACAGGGTTTTTTTTTTAAAAAAAGGTAAAAATAATTTTGGTAACATAATAAAACATGGCCTTTGTGTTACCTATTTTTTTCCAATGCATATGCTCAGAAAGTGGCTTATTATGTGGGACAACATAAGCATAGAAAGTGCCACTTTTCCGCAAGCGTTCGGGAAAGTAGTTTTTTAATTTACCAAATATCTAATATTTTATTGTTGTCCAAACCAAGGAATATTTTAATAACTACAATCAGCGAGTTTCAATTTTCATCCTAATTAAGTATATTAATAAAACATTTATAAACAAACTTAAAATCCTGATATACTATGCGTGATAATAAAAACAGATTAGATATTGATTTTTCTGCAATTTTTTAATATAAATATGTGTTACATTTATTATACTTCTACTCTATTCCGGACTGAGCGGCGAGCAACAATGACGCAGCGCTCTTATTGGTCGTTCTTATTACCATTTATTTTTATCTTGGTAATAAAGAAAATAGGCCGTATCGTACTATGGCAAATATTAAAATTCCACTGAAATTTTTCTTTTATTCCAGATTATTTAAAAATATTCTTAAGTATTATTCAGAGTAAGATTATCACGACTGAATAGTTATTTGTATAATAAAACACAAGAAATTTTTAATATTCTTGTTTTAAATAATAGTTATTTGTACAGATACACGCCCACAAGTTCAATTCGGACCGAGTAAACACATCTGCGCGCGCAAATCATTCCCGCCATTTTGTCTGCCGATTTAGATTAGATTCCTTTTGAGTTTTCACAGTTTTGATTGAGTTTGGCCCGGTGTTATAAGTATTAAGAAAGATGGAAAGTTTTAGTGAACCCACGCCGCCAGATTTTTTATGGAAGCGCAAATTGCGACTGGAAAACTTTTGCCGATAAAGTCAAGAGACAAATATTTAAACACTTATGAAAACTTTCTGAAATGGCAAAGCAATAAAAAAACAAGATATTTTTCAGAGAATGTTCTCATGGCTTATTTTAACGAATTGGCAGCTAAATATAAGCTCTCAACATTGTGTTGTGGTCGATTGAAATGATGTTGAAATCTACACTAAAAACGAAAAATAATATAGACTTGAGTCGTTATGCGAAATTGAAAAAAGCTAAATTATTGAAACGACAAAGCGATGGAGTTATATCTAATAAGTCAAAAGCATTATCTGCAGACTACGTTAGAAAATTTATCGACAAAGCACCCGATCACAATTATTTGGCTACCAAGGTAAGAATAAGTTTGTACCTATAACAAAAAAGTGGATAAAATAATGATTTTTACGATTGGTTATTTCAGGTTTTATACTTAGTTAAAATAACAGTAATAATAATTATGAGTTTTTTTGTTCATAGGTAGTATACATTTTTGGCATCGGCGGAGCATGCAGGAGAGAAGAACTGGCCGGCCTTTAAGTAGACAATATTGAACAACATGGAGAAATTTCTATCGTAAAAATACCAAGAACGTTTGTGAATGATGGTGAATTTAATAAAATTTTAAAGAAATACCAAGCACTCAGATCAGAAAAACATAAAAGCAATAGATTTTTTCAAAATTTTCGAAATGGTAAATGCATAGGCATAAACAAATTTGGTGCTATGCCTAAACAGATTTCATCTTACTTAGAATTAAATTCACTGGAAAGAATAGAACTTTTAACATACAAAACAATGCCAATGTAAATTTTTATTTTAGCAAAGATTAGAAATATGTGTAGTAGGTAACCTCAAAAAACATTACTAATTTCCGCCAAACATAGTTTTTTTTCCCTCACTTCGTTTGTGTTTTAAACTCGCCGACACTCGTTGGAAAAGACCTACTTACCACTCTTGTATCATAAATAACTATTTCCATACTGTAACACACTGTAAGTTAGTTTTCTATAGAAGGTATCACGTGATTACCGATCACCTGTCTTAGAAAAATAAGTGTCGGAAGCCTCGTCCCGTCCGGACCGTTCCAGCGTGAGTCATCCTTAGTTTAAGTTGTGTAAGATTCTTCCACGACTGCAGAAGAAATAAGTGACATTTTTTCTATGTGTTGTCCGCCTTCGCAGGAAGGGCCCTGCAGAATAATTTTCAAGCATGTATACAAATGCATGCATATGTACAAATAATAGTTCTTATTATTATGAGTCCAGAATGTAAATTTCCATTGAATAAAAGTTTCATATGCCGCCAATTATTTTTCACCCGACTTTGATGGTAAAAGGCTATCGTACTAGGCTCTTGCCTCTATTAGTATTACTGGCAGCGTCAATTTTATGTGTTCTTCATTTTCAATGCTTTAAAATGACATTTTCGTCAATATATAAACTAAAAACATGCAAAACTATTACAATTTTATAACAAATACGGAAAATGGCTGGCGCGTTATTTTTTTTACGCACGATTCCAATGTGCGCGCAAGGCACGAACGAAATCGGCAAATAGCCAATAAAAAAACTGTAAAAAAGCTAAAATTTTCGTATTTTTATTCGACGGATGGAGAACAAATCGATAAAATGTTATGTTTATTCGTTATTTTAATTTACCAGATCATTTAATCTATAAATTATGTTTGGTGTGATAAAACCTCTTTGAACACAACATTCGAGCTCGTCCGTTAAGAATTCTCAATAGCAGCGCCCTGTTTTGTGCAAAATGTATTCGCATTTCTTAATTCATAAGGACCCTCGTTTGCTCATTTGAAGTCTACTCTGACGTTTGCATATAAATGTACGACACGTTGTATCCTTCTTCATTATAAATGTATATCTTTCTAGCGTTTAAAACAAACAACGTACAGTACCCCTAGTGTAAATTTGATCGACATCATAACGTGACGAACGCGTTTGCGTTAAGTCTCATTTTGTATAGGATTTTGAGTTTCCAAAACGTCCCGCTTGACGCGCTCTTTCTAAATCCAATACAAAATGAGACTAAACGCAAACGCGTACGTCACGTTTCGAAATCGAATTTATTTACACTAGGGGTACTGATCACTATAAGGGGCTTTAAATGCAGGATTCGATTCCATTTACTCCCTAAACTCAGCTACTATTGTTTGGCAACATGTTTAATAAGTTTTTAGGTAATTTATTGTTCTTCAAAGTTTAATTGTCAAATCAGTGATTGAATGTAGCGATATTATCGCAATGTCATGGTACGAGAGACGAGAGCAACATTTTCTGGCTATGCAGCTACGGAGCGTTTACAATTTGCATTGTTTAAATATTGATTATTGTACAATTGTCAGCTCGATTAGTATATTTTAGAGATACGTTCCATTTTTGTTCTGCAGACAGGCTATTCGAGAAATATATAATATGAACCATAGACTCACTTAGAGATTAATTTAAAGAAATTGATAAAACGACAGTGCACTGTCAATACATTTAATAGAATATTCTGTATGTACATAAACATATTGCCAATATAAGGAAAAAATGTGACATTCATGATCACATCGATAGTATACATAGTTGCCTGGAAATAAATGATATGCTTTCTTTCAACAACTGTCCTCACGCCATTATAAATATTGATTTCTATTAAAGTAAATATAATCAACAAAAATAATAAAATAAAATATTTTCTTATTTCCTCACAGTAGTCGTGAAAAGCTCTATTTAATGCCTCGGCCGGAAACGCTAAAGATAGACTCGTATTACTCAAACTCACTCGTCCATCTTTGAGCGGTTTTCTGGCCTCTCCTACAATGTAATATAGTTTTACTTAGCTGGGTACCTTAGCCTCGATTATTCATAAACAGTAAACATTGATTATGAAATAATTTTGCTTGATCAGACATGGGAAAATTGGGAAACTAGTTAAGGCCTAGAATACAACAACTACAACATAACTCCCATGATGTTGTAGACTCATTTGCCTTCGCCTGATTTTTACAAATTCTATACCCTCCCTTACCCAAATGCAGCCTTCTCTTTACGCAGAAAACATTCAAAAACATTTTTCTATTTGAAATTCCAATCAGCAAATTCTATTGCCGCTCCCACGGCAGCGCCAATAATGGAATCAATTATTCAAAATTATATTTTCGATGTCAGTGGTAGAAATCAAGATTATTTTCATAAAAGTTTTTTATATTCAATCCAAGCACGATTTGAAATTCAGTCAGTGGCAATACGTGGGTAACATACACTCATATAAAAGTTTCAGGAAAAAACATTATATTTGTTAAGATTTCGTTAGTGGAAACTGTTTTCTCCCGTAATGGAATTTCATAGAAAAATTACTGTTACTTCGTTAGATTCAAAAAGCAGAGTATTTTGAGTTATTACTTTTTTTTTTACTCTTTATAAAAACATCTGTTTACAAGCAAACCCTTGAGTGATCACTAGTATATAGAACTAGCATCGATTGTTGAGTTTATCGATACAGGAATTCCCTACTTGTCAAACAATTTTGCCCCGCGGATTCCTATGTCTGATAATAATTAAACGACAAACAGGGAGTTTCCAAGCAGTGTGGTGGAAGGAAAATTATTCTTACTGTGTAACTGATTACGGACCATTTGACGATCGATGGTGACTGATTACGTATGAAGAAAAATAACTGTTTCTTCGAACACCGGTATCGTAAAAAAGATCATTTTTTCTTCCTTCGTTACTAGTTACGAAAGATCGGTTACGTACGCGGCCGAAGAGGCCAAAACGGCCGGAGGGATTTTTGGATTTTTTCACCTTATTGCATGCATTTATTATTTACAAAATAAATTTAAAAATAATATATATATTTAAATTCTAATATTTTATGAACTCGACTGTACTTATCTTTGAGTTTGTTATTTTTTGTCATTAGGAAAAAATGCATTACAATTTTTATGAATAAAGCTACTGTCTATCAATTATGAGGTCTATGTTTTATTAAACAAAGTAAAACTAATGGGATAAAAAGCGGCCAAGTGCGAGTCGGACTCGCTCATGAAGGGTTCCGTAACATTTATGACGTATTAAAAAAAACTACTTACTACATCTCGTTCAAACCAATTTTCGGTGGAAGTTTGCATGGTAATGTATATCATATATTTTTTTTAGATTTTTCATTCTGTTGTTTTAGACATTACAGGGGGGGGGGACACAAATTTTTTTACTTTGGAAGTGTCTCTCGCGCAAACTATTCACTTTAGAAAAAAAATATATTAGAAACCTATATATCATTTTTGAAGACCTATCCATAGAAACCCCACACGTATGGGTTAGATGAAAAAAAATTTTTTTTTTTAATTTTATGACGTATTAAAAAAAACTACTTACTAGATCTCGTTCAAACCAATTTTCGGTGGAAGTTTGCATGGTAATGTATATCATATATTTTTTTTATTTTTCATTCTGTTATTTTAGAAGTTACAGGGGGGGGGGGGGGACACAATTTTTTTCACTTTGGAAGTGTCTCTCGCGCAAACTATTCACTTTAGAAAAAAATGATATTAGAAACCTAAATATAATTTTTGAAGACCTATCCATAGATACCCCACACGTATGGGTTTTATAAAAAAACTTTTTTTTTTTAATTTTATGACGTATTAAAAAAAACTACTTACTAGATCTCGTTCAAACCAATTTTCGGTGGAAGTTTGCATGGCAATGTATATCATATATTTTTTTTAGATTTTTCATTCTGTTATTTTAGAAGTTACGGGGGGGGGGGGACATTTTACCACTTTGGAAGTGTCTCTCGCGCAAACTGTTCAGTTTAGAAAAAAATGATATTAGATACCTCAATATCATTTTTAAAGACCTATCCATAGATACCCCACACGTATGGGTTTGATGAAAAAAGATTTTTTGAGTTTCAGTTCTGAACAGGTGTGAACCCCCAAAATTTATTGTTTTTTTTTTCTATTTTTGTGTAAAAATCCTAATGCGGTTCATAGAATACATCTACTTACCAAGTTTGATATACTGTTCAAACTTACTGCTCTTATAGTTTCGGAAAAAAGTGGCGGTGACATAATCGGACAGACAGACGGACATGACGAATCTATAAGGGTTCCGTTTTTTGCCATTTGGCTACGGAACCCTAAAAATGACATCAGCGAAGTTTTACTATCAGTAAATCTATTGGGAAGGAATTTCCCATTGGTTCAACTGGTGAGACTACAGGGAATGGGCAAAACAATTTAGCAATTAATTCCAATACTATTTTTTTCTTTTTGGATTATTAAACGATGCTATATCAAATATTATTATGCACGTAATACTTACTAAGGGTTAAATTCAATATAAAATCATAACCACATTTTTTTTAATAACATAGGTATTAACTTTTAACTTACGATATTAAAAAAAAAATGGTTGCTCTCAAGTTAAGAACAATGAAAACGGAGCGATTAATTTATATTTCCATACTAAGGACCATTTTATTGCTCTTGCCTTGAATGTAGTTTTAGTTTCCATAGGTGTTTGCCACAAGTCGGCATCTATTCTGACTATTTTGATTGATATTAATGATATTCCATTTATTTAAATGGAATCTATTACCACTAAAGAAAATACCAAAACCTGCACATGATGTACATTCACGGTAGTTCAATATTTTATCATCGTCCGATTTTGTTTTAGGAGCACATAACAAAGCACTCTTTACCTTCGGGCAATCCCTCGACGATAATACATCACTGAAATTGGTAACATGAGCTCTACAGAACCACGACTGAGGGGCACGTAGGTTAAGATTTATTACGTACTTACTTCTGTTCAAAAGGTTTAATGCAGATTTTCTATTAATTTTTGTATTACTTTTTCAGAAAGAACCTTATAAATATGTGACCATGCTATTGTACGAGTATTTTGCTATTTTAGTGCATATTTGTACAAATAACAGAATTTAAAATACATATTGACGACCGGTCTGGCCTCGTGGGTAGTGACCCTGCCTATGAAGCCGATGGTCCCGGGTTCAAATCCTGGTAAGGGCATTTATTCGCGTGAATAGCATGGATATTTGTTCCTGAGTCATGGGTGTTTTCTATGTATTTAAGTATTTATCAATATTTATATATTATACATATCGTTGTCTAAGTACCCTCAACACAAGCCTTATTGAGCTTACTGTGGGACTTAGTCAATTTGTGTAATAATGTCATTGTGGGACTTAGTCAATATGTGTATAATATTTATTTATTTATTTATATAATAACTAATATATTATTAATAATAATAACTAATATATTCGTATATATTTTTAAGTTTCTAATTTATTGTGATAATTTGCTCATTTTCTATCTACTTAACTAGATTTAGTTATAAAATTCAACATGTGTCAACCACCTGTGTATTGAATATGATTTATGTTTCATCTCATTTTATAAGTACTATACAGTGTGTAAATCTAATACGGGCGAATCTCTTAACGGTGGTTAGTATAGGACATAAGAAATGTAATTAGATAATTTTTACTTAGAATTGCAATTAAAATTTATCCATACAAAATATGCCCGCAATGTACTGCAAACACACTCGCGTTAAACGCTCGTTGACAGTTACTTTCAAAAGCTCAAATCGCGTATGTAATGTCATTATTTCTATTTCACTTTTGTTGTAAGTTATTAATGTCAATTTTCCATTCCCTAATTTAAAGGGTGGGGGGACATTTACTAAAAATATAACACATAAAATATAACATACGAGTACTACATATAATACATATTTAATAATATTAATTTTTCAAACCTCTAGCATTCAAACTAGCGGAAGTCTCATACAAACTTTCATCCCCTAATTGAGTGGGGGGGGGGGAATTTGCAAGTTTTAGAATTTTGTTGTTGTTTGTGTACTAATATTACCTTGCATACCAAATTTCAGCTTTCTAGGACTTCAGGAAGTACCCAAAGGTTTTGTGATGATTATCAGTGAGTGAATGTGTCAGTGACGAAATCGGGGTTATTAAATATCAATTATGCTATATAGTACAGCTATGTAATTTTTGAGTTTCAGTTCTAAGCATGGGGAACACCCAAAATGTATTGTTTTTTTTTTTTGTGTGTGAATATCTTAATGCGGTTCACAGAGTACATCTACTTACCAAGTTTCAACAGTATACTTCTTATAGTTTCGGAAAAAAAGTGGCTGTGACATACGGACGGACATACAGACAGACAGACATGACGAATCCATAAGGGTTCCGTTTTTCGCCATTGGCTACGGAACCCTAAAAACGTCGAAGCGCTTCGGAAAAAGGTAGGTTGGCTTGGCTCGTCTTGGCGGAACAATACCATGATTGACATTTTGTTAATGAATTACCTAATTCAAATTTAATTCAATAACTTTTAATTCATAGTTGTTACAATACAACTATGTATAATTAACGTAGTTGCAGAATTTATGGCTTAGCTAGGTATTTACAACACTGATTGCTGTCGTCAATATGTACAGGAACTTATTTCGAACAAAGCTGCCACAAACCGAGATTGAGCGAACACTCCAACTGTCGGGGCGAAATTCGATTATTGCTTTTAACGAAGCACCTGTATTGCGTTTAACAGGCCGGTATTTAGTGATAAATCCATTTATAATAAGTACTACAAACGTACAGCTCTGGAAGAGCGCGACTTTTAAAAATAGTTTTCCTCTATGTACCTTTGCCTTCAATTTTATAAGGTGTGGGTTTAGTTAAGTACGAGTAGATAAGTTTTGAACGTATATGCCACAAAACTTGTTTTATCGAAGTGCCTTGATGATAACTAAGTTTCAACTGAATATGCAGCTCGAAAAAGAATCTTGAGAGAATAAAAAAAGACGTGGCCGTCAGTCGTGTGTCAGCCTTGAGACGAGGAGGCTGTGTCGCTCGTCGCTTCGTGCTTTCCTTGCACTATGAATGCTTGTACATAGCCCAAGTGCTGAAGTGCTATATCGGAGTAATTGTGGCTAAAGAATACTCGTAAATAACAGCAAAGCGCTGATTTGGTTGTGACGCGCTTTAGCGCGCGCCGTACGGTGTTTTGGGGTCTATTATTACGGAAGTAATGTACCCTACGTATGTTTGAGATATTTTTTTCTAACAGATAAATTTTGTCATTCAAGTTTAACATTTTGAATAATGTACCTTTTATAAACAATTTTTTTTTTAACATAAGCCACCTATTACGTTACGTTGTATGTATAGTACCTGTTAAAACATTTAGTTAATACTTATGTAAAGCGGTGGTGGCCGAGTGGATCTGACATCTGACATTCAATCCGGAGGTTGCTTGCGGGTTAAAATACGGGCTCGTACCAATGAGTTTTCGGAAACTGTGTACGGAATATTATTTGATATTTACCACTAGCTTTTCGGTGAAGGAAAACATCGTGAGGAAACCTGCATACATTCGCGAAGAATTTCAAAGATGTATGTGAAGATTGTGAAGTCTATAACCCGCATTGGGCCAGCATGGGGACTATAGCCTAACCCCTCTCGCGCATGAGAGGAGGCGTGTGCCCAGAAGTGGTACGTATATAGGACGTATGAATTATTATTATTATCTTTATTTATCTTTCATCTTGGGCTAGGTTATTATAATATGAATATAAAATACATAAAAATATTATAAAAAAAACTAACCTATGCTGCCTCCAACAATAACTAATAGTACGATGACGCGCAGATTTATCAAATGTAACCTTTAATATCATGATATTACGAGACACGCACGCGTCTTCGTGAATGACACGATCTATATTTTTTTCATCAAACAACTACTCGAAAAATAATAGTAGGTAGTCTTAGTTTATAAATTAACTATAGCGTTATTTAGAAACACACTACTAGTCTCAAATCTCAATTAAATACCTAATATTAATGGTTGCTTAATCTGTCAGTTTGACGTGTAATTTTGTAAGAAAGGATTACAACACAAATTAACTAATCGAGGCTTGTAAAGTTGTATACGCACATGGAGGTATATTTTTATTATAATATACGACCTTCACCAAAATGCATGATCTACTCATATCAAACAACAAAATGTCTGCAAAAGTGATACACAAATACGAGCATAGCGCCACCCGCACGCCTCTGCACTGCATCTTATTCTTTGAACGTCGTTGCGTGCGATCGTCATTAGAGGGGCAGTGCGGGGACGGAGCGCTTAGTTCCGCTTCGAGTCCCCGACGCTCAATGGCATTGGGCCGACAATCGTCTTAATTCCTCACGTCAAAAAGCTAATTGCAGTCATTGCCATAGACAATTGTACTTATGGAATCACCTTACTACATACTTACGTAGTATGGAATCACTTCGGTCTTGCAAATTGGTTGAGCGATTGACGTAGCTAGATTATGATGTATTAAATTAGGAACACTTATAATAACTACCACTAATGATGTAAAGAAGTAAAAACCGCTTATTTATATTTAATGAATATTAATTTGAAATATATTTAACCATAGCTATGCCCCTGGGGGTTGATTTTTTTAGATTTTTTTATTATTGTAATACACTACTAAACAGATTTCATATAAATTTTTAGATGCTTCTGACTTTTATAATAATTAAAAATTTGAAAAAAAAAAAAATTAAACGTGGGGGCATAGCTGTGGTTGATATACTCGTACAACAAATTATGGAGTACGTTTGTATGAAAAGGCGATAATGCGCGGGTCCTCCACTTTCGTCTTAAATATACAGTTCAATTTATATGCTTCGGTACGCTATTCGTTCTCAAGAAATTCAAGACACAGTAAATTCTCGAAATCACGAATGTCAAATGAAATGCCAAAAAATTCGAGTTATCGAGTTTTCGTCTAATATAGGGTATTGAGAGGTCTTTATAGGCTTTTTCGCTTTAAAGAGGTGTTGATTAACAGAGGTAGGTAAAACGAATGAAAAAAGGGTAACTAATGAAAGGTAAAAACTCGTATTGGAAAAATAAATAAAACGCATGAAGTATATTTTTGTTATTTTCTTCGAGGCAACTACAAAGGTTTGTTATTTAATAAATAACTTTAACTGTACAGGTGATACAACAATTCGTCAATTTTTTTGTGGTCATGGTAATCGTGAACGGAATCGATGTTTACTTTGTCTTAATGAAGTTAAATATTTTATAGCATTTATGTTGTGTTAACGAGGATTTTGCCCTATTAGAGGTTCAAGTTAACGAGGTTCCACTGTATTTAAGTATGTGTAAGTGTCTCGAATTGTTTGTTCTCGAGTGTACGTATGTTATCTGGATATTTTAACAACATACCTATGAACCTTACTACATATATAAGCGTAATAATAGACTGCATCCAACTCACTGAGTTATGCATAATATTATTTCCTGGTTGCTTTGCTTCTCCGTTGAATAATATAAAGTTCTGATTGATATTCACAAGCACGCGCGCACTCTGTATTTTAATACCTACCTTAATTGTTGAGAACAGCTTTTTTTTCAGATTGCACTGAAACGGTGAAATTAGAAAAAAATACAATGGTGTAGATCTTATCTTAACGTTAGGAGCTATTAGAGCCCAAATAAACAGTAGATGGTTCTAACTAAGAAGTATTATTGAAGTATGGAGGTTATTTTTTCAACACTTAGCCATATTTAGCGAGGTGAATATATAAATACCAACATGCTGAACAAATTTTAGTTTGAGACTAATCTCTGTTTCCTTAGTATTATTATTCTCATCTAATTGTGGGGACTGCTTTTCTGGTTTTTTCTCTCCACTTCGCGCGATCGGACGTGTCGTCTACTGAAACGTAGCAGGCCCCATGTCTTTTGCTATGGTATCTGCTCATCTCATCTTCGGTCTACCTCTTCCTCTGGACCCAACAATGTTCAGATTCATAGCTACATTCCCAATGTAATCAGGTCTTCTTTTTACGTGTACAAATCATCTCAATCGACTCTCTTGTAGCTTATCGGCGATATCAAGTACTCCGAGGCTACCGCGAACGTGCTTGGTGCGTATCTTATCGAGCCTCGTTACTCCGAGCATCCACCGAATCATCTTCAATTCGGCGACTTGGGCAGATCAGACATGGCTCTGCGTCATAGCTCATGTTTCAGTCTAAAGGTGCGACCAGACCGCAGCTTAAAAAACGGTCACGATACGGAATCGCAGTGACGCGTCGTATGCGTACCGTTTTTGACGCATGCTCCCCACACCGCTGCTTAAAAAACGGTGACGATACGGAATCGCAGTGACGTGCTTCACGCGAATCTTTTTTGTTTGCAAATCTTTGCGTCTTTTACGTCACCGGTGTGGTGTCTGCCATAAGATCTCCGTGTAATATTTTTTGCGATTTTTACGTAGATCAATTTACGGTGAGTCATACTAAACCAAGCTGTACTAGTAAATGTACAAGTAAATGCTGTTTCGTACATATGAAGGAATACATTCATATTTATTCACATTCAAACAAGACAAGGAAAACACGAGAACGCAGTATATAAATAAACTACTATTACCAAAGACTAACCTAGAGATGTGTAAAAATAGTCCCCAGTATAAATGTATTTTAATAACAAATAAAATTCCTAATAATATTAAGCTAGAAACTCGAAACACAGTGTTTAAAAAAAAAGTAGAAAAATTATTAATTGATAAATGTTATTATTCGGTTAAGGATTTTCTTAATGACGATAGTTTATAACATGTTTTTTTTTTTGTAATATTATTGTCATTTTTAAATGAGAAGACTTGTTTTGTTTAAAGTTAATGTTGTGTGCCCATACAGGGTGTCATGGTCTGACTTGTATTTTATTGTATAACATCTTGATTTACTATGTACATGACTTTACAACAAATAAATGATGATGATGATGATGATGATGATGATGATAAATGCAATTCAACTCAAAATAACTTTATTCTGCATAACATAAAACACAAATGTGGATAAAATAATTGTTTGTTCTGATAGTATTAAACCGCCACTACTATATTCTATAAGAGAAAACTTAAACATATTCTGTCACTATTATTTTATGAACTTAAGTACTAAAATGTAATGGACAACGGGCTTATTATCTCTAGACAATGCCCAACCGTAATTTCTTTTCTTTCTAATTGTTGTGTAGCCGCATCAATTTCGTCGTCGATTAATTTGTACTCCAATTTCTTTTTGATTCTCAATTTCAAATTATAACATTCGGTTTCCGTTGATAATAGAACTTCTAACAATTGTGCCAATGAGGGATATTTCCGTCCTATATAACGGTTTATCTTAGCATGCCAACCTTCAATGTTATTGTTTGTTCTTATAGTTTCTTTCGCATAAGAACATGATTCCATTATTTCATTTTTCTTTAACCACTGCTATTGGAAGTACTTGTTAAATTGTTAAAGTCCTTCACTAGGATTGGAAGGCATTTTCAGCATTGTGTATAAATAACCCTCTTCTATATATTGAGCTGGCAGTCGTGCAAACCCTACGCAGCGTGCTACATGTCATCTTTGAATATTATTTTCGGATAAACACTTTGTATGGCATTTATAGCTGCAACTTCAAAATCAAGAGTTATTTTTTGTGGATTACAGCTAATAAGCGACTTGATCAAATTAAACAATATTTTATAGGTGTCAGTTTTTTTGTCCGGCAGTAACGCGAATATCAAAGGTCATATAGTGAGTTTGTTTTTATTATAACCATGTATTGTATACAGTTGTGTAAATCCTTTGGGACAAGATTTAAAAGTATCAGCGAAAAAGTGATCGTATTTATTAATTGCAATTCCCTTTCGATCATTTTTAATTTCTTTGGATGCGAAAACAATAATTCGTTTATCTTCATCGCAGTACTCGGCAAAAAGGAAATCTTTATATTTATTAGGTATAATAACGTCATGAGCGTTATTAAACCGTGTCTTAGCAACCCCCAATACTTTATTTCTTTCATTATACAGACCGGTTTTTATATTTTCATATTTCGGTATCTTAGTAAAAAATTCATAACCATTATCTTTAAGTTCCCGAACAGTTTCTTCGTATTGCTTCTTAATAGACACAAAATTGCAACTACTCTTCTGCTTCAAACTGTCCAATTTCTTCAATATCACATTTTTTCCAATGTCAGGTTTACAATCAGTGTTATGTTCTTTAGATATTACCTTTACAGCCAGAAGTAACGCAACATTTAAAAAATGTATCTCCATTTGTATATTTTTTTTTGCGGTGAATATCGATAACCACCATACAGCAGAGTCACTCCTCCTCTTCTTGAAGTTATAAATTCCAGCTTTGACGTACTGGGATAGATATTTGAGGTAGACATTGCTTGATGAATACCTATTCAATGCATCGACTTTGAGTTACAATCTCTAATTGCATTCAAACGATAATCTGTGACCTTATGTTTTAAATTATATAATCAATAGGTACCTATTTATTTATGCGACGCTTATAAGCAATTTAATTAGAACTTAAAAACAAAGATAATAATGAAATGTCAATGTCAATCATTATGACAGATTTAAATCTAATTTTAGAATAGAATAGAATAGTATTTATTCGTAAGCAAAAAACAAGGTGGAGGTTTTAATTTTATTATTATTTATACATTTTATAATAAAGGTACTATTATACATGCTAGTTACTAGCATGAAAGCATGCTACTTACCTAATACTAGCATGTGTGTTTAGGACGTGCTACTTTTAAACTGTAACCAGTTAATAAACATGCTAATATTAAGCATGCTATTTAAGAGCATGTGTTACAGTACCTTAATGTACAATAGGTATACACTATGATTTACTGCTAATTATCAAATATCGTGTTATCTTTTGATCGTCTAAATAGTGTAGTATATTGAGGGAGTACAATATTTATCACAAACTGAGATCTGGAATCCAGAAATCTAGATTTCCGTAATAAATAGGTATTGTGATCCCTTAATATAAGTACTATATTATAAACGTACAGTAAATACTGCGATATGTCAGTACACATCGCGACAGCTATGGACTGACGACACGTGATACAAAACCCGTTACAGTACTGGTTGCGTAACAGGAATAAATATTCTTCTGACACAACTGGTTGTGAAACACAGTTGCGATGGCAGCGATTTTTTTCTTCATTGACAACTGGTTGTGTAACAGGAATAAATCTTCTTATATCACAACTGGTTGCCATGAAAGACTAAAAAACCCTCATAGACAACTGGTTGTGAAACACGGTTGCGATGGCGGCCGAAAGGGTTTATTCGCAGTTCAACCTAACATTCCTCATCGCTTCGCTCGTCGTCGTACCTAACGGAGACCTGCTTAGTAGAGAAAAACCGGCAAAAGCTACTAATTTACTCGTAGTTTGTTACATATATGATTATGTGCATAATTTGGAAGGTATTTTTAAAAGTTTTCATTTATCTGGGGGCACGGTAATGCCCCGCCAAGTCAAGCAAAAAAGCGGCACAACGGTACCATCCCTTTCTCGAAGCAGTTCAGGCCATTTTCGACCCCCTATAACTTTGTTGTGGATAAAACTAGAACCCTGAATTTCCAGTAACATTTCAAATTTCATTCAATTAGCCAGCCAGCCAATGTGGTCACTGGTTATAGGTTAGCTAATAACTTAAGACAGAAGGTTCCTTAAGTAGGGACTGAATAAATTAACCAACTTAGTATTACATGGATCTCACAACTTTTCACGGTAGAAGAACTGAGTTGCGTGACTTATTTTTTTTACTAGTTATTTTTTGATGGCATCAAATTTTTTGTTTATCCTAACATAATGATTAACAAAAAAAGTTTAGATAATTTCAAATGAACACTTTGCTCTTAGATTATTTGGAAGGTATTTCATCGTCAACGTCATGTAATTATTATGTTGTGTTGTGAATTTTAATCAACATAGAACATGTTTCACTCCAGAGAACATGGAAAAAGTGTCAATCATTTAAACATTTTACAACTGGACTGAGGAAAAGAACAACATATACGAGTACGTCATACCATTCCACTAGCTACGTGTTCTATGGATATTAAGTGTTCTATGGATTTATTGGAGTACCTGCATATTATTTGTTATTCGTGAATGAAGACGGTGGTGTATTTTTTTATAGTTACTATTTATTTTATTAATTACGTTAATGAGAATGATATGTTATATTTAAGATATTTCAAATATCATCATTAGTAATAATTACTACAACTTATGTATGTTATATAAAATATAATTAGCCAATACAAACTTTATATGATTTATTTATATATGCGAAGTATGTTAGATACTTTCTACCATATATGTTATAAACATATGTATATTTTTAACCGACTTGCGACTGCAACTACGGCAAAAATACAATCTATATCCATTCGGATAGCCAGGCGGCACTCTTGGCCCTAGGCTCTGATGTTACTACGTCAAGGCTGGTCGAGAACTGCAGGCAGCTACTGAACAACCTTGGAGCCAGGAACAAGGTTGTTCTACGTTGGGTCCCGGGGCATGCGGGTATCGCAGGAAATGAAAAGGCCGACGAACACGCGCGAGCAGGGGCTAAGGGGAAGAACTTCACTCCTGAGCCTTTTTGTGGTATTCCCAAAAGCCTAACGCGGCTCACCCTAAAGACTTATTGTCACTACAAAACCATTCAACTCTGGAGAGAAACTACAGGCTTGAATCATTCCAAGGCGCTTATCAAGGCCTTCAGCAAAAAGGCGGCCTCAAACGCCTTAGCGCTGTTTAGGAACCAACTGCGCAACTTTGTAATGGTGCTTACTGGGCACTGCGGCCTAAATAAGCACCTGCTCACTATGGGGAAACGTGACATGGGGCGGTGCGGACTCTGTATCGAGGCAGAGGAGACGCCTTTGCACATCCTCGCAGAGTGCCCTTCCCTAATGCGCACTCGTGACTCAATCCTAGGCAGACACATATTACGTCCGGAGGAGTTTAGGTCTTTCGAGATCAAGAAGATCCTGCAGCTGTTTGAAGTTGCAGGTTTGGATCGAGAGTTGTAGTAGGTGGTGATCACAATAGATCAGGAATGGTCACAGTGATATTTAGGCTGTAGAGCATTACATAGCCCCTGACAAAGAAGAAGAAGAAGAAGAACCGGCTTCAAGATTTGAAAAGGAGGAGATTATCAATTAGGTTAGTATTTTTTTTTGTTTTTACTTCATAACTCCGTCATTTCTGAACCGATTTTGAAAGTTATTTTTTTGTCCCGACTTTGTCAAAAATCAGTTCTGATGATGGGATCCATGAGGAATCGATGTTAAACGTTAAGCGTCAGGGGTCACAATACCATACACAAAATAACATACATACACTGAGTGTAGGTATCCCGCAAGAACCTGCTCGTATGCAGTTTTAGGTCGTAATTAACAAAATGATGAAAAACCAATTTCGAAACCTGGTTTACGGTCCTTGAAATTTAAGAAAATTTATTTTAAGTTTAATAAAACCAAACGTTTTAGCTGTTTGGATTTATTTCCTTCCTTATCACGGACAGTTGTACAATTTGTTAGTAACGTCATTCTCATAAAAATAGGCCACTCCCGGTATTGTCCTTTTGTCTAGTTACTCGTACGTATGAAGCCTTAAGCTAATACAACAATCTTCATCCCTCTCGAGAATGTTAAGTCCACTTTTGCATAGATTAATTAGGGTTCGATATGAATACCTCTATAGAATTTGGTTATAATCCCTTATCCAATAAAGCGAGAACTTGAAACACATGATTGGTATTATAACCAAGTTTACGTTTTATTTATGCATTATGAAACTCACTTATGAAACCGCTTGTGCTGTGAATGCTTAGGAGCACTATAATAGGTATTGGTCTAGCGCCGCGCCGTAAAAGCTAGCTTAAATATGTCACAACACAAATCTGTTCTGTGAGCTGTAGACCTTGCGAACACCCATGAATATTTGGAATACTACTCATGGTAGTGATTAAAAACATGATTTTCCTTTTAGGAACATATTTTTCACGTCAGCAGCTCGAACAAGGGTTCTTTACTACTCAAAAAAAGAGAGCATGAGCATAATTACATTTTGTTGCAAGCGTGAGACTGACGTGGACTTGAAATTAAAATGTCATGGCAACAGTATTATTATGTATATCTTATACCTTTAAACAAGCAATTCTTGTATATATATTTCGGAGATCTCGGAAACGGCTCTAACGATTTCGATGAAATTTGCTATATGGGGGTTTTCGGGAGCGAAAAATCGATCTAGCTTGGTTTATCTCTGGGAAAACGCGCATTTTTGAGTTTCAATATGTTTTCCGAGCAAAGCTCGGTCTCCCAGATATTATATATTGTATATGGCAACGTCAAACTGGCCAATTTTCCGTCTTGGGGTAAAATACGAATTCGTTTATGTTGCCAAATTATAAGAAACATGCTAATTGCTCAGGACTCAAAATTAGCAATAGAAGCAAAAAACTAAATTTGCACCCTTGTACAAGTAACTTCATATTCATATACTATAAATAAACTTCATAAAATAGTGGAAGTTTAACCTCTAATTGGCAATGTGAAAAACTTTCACAATGTATCTAAACTATGGTCGAATCTGTACACAGTAAGTATTATTTGTATGTGTAATGCATATATAAACCCACTGGAAACACTATTTCTGACTCAGTTTCCTCGGCAAAACTGTTTGTCAAGGCTCGTTTGCCTTTTAATAGTATTATTTTGTATTTTATTACTGTGTCCGTAAAATAAAAAGCGGCCAAGTGCGAGTCCGATTCCTATTAATGAAGGGCTTCTCGGATTTTCAGATATCAATTTTCATCTTGATCAGAACAAAAATGCCGTAATTCAAAATGCCGAATGATTTTTTGACCTCAGATTCATAATTCTTGGTAAATAACCTGACATGTAATATTTATAATATTATGAATAAATGACTATGACTATAACTACATATAAAGCGTCTTTCGGATCCTTAGATATCGATTTTTATCTCGATCAGTGCAAAAATACAGAAATTCAAGACCGCCATCTTGAATTTCTGTATTTTTGCACTGATCGAGATAAAAATCATTTTTCATTTAAGCCTCAAATTCATGATAAAGGGTCTCTCGGATCTTCAGATATCGATTTATATCTTGTTCAGAGTAAAAATGCAGAAATTTAATAGGGCTGATGTTTTTTTAATGTAATCTTTGATAAAGGCCTTCTCAGATTCTCAGATATAGATGTTCATCTTGATCAGAGCATAAATGCAGAAATTCAAGATGGCGTCGGTTTATTCCAATTTAACCGCTCATCCCTAAAAAAAAATCTCATATATCGATTTTCCTCTTGATCAGAGCAGATACATTTGGATGGATGATAGAGTCACAAAATCATTGTAATTCTAAATGTTTCATTAAGTGTTTAGAGTCAGACCAAGATAAGTTGGCAGCGATTTTGAAGGCCCAGGATGGTGCAAGTGTTAAGAAAACTTCATAATTTCATAGAAGTTTGACGTTTAAAATAACACGTGCCCCGTCTGGACCATCAAAACCGCTGCTAACTTGGCTTGGCCTGACTCTAATTTTGTTTTATCGTAAATTAAATAGTTAAGGTCTCTAATAAATTATTAAATTGAATGCAAATAACGCACAAATTACTCGCAGTTTGTCTCAACATGTTAATAACAATGCAATCACCATGGCGTTGTAATTCCTCTATTTCAACAAAAGAGACTCGTCATTATATTATATGGATTTGCCAGGAATATTGTATCTAATTGCAATATTTGGATTGCATAATAGAGCAAAGAAGACGATTTACGAAGATTAGGTATGTTAGATACATAATAATTTTTTTTATAAAAGTTAGTAATTAAATTTATTACTTCTGAAAGAAATGTGCCTTTACAAAAAAATAATCAGAAGACTTGAATTTACATCATACTAAAATTTTGTGAGATTTGACTAAATCCACTTTTTCTCTATTAGAAACAAATTATTTTCTAAAGGCTTACTTACTACCAATGAGTGTTTACTCATAAGACAGCTCTTTAAGGCAGTACAATTATAAGTTACTACAAACTAATTAGACCAACCCTTCAAACATACATAGGATTGCAATATAATGTACGGACATTATTAGCTTAATTTACGGCAACCACAAGCTTACAACCGCCGCCACGAACATTGCTTGGTATCTGATCGCCATCCCACGCAAACCGTAAAACAACTGCTTGAATTTAGGTCATACTTAACACAAAGTGGACAACTACGATAATAAGTCTATAATGAACATATGGTTGTCAATCACCTTTATTCAATGTTAATGGCAATGTACATACGCATTTGTTAATTTTATGTAAAATGGCAACTACCTTTTAACTCATTAAACGCGAAATTCCAAAACTTTACACGTTTAAAATCATTCTAATACGTAGGTATACTGACTCCGAATTGGTCATAAATACATTCAGAATCAGATAATTTAATTGCTTTCACATATAAATACATGCAAATACAATTATAAAATATACTCTTAAAGTACTTGCTGCATGCTGGGACACATCTTCCGCGAGTGCTTTCGTTATTGTTTAATTTGTGTGTTAGTCACTCGTACCTGCCGAGCGCACTGATGCAAACTATTGTTGTGCCTATAATAAAAAACAAAACGGGGGATGTGTCTGACTTGGGCAATTATAGGCCGATTTCGCTGGCGACAATGACTGCTAAGGTGCTGGACAGGCTTCTGGATAGGCAGCTTCGGAAAAACTATAAGGCTAAAGATGCTCAGTTCGGTTTCCAGCCAGGAGTGTCGACGGAATCTGCCATATTTTGTTTAAAAAGTACAGTCCAGTGCTATGGAAAGCAAGATAGTCCAGTGTACGCCTGTTTTCTGGACCTTTCCAAAGCGTTCGATCGGGTCTCGTACGACATCTTGTGGAGCAAGGTGTCGTCCGAGACCAGTCTCCCTGCAGAGTTATTAGCGGTCTTTGAATACTGGTACAGCAACCAAATAAACTCTGTGCGGTGGGCAGGCGTGCACTCAGACGAATACGTGCTGAACTGTGGAGTGCGGCAGGGGGGGGGGGGGGGGTAACCTCTCCGACCCTATTTAATATATATATGGACGGGCTGATTGAGGAACTCAGTGGTGCCAAGGTTGGTTGTAACATTGGCGGTACCTGCCTCAACAACATAAGTTACGCTGATATGGTGCTGCTGGCTCCCTCAATCAGAGCGCTCAGGAAGCTCCTAAAAATATGTGAGCATTATGCGGAGAGACATGGGCTCAGGTATAACACTACAAAAAGTGAACTACTCATCTTCAGGGCTGGCAACAAGAAACTAGAGGAAGTTCCTAGGGTTGAGCTAAATGGTGCCGCCCTGAGGAGAGTAGAGCGGTTTAAGTACCTGGGTCAATGGCTCACCGAAAGCCTTAATGACGATCCTGATTTGGAACGAGAGCGCAGGGCGTTGACGGTCAGATGCAATATGCTGGTGCGCAGGTTTGCAAAGTGTAGCAATGACGTAAAGGTTACACTTTTTAAAGCTTATTGTCAGTCTCTTTATGCTTGCAGCCTGTGGACCAGCTTCTCGCAGCGATCGTACAATGCGCTGCGTGTGCAATATAATAATGCGTTTAGGATACTGATGGGTCTGCCTCGGTACTGCAGTGCGTCGGGGATGTTCTCCGATGCCCGTACGGATGACTTTTACGCTATTATGCGTAAAAGAGCGGCATCCCTATTGCATAGGTTGCAGGGTAGCACCAACAGTCTCCTAAACGTATTTATCGTCAGAGTAGACTGCCCTCTGATGAGGCGTTGGAACCAACTGCATGAACCCAACGGACCAACGCATCATCGAAATAGATTATATTAAGTAGTTTTAGGTATTTATTGTTTTGTTTATATTGTACTAACTTAGATATATAGGTAGATAAATAATAATTGTTGTATGTACTAACACTATATGAGTTTATAGCTCGAAATAAATGATTTTCATTTCATTTCATAAAGGTATTATATCAAAATTAAAAAGAATATTGTAGCGTTTTCGCAAATTCATTCCCTAAGATGGTTAAAAAGGGATGAAAATTTATTTTATCCTGCAAGCCGTTTCTGCAGCACTGGTGCCATGGTGGAACTCGTATTCGTAAATAACGCGATATTTTAAGCTCTCCATATTGTGAACAGAACCAGGCCGACGCAACTAGGAACAAAAAAAAGTTTTGTATGGAGTTTGTTTCGCAAATCATTGCCAACGAAGTAAAAGAAAACGTCAGTGCTATTTATTTTGTCAAGTTTACATCAAATGAACTGTCAAACCTAATTGTTTTGTTTGTTATGAAGGCTTTTAAAAAAAAAACAAATGAAGTGATAGCAAATAAATTGCAAAATTCGAACACACAAGTAAGCCAGCTTATGCGCCAATGACCTTCAATCTGAATCCGTTACTTTTCTAATGTTTTTTGTAGCTTATCATGTATATGCATTAACAGCAACGGCTTTAAACAATATACTTAGTATTCTATATTAACTTCAAAGTTCATTTGTCTTCGAGATATTTAGCATCAAAGTTCAATAATTTTAGGCCGTAAAACTGGTTTTCTGGGCATAACTTTTGTTAATTAGTTTAAAATTAAAATCTCTGGCCAGTTTATAAACACGTCAAAGACGAACCCAAATATGTAGATTACGTATATGTAAGATCCTTGACAGCAATCGAGTAATGAAAAAAGTGTTTTTAAGACAATGTTTAAAAATCATAAAATAAATAGGTATTCATTTCATTCAAAATCCGGCAGACCAGAATGGAGATAAAAGATTGAAGAACCGATAGCCGTTTGTCTTATAATTCTATTTGTAGTGCAAATGTAGGAGTAACGACTCAAAATTTGTCAAAAATCGATAATCACTGTGGGGGCTCCTGAAATAAATTCGAATTTGGTATTCCTAGTCAAAAGCCAGATATTTGGATCAAAGTAGCCAGTTCGCCGAACGCCAATTTCATATTTAAGGATCTAATAGTTATTATGCATCAATTTTGAAGGTAATAAATATAAAACTTATAGGGATATTATTATATAGAAGAGGATGATTAAATTACATTATTTTAAAGAGTAAATGCCAATCATTATTGCCCCGGAGCGAACGTAACGCAACTGTCACTGTCTACTAATATGGAAGAGTGATAGAGAGTGATGACTACGCTACGCTACGGAAGAGCGTTAACTATTGGCATGTTGGCTACGTGGGCAGGGCAGGTCTTCCGCGTAGCGTCTTGCGCCGCTTCGTTAGGTGACGCCAGAAAACAAACTTATAAGCGTGAGTAGTCATTTACGTAATGTAATAAAACAACGATTATTCTCAACAGTTTTAATTTAGTTTTTTCTTGTAGTGTACGAACACTTAGTATCACAACAACTACCCAGAAGAGTTTTACAATTATCCGTCTAGTTTCACGTTCTTAATGTGTTGGAATTGAGGAAATAGATCTCCTATGCTTACGTTTTCCAGTATTTGATTTGCAATGTCTTGTATTAAAGGACTTATAAAGTCTCTAATTTCATCCTGTAATAAATAAGTTAGTCAATATTTGAATCTTTACTATTTAACTTCCAAGAAACTCGATAAAATAATATTTTCAACGGATTAGGTATTCGCGTGTTACGATCCAATTTTCGAGGAGCACCTGTGTTGGTCGAACGCTCGACGTGTACTGCGCTGGATCGAAACATGTCCAGCGTTTTTAGACATACTTAATAAAACCTGCGTATTCGAATCCTTAGTTCGGAGTTTTAACTCAAGTTATGTTGCCATCCGGCAGAGAGCATAAATATTGGCATGAAAATTCCCAAGTATGAAAAAAATAAGTCCACAAGTGTTTATTTATTCTGTCTGATGGGACTAAGCTTACGTTTGAAATATGTATGTTATGGCTCAAAGCACTAGTCGTTTCTTTTGAAAAAATGGGATTTTATAGAATGTTATTATCTTACTCAGATATATGATTGGCGTAATTGAACACCTTCTGATGTAAAAGTTATTTGTTGAATAACTACTTGTCATCATTAAATATAAGAAGTAAAATTGCATTTATTAATGCTGAAATAAAAGGTAAGTAATCGACTTACACGTTACGAGTCAGGCACTTAATTGGAACTACTAAATATGACCCACAGCAGCCGGCAATGTTAATGAATATGTTTAAATAAGTAACTATTTATCATACATATGCAAAATTAAAAGATTCTGTTCGCAAACAAAGTCTTACAGTCTTCTGCGACTATGTTGGGATCGGTTAGAACAATAGTTAGGGAGGCGAGGTAGCTAAATGGCGTAATTCAACGGCGCCGTCGAGACCTATCAAAATCGAAAGATAAAATAATTTATTTATTTATTTATTTACTACAAGTATCACTACTCACTACACGGTGCACGGTCGACATGACACCGACCGCGAACGTCCAAACTTGTGCATATTCATCTATGTCGGTTGTACTCATATTATTATAGCAAAAACTAAAGGGAGGCAACGATTTTTTATTTCGCTTATCGCGGGAGGTAGCTAAATTAGGCCTTGTAAACTGCGAAAAAGGTTTTTAGTTAATTATTTTTTTCATTTATGTCTTTATTAAGGAATGTAAGTAGTTTTCTCTTAAAACCTAGTGAGTTACAGGTTCAGTTTCCCCACAATGTTTGAAAGGATGTGCTGACTCTTGGAACATTTAACAAAGTGTGAAATTTCGTGCGGGCAGAAGTCCAGTTAATAAAAACTGTTATTATATGAGTATTTTTCCAATTTCTGCTGAGTATTCCGATACTCAGACTAGCTTTTTAGTATCTTCGCTAAATTAGTGTATGTTCGCAGGGTAGATTACGATACTACTGGAAGTCTTTTATATCTCACGCTCGAGTATATCCAAAAATCGGCTCAGAGGATCCCCAACTTAGGTACCTACACAAAAGAGACCCGGTGCTTGCCTACTTTAAAATGTCATACTTTTAGAAGTGTGAATGCCTTAAAATTTGGCGTCCATGTTCGCTAGTACCATAGACAAAACTGCAAGTTCATATATAAAAATATTAAAAATTACGATGGGCCTTCATTGACGTTGGTATCTTAGCATGTAGTTATCCGGAACCGCTAACTTAATAGATATTATTTCAACCATAAATGACATATTGGAACATCAGTTTGAAATTCCCGTTTTCATCGGTCGAACGAAAACCTCGTTATTCTTACTTTGTAGAAGACAACAATTTCCGGAACCAAGTTGGCAACAAAAGCGTTTGCGAAGTTGTTAGCGCCATCGTGGTAGAATAGTCCAGTGAGTTGAGGCTGAAACCAATACCATTATTTTAATAGTAATTATTTACGAGGGCTGCTCCGAAAGTTATGAGCTGCTGTGGCACTACTCACGCGCCGTGAATAATATGTACCATTGTAAGAGATATTTCAAATACCTAAATAAACCAATGCGAATAGTTTTTTTTATGATTTCTTTTTACTGAAAGCTGTTTTGTATGGAGTTATAAATTACTTAAAAAAAGGAAATGTTTGTCAAATCAGTCAAATTTAAACGAATTCCTTATTTAACAGTTTGAGAATCTAATTAACATGTTTCCAGTATTCATTATTTGACTCCGTCTGCTATTTTTCATGTACAATTGATAAATAATTAAATATATAAGTACAGCACATTTTATTTTAGTATATTATGTTTTAAATGCAGATTATGCTTTAAATGCAGATTTAAATTTTGTTTTAAACATCTAAAAAATATAACCAGTTTTGAACAAGAATTGATTTCCATGACCAATAGTCATAGAAATCAATTTAGAAAACAATTAGACGTCGAAGTAAAAAATAAAATATTAAAAAACTAATCGTTTTATTAAAATGATTTTACATCACTTCCATAAACCACTTAAAGATAGTTAGCTAGTTCTGAAAGATCCCTCACAATGGTATAAATATTATTCAAATCACATGAATAGAGCCTGAGCAGCTAACAACTTTCGGATCAGCTCTCGTAAGTTATGTCGGTGAAAGTGAAGGAATAATTTTACACTCGACTTTTCATTTTCACAGCAAATCAGCCCATGCTTTAAATTTACTATTATTTTGAGAACGTTTATTTTGTTTCATATATTTTGAGGTGCGTTAAGAATTTTTAATATTTTGAGTTAAGTTACGGGTTTTTCGCAATGTACCTATGCATGTCCTTATAATAAGAAGATAAGTTTTTTGAAAAACTCATTAATGGCTCAACCGATCAAGTTCAAATTAAATTAACTTTATCAAAAACCTTTTTATAAATCTGAAAAGTTATTTTAAAAGTCCTATGGAATGATGTGTGTAATTTTTTTTAAATTACTCTTTATACTTTATATATACTTGTAAGAAGAAACTACCCTGATTTTAACTTTTGAATATCTATTTTAATTTAAGGAGAGGCTCACAAATTACACCTTGTTATATTTACTTTCCTTAAAATATACCTACCGTATAGTTTTCGAGTAAAATGGCTGTGACATATGGACGGAAAGACAGACATGACGAATCTTATTGCAATTTCGGCTACAGATCCCTAAATAAAAAGCGGCCAAGTACAAGTCGGACTCGCCTGTGAAGGGTTCCGTAACATTTATGACGTATTAAAAAACTACTTACTAGATCTCGTTCATACCAATTTTCGGTGGAAGTTTGCATGGTAATGTACATCATATATGTTTTTAGTTTTTTCATTCTGTTATTTTAGAAATTACAAGGGGGGGGGGACACGCATTTTACTATCATTTTTGAAGACCTATCGATAGATACCACACACGTATGGGTTTGATGAAAAAAAGTTGAGTTTCAGTTCCGAGTATGGAGAACCCCCTAAATTTATTGTTTTTTTTAACTAGTTACTAAATCTCGTTCAAACCAATTTCCGGCGGAAGTTAACATGGTAATGTACATCATATATTTTTCTTAGTTTTATCATACTCTTATTTTAGAAGTTACAGTGGGGGGGGGGGGGGGTTTAATTGCAATGTTTAGATTATTGGTTACTCATTGTTTAAAGTAGATTTAGTCCTCTTAGATTGCTGTGCCCTTGCAGGGCGTCACATGTACTTCTACACTTTCTGTTCCATCTTATGTGATTTGTGATATGCAATAAAGATTTGACTTTGACATTTTACCACTTTGGAAGTGTCTCTCGCGCAAACTTTTCAGTTTAGAAAAAAATAATATAAGAAACCTCAATATCATTTTTGAAGACCTATCCATAGATACGTATGGGTTTAATGAAAAAAAAAATTATTTAATTTTATGATTTATTAAAAAAACTACTTACTAGATCTCGTTCAAACCAATTTTCGGTGGAAGTTTGCATGGTAATGTACATCATATATTTTTTTAGGTTTATCATTCTCTTATTCTAACTAATCTGCTGTCATAACTTCCTATCACGCTTACGTCACGTCAACTCTAAGATACGGGGTAATTCTTTGAGGAAACTCAACAGACAGAGATTTAGTATTAAAAAGCCAAAAAAAATGTATACGATCCATATGTGGTGTAAACACATGTGAATCATGTAAAGCCTTATTTACTAAATTGGGAATATTAACTCTTCCGTGCCTTTATATATACGAAACAGCATTGTATGTTAAAAGTAATACGAGTATAGGTCAATATCCAAAATTTAGTTTAGAAAAAAATGATATTAGAAAACTCAATATCATTTTTGTATCTATATATAAGTTTAATGAAAAAAATTTTTTTTTTTGATTTTCAGTTCTAAGTATGGGGAACCCCCAAAATTTTATGGTTTTTTTTTTCTATTTTTGTGTGAAAATCTTAATGCGGTACACAGAAAACATCTACTTACCAAGTTTCAACAGTATAGTTCTTATAGTTTCGGAAAATAAGTGGTTGTGACATACGGACGGACGGACAGACAGACATGACGAATCCATAAGGGTTCCGTTTTTTGCCATTTGGAACCCTAAAAACAACATTTAAAAACCCATAGGTTTCTTCCCGGTGACTTACAAATATGAGATCAGAACCCCTAGTGTAAATTTATTCGATAGCGTGACGTGACGTACGCTTTTGCCTTTAGCCTCATTTTGTATTGAATTTTAAAGACTAAACGCAAATGCGTACGTTACGTCACGCTATCAAATAAATGTACACTAGGGGTACTGGCAATAAGGAATGTCTTATAGAATAACTAGCACCAGTGAAAGAAGGAAATCCTGATTCTGAAGATTTATACTGGGGGCTCGGTAATTAATGGATAACCTTCTAACTATAATTAACTCGACAGAACGCACCTTTGGCTGGTCCAGAAAATGCACTTCTAGGTCTCGTAAAAGTTTCGCGGTTTTCGAGATCATTGTGTCAAATCCGGTAGCTCTGATTTTTTGCAACCTTGGTTATGATGTTGGCCAAACGAATAATCTAAGTTTGCGTCAAACGCAACTTTGTCAAAAAACGAAAGAACCGCTGAACCGCCGTATATAATTTACCCTAGTTGCTAAGAACAGGAAGAAATATAGCATAGATTAGACCTCGTGAGGCGACAATTTCCCTCCTCCATTTGAGGGGTAGGTCTACAGGTCAATTCAAGTCTCGTATTGTAGCAAATTTAGTCTACTTTACGAACGCTTCAAGAAGGTACTATCAAATATAAGTCCTTTAGGGTTATAATCGCCCAAATCTAAAAAACACGAGTTCTTCGAGGTCTTCTCGATACATATTTGACAAAGTTGCGTTCGGCGCTCGAGGCGAGAGAAGTCTGCAAAAATCAGAACTGCCGGATTTGACGCAAACGCTAATGTATAAAGTTACAGCAAGTTTAATAGCTCGCACCTTACTTAATTCACATTTACACAATCCATTTTAGAATCAGTATTAGATTAGATATAATGTTGGCCACTCTATTCTGCATAGGTACTTACCTACATTTTGTTATTCACCACCAACATTTTATGACACCTACATATAATTTTGCATTTGCTTTCGGAAAACAACATTTGGTGAAATGGAACTGTTAATGAACTCCAAAAATTAATTCTTCGACGAAACTTATTTTACTTTTCATGATTCATTTACTTTGTTGATGTTGTCATGTAACTTATAGGTACTTTCGGCTAATTAATGTCATGAGCAAAGTTCTGCTTCTAAATAAATAAATAAAAAAGTTTTTACCTCAAACTTGCTTAAACCAATGTTAACGACCATATCTGTTACCGTCGTGCTTAAGACTGCAATAGTAAAGGACCCCGAAATTTTTGGCTCAATCACCTCAACTCTAAAAGAGTAAAATATAATTAAAGTAACAATTATAGGTAACGTTTAATTACCTACTTACATCATACATCAGATTAATAACTTACTTGCCGTCTCCTCTACCAAATATTTCATAATCCATCGCTTTAATATAAAGATCGTACTCATCTGAAAATTACCAGTTTGATTATGCTTACATTAATTAGGTAATCAAATATTATATGTGTTTAGAAATGTTAAAAAATGTGCAAAACATAAAATTATGCGACATTTTGAGAGTATTTCAAAGTGCTCCAGTTTTGGGCTACCTAAAACCTAAATGCCACTTGTGGCGTACCAATGCATTGGATATTTCGCCTTTTTTTCTAAATCTATTGTCAATATTGTTATCTAAGTACACACATATTATGAAACCCTCTATGATGCGTTCAAAACCCGCAAGTAATGACTAGCATTAAAAAAATATTGCTCCATTATGACAACTAATTTATAATTAGGTACATTCAAATTTCGAACATGTCTGAAAAAAAAATTGATTTGATTCGATCTCTATTCTAATATCAGTTGAGAGGACGTTGTTTGCATGAAAATAGTTTTCATTTAGGTATCGATTTACTGCGTGCTGAAAAAAACTACTAGTATGAAAACAATGAGTTTGATTTTTTTGATTTTAAACTAAACTCAGCAAATATTTCATGTGATATGAACGATCACTATATTTCGGAGGCGCCACCCGCCTATCCGCGAGATCCTTAAAAGAGAAACGATACTGCAATGCTTGTCGTAACATGCGGTTCCGGTAAAACAATGTAGTTATGTAACTGTACATAAGTAGGCATTAAAACGATCGTGTGATCTTTTTATGAAACGCACTTCATTTGTTTCATAAACCAGCACTCGTAATTGAATAAGTTTTTTTATGTAGCAGTCATATAAACTACTATGAATACAGTGTGGGCCCTGTAACTAAAGCAAAAAATTTAAATATACACCCTTTAACTAATCAGTAATAACGTCTAAATGGTATTAATTAATTAAAATGAAAAATAAATTTATTGTTATTTTTTAACAAAATTAATCGAGCAAGTAATGTACCACAAACATTGTGTCCAGTCTAAATACTTGACAGTGACGTTTACGATCGTTTCCAATAATATTACTAAACCTATAAACACATCAATTTTGTTTAAACGTATGCAGTTGAACTTAATTGCATAATCACTTTTTTCAACGAGAGTAACAATTTTCTCATCAAGTAGATTTACGGTGTAGGCACGATAGGATAAATTTAGGTAATAAAATTATAATTTTAACGCAACTTACTCTTTATTATGAAATTCCAACAAAAAAATGCACTAAATAAAATCACTCATAATAATTAGGTATTCAAATCTTACTGGTTATGCACTTCACAAGGTTTGTTAAGGATGTTTATTTTTCTCAGCTACAACTTCGGTGGTACGGCTTGTACTCCAATTCATTGCGTTTTGTCCGATACGGCATGTGCGCACCTTTTCAATATTAGAGAGAGTTTCACCTTTTTCAATAAATTTCTGTGAAAATCGGGATACACACCGCCACAAACAGACCAATACTTGGTAACCACACTTTCGATGCAGTGGGATGAAAGTAACACGGCTATTAAATACTTAATTAGCCGGAGGATAATCGTTTGCAATATTTAACATAAAGCTCGATTTGTTTTCGCTCTTCTTTCATCATAGGTATTACGTACCTAAATATTTTGCGTTCGTGTGTTGTAATTTATTTAATGGTCGTTTATTTGCATAACTTTGATGTATCTTATCTTCTTGACGTACCTACATTGTCAATAGGTAAGAAAATGAACAACAAACAACAAAAAGTTATCATTTGCAATTGCGTGAATGTCTATGAAAGTTTATGATAAAATTATTATTAGCGTAGAGGACTGAAAGTCAAAAGATCAAATTAACTCTTTTCTCAGAACTGTCAAAATGATCGACAAATTAATCTGGCAACAGATGTACGGTTTCCTGATAAGATTTCAGGATTAATAATTCAGATAAGGAGTTCCATAGGCCGGCGCAGGCGTCAGATTTTTCCCTATTCCGTTCAGTGCTGCTACTGCGAAAATAGAAATTAAAAATTCGAAACATCTTTTTCTACCGCTCTTGAGTCAAATATGCTAGAGCGATAGAGAAAGATGTTTCGAATTTTCGATCTTCTCGGTAGCAGGCCTGAAAAAATTAAGAACGTGTGCGTGAAACTTGGTGAAACGGATACATTCAGGTTTCCCGGATCCGGAAACTCACGTACGTCTGTGGCCAGCTTTAGTATGAAGTTTGTAGGTCAATACTATCATTTGTCGTAGCAACATTTACTTCAAACTGCCTTTTTCGTAAATAATAAGATTTTAAATAATTTAAATTAATTAAGGGTGCCAGACATTTCTCGAATTTATAAAGTTACAGGTTACAAGTATAAGGTGATAAGAATGCAACAATTTATTCTGAATAAGTACCTATTATTAAATAAATATCAAAGGTGACACACCACCGCAGAAAATAGTCTCAAACAAACTGTTTGGTAAAAGTTCATTACGGTAATTCATTCTCTCTATCATGATGCATGCCCACTTGTCTCTCAAGTATTTACAGCCACTTGTACTGAAAGACGTAGTGATTAAAAAGCGAAGATAATGTTATCATGTTTATTAGATATTTGTAGCATAACCAAAACTACAAAATAAACTAAATCGTTCCGTTGCTTGACAGAACGTGATGAGTAATACCTATCTAATGAAGCAATTTTTTTTATGTGCTGACCATTTGCTGTTCTGCATGCTTCATAACGCAAGAGTGTGTTACGGTGCACTCTGTCAAGATCCACTTCTCGAACTTTTTCGAACGCCTCAACAATTCTTCTCCTCAGCATCTCGACCGTGTCTACCTCTGCCGAATACACGTAATCTTTAATAGCTCCCCAAAGAAAAAAATCCAAACATATAAGGTCGGGAGATCTTGCCGGCCATCTTCGGGGACCAAACCGACCAATCCATCTATCACCAAATATTTGAGTTAGCCTTAGTCGGACTGGCACAACAGAATGTGCAGGTGCAGGTGCATCTAGTTGAAACTACGATTCATTTTTAATGTTCTCGGGTAAATTATTAAAGTAATCTGTGACAAACCAGTCACAATATGCAAGTCGCACTGGGTAGTCACGTGGTAACATGGCTAGTATTTTAAGAAATGTATAAGGGTGATAATTTCTATTTTTTAGAACTGCATGCTTCATAACGCAAGAGTGTGTTACGGTGCACTCTGTCAAGATCCACTTCTCGAACTTTTTCGAACGCCTCAACAATTCTTCTCCTCAGCATCTCGACCGTGTCTACCTCTGCCGAATACACGTAATCTTTAATAGCTCCCCAAAGAAAAAAATCCAAACATGTAAGGTCGGGAGACCTTGCCGGCCATCTTCGGGGACCAAACCGACCAATCCATCTATCACCAAATATTTGAGTTAGCCTTAGTCGGACTGGCACAACAGAATGTGCAGGTGCACCATCTAGTTGAAACCACGTTTCATTTTTAATGTTCTCGGGTAAATTATTAAAGTAATCTGTGACAAACCAGTCACAATATGCAAGTCGCACTGGGTAGTCACGTGGTAACATGGCTAGTATTTTAAGAAATTTATAAGGGTGATAATTTCTATTTTTTAGAACTTTTTGTACTATTCTGTGATTCACCCCAAACATAAGGCCTGCTTTTCTGGTGCTGGTCGTAAGTCGTTGCCGAAAATGACGTATTATTCATCGTTCTAATGCCAATCTTATATTAAATGCCGCACCCGGGCCCTGTGCCGGCGGCACTGCTCCAGTCACAGGCTCGTTGTCGCGTACTCGTTGCACGGCGTTGGTGATGACTCGGCCGTTGGCTGGTTGCCTTCGATTAGGTAATCGTTCACCGTACAACCTTAGAGCTCGATGTGCGTTGCCTCTAGTTTCGCCGTAAAGCAGAATCATTTCGCACAAATCGCGTAAATCATAAAGTATTCGTGGCATTTGTGCATGCATGTCAACGTACCATAAAGTTACAAACATTTTTAAATCATAAAATCAAACCAATCCTTTAAAGAGATTCGCAATAATAAATACAAATGTAGTATTTCAAAAATAATGATAATGGTCAACAAAATATTACGTACTATGTACTATGTGTTTCCTAAAATAATTAAAAAAATAATTTGCACTACCTACTTACACACACATGTTAGAATCTGTCAAAACGCCCGGTACCAAGATATCCTACGACTGCTTAGCGATAGTATCGGAATGTGAAAATTCATTGATGGCTAATCTTAATTTTAAATAACTGTATATCCTAATTAAAAACTTTGGAATATTAGGACCGCTATGTAATAACTGTACATACTTTAAGAAACCTCTGGTATTTTTTTTGCTTTAGTTACAGGGCCCACCCTGTATATGAGCATGATTGACTGCCTAATTATAGTATTTTATACAATCGTGTTTATACAAGCTTTTCAGTCGAGTACCGTATTTAGGTAACGAAACTTGCTGAGTTTCCTGAGTAAGGTACGAGATTGAAAAGCTTGATTATTATATCACTATTGTATACAATACTTTTTATACGAGTCATCTAGTAGTAGCCTGTCTGTTTGTGGGTGTGGCGTTTTGATCTTTCATTAATTATTTTCTAGTTGATCAAATAACGAATTAAACTTCGAAAGTCCTTAAGTATATCCTTCTACACCAGTTATTTTATTGTGAAATTAATATTTAGTAATGTTACCCGTACCACCGGGCATTGTTAAAATGTTTATTTCATCAAGTATTTCATAAAAATTTGTACATCAATGTCATAAAAACACAAAACAATCTTAAAACTACAGGGTTGGGCAGATTAAGTGGCCTAGTTTTGTACTGCCATTTTACTTAAATATAGCAGAACTTTTTTTAACTATATTATTTTTTATTAATCGAGAATTTATGCGTCTTTATGATTTCTAGACGTCAGATTGATATCTATTGTTTTCAACATGGACGCAAAACGCCAGCTCGTTGTAAATTTATACAAGCAAAAGTTCCGACCGTGCGAGATATTTACGAAGCTGAAACATATAGATATTAATGTAAGGTTCATATCTTGGAACATTAAGCGATTTAAAAAAACAGGATCTTGAAGAATCAGACTCAAACCTGGTCGAAAACCATCTGTTCGTGTCACAAATAGAATCAAAAGCATTCGTGAGCGTATTCGGTGAAATCCAGCCTAAAGTGCAAGTAAACTTACCCCCAACTTTTACCCGGGTACGTCCTTAAACTACGTCCAAAAGAGAGGTATGGGCATTTTGAATGTCATCTCGCTTTGTGTGGTAGGGCACAGCGCAGCGGATGTCATTCCAGATCTAGAGCAGAGTCCAACTGGGGAAGTACCTCCACCTTACAGAAAACAGCAGCCAAATAACACTAGACCCTACTCATAGTGTTGTGTTCCTGCCGGTGAGTAAGGTTGCCAGAGCTCAACGAGGGGGGGGCGGGTTTAGGGTCGGCGACGCGCATGGAACTCCTCTGGAGTTGCAGGCGTACATAGGCTACGGAAACTGCTTACCATCAGGCGGGCCGTATGCTTGTTTGCCACCGACGTAGTATAAAAAAAAACTCGCTAAAGATATGAAAATATCCCGACGATCAATGGGTAGTATATTGCGGCGACATAATCTACGATTGAAGGCCCACAAAAAAATATCATGGATGAACAGAAGACCAGAAAAAAGCTACAGTTGAAAAATGCAGGCACTTGCTAGCTTGGCATGGGGGCGATGAAATTATTTTTTCCGACGAAAAGATGTTTAAATTGTAAGTTAGCCACAATCAACAAAATTCTCGTGTTTACGGTGGTTCATTGAGGGATATTCTAGGAGACAAATTAGCCGGTTTCAAAGTGCGTCGGCTGTCATGGTATGGGGTGCCATATCACCTAGGGGCAAACTACCACTGCTCTTCATTGATCGGGGAGTAAAAATTAAGCAAGACTATTATATTATTCAGAACGTGTTGCAGGGTCATATATGCTAGAAAATATCCGAAAGTTGTTTGGGTATGACAATTATTGCTTTCAATAAGACAGTGCCCCGTCTCACAAAGCTAAACGTACACAAGACTGGTGTCGAACAAATTTGACAGGTTTTATACCGTGGCAAGAATGGCCTCCATCTTTACCAGACTTGAATCCGTTGGACTTTTCTATATGGGAATACATGCTCAGCAGGATTGGGAGCACACAGGAAATGAATTTAAATTCATTTAAGCATCAGTTGGTCAAGATATGGGACGTTATACCAGATGAGGTAGTGCGTGCCGCGTGCTACTCATTGCATGGGAGAATGCGTAAAGTTATACAGGTTAAAGGAGAGCGATTTGAGCTAATTAATTAAATTTGTAAATATTAACTAAAGCATAGTTCATATAGAATTGATACGCACTAGAAGATTGTTATTTTTTTAAGTTAATAAAATAAGAAAGTTATGAATGGTGAATTTTAAATAGTAATGTATTAAGCTTTCAAATATGTATAAATTAAAAAAAAATCTCAGTTATGTAAATAATTACGAACTGTTTTCTTAATGGACCCCCGTCATTATCTGCACAACACTTTTGTCGACATTTTTGGCGTGTTGATTTCTAGTAGATTGCTATGAATTGATACCCTGGACAATTTGACTAGTCTTATTTAATTTTTTTCATGATTGCCCAGTAGTTTTTGATAGATTGAATTGGGGCAATTCGAAGGATTCATCTCGCGGGGCATGTAATTGGCCTGATTTTTTTTTTGAGTAGTGGCAGCTGGCTAAATCTGGCCATCATTTCACAGGACCGTTATGGGTTCTAATAAATGCCAATACTCATTTCTCTAAGCACTCTTTAATATAAAGGTCCGACTTCATTGTTGACTATGTTATAAAACTTTTCGTCTTACAGCCGCAATTATAAATTCCTTGCCATATCATATGTTTTTTTACGAACTTGTCAAGTTTCACGAACTTATATTTTTCAGGTAAATTACCTCTATTATTGGCCATATAAAACTTCGAACCGAGTAGTTGATTAAAATCGAGTTTTACATACGTCTTGTCGTCCAACAACAAGCAACCTTCGAATTTTGTCAATACTGGGTCGTACAATAGTCGAGCTAGTGTTTTAGCTTGTCGGATCTGTTTAACAGTCCGATTTGGCTGTTTTATTGCTCGATAGCTCTTATAGCCACCTCTGAGGTGAATCATCTTTATCTTTCTAGAAGTTTCTTTGAATTTTTGGGATAAATCGTAATTAGACCGTCCTGAATTTAGTTTGAGTGACCTTGGGACTTTTTTCCCAAAATCTTGTTATTTGTCCCAGACCTCCGATTAGTTTGTGTTTTCCTGTCGGTTGAAAGAGTCTCCTTGTAACGTTTTATGACCCTACAAAAACTAGCTTCTATCTTAAGCGACTTAGCTGTCTTTGCCCGGGATTGATAAGAATTTTCGAAGTATTTGTGCACGATCAATCTCCTGTTCTCAATTTTCATGGTCGAAAACATTAAAATGCATAAAGCTAGGAAAATAATATTTTCACCATTAATACTTTGAAGGTTGGTGATTGAACTGTAATTGTCATTTTTTTTCCGCCATGGAATTATTTTTTGAAACATTGCTTATGTGCCAATTCTATATGAACTAGGCTTTATTAACTTTTATCTTAAGTATGCTTAAAATAAAAACAAGTTTAATATTCAGATTTGAAGTATTGTATTAATTTTAAGGCTATCTTAAACTAAGACACTTAATCTGCCCAACCCTGTAATTATTACTAATTAAACCGCAGCATACTCGTACTCTATAGGTGAGTACAAAAAAAACTAAAGCAATAAAAACCAAATGTAAAAATGAATTTCAATTAATTGAATGGGAATTTGTATGATTTCTCACTGACAACCCAATACTACAAATCTAAAATATAAAAGCTAAAGCTAAAGCATAAAACGACTAGTCTCATTTTTTATATTGGCACGATTGATCGTATTGTTAAAATATTTCAAACAACTCTTAAATAGCAGTTTCATTTGAACTTGTTTAATTAAGTACATTTTACATAAGTAAGTTTTTATTCAATTAACCTATTAGTATTTTGCAGTGAAATGATTATGTAACTAAGCAATAATATTAATCCTCTATGAGTATTATCTGCTCAAATGTTTAGTAAAATAATATTTCTCCCTTTTTATGAGTTTATGCTATATCTATAAGAGATCCAGAAGAGTTGTACCATGCACAAGTAACGAACTATTTATTCTAACTGTAAATAATATTAGTTTTTAATATATATATCTAATATTTGCTATTTGCTAGCCCCCAGAAGAAATGCCTTCTTTTTATCCAGAAATTACACGATTAGTGAATTACCAATCTCAGCGATTATAATCGGAATGTGTGCTTCAAACTGCACCGAATATCGCAATGGAATTAAACCACTGATTGAAATTCTTAAATGATCCACGACAAAAGTACTGAGGTAATGCAGTACCAAATCCTTAATCGTCACGTGGGCCCTGAAATGAAATGTACAATTTAGTAAGTACGTATAATCTCAGACAAAACAATATTCTTTAATGAGTCAGTGCCTGCCCTACCTAAGTATACGGCGAGAAACTTGTCGGGACACATCTTTTCAAAACATTACATCTTATAATTATAACTAATATTATTAGCATAATTAGCATTAAATAACAAATACAATTTAAATTAATATGGAATAACATATCTTTAATACACTCTTCCAAAGAACTGTATAAGTCAAGATCAAGCGTGGCTTTTGGCAGTCGGAGCCCGGGAAGCCGGCTACTGGCTACATGCCCATTATTCTCCTAATACTGGTACTTTCTTGGATCTGACCTCCCTAAGACTGGCGACTGGTTTGCGACTCGGTGTTTCGGTATGTACGCCACATATATGCTCTTGTGGCACGGACGTGGACCGACTCGGACACCATGGATTATCTTGTTAAAAAATTGCGGGTCGTTTTTCAAGACATGCGTCGCTTAATGACATAATCCGTCGGTCTCTTACCACCATCAATGTGCCTGCTCTTCTTGAGCCGATTGGCATTATCAGGTATGATGGCAAGAGCTGAAAGATGGCTAGAGTAGGTTCATAGGGTCACAGCGCGCACAAGTTTTTTGCAAAATTCGCGAAACGTCTGGTTGACGTAACTGGTGACCGAAGAGCTGGCGGTTTCCTCGCATAACGTATCAGTATTGCGATACAACGAGGAAATGCCGCCAGCATCCTTGGTACAATGCCTCAAGGGCCTATTTTAGATTTAAGCTAGTTATAGTAATCCTCTGTATGTATCCATTATGTATGTTGTTATTTTCTATATTAAATAAAAATAACATACAGTAGGTACTTTCTAATAGAAAAGTGACGCACTAGATTGCTAATGCAGGACGTTATCATTGCCAAATCCATGATGTAATCGCTCATTTTATAGTATTCTCGCGAAATGAGTTTTTGCTTAACAACAGTTTTGAATTTAGAATCTAAGCTTGGTGACAATTCTTTGGTATCTTGATATAGAATTTTATACAATTTCTCAAGAACGACTTTCTTATTTTAGCCAGTCTGTAATATGTTACTTTAAGCTTTCCTGTATTTCTTGTAGCCTTTGGCTTATCAATATTCGTTGAAAACTTGTGTAAGGTTTTCCTTACAATTAGAATATGTATTTGCTTAAATATTTTATTTTGGTGACTCACGTGACCCCAGGCTGTAAATTTATCTAATTGCCCTTTTTTTTTCAAAATGTATATTAGATTAATATCAGCAGCTGATCCCCACAAAATAAGACCATAAGTAATTATACTGTTAAAGTAAGCGAAGTAGACTAACTGTGCCGTCTCTACATTGGTAAGCTGCCTTATTCTCCTTACTGCAAACGCAGCGGAGCTCAACCTGTTAGTTAATAAAGTTTATATGGGAGCCCCATTGTAATTTGGAGCCTAAAGTTATTCCTAGAAAAACAGTAGTCTTAACAAATTCTAAAGTTTGACCATTAAATTGAATATTAGAGAATTTAGGGACTACATTTTCAGTTGATGAGTTAGCTAGTGAGACCCCTTTACATTTCGTTTACTCAGATTCAGTACTAGATTATTGGCAGCAAACCAATAGGATATCATGGATACGGTATTGTTTGGTTCAACAAGTTCAGTACCTTTCCTATTAAGTTTGAACAATAAAGAAGTATCGTCTGCAAACATAAAAATCCCTGATCTTCGGCTTACCATGCCGGCGATCTGCCATAGGTCATTGAAATACACAAGGAATAAAACGGGCCTAAGATCCTTGGGGTACTCCCATCTCCACTGCTATTTCGAAATAAAACGAGTTTTCGTGTACACACAAAAATCAAGAAACACTAATACGTTTTTATTTTACTGTTTCAAACAAATTCAATAATGATATATATATATTATACGCTCATCAGCACTTTGAAGACACGCTTCTCGGTATCTATGTTTGTTACCCAAGGTTTATATTAAACTATAAATTATAGTACTTACCCTGGCAAGTCAATTATATTTTCATCTATATGTAATTGTTCTACTTGGAGTGGGTCCAAAATCGGAATGTCACCAGAGCCAGTTAACATTGTCTCCCTAAATGTTTCCAGTAATTGTAAAACCTGCTGCTCGAGCAAGCTATTCCTTATACCTGTAAAAATACACATATACCAAAGTCTTTAAAAGGTATTATGTAAGAAGGCTACTGCGTACATTTAAATTCAAAAAATTGATTCCGGATGGCCACAGTATGTTTAGCTAACAAAAACATAAATGTGAAATGAGAGCCAAGATCAATATTAAGAATATGTGCCATTGTTGAATGTTGACTCGCCGACAAAAGAATTGAGATCTGTATGTGTGCCAAAATGGGACCCTCGCGTTATTGCGGTCCATCGTCAAAACTTTTCAGTTTCAGACTTTTTTCCTTTGAATACGTCGAATAGTCTACCTTCTACCAAGTTTCTTGGTCATATAGAAGTGGGGTAGGTTTTTGGTCTATAAGTTTTAATTAATCTAATATTTATCAAAATATATATTTTTCCATCGAATTATCAATAATTTTTATTTTTCATATTTTTCCTCTATATACATACCTATATTTAATAGTCTACATTAATGTGAAATATCACGTTTCTAAGTCATCTGGAAGTGGGTTTTTGATCTATAAGTCTAGATAAATCTAATAATTATCAATATATGATTGTTTTTCATCTAGTTATCAATAATTTTCAGTTATCCGATTTTCCGCTATAAACACCTAATAGTCTACCTTAATGCCAAATTTCAAGTTTCTATGACATCCTGGAAGTAGGTTAGGTATTTGAAAGATTTTTGATCTATAAGTCAGTTAGTCACAAAAATAACGGTTTTTAAACCTCACTCATTTTCTAAATTCACAACGGAAGAACAGCGCTGGCTTTGCCAGCTACATGCTGAGTTGTGACCATTTTATGGCATTTTGCGCTAAATGATAATTCATTGTATTGTCAACATGTTTTTGTCATCCGTGTCTGTTTTGTCCATAGAAATAGGATAGTATAGAACGACTGTCAAACTTCAAAAGTGTGACCAAAAATGAAATGCAAGTTTATGCGTAAATTGTCTATGTGCGAACAAAAATAGTGATGTCATGTTACAACATATTAATAATCTATCGATGTTTAACTGCTTTATCGACTACTTTTTCAATTGTGTTTGTTTTTATAAAAAATGTAATAGATATGAGTATTATTACTACTATTAGACCTTTTTAGCGCCTATAGTACCTTTAATTTTCTTTTACAGCGGACGCACAGTAAATAACAATACTGATAGTCATAACCGAGGCTACAGTTACAGTCGTTACAGTCAGCCTCAAAATGGTCAAATATATCGAAAATTTAAAGGGCCATATGTATTGTAAAACGTTGTACTATACATTTGCGAATAGGTAATTCGAAACTCGTGTCGACTTAAAATCGTATCGCCACTCATTGCGATTTTTTATTTTTCTCACCTGGTTTGGTGTTATGGGACGTTAAGTAACTAAAAATACTCGCTACTTGACTAAATTACTAACGTAGTTAGTCCGAACAAGCATTAAGGAATGCGGCACTGTCGGTAAAGCAGGTGACTCGCGTTGATAAAGCAGGTTTCTGTCGTATGCGGGTGTAAGTGGTGTAACATGTGTAATGTCGTTAATACAAACACATGCTAAGTGTTAACAGTAGGCGCAAAGAGTTGACTTACCAAAGAAAATATGAATTTCGCGCCATTTCCTACTGACAAGTTGGGTTGGGTGTGTATACGCTGTGCACAAGTATACGCTGTCTTGTGTTTCCTTGTATTGGCTACAAAGCCGTGGAGAAGTGGGTAAAATGTAAGTACTGTGTTGGAAAGTGAAGTTTAAATTTATCGCTAAACATGTGCACCTTCAAAAAAGGTATTATAACAATCGTTATTATTTTAAGTCGGTTATAAAGGCTAATAACTTAATAATGTCTTGTGAACAACTAATTCCATACCTACTAATAATATACCGACGAGTTATCGATAGTCATATGAACATTTTGTCAAGCCCTAGCGTAAAGTAACAATTTAGGTTTTTACACAAAATATTCTAAATTATTGACTAATATGATGAAATATTAACACACAATTGAAGAAAAACTTATAATGAACTGTATAAATTGGCTTTTTACACTTTTTATGCTGTTAATTTGATAAAATATCGGTACGAAAATTTCGCTACGATTATCATAATTACCTGTAAAATGAGTATTTTCCTGGGTTTTTTGGCCCTGAAACACAACAACCCGGCACACCACATGACACCATCGTCACTAAATTACTTAATATATATTTTTCTTTTTGATTCTCTTATATTTTTCACGTTAAAAAATACGGCAATATGATCTTGCCGCCTTCGAACTCAAAAATGGTTACGTTTTCGCATATGTAATCTGTCTCTTTCGCACTTATGGCTTGTTCATATACGTGATGGCTTCCCTTTCGCACACTTCATCTGTCTGTCAAGCGAAGCGACTGACATGTCTCTGGTTTTGTCATAAATAAATGTATTTTCTTTCTTTCTTTCAAATTATTAATATCAAAAATTTCTTAGTATTTGCGTATAATTGTAAAAATAGTTTATTTGCATCTCTGATAATTAATCACCACATGAATTGGCTTGTTTCCTTGTTAAGAGGGGGTGTATAATAATAATACAGCCTATATATTTCAATTCAATCATATATTTTGTACATAAGTTCCGAAAAACTCATTGATTTGAACCCGCGACCTCCGGATTGAAAGTCGCACGTCATATCCACTCGGCCACCACCGCATTTTCATCACCGCATCGCATCCATCAAAAAGGTTAGGTTGGAGTCTGCCGTTGCGAATATATATAAGTACCTACTAGTAGTTTCATTTATATATCATTTTCTCAAGGCATTTGCCCTTTATTAAAACGTCTAAAATAGTACATTACGATACAAGTGCGAAAAATAGGAAATTCGAAACGAGTGGCGATAAATTAAAACACGACCGAAGGGAGTGTTTTAAATCGACACGAGTTGCGAATTACCTATTCGCACATGTATCGTACAACGTTTTACAGTACATATGGCCCTTTAAATGTTCGACACAGTAACGTAATATGCTACTTCTCGCACTAGTGCTATAAAGTAGCCCCATATGTACTGTAAATTTAATTTAAAACTATAACTTTGCGTTTGCCGCCACTTAAAATGCAGCTTTTTTTCCATAATCAGAGTTACTTTTAAGAACGTGTATTATAGATTTTTACTATGTAGATTTGTAGATAATTAGATTTATATATCTGTACATTGTAGAGCCATAGGCGAAAGGTAACATATGACTAAATTCACAAATCAATTCATTAATCAGTATAAGCATTTTAATAACAATACATAATCTAATACTCGCATATTTGTTTTAAAATCTAAAAACAATAAGTAATCACTTATACTGTATCTTTAGATAATAATTATAGGTATCTTAATCAGTATTATCGGTAAATCCATAGATAACTAAAGTACACTAACAAGGAAAGGTACCTAACTGTCCGGTTCCGATTTGATTTATATTTGACATTGGGTTCGGCCACTAACTCCTCGATTTCGACATTCTTACGGATCCTCCAGGTGCCGTCATCTCTCTTGATAGGTCCCAGAATCTTCCGTAACACCTTTCCTTCCGCTACCAGGAGCTGACTCTCTTCTTTCAGTGTTAGTGTCCAAGCTTCGCAGCCATACATAAGGATTGGTCTTATTATAGTTTTATATACCCGTAACTTAGTATTTCTGCTGAGAAGCTTGGACGCCAACACCTTATGGAGGGCTGCGCTACATCGCAGGGCATTTTGGATGCCTATGTTGATCTCCTCCTCTCTGGTGTTTGTGTCGGTAATCGTGCATCCGAGGTACCGAAATTTGTCAACTCCACGATAAACGGTGCCTCCAACATGAAGACTGTCACGCTTGACGCGTGTGTTTTTGTACCGTTTCATGTGGAGGTATTCGGTTTTCGACTGGTTGATCCTGAGACCTATCATAGAAGCCTCCCGTTCCAGGACACTAGCTGCTTCCGCCACTTGTTCACGGCTTTCCCCTAATAAAGCTAGGTCGTCGGCGTACCCTACCACCTTGTGTTTGCCGTTCAACTCAACTCCTATTCTAGTTCTTTTCGGACAACATGTTCAAGAGCTAGTCATAAGTATGTTCAAAATATGGCGGTTGATTTTTTTTTTTTACTTTTTAGTTACTTTGCATTTTTTAAATTGTATGAGGATATTGCAAATTACAAAATCATAGCGAGTACAGCGACCACTAAATCATTTGCAAATGAGTTCAAATTATTCCATAATATAATAAAGGGAGCCTTGTGAAGATAAAATCTATTTTTTTTCTACATACAAAGTAAAGTAGGACCACCCTATTCAATAATTATTATGTATTTTTGTCAATTTATTTTTATAAATTCTTTTAAACAGTAGAGCCATACTTTTATTCACTTTTAAGCTATGCTCGCGAGGTCTACAGCTCACAGAGCTACTAGTAAATATTTATGTTTGTGAGCAACCTATGAAGCAAATATTGCTTTAGTCATAATCAGAAAGGAGAGGAGCCCCTTACAGTAGGAGAAATGGTTTTATAAAAGAAACTATTCATAGATATAGATTTATTCAAATAGTAGGTAGGTTAGGTTCGGTAGGTTTCTTTAGATGCCCGAAGGGCAAACTACGCAGAAATAGGGGCTCCGTCGAATTAAGTGTTTGGAGGGTGTATATACGTCTATCAGTCTATTCTATAATGTAGTCTAGTTATAATTAAAACCTATAAGCACAAAAAATATATGACAACTGCTATGTCACAATATAATATTACTTCATTTCTATGCGCAATGATGACATACCACAAGTTGCTATGCGTATCAAAGATATGACTTAAACTTGTATGCATCCCAATTTGGACACAATATGGAGTTAGTTAATCTAAATGAGCCACCGTTTTCGAGTTAATAAAATTTTGGAATTAAAATAATAACATTTATTTAAAAAAACTATTTACTAGAAATCCTACTCAAAACTGACAATTTCAAATAAATATTATCCGTTTTATACACGCTAGTGGGGAGTCCATATTGGGATGCATACTAGTTTAAGTCATACTTATCCTGACCATTACTCGAAAACGGTGGCTCATTTTGATTAACTAGAAACCCTAGTGTAAAATTATTCGATAACGAGACGAGACGTACGCGTTTGCGTTAAGTTCCAATTTGTATGGGATTTTGAGTTTCCAAAACGTCCCGCTTGGCGCGCTGTTTCTAAATCCCATACAAAATGAGACTTAACGCAAACGCGTACGACACGTTTCGCTATCGAATAAATTTACACTAGAGGTACAGGTCTAATTGCGACCGTGCAGAAAGCCAAATACCAATGGTTTTTAGAACCGTATTTTTCCGTTTCGAGCTTGTCGCGAAAAATCTCTACAGGTAGATCAAGACTTACTTACCCACAAAATCATCCACCAAGGATGTATTTGAAACGCCTATTATTGCCGTCAACAAAATTAAACTTATTTTTTTCATCTAAAAAATCAAAAGATAAAGAACATGTAGGAAATAAAACAAATTATTAAAATACTTTGTCACAGTTATGTTGGATTAAAGATTGTACTTTCACCTTTGAATTAACAATTATAATGACCAGTCTATCACCGGTGTTGCCGTTTACTGGACATGTATTTGATAAATCCGAGTGTTCGTTTAGCAATCTACAAAGAATACTTGTGGGAAGATTAATCCAACACGATAACAAACCATTGTACGCTTTGTTTTGTATTATATATTTAAATATTCGTTTTTTTCTTGTTTAATTTCATTATAAAATGTATATAATGTAGAGTTAAAAACAGGTCCTTGACGACATCAAAAAGGTGCATTACGTAATGTATAAATTACAAATGGGCCGAATATTTGACCGAACTATTTTTGTTTATCTATAAATTCTGATAATTCATAAGAAAACACTTCAATTACCTGCATCAGCAGCTAAAGATTAACCGCTTCTAAGACAATTCCCTAAAAATAAACAGAAACAAAAGCCAAGGGACTCGCTAATAAATTTTCAACCCTTGCCAAAATATAAAAACAGATTCAACATGACTCATTGTGCGTTTTAATAACTACAGGAGGACGTGACGTAACCTAGTTAGTTAGTGCTTCTGGGCATTTTCCGCAAATCGACAACCATTGTGCCTATTTTGCATGAAACGAGGTAGCGCTACTCTAACCACCCCAGCTCCTCCACGAAGCCTAGCAAAGTTTTCAGGTTGCTAATTGCCTCTCCTAGTGTGCACGGAGTCCCTAGGTATTTGTTCCTGTATACTTCTACCTGTTTGCAGTCTAGGAGAATATGTTTTGTTGTTTCTTCTTCTTCCATGCACGCTCTGCACATGGGGCTGTCCGTTTTACCCATATTGTGTAGGTGTTTGTTAAGTGTGTTATGTCCTGTAATTAATCCTACTATTTTACGTAGTTGGTGTCGAGGTGTTTTCAGTAGTATTTTGGTGAGTTTGTGGTTCAGTTCCGGTAGAAAATCCTTAGTCTGCCTGCATGTGTCCATTTCATTCGAGTATTTATTGTGCAGTTGTCTGTGATGTAGGTCTAGCTGGTTGTGTATATAGGATATTGGTAGGGGTATGATGGGCTCGGGTCCATATGCCGGTGTTTCTGAGCCTTTCCTGGCCAGTTCGTCCGCTGCATCGTTTTGAATTGTTACTTTGTTGCCTTCTTTGCTCACTTCCGTGAGGCTTTGATGACATTCGTGAGGCTTCGTGACGTAACCTAACAAAGAGTAACTTGAAAAATTCTGAAGGAGCTTACATTTTAGTGTCACAACCTAACAAACACAAAAAATATTTGCTAAATATTCGTAAGTTTAACGGAATAATTCAGACGAATACTAACATAAAAAAAACATGCCGAATATTCGGCCCATCTCTAGAATAAATGATTCTATAATAATATGTTATGACGGTAATAAGTGTGTTCGGAAACTACTCAATCACATGTAAACAATTTCAACCTCACGAAGGCATTAAGACTGAAAAGAACTGATGATTTCTGCATCTCATCAACAGGCTCGATCATGAGCATGGATTTCAATTTAAAATAAAGGAGGATACCTATATTTAAAAAATCCTGCAACAAGCATCTCTCGGTTTCGGTACCATCAAACAGATTTTAACACTGATTTTTATTATTTTTTCCGAAAGTCCAACTCACGATTTATCAGTTTTTAGGGTACCATAACCAAAATGACAAAAACGGAATCCTCTGGTCATGTCCGTCTCTCCGTTCGTCCCTTATTAGCCGCTACTTAGTTTAGAAGTTAAAATATTTTATGATTATATATTTTAAGAGGGGGGGAGAGGGGAGCTCTTCATACATGTACTCTTAGCTAAAACTGAAAAAACACAAGTAAATTTAACATGTGGCACATCATTAGAATAGAATAGGTAGAATAGAATTTGTTTCATTCATAAACACACAAACAGTAATAGACATACATAAAAGAGAACATAGTGAGAATAAAGTGTCACGAAATGGCCTCATCTCAGCATGTTGCTGGCGACTTCCAGCGCTGATCTTCCGATGAGACCTTCGAGTGCGAAATAATCACGGAAGGTAACAGGACATTACAAGATCTTTAATAAAAAAAAAAACATTTTTGATTACATGAATACTTTTGGAACTTCAGCCCCCTCCCCCACCACCACAAAAATTCTAGGTATGTAAACGTTAAGTATTAATATTTTCATCGAAAAATATTTTGAATATGATCGGTTGAACCATTACAGAATGTTAAAATAAAAACATTTACTGTGATTTAACTTACAATACTCTTCTAAACAACTGTACGGGTCCAGATCACGCGAGACTTTTGGCGGTCGGAGCCCGGGAAGCCGGCTACTGGCTACATGCCCATCCTTCACCTAATACTGGTACTTTCTTGGATCCGACCTCCCTAAGACTGGCGACTGGTTTGCGACTCGGGGTTTCGGTATGTACGCCACATATATGCTCTTGTGGCACGGACGTGGACCGACTGGGACACCACGGATTATCTTGTCAAAAAAGTGCAGGTCGTTTTTCAAGACATGCGTCGCTTAATGACATAATTCGTCGATCTCTTGCCACCATCAATGTGCCTGCTCTTCTTGAGCCAACTGGCATTATCAGGGATGATGGCAAGAGGCCTGATGGGGTGTCCTTGGTTCCTTGGAGCTTGGGACGGATGTTAGTGTGGGATGCTACCTGCGTAGACACGCTGGCACCGTCCCACCTCCAACGGACTAATGTAAAAGCGGGCGCAGCGGCGGAAAGAGCCGAAATTTTGAAACGTAATAAATATAAGAGCCTCGGTAGAGAGTACCATTTTGTACCTTTTGGCGTTGAAACTCTAGGTCCATGGGGTCCCAGCGCGCACAAGTTTTTTGGAGAAATCGCGAAACGTCTGGTTGACGTAACTGGTGACCGAAGAGCTGGCGGCTTCTTCGCACAACGTATCAGTATTGCGATACAACGAGGAAATGCCGCCAGCATCCTTGGTACAATGCCTCAAGGGCCTATTTTAGATATAAGCTAGTTATAGTAATCATCTGTATATATCCATTATGTATATTGTTATTGTCAATAAATATTTTTTGTCATCAAATAAAAACATAGTCATGGTGCCGCGTATATTTACGCAAAGAGCTGGACTCACATGAGTCTGATTTGTGAAAAAGGTGTAATTTTTTCGACGGTGAATGTACCACTTTTCGGCCTGGCAACATCTAGTTTCTTGAAGCTAAGAAACACAACTACAAGGATCTGAAGTCAAACGGGTCTAATTATTATGCATACGACACAGTTCTAGAGATCCTCGTCTTCGTCTAAACAACTTTTTTTTATGTTATGAACTCCAGAAATTACATGTTTATGTTATTATTGGTATTTGCAAGTGGCAACACTGCATTAGAAAAACAATTTTTCTTTATTATAGTATTAATTGGGTATAAACTAAGTCAAGGTTGCGAAGTTTGTTTGTCAAAAACAGAATAATTTTGAATCATGCTGCATTTGCTATTCCCGACATTGATAAATCGTTTGTAAATAAGGAAAAAATGTTCTTTATATCTGCGCAAAACAATTTATAACAAAGAAAATATCTTTAATTTTTTAACACTTTCTAGACTACGAAGTTCTCCATTGCAAATACAGAAACTCGTGGATTACGTGGCGCCGCTCTTCCCCTTATTTGCAGCAAGTAAATTCGCGACCCACTCGGACCCCAACAGATCGCTACAGAGTGGGACCAACTTAACTTAATTACGGCCGGACAAGTCCATGGACCAGTGGAAACACGCAAGTACCTGTTTTTTGCCCTTCGATAAAAACCTTTTTGTTACTTACGAGAATACTCTGACCTCTTTGTCGGGTGTTCGAAATTCGGCAAGGGCGCAAAAGAAAACATACGTGACACATTTAAATGTCATATGTATAAAGATAATTCGCTAATACGATTGCATGCAGAAGAAGAATACTAAATAAAACCCAAAGGGATCCCTTCAGCTCTTGAACTTGCTTATACTTGTAGTAATATACAAAAGTGCCGTCAGTGAATGACCGAATTGGTAAGTTATTCCGCATCCCCATTTTGACCTTTTTTTTACTCCAAATTTACATAAGCAAAAGTGCAATAATACATAACACATAACGTTCTTGCTTACTGAATCGCGTACAGAATCAATTTCGGGTTTCCTTTCGGTTTCTTAACTTTTCAATAAATGTCCCCGTTATTATTTTAATTCAAAAAGTACCTACCATGGACCTAAAATACTAAGGACGTAGTTTCGCTAAAAACAAAACTAGGATTCCATCATCCACCAATTTCCTAGTATGGCATAAGAGGCTTAGTCTACTCATGGCTAGAGAGTTATTTAAGCAATCCACGTCAAACAATAGAAGTAACAGATCTGATAATAATAATTGATAATATTCAACGGTATAGGTCCGTCACAAAAAAAAACAACAAAGTATGTGTACTTACCTCAAGAAACCATCTTAGGACCCTTGTTATTCCTGGTTATAAACCGTGGTTTTTTTATCATTTCCATTTATTTCAAGGGTGCATTTCCTAAGCTTAAATTATGTAACTTTCTCAAAGACACGGGTATTCTAAGTAACTCCATTTCAGAGATAATCAATCATAAATTTTTATCTTATAAAGCCCTCACGAGCGTATACACTTGCATTAGGGCCTGTTTACATATTGATTAGTGTTTAGTACGAGTTTATACATTTGCTACTAAACGTTAGTACAGTCAGCATCAAAAGTAGCGGATCAAATAACGCTTCATAAGTATCTACCATTCTGTAATTGCTTAACAAAAAGACTACGACTGTAAAAGATATACTTTTCAATGCGAGTTTTAGAAATTTATCTATATTTGGAAAAGTTATCCGGAATATCAGATACTTTTGGCGCGTTGTTTCATCCGCTACTTTTGATGCTGACTGTACTATCTCGGACGATCGATGTTAAAAATGACATTGGCATGTCACAGTTTTCAATTGTTTGGTTGAGTTAAATGTAATGCCCGTGTTAAAACAACGCTATCTTCAACATTTAATTACCTTTTATGAAAAAAAAGTAAAATAAAAAAATATTCTTTTATTGGAAAAATAACTATGCCATTTAGTTTCCTTAAACGTAGTTACCGATACCCCGAAGTTAACGAAATTCAATAAAAACACGGTGTATATTAATGATTTTGTCGGCATTTCTAGGTTTCCGTAGTCAACTAAGAACTCTTATAGTTTCGCCATGTCCGTCTGTCCGTCCGCGACTTTTCTCTGTGATCGTTAATGCTAGAGAGCTGAAATTTAGCACGAATATATAAATCAGTTATCCGAACAAAGTCGTAAAATAAAAACTAGAAGAAAAACATTTTTAGGGTGACTCCCCCTATACCAAAAGTGGGGATGATTTTTTTTATGGGTTCAATCCTATAGTGTGGGGTGTCGTTGGATAGGTCTTTCAAAATCATTTTTTGATAAACGTAATTTTCGCAAATAAACAATATGTTTCCCCCTCTACTTCCCCTAACTTCTGAACCGTGGGTACAAAAAAATATGAAAAAAATTGTGAAAGTAAAGCTTAGTAAAGACTTTCAAGGAATACTTTCACTATAGCGAACCTGATCGGTTTAGCCATTGTTGAGTTTTTGCAAAAAGTCTATGTTGACGGACGGGTAACTACGGAACCCTACACTGAGCATGGCCCAACATGTTATTGGCCGGTTCTTTTATATTCGGTCAGCAGGTAACTAAGCTTGCTTATTCTAAACAAAAAAACTGAGTTATGATGAACAATTACGAAAAAACGACGTTTTCTTAAATTAAGTATCTATTTTTTGTCTGTTTGTTAACTTAAACACCCTGTTGCTCCTAAAGTATTGATCGTAGAGTAAAATAAACATAACCTTTATAGGGAATTTTATGGTAAATCTTTTGTCCGAAGTAATTATAATGCTATTTGTAAAAATATTTTAAATATGAGCAAAAATCTGAAAAGAGGTATCTTCAACCACTCTTACACCCTCAGTACAACCCCCACCCTCGAGGACTTTTAGTATGTTTATTTAAAGACCACAAGGTATAACTATACCAATTTTCAAAATTACACGAATTAGTTCTGATTTTATTAATTTTCTTGAGCTACCAGTGGACATGTCAAGCTACAGTTACATCATCATTTCTGATACCTGGCTGCGTAAAAGAAAAAACCATTATTTTATATACAAGCATTTATTTTATAATTAAACATAAATCTGGCAAACATTCAATAATGCAATCATAGCACTATAATATTTATTATAATTTATTAGAAATATGTTTACTATTAAAATTTGAAAAGATAACTTGAATGAAAAATAATTAGTCTGCAATGCTTGTAGGCCATACAACAAATCGTGCTTTTAAAACTCATCTACAATTAGGCCATTCGCGATACACCGACGTCGAAATTTTATTTATTTTCTGAGAAATACAGCTAAGCAAATGTTATCAAAAATATTGGTAATAATGGAATACATCGCAGATTTATTACTTCAATACAGGGGAGATTTTTTATCAGTTCCATTTTAATAAGAACCAAAATAATACGAACCAATGAGTTTCAACTTAAACATCTTCTTTTATTGTCACCGCTTATTGTAAAATTAAGTAACCATAATATTTAATAATAAGGTACGTGTAACAAACTTTTAATAGAAAAGTGAGTAATGTGATTGTCAGTTTCAACTGCATTACAAGAAGGTTGTACTCGTAATGCACATTCCAACGTCCACGCGTCTTATGAGCATAATTGCCGTGCGTACAGATCGAATACAAGTGGTTTCCATAAACTCACGAGTATATATTATGTTTAATGGCTACATTCTCCTCTGATTTCTTAGTCAAACGTCTGAGTTATGAACTCTATAACATCTTCCATTTTGGCACTACGCGACATTCGTTGGCCTTTCCAATATCACATGTAATAATTGTATAAGAAAAGAAAATTGTGCAGTTATGTTAAGATATAACGCATTTACTACATCTACCAGTATTACCTAACAATAGTGTTATATCAATATATATAAAAGTGAACAAGAGGCACTCTATAGGTTTACATACGCAGGTTAAAATAAGCGTAGTTCGTGAACATCGAACGTGAACTAGACATGAATACTGATACTATTTTACAATTGCTAACACCAGCGAATATAGATTACACCATCTTTGTAAATACAGAAATAGATTTTGTATACATGTCGTCTAGTCACAAACTGATTGTAACCCAAAATTCGAAGTATACCTACGAAAAATTACACTAAGTGTTTACTATATTATAGAGTATCGTCTTCCACAACATTGTTTTACTTTTGAAAACGTTAATCACATACGCTTTGACCACTGTTTCTCGACAACTGACAGAAAATTTTAAATAAAATGGTGGCAAACTAATGGTTTTAATTTTAACTACAATTCATACTCCTTGTTCATTTCGTTTTCATTTTGAGAAACCGTGGCCATGTCAATACAAAAAAATCTACAATAGCCAAACAACAATGAGTTCCTAGATTAAAGTCTAACACCCATATCTTATTTACACTAAAGAATTGTAATTTTAATCAAATTGTAGCTTTTGCGAGAGTTCATTCTTTACAGTAAAGATTGACTATATTGCACTAGTAAATTTTATCTTAAATCCTGAACGAATTGTAAAGATTCTTCTAATCAATTGTTTATACCAATATTCGAAAGCTGAACTGTTGGGCACTACAATCTCTAAACTAGACGTATCGAAGTTAAGATACTTATTTGTACGACTTAACACACTCAATATTCTACACACTTTACACGTCACGTGTCGCTGTACACACATTGGCTATATGTGTACCACTTAAAGGTAGAGACTGCTATAGTATAGTCTGTCTAAGAATCGTGTAACATTGTAACAATAAGATAAGTTAAAAATATTCAAAACGTTTAACAAACACATTGCACCCAACTTCAACTGGCTATTTTAAGCATATTGATTTCGGTGTATAATAAAAATAAGATTACCTCGCTTCGTTTAATACTGGCAGAAAAAAATATACAAAGATAAGAGGCAACAGCGATAACAACACAAAGTTACAATTAGAAGTTTGTGTAGTTATCAATTAAATTGTCCAATTACTTTAATAGAAGACCTTTGACTTAAGAAGAATATTTTACAGTATTGCTTCGCATCGCATCCCAAAAGTGATACACTATATTCATTTGAGTTTTTGACATCGCTTTCGTATCTCCATATACATCCATATTACATAGGTCGATGAATCTGTCAAACTCCGCGTATTCATAGCAAATGACTTTAAATACCTAAGTCTTTCGTTTATACCCATCTTTATTATAAGTTATTTGAGTACCAGAAAACCAAATAAGGTTTATTTTATGCATTTAACAAGTTTGCTTCAGTGTCTTACATCAATCGAACCATACAAGACGTACAACTTTCTAATATTGGTCCGCTACAGAGTTGTGAAATGATCTAGCTTACTTTAACTTATACACTAAGCCTAGACTGAACTTAAACATATTTCTATGCCTTGCGTGATATGTATTGCAATTATAGAGGCGCATTAAAGCTAAAAATGTATTTTTTCTAAGTCTTTCTAACCATCGCACGACACCTAAGATTCCTTCTTTCATGTATCCCAAACCTTACAATGTTGTTCATAAGTCTATACATTACAGTAGGCTTAAACTAGTTAAGACAAAGATCATTGTTTAGGATCATTTTATTAATAGTATTTGTCTCTGGCCCATAATGCTAACAAACTTGACTCTACATTGTGAGGATATGTAAAGACTTAGAATTAAGACAAAATTACATCTAGTTACGTACGTAACTCTATAATTAATTATTAACAAGTGATATGTTGATGGAGAAATCACTCCTCTTAATAATAATTCATAACATTTATCTATTAACAGTATAATCTTGACTACTACATTTACCATCCGAACTTAATATCGAACTTCGAATACTAACTAACAAAACATACTGGACAGCGCAATTCAATACTTCACATGGCTTAAAACTAAATCTGCTTAAATTTTAACGTTTCGTAAATAATTATAAAAATAATCTCATAAGAAAATATTTGCGGTGTAACCTAGCGGCCGTTCTGTTCGGTCAGCACAACACAGTGTGCCCCTACTCATAGTGCGCGATGTCGGCCATTATAAATGATGTCAAATACGAGTACAGCGTGTTTCATCCGAATGGGGCGGTGACGGAAAATCAAGTACTATAAAAAGCAGCTTAATTTGACAAAATTTAAACCAATAATAAGTAAACCAAAGCACATCAATAGATTAAAATAGAAAACATATAGTTTCGTAGAAAAATGTTACGATTGCGTCTCTGGGCTACTGTCTTGGTAGATGACGAAATTTGGCAGTTACCGTTAGTCGCAGATATCTTTTTCGTCCACTGCCCCATTTGAATGAAACAGTCTGTTCATCGATTCAGATTCGTCAATTAAAGATCATTACACAGGTAAGCTATCAAAAAGTCTGTGCTTAATCTAGCAATTTGAATAGTTGTAGTACATATTGGATTTAATGATACAATCATTAAGAAACCTAGTAACTAATTTGATTCAATCCTTGAGAAAGGATTTAACGTAGGTATCTTTTTATACTTTTGGTATAAATATTATTTAAGATTAATTTATAATAGTCATAAATTAATCTGGTTATATTATAATTACTCTCTAAAAAGTAAACAGAATAAATAAATATTACAAATGATAAGAAAAGAAATATATTTTTCCCAAACATCCTCGGAAATGCCCTCGCTTTGTCCGTAAAATACATGTTTATCGCTAAATAAAAAAACATATTTATGTAAGTATATTAGTGTTGTGATTTCAGGTAATTCGTATGTTGTAAGCAATATATTTTTCTTTTTTTGTTCACATTGTTTGAAAAAAGCACTATCATATACTTATACCTGAACAATATTTAACAGGCATATTCTGACTCGAAATGTTCCATGCCTCGGCAAGCCTCGCTCTGCTAACTACAAGTTCCTCGTCAAAAAAACCCCTCTCTTTCCGTTTCTCGGCAATAATATGAGCATATTTAATTATTTTTAGAAATTCTTAGTAGACATCTTCAATTTTTTTAAATATTAGGGATTCTTTCAAAAATCGATTATTTACTTGGTAATTTACGACGTAGATAACCGATAATAGTAAATATGGAAAATATTAAACTATTAGTTAAAAAACTATAGTAGTAACAAGTACTGGCTAAGGTACATCATCTATGTCCCGTGACTTAGGGCCGGTACACACAGACTGCAACTTGTATGGGAACTGTGCGCCGACGTTAGCGTGCAATCGGTGTGCAGGTCCCATACAAATTGCAGCAACTTTTTGGACAGATTCGGTTAAAATTATCGTTTCTTACCATCGAGTATCTAACTAACGTAACTTTACCTAATACATTTTGATATAAATATTGACAACTGTCCAAGGTAAAACTATTTCCGGGTGCAACAGTTTCCACTACAATGATTTTTTGAAAAAAAAAAAATCTTACGGCAATGTATTGCGTGCATAGGTAGTCATCACATGTGACTGTTGTGAACGGCGACAACGAATACGAATAAGGTTGAAATTATGAGTAAATTTTTTAAATGCCTTATTTTAAAATAATTGATTTATATTGGTGCTTGAAAAGCAAATGAATATAAAAACAAAGGCCTAAAATATGGATAAGAGTGTAAAAGAAATTGCAATTGTTATTATTTTCCTATTTAGTGAGTGGTTAATTTGTGTCTTGTATGCAAGATGGCGGCGCCAGCGTATCGTTCTATTGTTGTCCCTATACAAATTACCTGCTACAACTTTTCCGGACCAGTTTTTAATATTAATAAAATGAAGTTTTTATTTATAATATCAATATGAGACCTTTATTGTATATTTCATTGTATAAACTTCGTTTTTAGTAATTTATGATTTTTATTGGCCCGTTTGACTTGTTATTATAATTCCAGGTTTTAACTCCTCTGGTGTTGCAGGCGTACATAGGCTACGGAGACTGCTTACCAGCAGGCGGGCCGTATGCTTACTTGCCACCGACGTAGTATAAAAAAAAATAGAATACCGTTTTGTAAAATAATCTCTCTCGGCGCAAAAAAGATTCTTTTTTGCGGCGATTTTCCAATGTTTACACACCCTTTGAAACTATCGAATTTGGTAAAAAATACTAAAAACCGAAGAGCAATTTGCTACGTCGACAATGAGTTACACGTGTAAAAGCTATATTTAATACTATGTAAAAATGAGCAAGCAATTTCGCGCATGCAAACATACTTAACATCATCACCATACAATCGCCAAAAGCAATGTATCTAAATATGGGACAGTCGCACAAAATGCATAATAGTACAATTAAAAAAAAATCATAAAATAGGGATCAAAAGAAAAGGGAATTAATTATTTGCCATAATAGTACTTACATTATGGACAGAATTGTTAACGAAAGGCAATAGAAACGCGATGTGCGTAGCACAGAGAGATTTTATGACTCGAGTTTACTATTTTCGTACCTCCCGTGTTATACACAATTTTTTTATTCATTCATCACACTTGCGAAGAAAAAAATGTTTTTTAAGCTAAATAACTGCTATATACGGTAAAACTGCAAATTTCTCGCCATTATGTTTATTGTTTGACGAAAAGACATGAAAGTACCCATACAGCCAAGATTTAAATTTGTTTAAAATATATTTATATAGCTATTAAAATATGACATTTAAATAATGAACAAAAGAAATAAAATAATAAACATCAGTATTTTTAATCTCTTTTATAGTTTGATTGGAAATGTTTTATTTATTACCTTCTTAGTTCATATGATTGGGTAACATACTAAAATACATTACATTAAAGAGGCTGTGAAGTAAGTAGTTGTGCTTGCACAGAACATAAAATGGTCAAATACGCCGTTCACTGAACAAAAGATTTCCTTTGGCAGAATTAATGTTTGTCTTCCTAAGATGTATTTAAGAAGTGGATCCACTCAGATTTTTGATGCAGGTTTTTCAGCGCCGTCAACCTCTGAGGTTAATAATTGTTTAAATTTAGGTTCTAAGTCTAGTCTGGTATCATTTTCAACTAAATCAAAGATGTAGACGTAGAATTCATCTACGTCGGTTTAGCGGTTTTTGGTTCCCTATACAAACTTCTCCCTCCCTTTCATTTTTAATGGATAATGTGATAAAAACTATCCTATATTCTTCCCCAGGACTCAAACTATCTCTACACCAAATTTTAACAACCTAAATTGGTTCAACGGTTTAAGTGTGGAGAGCAATTATTAACAAAAAGTTTTTGTCTTTCTTCATATTCTATACGTTTCTACTTAGGAATGGTGTCAATGTGATACCATAAATGAATTCAGTATCCCGAATTTATGCTTTCACTCTCAATTCCGGTAGAGTGCTATTAATATTCCTTTAATTTTTTCAAATATCAAAATCAACAACGCATAATAAAATAGTAATATATAGAAAATATAAATCTATTAAAATAAAAATACTTAATGAAAAATGTCCAACTTTGCCAACGCTAATATTCAAAATGTGTATTTGTGTAGTTACATTTGCAATTCTATTGTTGGAATTTGTTAATTTTTTGTGCTCATGATTTTATGTTCATGTCTTTTTTATAAAAATAAAACTGCAAATTATAGCAAACATCGTTTATTGTTTTTTCAATAGGCGTAGTAGCAAAATATCATAACGAACCAAAAAGCAAATATAGTCTGTCAATCAACTTCTTCTTCAACTGTCAGGAGAAAAAGCTTGAAACTCAATTTTTCTATAGGACGATAACCCTTATTTTAAATTTGCGGTATTGTTCAACTGACGGAAATGGCTTGACGGACTACAGGTATTGCTTATAGATTTTTTTTAATGATGCTGTGTCACAGATATGTGTGAAATGGAAATGAAAAACGAGCATCTTGCCGGCCTAGACCTACATACAGTATTGTATAAAATTTCATTAAAGTCCTCTCGTCTAGCCGCACCCGAAACGTAATAATTCTCAGCTATTATAAGGAACATACGAGGGGTGATCCAAAAGTAATAATAATTAAATACTTTTAGTCAACGAAAGCGGTTCTTGGCAAGTAAAAAAAAATTGAAATAAAAAAATTACCTGTTAATGAGATAAATTCATTTTTTTGTGAGTTGGAGAGAACCTTGCGTGGAAATCGAGAAAACTGAAGTGAGAGCCGCAACAAAGTACTTCTGTTTGAAAAAAATGTGTAGGAAAATATGCACATTGACTAAGCGGAAATATTGGGGGCCTCTAATTCTCCGTATTCTACGCGCTTTCACGCTGGTACAAGCAGTTTAATTTGGTTAGAACGTCAACTAAAGACGAACACCACGAAAACCGTCCATCTATCGTCCTTACTGACGAAAACGTCAAAAAAATTACGATCTCGAGTCAGCAGACAGAAGGATACCTATCAGGCATCTTGTTGAGCTCACCAGGACCTCATGCAGTATTCAAAAAATCTTAACGCATGAATTACACATGAAAAATGTCTCCGCTCGTTGGGTGCCTAGAATGTTCCCGGTCGCACAAAAGACCCCACCTACCCTACAAGGCTGATGTTTCAGTATCAGCCATATGTCATGCAGGGTTCATCTTCTTCCTCGCGTTGTCCCGGCATTTTGCCACGGCTCATGGGAGCCTGGGGTCCGCTTGACAACTAATCCCAAGATTTGGCGTAGGCACTAGTTTTTACGAAAGCGACTGCCATCTGACCTTCCAACCCAGAGGGTAAACCAGGCCTTGTTAGGAATAGTCCGGTTTCCTCACGATGTTTTCCTTCACCGAAAAGCGACTGGTAAATATCAAATGATATTTCGTACATAAGTTCCGAAAAACCCATTGGTACGAGCCGGGGTTTGAACCCGCGACCTCCGGATTGCAAGTCGCACGCTCTTACCGCTAGGCCACCAGCGCTTTACCAGCGCTTTAGGGTTCATATTGCCAGGAAAAACCCCATATTCGGCAGATATAGCCCCCAGTATTTTTATGCCTTCCTACGGCTGAAGAAACATCTTAGAAGCAATCTTGGATGATAGCGAAGTACTCGTAATGGCCGCAGTGAAGGAAGTACTCGTAATGGCCGCAGTGAAGGCAGTTTTTAAAGGTCATAAAAAAAGTTTTTTTTAATGAACAGTGGGTAAACGATGGTCTACCTATGTGAGTAAGCTTACTAAGAGCTTAAATTGTAAAATAAGATATGTTTTTAACATATTATTTTTTTGTGTTGGTTTAAACATGTGATGTATCTTTCATACTGATTATTATAACTTTTGGATCACCCCTCGTAATATCAATATTTCATTGCATGTTTGAGAAAAATATGATTTTCTTTCGTATGGATTTTGTTGCTATTTCGCCCGCTAAACCTGCGTCAAATACCAAAAGTACTGACCGTTACGAGCAAGTGTGATGAACATTTTATGCTTGTTGACCACTATAAGTAGTGCTAATAAATCAGAATTTTATCAACGACTGTTGTATCAAGTGTAGACGCAATCGTCTCGTAATCTAGCTGATCTGCTCAGCATTACTTTTAAATGGCATTTTCAAATACTTTTCATCGGAAAAGACATAGCAGGCCAGAGCAAATTAACCATCCGATATATGCGTGAAACGTTCTAATCAATGTTTATGAACATGGACACTAAATGTGTCAACAACAAGTGGTGTGTGAAGGGCGCCGCCGCCGCCGCGACGCCCAGTCCTAGCGTGTGCAGCGACGGGCGCAGTAAGGAACTACTGCCAGTGCAATTCCGGGGTGGTTCCGTTTTTTCTGTAATAATGACATAATTCAATTTAATATATTGTCGTAACTTGACTTGGTATATTTAGTAAGGTTCATCTGGAACAGAAATATGTTTACATACAAAATTAAAGCAAATTAACAAATAATATAATTAACTTAGGCCTCCCAGGTCTTAACCCTGCGGATAGGTTGCCATAGACATGGCTGCGTTGGCTGTTTGAATCGTTATTCTATTTTTTCCCTTCTGAGTCTCATCAGAATCAGAATCAAATTGACACCCAACTTCCAAAAAGGAGAACTGAATTTTACCGTAGATAGGATTAAACTCGAAACTGGTACGGTCGATGACAGCAGTTAATGGTTCACTTAATATTGGACAGTTCTTAGCATAAGTATGTAAAACCGAATTTCATTGAACCGCGAATTGCTAAAGAATCAATTTCCTCGACCGTATATAGCTGTTCTGTAAAAATAGTACAGGGAGGTAATTTAATATTATGGGACTATCTGTGGAATCTCGATAACTCTCCTGGTTAACACGAAATAAAACGGTATTCCCTTCCCTTCAAAGCTACTCTCTACAACCCGAACTATTTAACCTCGTTATTACGAAGTAACAAATGATTACCTTCATGGGAATTCAGTAGGTACAATTATTAACCACGTAACTCGAAAAACTTTAATTGACCTCTACACCTCAAAAAAATAGACGTATTGTATCATCGCCTCTATATCTCAAATTAATTAAGTAACACCTCTGTAACTCGAATAAAACAAAAGGACTGGTACTCGTACTATTACGTGTTTGTCTAATAATCACTGTAATACGAATTTTTCGTTGGTGTTATCTCCATAGGTAATTCGAAATTATTTTTAAATGAGCCATAATCCAGAAAAACCTTACTAAGTTGATACTCTTTATAAGACGAAACCTCGTTATCACGAACTTTTTGGCGTTTCCCTCGATTATCGAGATTCGTGTTATCGAGGTACAAATGTGTATACATATATACGTAGTCTTGCCATAAATTCTATCCCAACTTTTTTTAAATGTAATAATGGAATGTTTGATGTACTTTTGTTTCTTGGTTATGCTTAAATAGACATTTGCCTGTCAGAAAAAGTACATTTAGATCCAGGTATCGTTTCCCTGAAGATGGAGTGTTATAAATGTAAATCCGCTACGTAAGCAGAAAATCATGGCTAGGGAAACGAAAATTACCCCTAGAACTATGTCGCGTATCATAAAATAAGACCTTAATCTTGGGGCTTGGATTTCATTTATAACACTCCATCTTCAGGGAAACGATACCTGGATCTAAATGTACTTTTTCTGACAGGCAAATGTCTATTTAAGCATAATCCAGAAAAAAAAGTACATCAAACATTCCATTATTACATTTTAAAAAAGTTGGGATAGAATTTATGGCAAGACTACGTATATATGTATACACAGTTGTACCTCGATAACACGAATCTCAAGGGAAACGCCAAAAAGTTCGTGATAACGAGGTTTCCGTTTAAAGATTTATTTCTCAAAAGAATAACAATTATTCACTTATATGAGAAAAAACAACAATCCATTACAAATTAAATTAGTGAGCGATAAAAGTAAATACATAAATAATGGTGCCGCGCTAGTAAGTAGTAGAGAAACAATCTAATATAATAAAAGTGGTGTGTGTCAGGTAGAACAAAAACATGCAAAACAAGTTCAAGAAGTGTGGTTGCTATTGCTAGGAGCGTACCGCGCTGCGCGATGCAAGTCGCAGTCAGCTCGCAGTAGATAAGATAAGACGAACAGAATTGCGCGGATGTAACGAGCGTGGAAGTGGCTAAGTAAGTGCATGCATTCAACCACGCTCGGGGTGTGGGAGCGATATTTTTATAGTGCTTATTTTTTTGTTTTTTTTTTTTATTTAATTTTTGCAGCTTATGTTAATTATATTATGTAAATTTTATATTATTATTTTTTTAGGTTTCGTCTTATAAAGAGTATCAACTTAGTAAGGATAACACCAACGAAAAATTCGTATTACAGTGATTATTAAGATGAAAAAATACACAGATGAAAAAATCTTTACCGTGGAGCAAAAATTCAACAGCCAAAATGATAAAATACATGCTCACAGTTCCCAAGAAACTTCGGAAAAAGTTCCAATGGTAGAAAGATGCCACCATCCTGCATATGTCATAGTTTGAAGGCTTCCTATGAAGGCGTCACAGAGCTTTATTTTTGTGAAGAAGGGGTAAAAATACCTGCTATGAACTATCAAAACGACATTTTGAAGAGAGTTGTTAAGCCGCTAAATGATACTTTATTTGCCGGTAAGCATTGGATATTTCAACAAGACTCTGCCCCTGCACATAAAGCTAAGAGCTGTCTTGCAACGGTAGTTAGCGACGCATTTACCCGAGTTTATTGCGGTTGAAGATTGGCCCTCAGGAAGCCCCGATCTCAACCCCTTGGACTAAGGTCTGTGGAATAATTTGGAGGAGAAAGCCTGCTCTAAACCTCATCGTAATGTTGAGTGTCTCAAGTTAGATTTAGTGCGGGCAGCGGTATAGAAGACCCATCGATACCGTCCGTGCCATCATAGACGAGTGGCCAGACCGTTTAAAAAAGTGTGTTAAAGTAAAAGGTGGACACTTTGAATAAATATTTTATTTTATAGAATCTATATAAGATAATTAATAAAAATAACTCTAATCGATTAATAAGCCTTCTTTTATTTTCAAAATTAACATCATTTCATGTAAGACAGAATTTATGGCAATGTCACGGATTTTTACTGTTAAATTGATAAACACTGAATCAAATTCATGCCGTTAAGAACTTAAAAATTGAGCATCATAAACCAGTAATATAAGTAATACATTTTACATTAAAGGCCTAGTTTTTGCTCAGTATGAAACTAGAATTCAACTTACTTGTTGCTGATATTAATTGGGGGAGATATTTTTGCCAAAAAGCACATTGTTTAACTCGCAGTCCGTGGCCCACAGCGCTGGAGTTGACTGCCAGAGACAGATATTCCCTGCCGAACGCGGTGTGCACCGGCCAGTGCACTTTAGTCATTTCTCCATTCGGACTTAAGGATGGATTTCTGAAAATAACAAATATATATTACTTCATTAATATCCCGCACACATATCATGTAAATACTTGTAAAACCAAATAAAAATCATGTTTAAATTCGATCCAATCTCATAAAAGTCATGAATCATTAAATAGTCCAATGTTTTTACAATAATAATTTCATCAATTGCTCTGTTAATTGGCTGAAGATGATACTTGTAACTGAAAATTAGAAACTGCGTGATGCCTAGGCCTACATCTTAACATTCAGGCCTGCATAAAGAACGATTTGTCTTGACTTAAAAGTAATTAAGATTATTAATTAATTATTTCCTTTTAAATAAAACAATTTATTTAGGTTTACTTTATGTCCGAGGGCCTATTGAAATGTATTAGCATTATTTCTGTACATTAAATTACCCACCCCTATACCATACCTACATACAAAATATCAAGTATAGTCAGCCACTGCAAACAGTGACAAGTGATCCTGGTGTTATATATGCTTGCAAGTGACGAGATAAATAGCGAGAGGTTAATTTTACCCTACGCCCACATATTCGCATTCGCTATTCGTTTCGTCTAGTCGTTCGGCTCGCGACGTGTATTAAAAACGGCATCAAAATTACTGGCACGATCAATTCCTATAGAAACCTTAGACAATGACTTGAAATTAGCAATTGATTAACCAGTTCCAAACACGAGAGACTTGATTGACCCTGGCCAATGCCCATGGCTCTGTTGCCGACATTCTTAAAAATCTTTGAAATAGTAATTGCTAAACGCCTGTCAGCATTTTGTGACAAATACGAGATATTCGACGATGGTTAATTTGGTTTCAGGAAGAAAAGAAAATTAACTATTTACAAATTTATGCATGAAATTATTGGTGTTTATTGACATTAAGAAATATGTATTTGTATTTTTACTTGATATGAGCAAAGCCTATGACCGAGTTCAACATAATATTCTTCTAAATAATACTGTATGGCATAGGAATTCGTAGAACAGCTGACGACTAGTTCAAATCATACTTGATAAATGGGATACAACACGTAAAAATATAATATTTTAACAAACTCTCTTTCAAAAATATGTTCACAAAAAAAGACAACTCTCAAGTTCTATTCCTCAAGGCAGTGTTTTAGACTGCATCCATTCTTAATCTATAATACTGATCTGGCAAAATTACGAGTAATAAATACCGAATACCAATACGTCGGAAAGGGACAAACGATGATTAGCGGCATCGTAACTTTAGTACACGTTTATGAATAAGGGAGTAAATGTTTCCAGTCTGCCGATGAACAAAAAACTCTTAGTGCTTATCATGCATTTACCCAGCTCCAATACGAAATCATTTTGTGGGGTAATAGCAAAAATAGTATAGATTAATTCATACTGCAAAAAAGGTGTATTAAATTATTAAGTTATATAAAAAAAAATTAAAAGCTGCCAACCTTATCCGAATCCTTATAGAACGTAACCTTTTTTTAAAACCGATCCTTATTATCCTAAGCTACACATTGTTTCGCAGCCTATTATTACGGACGTAATGGCGATATTAACCCGTACATGTAGCATGATGCTACGACGCAAAGTTTCTAAGATATATAAATAAAAACCGATAAATGGGACCTTCAAACCCTTCTACCCCCTGGCTAAAGGGCTACGGCCGGGGACTTTTGTTATGACCTCCTAACTAGTTCAAACAAAGTTCAAATTGTAATAATTACCATAAATATGCGTATAATTTGTGATTAATGTATGTGTTAGATAATTATATAAAGCTGCAGCCCGAACATTAATTGACACGAATTGTTCTCCCGGAAGGAGGCGCGGGGGGGATTCGAGTTTGGTACGGTCGTACAGGGGGCGGTCCGGTGACCTCCGGAAAAATCCGACTTTCGGTCTACCGGATCGGGACAGAAAAATGTTTGACGGCCCGGCTAAACGGTGGGAGATAGTGGGGGGGTGCTCGACCGAATGTCACAGAGGACCCTGGGCAGTTTCGGAGGCCGCCATTTTTTTTTCAAAATGGCGGATTCAAAATGGCGGCCGATTTTCATGTCGGTCCCGGCGCGCTCAAATTTCGGTCACGGAATCTCGGGGCCCTCTAGATCGGTATGGAAAAAAAAAATTGGAAAAAATCCAAGATGGCGGACACCATGGCCACTTTTATTTTGTATGGCAACTTTTAAACGGTGACAGATAGGTGGGGGGTGCTCGACCAAATGTCATAGAGGGCCCCGAGACGAATGGAATGGCATTTAAAAAAATTCAAAATGGCCGACTCAAAATGGCGCCGAAATTTCAAAACGGTCCGAGAGCGCCGAGAACCGGTATGTGGGTACATATGGGCCCCCGCATTCGAAAAAAATTTTTTTTTTTTTTTAGCTCGAAAAAAAATTTGTATGGGATTTTTTTTCGAATCCCCCACATGCTAAACGGTGAGACATAGGTCGAGGGAGCTCGACCAAACGTCATAGAGGGCTCCGAGTGGAATCTGAATAAGAAAAAAAAAATTCAAAATGGCCGACTTTTTTTTTTTCTAAAACTTCAAAAAGGTCCGAGCGCTCTGAAACTTTGGTCGCGGTATCTCGGAGCCCCAACGACTCCTATGGAAAAAAAAAATTTTGGAAAAAATCCAAGATGGCGGAATAATGGCCAGTTTACTTTTGTATGGCAACTCTCAAACGGTGCGTGATAGGTGGGGGGTGCTCGACCAAATGTCATAGAGGACCCCGAGAAAAATAAAACTGCATCAAAAAAAAATTCAAAATGGCCGACTTTTTTTTTTTCTTTTTTTAATGTTGGTCCGAGCGCGCTGAGATTTTGCATGCGGCGAGCCTGGGGGCCAAGATTACCATATGAAAAAAAGTTTTTTGAAAAAATCTAAAATGGCGGCGGACTGGGGCAAAGTCAAATTTCCAAGTAGGTTAAGCGAGCCCGAAGGGCGAGCTTCAGGCTGGGAGGCCGAAGGCCGACCCCGGCGGAGGGCCGAAGGCCCGGAGCGTCCCACTGGATTGGTCAAGCACGCGAGGCCGAAGGCCGAGCTGCGAGAGTGCGGCCCAAAGCGGAAGTACAACCGCATTACATTTCACCTTTGGAAAACAAATATTCTTTATACTAAAAATAACGGGAAAAATGCATTTATAGAGCGAACCGGTTACAAGTTAACTGTTTTAATAAGCGAAGCGGCGGGCCGAAGGCCCGACGCTGAGCTTCGAAATCCAGCGAAGGCCGAAGGCCGAGCTCCGCGTAGGGCCGAAGGCCCGGAGCGTCCCACTGGATCGCCCAAGCACGCGAGGCCGAAGGCCGAGCTGCGAGAGTGCGGCCCAAAGCGGAAGTACAACCGCATTACATTTCTCCTTTGGAAAACAAATATTCTTTATACTAAAAATAACGGGAAAAATGCATTTATAGAGCGAACGGTTAGAAGTTAACTGTTTTAATAAGCGAAGCGGCGGGCCGAAGGCCCGACGCTGAGCTTCGAAACCCAGCGAAGGCCGAAGGCCGAGTTCCGCGTAGGGCCGAAGGCACGGAGCGTCCCATTGGATCGCCCAAGCACGCGAGGCCGAAGGCCGAGCTGCGAGAGTGCGGCCCAAAGCGGAAGTACAACCGCATTAACTTTCCCCTTTGGAAAACAAATCTTCTTTATATTAATAATAACAAAAATAACGGGAAAAGTGATAAAGCGAACCGGCAACAAGTTAACTGTCTTAATAAGCGGAGCCGGCGGGCCGAAGGCCCGACGGCGAAGCGTCGAGGCTAGCGAAGGCCGAAGGCCGAGCTCCGCGTAGGGCCGAAGGCCCGAAGCGTCCCCTTCGAGGCTCGCCACGCTTCGCTTCAACCCTCAAAGTAACCATATTGCGAAGGCCGAAGGCCGAGCTCCGCGTAGGGCCGAAGGCCCGGAGCGTCCCATTGGATCGCCCAAGCACGCGAGGCCGAAGGCCGAGCTGCGGGAGTGCGTGCTCGCACGCGGACCATTCCTTGCAAGCAAAAGTACAACTGCTTTACCTTTTCCCTTTGGAAAACAAACTTTTTCACTAAAACAACGGCACCTACAACAACAACTCATCAACAACAACACCAACAACAGCACCATGCACACCGCGGGGCCCCCGGGCCCCGCGCACCAAGCAAAATCTAGTGTGTTAGATAACATTGTAATAGGTACCCTTACAGGGGGTCATATCGTGATACATTATCACAGTATGACACCCTGTAATCACACACAAAACTTCCAACACTCGAAATATTTAACTTCATAACGAAGTAACTAAAGATTCCTTCACGGTTATCCAGTACTGTTTTTACCTCCATAACTCGAAAAATTTAATTGGGCCTCTACAAGTGAAAAACTTACACGTCTTGTTTTATCACTCTTATATTTCGAACATTTGGACGTGGTTAGAACTTGTAACAATTGAATGCGATTGCCATGTTTTTTTCTATTTTATTGCGACTTGAAAATTAAAATAGTAAGAACACTTACCCAGTTTTCGCAAAGTTTGCCCAGTATCTCATCATTCGTTTGCTGAATTCTACTTCTTCCGGTGAATAATTTTTTCCGGGATTCAGAGGCTCGCCAAATACATAATTGATTTCATCAGCATGCATGACACCCGTCCATGAGGGCCATGGGTTATTCTTACTACGGTGTTTATAATAATATGTATACACGTTATTGCCAGTCTCCGCGTAACGATGTGCTAACTCATTTACACCACAAGTAAAATGGTAGTCACCCACCATTTTATCCAATGCATTACGATTTTTGATCGGATCATCAGGGTTTAACCAATCAGTGTACTCAAACACTATTGCTTGACGAGCTACATCAGTGACATATGGATTTAACTCCCTTACGGCTTGTAAATATTGCTCTCTGGTAATGCCTACGTTTTCTTCTTTGGGAAATAATTCAGTCAAATAATACAATATAAAATAATATCCTTCTTCAGTATTTGACCCTAAGAGAAGATTGGTTTTTTTGAAGTTTTGGTGCGCTAAGGAACGGATTGGCATTTCATCTAAAAAGGAACCGTCGATAATGGGAACGAAAGGAAATTCACAAATACCTAATGTTCCCCATTCATTATTCACTAATTCATCAGCACTTTTTTTTCGCAGACATTCAATCATGGGCCCCATGTCTATTCTTGAATGAGGACAGTGTACAGCCTCTGCTAACCGAATGCCTCGTAAAATACTTTCTTCTCTTGATATTATAGCCCATGGTGCTGTTGCAGCTCCCGATTGCATAATTGCCTGGGAAAACAAGTTTCTCGAAAGAGGTGATAGTAAATGAAGAGAAACAGATACTGCTCCAGCTGACTCTCCGAATAACGTTACATTGTGAGGATTTCCACCGAAATATGCTATATTGTCTTTAACCCATTGCAAAGCCATTAATTGATCAAAAAGTCCCGAGTTTCCTGGAACATCGGGCGTGTCAAAGAAAAGGAAACCGAGCGAAGCGACCCGATATTGCATTGAAACGTAGACAACTTTTTCCTCGGACACGAGGATTTTAGGATCATATACATCCAAAGTGGCAGTGCCAGAATAAAATCCTCCCCCAAATACCCAAAGCATAACAGCTGCATTTTTTGGCCTGGGTCTAGGTGTGACTATATTGATGTATAGACAGTCCTCCTGCATGTCTGTGTTAGGGTTCCACATCATAGCACCTGGAAAATCCCCGAACACGGTATCTACTATTTGAACGCATGAATGTGGCAGTGTTGTTGCATTTAAAATTTCTTCGCCCCAGCTTTCAACAGGTCTGGGGTGTCTAAATCTCAAGTCACCTAGGGGTTTTTGTGCGTAAGGAATTCCAAACCAAGCGTCAACTTTCTTTCCTGTCGCAGCTGTAAGAGTTATACCTCTAACTCTGCCCTTACGAGTGCGAACTACTAACGGATCATCATCGTCAGGTCCCATTTGTGGTTCATCTGCCATAAAAACTTCTTCGCCTCGTTCATGATTGGAAAAATATTTTTCTTCTCTTTTAGATAAAATTTCAGCATCTTCTAGTTTGGCGCGTTTTGAAGAGGTTTCATGTTCATCAATACGGGGTAAGATCGTATCTAATTCAGGATTATAGCGCACGGCCTCGCCATGTCCTCTATATGGTTGAGGAGGAGCTGGCGCCGGAAAATGTAGAGGATGGTCTGGCGCATGATGCCGCGCGCGGTGTTCATGCGGGCTACCCAGCGCTCGCGCCGCAAGCGCCGCTAGCGCTGCTAACACCACGCGCATACCGCCGTTACCCAACGCCCCACAATCAGCACCTGAAATATAATATTTTTCTACATTTATTTCGACACAGACACTATTAATTAATCATAATTCTCGAAAACATAATATCTATTACCTAGTTATATCACTACTATGTGATTTATGTTTGTGCAAAAGAACAAAACGGAACCGTTATAGGATCACTCGTGTGTCTGTCTGTCACAGCCTATTTGCTCCGAAACTACCGATTATGTTGAAATTTCGTATACATATGTAAGTCTAAAGTCTGTGACCCAAAGATGGACCACTTCCATGTGATTTATATGTGATATAATAATTACACGTATTTCATCACGTAGCTTCGCCCCACGTGATGAAATACGTGTCACTTATCAACACCACGCGATTGAAAAACACGGGTACTGTTTTTTTACGTTGTCACGTATATAAATGCGACCATCATATCCACTAGAATAGATATGCGATAATAACAGTGTCTGTCTCTTTCAATAGCACTGCGTGAAAAAAGTTACGAGCTTAATTAAGATCTATCACGTGATTTACGTGAATAACAGAGTCTACCATACGCCTACGGTACAGTCAAGTGTGGAAATATAACAACTTGAGTGCACCTATATTTTTACACTTGACTGTACCGACTTATGACAAAGATATGAGATAAATATTATTAAAAGCATACTATAGCTCTAAGAGAAGCTTTACTATGAAAGTACAAATTGCGCTGCGTAAAATACAGACAGTTTTGAGATTAGAAGAGGGGTGGGCCCTATCTCAAAAAAAGGACAAGTGCGAGTCGGACTCGCCCACCGAGGGTTCTATCTTTATTTTATTTATTTTCTACAAAGGCTATAGTCGGACTTTCATACATTTGCGACCTTTGATTGTAGAGAATGGATTTTTTTGTGGTAAGCATCCCTAATGGCGTCTATTATTTTGCCCAAGTTTCAGCTTCTTATGTTTGACAGTTTCTGACTTATTTCACTTATACGGTTTTCAGAAAATAATGATTTTCTCATAAACTACCCACACAATTTTTTTGAAATTATTTGTCCATATTCTATTAACTAAGACCCATCTTTACAGAAAATATTAATATCACTTGTATAAAAAAAAGAAGGAAATAAAAGGAATTGAAAAGTTCAAACTTTTTTTTTATGTGTTACGTGCTAGCGACACCTACAGTTTTTGTTTATAAAGTGGTTAATATTCTTGTCTACTACTTGCGTAAGTTTCAACTTTTTGCATTTGGTACTTCATACCTAAAAACTACAATGTCTGTGTATATATAGACATACTGTACATTCTAACAAGACATTTAATGACGTACACAAACCTCGGAGTTCTAAATTAGTTTTCTTATCAATCCTTCACGTTAGTTGTATATAGATAAAATCACTGCTGGCCATATAAAGTCACCTTGATGCATATTTATGTCATCATTATGTTCTGTTGCAAATTGTTTTATTATAAAATGGATCCATGTAGTGTAAGCGTAAATAAAAAATGTAAAAACTGCAATAAATATTTGAAAAAATTAAAAGGACAACAAAAAACACTAAGTTCATCTACGGATGTAACTTATATAGTCATTATTTTTCAAAATCTTACCACAGGAAGCAAGAATGCAGGCTTTATGAATGTAAGTTAATTTACATACCACCTTTGAACAAATGTTGTTCAAATCACATTGATAACAATCAGTTTTCTACAGATGGCCTAGACAGTATTAAAGTTTATGCCAGCACTTTCACAATCAAAGATTTTTTAAATCTTCATCACCAATGACGAGTAATGATAGCATGATTGATAAAATCAAATCTAAAACATTACCGGAAAAAGATATCAAAATCCTTTCGGGACTTACTTGGGAGCAAATATCAGAATTCGAGTTGATGATGCCGTCGTAAAAGACTAATTCAGCACTAGTTGTTTTCTTGATTAAATTACGAACATGAAATTCTAATTCCTTAATTAGCACCACCCTTCAAATTCCTAAAAGTCCCGGTTTGTTACCAAAGTTCGCTGGGTCATTGAAGCAGTTCACGGGATCTTGAAAAAAAAATTCAGCCTTCTTGACCATATCTTAGATAACAAAATGTTACCAAAAATAAAAAGTTACTATCGAATAGCTTCATACTTGGTAAATCAATCTGGAAAAAGGCTAATAATAGATCAACATCAAAATGATGAAATATTAAAACACATGCACAAAAAAAAAAGAAGAAATGTCTGATGATGTTATGGATTTTCCGCGACTATCTGAAGTTGATATGCAGTTATTGTTTACGGGAACTTATCAGATGGGCCAAGCAATTTCATATCTAGCAGAAATGTTGAATGACAAAGGAGCACTTAACATAGAGAATGTAAAAGAGAATAATGTGTTAAAGATGCAGGTACAATCGAGGCATATATCAAGAAAAAAATATCGATGTTCTTTACAGTATGAGCAAACAGCGTAAATATTAATGATATTAAATACTATTGTGATTGTGCTAATGGTCTTCGTACTGTTGGATGTTGCTCCCACGTGGCGGCAGTTATATACTTCTTGGCATATGGTAGATATTTGACGAAATTACCTCAGCCGTCACCAACATTGACTAACCTTTTCAACAATAAAGGTATAATTATCACGATCAATGAAGAAAGTGATGACGACTAAAAGATTATTATTTTGGATAAACGTAATTATATTTTTATGACGACCGGTCTGGCCTCGTGGGTAGTGACCCTGCCTATGAAGCCGATGGTCCCGGGTTCAAATCCTGGTAAGGGCATTTATTCGTGTCATGAGCATGGATATTTGTTCCTGAGTCATGGGTGTTTTCTATGTATTTAAGTATATATAAATATTTATATATTATATATATCGTTGTCTAAGTACCCTCAACACAAGCCTTATTGAGCTTACTGTGGGACTTAGTCAATTTGTGTAATAATGTCCTATAATATTTATTTATTTATTTATTTTATTTTTATATGCTTACTTTAGTTTGCTGAACTAAAATAACTTAATTTTTCTATATCCACGTCACATATGCAGTTTTTTTACACAGGCTGGCTGGTTTTTTTTAAATTTTTTATGTCATAAAACAAACATGTCAATTTCCATATATTTCTCAATCGATTGACTATTACCGTAAATAATTACAAAACGAAAACTTTGAAAAATGTGGAGCTTTCATCAAGTATGGAAGAGAAAAGTGGATTCATTGTTGAATTTATCATTAAAAGTTATTCAAAATGATTTAAGACAGTTTTATGAAGACTGCTTAAACGAGAATGCTTCGCTTGAATATAGAGTATTATTTTCATACCGTAGAGCTTTAAAAATATTTATTTACTCATTCTATCTAGGTAATAATTTATTTTGTTTTTCCAGTTGATGAAAATTGCTAACAACATCCCTTTGATGTCGTTACCATCACCCAAGGAAAAAATTGTACAAGCATTCTTCGATTCTCTTCCTGATTATGATATGGATATTGATGAAGAGGATAATTTTGTTCTCCAGGAATCGTGCACATGCAGTGGCATCCAAAATTTTGTGTTAAATTCAAGCACACAGCGTCTGTACGATTTTTTTTGTTATGATTGTACAATGCCAATGTTTTATGTAAAAATAAATGACTGGTAAATAAATCTTCCATTTACTTACACCTAAATAGTGACGAGCGTATAAGTAAAAGGTTTTTATGTTCGCCATTATTAAATGTCTTGTTAGAATGTACACAGACTCTTCGTTACCCGTGTTACTACCCATCTTACGACCAGTAGTAACTGGGGTATTTTTTTTGCCCGTGTTACAACTAACTGCTCTGGTAGTAAGACGGGAGATTTTTTATTTCCCGTATACTCTTAATCATATTATTATATCAGAAGTTGATAAACGAGGTCTTTATGACAGCTCAAAAGTGCCACGAGAATTCCGGCATCTGCTAATCATCTATGAAATATAAGATTCATTTAAAAAATATACATATTTATAATTTTATTGCATCGTTATGTTTCTGAACATGCTTTTACGAAAGAAATTAAATAAAAAATCAAGATTAAAAAACAAACAAATTATTTTTATTACTCCACAACATTGAAGACCATTGTCGACACCGCACCATGTATCATGTCTAGAGAGAAACGCAGCAAATCAGCAATGTTCTGTGCATGGCGGGCGTCAAAAATCAAAATCCGATCGGTTGTTGTGGGACACAAATACTTCAGTCCAAGCATCTTCCCCTACTCGGCTATGTACACTGCAAACACGCGTCCCAGGTGATATTAGGAAGTGTAATCTGCACAGGAAATTTATTTTTACCGTGTTTGGTACATCGGTAAAGTCTGTTTGGGTGCGGCCGGGAAATATACACATGCCTTCAATCTTGGGTGTCCACAACAATTGTTTGGATGTTGCGAAGGTCGACATTTTGTGTGTTCAGCGATAATTACTAGGAATAATTAGTCAAGTTTATTTCGTGTAGCAGTGACGAGCAGCAGTCATAAGCAAATTATAAACGTCATTCATTAGATTGTTTTCTTAATTATGTCATAGGTAAATAAATGTCAATGATTTTGGAAAAAGGAAGTAGGCCAGCAGTAATTTTATCTATATACAACTAACGTGAAGGATTGATAAGAAAACTAATTTAGAAATCAGCAGGGCTAAGATGGTCGGCTGTCTATCATTTGTCACCCTACCTGTCACGCTCTAACAAATACGTAAGTGCGAACGTGACGCATGATATGACAAGTGACTAAAACACGACCATGATACCGCTGCTGAAGTTTGTGTACGTCATTAAATGTCTTGTTAAAATGTACAGTATGTCCTTCTTTTTTTTTAAACAAGTGATATTAATATTTTCTGTAAAGATGGGTCTTAGTTAATAGAATATGGACTAATAATTTCAAAAAAATTGTGTGGGTAGTTTATGAGAAAATCATTATTTTCTGAAAACCGTATAAGTGACATAAGTCAGAAACTGTCAAACATAAGAAGCTGAAACTTGGGCAAAATAATAGATACCATTAGGGGTGCTTACCACAAAAAAAAAAACTATTATCTACAATCAAAGGTCGCAAATGTATGAAAGTCCGACTAAAGCCTTTATAGTTTTGTGATTTTTCCCTGCACTCGTATACTATAAGACAATACTTGCCATATTTCATAGTTCTAAGTCAACGGGAAGTAGGTACCCTATAATTTTTGATATCCCGGAGAGTGCCGAAATATAAAGTTTTTGCGGCATATAAGGGCGAATGATTTTCTACATTATCTTAGAAGTTTTTTTTTTCACAGCTTCAAGGGGCCGTAGATTTGAGTATATGGTCTTAATTTAAACTCGATACCTCCACGCGACCCTAGATAAAGGATATTGACAGACAGACAGACGGACAGATGGACGAACAACAAAGTGATTCTATAAGATTACCGTTTTTATTCCTTTTGAGGCACGGAACCTTAAAAACAAACAATACCAAGATACAACATTGTAGATTTAATAAATTTGTGTACCAGAAATCATAATGAGCGTCAATATTTTATTAAGGAGTGGTTCAGAAAAAAAGTTGCAGCACATTATGTGGATTTTTCATTTTGTTTAGTGATATTTTTTAAGTAGCGCATTTTAATAGTAATCCGTACATAAAGCCTGACAAGAGGTTATTTAACCCTGAGATAGTGTCGCTGCAAACTGCTTACGTATGGCAATAATGTACGTACGTCATGTATAGTCGGGGTAGTGGGCATTGGCTTCATGTTCATACTCGTATAATGTCAAAACATTGCTTACAGAGAATTCGGTTCTTTCAATTTACCTATTCGTCAAAATCTGATTCTAAATATTAAATATTTATATATTCTTCGTTTTCTGACTCTAACGAAGTTTGATTTTCATCAGATGTTATGTCGCTTTCAGGAACACCAACCTCGATTATAAAACGTTCAGTCTCCAATTCGATTAAGTATAGGACCTTTTTCCTATAATCGTCTCAAATTTTTTAACATTCAATTGCTCCCATTTTCTTGATTCTTCCTATACGATGATAATTTATAAAAAAAAAAATCTTTAATGATATATACTGAATTCAAAATAATTTACATAACTAAATTCCAAACATATGGTTTATAAATGCGAAAGGAATGGTATCGGGCATTATCCAAAACTATATACATGTGGGTTCACTTAGATTGGGAATTAATTTCTGCGTAACCCATTTCTTAAAATTGCTTTTTCTACTCCCGTACTTTTATTTGTCATTTAAAGGGTAGTGCACACATCTTTAAAACCCTACCGTATAGTTGGTAAGACAAGTCTTTAGTCTATTCCCCAAAAACGCATTTTTGCATACACTCAGTATCTTTTTGGTACTTTTCGATACTTCGTGTAATAACCACTTAAAGAATATAGTATGAAATACAATGTTGCCAACCTTATTTTAAATGTCATCTGTGACAAATAAGTGAACCATAGACAAGTTTTTTTAAATTTCATTAATTCATTTTCCCGCCCGTACCCTACTCTATTCTTTGTTACTTCTTGAATGAGGTTATTGTGGTTGTCGAATAAAAACTTAACTTTTGTGTTAAATAACAGTATGTCTTTCAAGTTAAAATGGATGAAAACGAAAACTTAGTGTCTACGCCTGAAGAAATATCAGTGATGGCCCAAGAAATCACTAAAAATTTTCCACGTTCAAAATCGCGATAGATGAAATGAAAAATATTTGTTAAATTTACAATTTTATTTCAAAGTGCTCGGTCGTAGAAAAAGTATTGTATGCAACGTTGTTTAACTGAGTTAAAAAATACTCGTGGCGTCTTTATTAACAATTTTCGGCTTCGCCTCAAATTGTTACTCACGCCACTCGCCTTTTTTGACCTCTCTTAAACAACGGTTGCATAAAATACTATTTATTCATCGAATCATGGTAATCTGCTTTTTTTCTTTATCATTATATACCAGAAGTGCACGGCATGAACAATAATATGTCGTTTCCCTGTTGAAATGGCTTTCGATACTCCAGGTTCATTTTCGCTCTGCCAACATTTGGCGTGGTTCAGAGAATGTAGGTCTCGTCCAAATAAACTATAAGCATATTTTTATACCTTACTTCTTGTATTTGATCCAAATAACTTTCACACCAAACCATAATATCGGAACGCTCCATCAATATTGACCGTTGGTTTCTGCAGTTTTTATGTTTGAATCCCATACTGTGCATCAGTTTTCATAAGTACTATCTGGTGCCTGGAAATCCAATGTCTTTTTTCAAAGCAGTGAGCAGAGTTTTGATACTCGGTAAAATTCATGAATTTTATGCCTTATGGCACATTTATCGAAGTCTATTTGAATTCTCTTGTTGTGTGGGGCTTTGTTTTGTACAGGTGGCAAAGTCAAGGCCGTCTCATTATTTTTTTAAATATTTTTTAGCGTCGATCTACATAATCCTTAAATGAAATATTAAAGTTTAAACCAAACAACTAACCAGTTCAATACAACCGCACTATAAAATGTCAATACCGGTCATGTCACAACCAACTTTAAAACATTGTTTATTGCGTTTAGGCGGGCCCAGTCATATTCAGATTTCGCCAGTTAAGCCATAGGTCAAAATCTGATTAAGTACGATTCTAGGGTAGCCTGTTCTTATTTAATTCATATTCTAAATACGTATAATTCGGAATGAGGCATTTTCTAAGTTTTCAGAGTTCCTATAATGTTAGATTATCCATATAACAAATTCCTAGCACTTCAGATTCTCTCAATGCCGGATTCTGAGTAGGTCAGAAAATTACATTTCCAGAATCTCAGCATGTCGAAATGGGAGTACGACCGATTCTATGTTGCTTAAATTATGTTTAGGGTATATTCTTAGAAGGTCAGATAATATGTTAATCAATTTCTGGCCACGTTAGGCGAGTGTACAGTCAAGACCAAGAAAAATGTTTTCAAAAATATACACTCATATAAGAACATACTACAAATAAGTAAGTACTTTTATGCCTTAATTTTATATTACCGTAAACCGGGGTTACTTTGATTCATGGGGTAACCTTGATCACCCATTTTGTTTCACTTTAAATTTAATCTCGAGTGACATGACAGTAGAGGTTCTATCTCAGAATACTTATTGATATGTGTGTTCCCAAATGAAGGGCAAGCGAATGATGATGTGTGTTTGACGACGCGGTTGGCGTAGTTGGTAGTGACCCTGCCTACTAAGCGAGCGTCCTGGGTTCGATTACCGGTAAGTGCAAATATTTGTATGATGAGTGCAAATATTTGTATGATGAGCACGAATATTTGTTTCCGAGTCTTGGTTGTTTTTTATGTATTTAAGTATTGATCTATTATGTATTTATGTATAAACTCACTCGCTAGTTTCATAAAACACACACTCGTATTTTAAGGTCCTTCATTATGCACCGGTTGAATAAACTACTATTATATAATTTTACCTCTTAAAGAAATACTTACATTATTAAATCGACTACCGTAGGCTTAAAGGGCGGGCGTAAGGGACCAAATGGCGAAAATGACTTATGAATGCAGAACTTAGAATGTATACTATCGTAATATTCGTAATGTAAAATCGTGTTCTGTCTCTTACGCCTTTTGAGCCTATGGTAGTCGAAATACTAAAGCATAAATGTTTATAAGCAATTTTTATGTCATTTTATTAGGAGATGTGTCTCTAATACCTACATATGACGTAAAAATAGCTAATCAGTTTACCTCAAGAAACAAAGTAACCTCGGTTTACCATACTTTTGACAGTCTAATTGAAATACATAACATAAAAAGTATAATTTTATTGAGCTTGCTTATCTGCCATAACCACATGACGTTTATAATAAAACACAACATAAAAATTACACTTATTTCGCAAATAAAATAAAACTTAACATTATATATCTCATCCAACTCTATCACACTTATATACTTTTATTGCAGTTCGTCTATTGCTTTTAATATGTCGTTTGTTGTTGTTATCATTTCCGAGTCACTAGAAGAATCGCTCGAGGAATCACTGCAAGAACTATTTTCAGAACTCGAGTTGTCAGATTCTGGCTCATCATCATGGCTGCCAAATAACTGATTTTTGATATGTCTCTCAAAACTTAAGTAAGAAGCTTTTTCCAAAAATTCCATGACTTGTATAGTTTTGTTCTTCACGTCCGTTATTAAGTTTTTTACGTGCTGATCATATTTTATATCAACTGTTCTTGATTTTTTAGATGCTCGATGAGCACACGCTTGTTTGATGCTGATATCGTAATGTTTAGCCTCTTTTTTCAAAGTGTATAAAAATTTGAATATATTTGGCTTCTTACTTAATTTTTTATTCAGGCGATTGTGCCATCCCTCTAGATGATTTGTTGTCCGATATTTTTCGTTAGAACAGCCAAACATAGCCGGCGTAACTGTGTTTAACCAATATTTTTCAAAATACTCTTGATATTTTTTAATGTTGTTCACATGTGAAAATTGTGTAATCAGAATAAGCCACGCTTCTTCGATATACTCAACCGGGAGTAGAGGCACATACGTCAGAAACCTCACAAATTGTTTCCCATCATCCCTATAAATATCAATTTTTTTGGATTTTTTCCAAATTCCCTTGATGAAATGCAGGTAACAACCAGTTTTCTTCACTGCTGGGAAAACATGAGATACCGCATTTAAAGCAGCGAATTCAAAATCAGCTTTATAATGTTGGATTTGTATATTAAGAACTGTTTTTAATTTTTGAAATAGTCTAATATATGTTGATTCTTGCTTGTCAGGTAATAGGGCGTAAATCACCGGCACGATCACACGACTACTGTCCGATTCATAATTTATCATTGCATGAATCGTGTAAAGCTGATGAAAAGGTTTAGGGACTACTTTAAACGTACCGTCCCCTAGAAATCTGTACGTTTTTTTTAATATCTTCCTTGACGTATCGCTACAGAAAATAAACAGTTTATCATCATTATCACCATCTTCAGCGATCAGGAAGTTGTCACTTATTATTTTGGGTAATTTTACGTCTTTTGTACTGTCATATGATAAAGCGTCGATGCCTAAAGCTCGTTTTCTCCATGAATATATTGAGTCTTTTTTTGATGAAAATGTCGGCAGTAGTATTGAATAATGCAGATCTGGCGGCAGCTCCTGTATGCTCTCTTCAAAAATAGGCTGTATTGGTTCAAAACTTTCTGCTGCCTTTTCTTTACAGGAGAACATTGCCCATTCAATACCTACTGTTTCGTTCATGATCCGGCAAGCATGTGTGTTCACTCACTCGACACACGCTAGTCATCTCTGAATTCGTTGTTAGGGACGCACTGCACATATTACGGTTGGCACATCTAAAATTCACTGTACCCGACTTATTTTTTAACTGATAGCAATATTTAAAGCCATTTAAAAGTATGCAAGGTCGATCTTTTGCAGTTTTTATTAATTTAAAGCTATCCGCTTCCATTTTACGAAAGTCTTCTTAGAACAAAACAATTAATATATATATGACATTGTCATTAAGAATAATATGATTTGTGCTTATCGTGTTTCTTTAGTGTATAAGTGGCTAGTATCTATTACATTTACTATTGAGTCATACTAAGTGAATATTCTCCATGGTCTTTTTTCTAGTGAATTATACCTTTTCTTTTCAGAATTAGACTTGTACATAAACTGACCTAATAAGAAATTGAATGCCTCAGAATTAGTTAATGTACGATTCGAATTAATTAAGAAAACTACGCGACACGAATCCGTCATAATAAGAAAATGCAATTTGCAGAAACAATCTTTTCGCTAATACGCCGTAATACTATTATGACAGCGATCTACCCAGAATCTGACCTAGTCAGAAATCAACTTAATTAGAAAATGACTTCCACCTTATTAGTCGTATCCTGAAAGTATCTAATTCAGAAACAGACCTATAATGAATCTGGTATAACCAGAATCGTACTCAATCAGATTTTCACCTAAACCTAAACTGGCGGATCCTGAATATGACCGGGCCCGCCTAAACGGCTTATTGGAATGCTATGTAATCGTTCGTCTTTTTTAAGCTGTAAGTATTTGATTACATTCACTACAATTTTTTCGCATCTTTGGATTTTTTTTTTGGCATTTTCGTAATAAAACCGTTTATATTTGAATATATTCGTAGATATTTTCTGTTTATTTACATCGGTGACATTCGATGACATCCAACGTTCGTTGCCAAAGAATACTTGTTGCCAGTAAAAGAAATTAGCACCATTGAAAATCCGCAAAATGGCGAGGGTCAAATAAACTATTGTGAGGCATTACTATTCTATACAATTAAATACAATCGTATTTAAAATAAATGAGCGAATTGAAGTTGTCGCCTTTTATATTACATGTCTCCTAAGACTTTTTGAACCGCGTCTTCTGAGAGAATTTATGGGGTGTTTCTCATAAACATAGTTTTTTCTTTAAGTTTGATAAGCTATTTAATACATTATTAAATTTTCTTTTCGATATTGCACTTTTCTTATTTGACTTCACTTTGAGGTAGGTAATTACATGGATTTCCATTTTTGTGTATTTGCGATTTTTAAAGAAATTGTCTCCCATAGAAAAACCTCTGTCAGAGGTTAGATTGGAGAGTCTTCCTGACTACCGAAGATGAACTCCAGTTTATTGGTATAATTTACTCGTAAGATGATATTCCTAAAAGCATACAACTAGTTGTGAAAATTGAAATTCAAGTGTGGCATTGTGGAAAACGGCAGGTGAAGACTGCAAATTGTGTTGTACATAAAGTTACGAAGTACATTGCAATTAAAATGAGAAAACTCAAACAATCTGATATTTCTCAATATGATTTTATTGTTATTATATAGTATTTTATCTACAGATTACTGAAAAAAATAAACTGCTTTATAACCAGTAAAAAATAAAAAATGTACTAGATAATTCACTGCCACTTTTTTACTGAACCACTCCTTATAAGTTTACTTTCACATTCTTACTCATCTAGACGATTTTAACAACCCTTAAACTCAATGGGTTTGCATAATTTTGTCACTGAGTTTCTAGGGCCATCTCCGGTCCCCATCATCAGATCAGCTCGCTGTCATAATAATATTACATTGTCATTGACTTTTCATATTAGCTCAATCTGAAAGCAATAAATAACTGGTTTGCAAATTTTTAACACAACTTACATAGTTACCTACGAACATCGCGAGTTAAATAAAAGCGTGTACAAAAAGTTTATTGTATTATTTGTACTTAAAATATACCCTTTTTCTGGAAAATCACCCAAAATTAAGGGCTTTTGTGAAGATTAAGATTAAGATTTTGTTATGATTTCCTCCCGCGGATGCTCCGCCTGTGGAATGAGCTCCCTTCCGAGGTTTTCCCGAAGGTCCACAGTATGGGCTTCTTCAAACAAGGAGTATACAGGTTTTTAAAGGGTCGGCAACGCGCATGTAACACCTTTGGAATTCCAGGCGTCCATAGGCTGCGGTGACTGCTTGCCATCAGGTGGGCCGTATGCTTGTTTGCCACCGTCATGGTATTAAAAAAAAGATTAAACCCGAATAAATGGGTGTTCCTTTTACTTTAACCCATGTCATTAAATCATTCATTCATTCATTCATATTAGCCTTTTATCGCCCACTGCTGAGCATAGGCCTCTCTTCCAGTACGCCACTTGTCCCGATCCTGAGCTAATCGCATCCAATCATTATTTAATGCAAACTGTTAAGTAATGTCCACAAGAGGAGCAACTTTTGTTTCAAAATCTAAGTCATATGGGTGTATGATCAGCGCTGGAAGTTGCCAGCAACATGCTGAGATGAGGCTATTTCTTAACACTTTATTAGAAGAAGAAGAAGAAGTTTGGACCCCACGGCCATAGAGTTTCAACGCCAAATTAAAAAATGGCACTCTACCGAGGCTCTTATTTTTATTTCGTTTTAAAATTTCGGTGCTTTCGGCTGCTGCGCCGGCTTTTACATTAGTCATCGGACTAGAGAGGTGGGACGGTGCCAGTGTGTCTACGTGACTTTGTAGCAGATGGTAATTTTTTTTATTTTCTAATGAATTGGACATAATTTAGTTTGAATATGAATTATTCATTCTTTGATAATTTTAATGTCGGTATTGTATTTTTTTGTCTGTAATTAATTGTTAATGTTGTGTTGTTTATTTTATATTATAATTAGTTAGTTAGTAATAATAAATGTTCTACACAATATTAATTGTTATGAATGAAGGAAATGAAATGATGTCGATCTAATCAAATACCATACGAGTATTAGAACATTCCTGAGAAGGAACACTACTCGAGATCTCGGTCACTGTCCAGAGAGTAGAGACACGTTGTATGTTTGTAGTCGAGTTTAAAAAAAAATCATGACAATTAAAAGTGTAGTTTAAATTGTTTATATAGTTCAGATTCAAAATAAACACCAGTTTTTATAATAAACCAAATGCAAAGGGGTGGTCAACCTTTTTTTGGCAAATAATTACACGTAATTATTTAACACCAATAAAGTTGGGATTACTAATATATTATTTACACAATATATCTCGTACAAAAAGAAATCTTTGATTAATGTCATAATTTTTAAGACTTTCGTGTGATCGATGTTTAATCATTTACAGATTAGGTGACAACCAGAGACCGGAATTATTGAAAAATAGCCACAATTATACTATAGTATAAAGCCTCTTCGCTGCGATTTTTTGGCATCATCCTGAAATGGAACTAGATAAGGTTGCCAAATGATATGATATTCGTATGCCAAAAGTAGCGCCTTACTCGTCTAGTTTCACCAGCAGTAATCATGGACCGTGATAAACTTGTGTCGATTACGACATTACGAGCAATAGCGACGGACCAAGCTAACTCGACGTAGCATATGCATTAACAAAGCGTAGTAAAGCAAACTTCTCTGAAAATATAACGTATATAATGACTCTTCCCTGTTCTGTCAAAATCGCTGCAGAGTTAATTACTTTAGGCGGACTAACGATCCCAATCATTTAATAGTACATTACTATACAAGTACGAAAAATAGGAAATTTGAAATGAGTGGCGATAAATTAAAACACGACCGAAGGGAATGTTTTAAATCGACACGATTTGCGAAATACCTATTCGCACATGTATCGTACAAAGTTTTACAATACAGCCTAGTGTGGGGATCAATGTACTGCTGGTCTTGTAATGCCAAATTCTTGAAATAAATATTATTCTTATTCTTACATATGGCCCTTTAAATTTCCGACATAGTTACGTAATCTGCTAATTTTCGCACTAGTGCGGTAAAGTAGCACCATATGTACTGTAAAACTAGTTAATAGTAACAGTGTAAGTTCATAATTCAATGTACATTTTAGTCTGATATATAAGACAAAACTTCATGTAACTTCGTACGGGCGGCGACCCGAGCACGCTCGATGAAAAATTATAGGCGGTTAAAAGGTTATTAAGCAAAAAAATACTTAAACGTTTTGGTGTTCATTTCATAAACTTTAAGCAACATTCCAATGTTTATATTGGAAAAAAGTTGATTCCCATAAAGATTACATGCTTAATTAACGTTACAAAACTGATAACGAATAACTTTCTTAACAACTTACGCTAATTGGGTACACTATTTTCTGAAAACTCCCATGGAAGGAACTGGCATTGTTAATTTTTAACACCCAAAAAATTAAAATTAGATATTTTATTGATATTTCTCAATGCAAAGAATAAAATAAGTAAATACTAATATTAGAATCCGTTGTACAGTCAGCATCAAAAGTAGCGGATGAAACAACGCGCCAAAAGTAACTGATATCTCGTATAACTTTTCCTTTAGATAATTTTCTAAAATTTCATGTTCAAACATATATATTTTACAGTCTTGGTTGTTCTATATTAAAATCATCACTTTTTGTTAAGCTGTTATAGAATAGTGATACTTATGAAGCGTTATTTGATCCGCTACTTTTGATGCTGGATATTTTAAACACACTGGGTAAAACAAAAAGTGCCTTTAAGAGTCCTTATTCCTACAGACGAGCGTATTTTGTAAAATGCTTCCTTTTTCATTCAAGATTACGACGTAACTATTAGTATTTATTCAAAAACTGGTAACGTACTTAAATAATCGTTTCCTAAACTAGCGGCTCCAACAGTTCAAATTTTCATTTTCTCTTTTAAACCTCTTTTTTAATGAGTTTTTTTGGGAGTCTTTTCCAAATTTTGCAGTGAGATGTGGCGTTTCGGTTCTCAATTTTGCTGTAAACAAGAATCATTTGGTACATGAATGACTACAATTTGATTCAACATATCTCGTACGAGGGGCTGGAATGATGAACAATCGAAGATTCATTTGAAAAAACTGATAAATAACCTTCCGAGTTTTCTTCATTTTTTTGGCGAAAACAGGGTTTTATTATATTTTTTTTCCGCAAATTGTACGCATATTTTGCTTTAAAAATAATATTATAGCAAACTGTAACTTTATGTTAACCTATAAAAAAAAAATCATAACTATGGGACCTACATTGCCGTAAATTTATATTTTTTTAAAACACGTATAAATCACGCAGCAGCGACGCCCCGCTCTCAGTCCGCGCGGAGCGCGCTTAGAGGACGGACCTGTGCTCGATTGTAAGGCATTCGTTACGTTCGTAATCAGCTACGGAGTTCCGAGAAGTGCTATATACTGCGATTAGAAAATCTTAATAAAAGTTCATTTTTTACACTATGCTTAACAACAGACTCGCTCATCGATGGATTTTCAGTGGTCCTTTTTTATACTACGTCGGTGGCAAACAAGCTTACGGCCCGCCTGATGGTAAGCAGTATCCGTAGCCTATGTATGCCTGCAACTCCAGAGGAGTTACATGCGCGTTGCCGACCCTAACCCCCTCCCTCCCCTCGTTGAGCTCTGGCAACCTTACTCACCGGCAGGAACACAACACTATGAGTAGGGTTTAGTGTTATTTGGCGGCGATATTCTGAAAAACGCATTTTTACTTGAAATTACGTTAGGGTTTGCATTATTATTTTTGACCCGGATGAAGTCCAAGTTCTCATCATGGAGTCAGGAGTTGGTCACTAGAACTCCTAATCTACTCATTATAATCCCATCGTGTTTGGGCTCAAAAGATTTGCCCTGACGAACACCATCGATCTAGATGAGGTCCAGGGTCTCATGATGGAGTCAGGAGTTGGTCACCAGGACTCTTAATCTACTTATCATAACTCCATCGTGTTTGGGCTCAATAGATTTGCCCTGACGAGCACCATCAAAAGTCCAGGGTCTCATGATGGAGTAAGGAGTTGGTCACTAGAACTCCTAATCTACTCATTATAATTCCATCGTGTTTGGGCTCAAAAGATTTGCCCTGACGAGCACCATAGATCTAGATGAGGTCCAGTGTCTCATGATGGAGTCAGGAGTTGGTCACCAGAACTCCTAAACTACTCATCATAACCTCATCGTGTTTGGGCTCTATAGATTTGCCCTGACGAGCACCATCAATCTAGATAAAGTCCAGGGTCTCATGATGGAGTCAGGAGTTGGTCACTAGAACTCCTAATCTACTCATTATAATTCCATCGTGTTTGGGCTCAAAAGATTTGCCCTGACGAGCACCATAGATCTAGATGAGGTCCAGGGTCTCATGATGGAGTCAGGAGTTGGTCACCAGAACTCCTAAACTACTCATCATAACCTCATCGTGTTTGGGCTCAATAGATTTGCCCTGACGAGCACCATCAATCTAGATAAAGTCCAGGGTCTCATGATGGAGTCAGGAGTTGGTCACTAGAACTCCTAATCTACTCATTTTAATTCCATCGTGTTTGGGCTCAAAAGATTTGCCCTGACGAACACCATAGATCTAGATGAGGTCCAGGGTCTCATGATGGAGTCAGGAGTTGGTCACCAGAACTCCTAAACTACTCATCAAACCTCATCGTGTTTGGGCTCAATAGATTTGCCCTGACGAGCACCATCAATCTAGATAAAGTCCAGGGTCTCATGATGGAGTCAGGAGTTGGTCACTAGAACTCCTAATCTACTCATTATAATTCCATCGTGTTTGGGCTCAAAAGATTTGCCCTGACGAACACCATCGATCTAGATGAGGTCCGGGGTCTCATGCTGGAGTCAGGAGTTGGTCACCAGAACTCCTAATCTACTCATCATAACTCCATCGTGTTTGTCCTGGACCTCATCTAGATTGATGGTGCTCGTCAGGGCAACTCTATTGAGCCCAAACACGATGGAGTTATGATGAGTAGATTAGGAATTATGGTGACCAACTCCTGACTCCATCATAAGACCCTGAACCTCATTTAGATCGATGGTACTCGTCAGGGCAAATCTATTGAGCCCAAACACGATGGAATTATAATGAGTACATTAGGAGTTCTGGTGACCAACTCCTGACTCCATCATGAGACCCTGGACTTCATTTAGATCGATGGTACTCGTCAGGGTAAATCTATTGATCCCAAACACGATGGAATTATAATTAGTAGATTAGGAGTTCTAGTGATCAACTCCTGACTCCATCATGAGACCCTGAACTTCATCTAGATTGATGGTGCTCATCAGGGCAAATCTATTGAGCCCAAACACGATGGAGTTATGATGAGTAGATTAGGAGTTCTGGGGAGTTCTGGTGACCAACTCCTGACTCCGTCATGAGACCCTGGACCTCATCTAGATCGATGGTGTTCGTCAGGGCAAATCTTTTGAGCCCAAACACGATGGAATTATAATGAATAGATTAGGAGTTCAGAGGGCCTACCGCGAACCACGTTCGACAAGTTACCTCCCTATCACACTTACGTACGGATTTACAAGTGCGACAGAGAGGCAACACGTCGAACGTGGTTCGCGGTAGGCCTCCTGGTGACCAACTCCTGACTCCATCATGAGAACCTGGATGGACTTCATTCGGGTCAAAAATAATAATACAAACCCTAACGTGATTTCAAATAAAACTGAAACTCTATAGCACTAATGCGCGCAAACGATTGGCATCTTGACTAGGCAGCATGGGTGCGTAGCCACCATGCCAAACGTTTACGATACGACAAGGAAACACTATCTGTCTCTCTATCGCACTAATATGTGCAATCGATTGGCTTCTTGGCTAGGTATCATGGGTGCGTAGCCAACATGCCAATTGTTTATGATACGACAACGAAACACTACTGTCTCTCTATAGCACTAACATGCGCAAACGATGGTCATGTTGGCTAGGCGCCATGGGTGCATAGCCAACATGACAATCTTTTACGTCACGACAACGAAACACTATCTGTCTCTCTATCGCACTAATATACTTTATTTATACCTGCAGTCATTTACTAACTTTTTCATTTTCCATTGGTGTGAAAGAGACAGAATAAAGAGCAAGGGTTATAGTACACTCTGTAGTCTGTACACTTAGTAGTAGTGTACATAAAAAAAACTACTGTGCATATAAAATAAAATAAAGTGTGCCCATATGATATCATATAACACTAAAATTAATGTTGCTTGACATTATATTGAAAACTATCAAGATTATTCTAGTCTGCATTGAAACGCGCGTCGCGTTTCCGGCGCTCGCATACCGAGCGCCAACGCCATCTATCGAGCGTTATTTCGTGAAATCGGAGAACGCTCCAAGGATTAAGGGCTCTTAAAATCTTCCTTAACCCCACCATGAAGCATGAAGAATCAAATCTAAAAAATCCGTGCCGCATTTGTGAAATTTTACTATTACATACTGAAAATTAAACGTATTGATTTAAAAAAAAAGTAAAAAAAACACGATTTTTTAATTTGCCGTAAGAATTACGATACAGCCGAATCGCGTGCGCGAAGGTTACGAGTCTGTAAAGATATAGCAGCCATTTGCATTTCAAAGACAGTCCTTGAAAGGTAGCAATGCGACAGCAAGGTTTTTTGATGCATAGCTATGCATACTGTGGAGCGATCGTACGATTAAGTAGTAAGTACGAGTAGTAGTAGCGTTTGTATATGTATTTTATGACACAATAGAATACAATACTCGTAGTTCCAATTAACGAATAAATGATTTGGGCGATAATATCTCTTAAAAGACTAGTTTTTAATCAAGTCTGCAAAAAATCATAACTACCAGAATTGACGCAAATGCTAATGTATAAAATTACTGTATTAATAATATGTTTTTAAGTATATACTTTTTGTATTTTATTTTATATCCATATTACAAAAGATCCTATCTTAAGAAAAACAAATGACGGAAAGAATACGTAATAAAACACATCGGCATAATACTCGTATAAACACATGTACCTATGTAATATATTATGGGACATGTTTACAATGAACTAATATGTATTTCTTTACAAGGCTTCAATAGAACTCTAAAACACGAGTGATGAATTTAAAGAACATGTCTAGCAATATTCGAAAATGTTTAGAATAGATTGTCATATAGGTAAGCGAAATTATCTAAATCAAAAAATAAACAATAAATCCAATATTATTAAAGCAACCTGGAAAGTAATCAATGACTGGTCGCTCGAAACACACAGTGAATGATCACTCAACTCTCAAACTAAATATTGATAACAAAATTATAGATTAATTCATTCCGCTGTTACATTATTAAAATATAACGCTCCAGAGCCCCTCTACCCTCTACCCCTCTACCGCTACCCTCTTTACCCTCTGGGTTGGAAGGTCAGATGGCAGTCGCTTTCGTAATAATTAGTGCCTACGCCAAATCTTGGGATTATTGTCAAGCGGACCCCAGGCTCCCATGAGCCGTGGCAAAATGCCGGGACAACGCGAGAAAGAAGAAAAACGCTCCAGACTGCTGTGGACACTTTCATTTTGAACATGTTTGTACCTCAGAGATGTAGTAAAGGCGTTCAATTCAATTCATGTCAAAAAATCTAATGACCTCTGGGGAGTCTCTGTCTATGCTGTCAAATCCTTAGTAGAAATTATAGCGACTGACTTAGTAGTTATATTTAACAACGGTGTTGACTGCGACGAGTTTCCTGATCAAATTAAACATAAACATAGTGAAATAACTCCTTTATTTAAATGGGGTAGCAATTCTGACCCCATCAACTTTAGACCGACATTTTTGCGACCAACATTCATTAAAAAAATTTGAAAATTTTGTTATTTCTCAATTAGTATGACATTTTAACGTCAATTCTTAAATGCATAATAAGCAGTTTCATTTTACACGGGGTCGCTCGACAACCAACGCTGGTGTTGAACTAATTAAGCATATTTTCAATGCCTGGGAGGAGTCACGAGATGCTTTAGGTATCTTCTGTGATTTGTCTAAGGCCTTCGGCTACGTTTGTCGTGAAGGAAACTACACTATTATGGAGTTAGATGAGCGCCACTGAATTTACTTAAGTCTTACATAAATAGTAGAATACAAAGGGTCGATGTGAATGGACAGCGATCACCAGGGTCATTGGTCTCTATGGGTTTGCCACAGGGGTCAATATTTGGGCCTTTCCTGTTCCTTATCTACATAAATGACTTGCCATCCCTTGTAAAGACCCACCATGATATACTCGTAGTAATGTTAGCAGACGACATCTCACTTACCTTCAAAGTCAAACGACAGAAACAAGCTTATATTAATCTAGTTCAATGTTAATAATTTATTGTTAAATGTGATAGATATCAAATATCTAACATTTATTCGGCAAATAAGCCACAGGGGCACTTTTACATGCCAATTTTTACAAACACAAATATGGAATCAATGAAATAATATATACTTTATTAGGGATGTATACTGTCTCTGAATGTCAAATTACACAAATAAAACTATGATAAAAAAATAAAACCAACAAATACTAAAATTCTTTAGAAATGTATAAGTTTCTAAGTGTCAAAGATAAAATTTAAAAAAAATCATTAAATTATATCCTTAGAGATGTAGAGGGTCTCCAAGACTTGAATTCTTATAAAGATAAAGATAGTTTATTATTCAAGTAGGAGCAGTATTATTATAGTAGGTATGCGCTTATGAACGTCAAATAAAGCTACACCGGCTCTAACCCTACACCTCTGACCCGAGAAGATTTAAATCCCCCCTCAATTGGAGGAGGATATCCCAATATGGACCGGCAAGAAACTCGGCGGGACACATCTTTTCAAAACATTACATTTTATAATTAACATGCATTAAGAAAAAAATACAATTTTGATTACTATAGAAATAATGCAATTACATATAGTTGCTACTTTAAGTCTAAAACTAATTCAAGTGTGACATTTTATTTTCTTCATAATCAAAGTGCTGTCATAACGGTTAAAGAGGTTTAATCTTTGTTAATTGCGTCGTATTGTGTCTTTGTGTTGTTGGGTGTCCATGATTGTAGATACTCAAATTTTTCCTTACCAAAAAGTTAAATAACAGAAAAGAAGCGTGATTGTTTTACTTAATATGATGGTGAACGATTCATTAACATTTACTGATTGTGTAGGCTGTAGTCCTGCTCACGTCTCATGAATTACTCTGTATATATGATATATTACTTAACATTAAAATTAGCATTTCAAAATATCTTCCACACTCAAATTTATGTACGTAGGTATAATAGAGAATTATCTCTTTTTATAAAACTGCTACTCAATTTCTCCAAAATATCAAAAATGCACAACGTTAATATTTAAGTTTTCACTTCTGCCGGCACTCCCGGAGTGCAACCCGTTGTTTTTTTTTTCGCTTCATTCATTCGTTTGATAGGTCTTCAACAACCATATTTTTGATACTGTATATTTTCGGTAATAATCGCTTTGAAAAAAAAATGCGTCCTCCCTCTTCACTTTTGAACCATCGGTCCAAAAAATATGAAAAAAAAACATGAAACTAGAGCTCAATAAAAACTATAACAAACGTGATCAGGTTAAGCCGTTTTTATGTTATCGCTAAAAGTCTTCCCTTCTTATTTTGTTTAGAAGCCTGGCAACCATTATTTTACGACCGGATTTTCACAGGCAACCCTATACTACTATATTCGCAATAAAATTGCCATCATTTTGATATATTTTTCAAGCTGCAAATTTGCAGATGAGCGCAATCATCAATTTCAACTTGCCTGTTTGTACACGCCAATCATATAATAGGGACCAGAAAAAGATAAGCAACCTAACTGAATCTTATTTATATATGTTCAGGAACATATTTTATTTGATAAAATATAAGTTACATGCTGTAGGCAGATCCGTGAAGTTAGACCTTACTTCTTATCTTATCTTAGACCATACAACACATCGATAAATCGGTTTCATGAACGGTATACAAGAAAATGTTGGTAGCATAAATTTATAAGGATCCCTAGTCCGTACATCCCTAGTGCAGCCACTTCAACTGCGACATTATGTCGCACTCGTTCGGACGGCCCTCGCAGTACTCAAGGTAGAGTCGGTTTATGTACACCTCCCGGTTGTAAATTAAAAAATATTGGAAAGATGGTGGTTTGTGCGGTGAATGTATTTCACAACTCATCACTAAATAAAAACAAATCGCATGGTATTACATTTTACGCATAAGTACCGAGTTTAAGATGATATTTTTACGTAATTGTGAATACAGAAATCAAACCTTCGTCAGCCACCATTTAAATTTAATGTAATATAAAATAAGGTAGTAAAAGTTAATTAAATCCCTATTGCCCAAAATCAGACGTGGCTTACCCCGCGATTTCGACGCGACGCTTCAAATACATGCGGTCCACGTCCACACCATTTTTGACAAAACTGCCGATTGCATTACTGCCTTACTGCGGCAGTAATGTCGCGCTGCAATATTGCTACTGACTGGGATATTACTGTCGACTGCATTACTACGGCAATGTAAATATTTTACACATCGATCGATCGATCGATTATTTAGACATCGATTTTGACACTTACAACAATAAGGCTGTCGCGCTGCAATACTGCTGTCGACTCCAATATTACTGTCGCAAACGTCATCGATTTTTACATTTTCAACAGTAACTAGTAAGGCAGTAATGTCGCTCTACAATACTGCTGCTGACTGCATTACTGCCACAAAGCTTTAGCTGTACTACAATCACACTCAAATTTTAAGGGTTCATTGTGATAATGCAACCCTAAAAAGCTTTTGTCACAAAATTAAAAATCTACACACTTCCAAATTATTCATAAGAAAATATAAGAATGTTGTCAAAATACCCCTACTCTGACGGGAATAAATAAACACTGGCAACATAATTTTGTATACGTGTACGCGTTGCTGGGCGTATGACACGAGCGTCGCACGCACACATCGATTGTGTTTCAGCTTCACTTTTGGCGTATTAGCCGCATGGGGACTAGGCGTCTATGTATGATAGGTTAGTGGTTGGTAGTATCTATTTGGGTGAATCAACTTTTTTTGTTTTGTTATCCTGTCCCGTTGTCCAAGGGACAACAGTGGCACAGTTTGTTTGAAGAGACGTTGTATGCCGTTCTATTAACATGCTTAGTAGGGGGCCCATTATGGACATTGGTTATAACGACCACAAAAACGCAAGTTTGATACATTTAAGTACCATAAAATCAGTATTTCAATGAACTTTTGTCCCCTGGACAACTAATCGTAACCATGGCAACGAGTGACGCTAAAAAGTTGATTCTCCCACTTCCATTATATGTAAATATTATAACGTATATTATTTTCAGCGAGCTACAGTACATTTGTGTATCTATTGATACCCAGAGGATGGGAATTTAACTGATCATCGCAGTCGCAATCATGGTGTTAGGTGAGTAAATGACCAACAAAGAATACAAATGCGGTATCATTACGAACAACATGGATTCAACCCTACTATATATTTCAATTTAACGTATGTGTTGAAACCAATACAAAACATTTACATTCTATGGGGCTTCATCACAGGCACTATGCAGAAAGAATAGACACAAATACGTCAGATTAAATTTCGCACGATTTTAGTTGAACGAATGTTATATTTTCAGACGAGAAAACCTACCAATCTAATGAGATAGGTCGTTTGCACTTGTGTCAATATGACAACACTTTGTTCCGAACCACGCGCCAGGCCACATCAGTGTTAATATCAGTGTTAATCTATGGGCCTGTATGAAGTGTATGAGTCTTGAATGTGAATTAGCTGTGTTGTGTGTTATATGTTTATATGTTTCCTCTATCAAACACATTATCTGGCTATTTAGGAAGACGTCATGCTGCCAACTGTGCGTTTCTTCTATCCGCAAGATAAAGTGCCTAATGTATATTAAATTTCGTCCATGATAACTACCCAACACAGAAGGCAGGAATTGTGACCAATTGGTTTAATCAACATGATGACGAAGTTACTGTTATCTCATGGCCTGCTAAGTTGCCTGACCTAAATCCTATAGCAAATTTGTGAAACCTAATGTGCCAAATGTGGCCAAACAGAAAATAGAGGTCACGGTTTTGTCAACATGTTTTGGAGTTATAAGGACACAGACATTTGCCCGACATTAGTTGGCTCAATGTGATCGCGACTTCTAATCTAAACAAAATCCAAAGTGATGGTGCACATGTATTTGTTATTAAACTTATTGCGTTTTGTATTTATTATTAGCTATAAAAAGCATTAGCGTAGTTTATCGACAATTTTATTCTACCTGTATTTTATAAAATATATTTCTGGAATTGTTTTTATGTATCCTTATTTAAATAATTATAATATAATAATTCAGCCTATATACGTCCCACTGCTGGGCACAGGCCTCCTCTCATACGCGAGAGGGCTCGGGCTATAGTCCCCACGCTAGCCCAATGCGGATTGGGGACTTCACATACACCTTTGAATTTCTTCGCAGATGTATGCAGGTTTCCTCCCGATGTGTTCCTTCACCGAAAAGCTGGTGGTAAATATCAAATGAAATTTCGAACATAAGTTCCGAAAAACTGATTGGTACGAGCCAGGATTTGAACCCGCTACCTCCGGATTGAAAGTCGGACGTCGTATCCACTCGGCCACCACCGCTTAAATAATTTAAATAATCATTCCATGAAAATAACATACCTACTAGGAAAAATATTTTCAAATCTTGCGAATGGATCAAATGCGTCTTGTTAGATTTTGTTGTTGTTGTTAGATTATCAGAAAATGATCGCCACTTTCATCCCGAGTGCTAATAAGTATAGTGGCCTAGGAATCAAATTGGTTGACTGTACAGCATTTTTTCACAACACGGCAGTTTATCGACTACCGATCCTCTGAACACAATTGTTGAGAAGAATGAAGTATCGCCCTAAAAGGATGCCATGTAAAAGGCATTTGATCGGGTTCCAAGGGATACGATTCGACGAAAAATGTTTCCGGATCATATTTAACTAAACCTCAGTGCAGACATGTTGATGCTTATTTTATTTGGTCTCCTCGTCCTCGAACGTCCTCGTGGACAGACAGACAGACAGACAGGTGCAAGGCCTATCGACTTTCTTAGAAAGACATGACCCTTTATAATTGCGCATGACATGTGTGGTTTGATGCTGGAGAAACAGTTGGCAGTAATTAACATAAAAATATTTTGCTACTGCAACATTGCTCCCATCTGGCTTTGTCTATACAACTTTGGAAACAAATAAAATTATTTTTATTAAATATTTTGATTAATGTCATAACCATATATAAATTGTTATTATTTTATATAAATTATTACCTACCTATTTCAGTTTTTCTGTGTCTATGTTCATAAAATCTATGGAGGTCAGAGGCACGTCTACCTTCCATAAGGCCTTGCAATTTGGTATGGGCGGTTAGGACCAGGGGGCGACACTTAGAAATGTAGTTAACAAGATGGCGGCGATTTCTATTAATGGGATCCGATAACCTACTTTTGCAAAAAGTTGACTACCGGTTGTACAAACTACATCACCAGATGTCACTATAAAATTGGTACAATTTAAAGGTATGAATACAACATTAAGAAGGTTGCATATACCTCGTATGTCAAGACCTATCTTTATGCATAATATTGTTACCTAGCAACTGTTGTTTACTGTCAAAAATTAAACACGATTGATATGAACTTATTATTTCTCTATTATTTTTAAAGTGCAGAGCAGAGCAGAGAAAAATCGGAGCAAGCATTAAACACGAGTCAAATTCAAATAAGGAAATTAGAATCCCAATAATCCAATGTTACAAAACCTGGAGGTTTAACATTTTAACAGTCTTCAAGGCAATGCCGGGTTCAAGCAAGGTTTAGATATTTTCTAAGGTAAGAAGAAAATACCGTCCTTCTTAGCGCTCATGCAGCGATGAAAACAAGCGATGATTATTTTAATTTTGTTTACGACAAACATGCCCGATGACACTCTGCGAAGATTTGTGCAATTTGATTCCGCTAAGTTAGACGAGATAGAGTGCATCTATGGAGGTACAGTCAACCAATTTGAATCCTAGGCCACTATAGAACCTTGTCGCTTTAACTAGTCTATACATGACATGCATCACTCAATAAGCACTGTCGTAGAAGTCATTATGACATGGTTCTATAGTGGCCTAGGAATCAAATTGGTTGACTGTACGTACGTAGACAAGACATACGTCCTATGCCTGAAATTCATTAGTACAAGAAGGACCCGAACCACGACATCATTACTCATGTGTTTATTTTTAATAATATCTGGAGCGAATTGTTTACGATGCTAGAGAGCGAGACGAAATTACCAGAAATTCTCCTAATGTGCACTTTACCTGTCCTTACTTTATCTCCGGAATATCTTGAATTCAAGTCCAATTCGATGTTAAGATCAAAGAAGAAACGCTCAGTTGAGAACTAGCCAAGTCAGTTATGCCCACATGAAAGAGTTCTAAGTCAGATGGAGACACAAGTCACAGAAGACGAAGCTAATGCTGCTTTGTACACAAATATGAACATAGGTAAAAAGAAACCTACTTGAATAAACTATTTTTGAAGTTGAAGTTTTAAAGTTGAACAATTCAAGTACTTACAACACCTAGTCTATTACTATCTTGTATACCAAATTGAACGCAATAAATATACCTATTCGCACATGTATCGTACAACATTTTACAGTTCATATGGTACATACTCGTACCTTTAAATTTTGGACATAGTTACTAAATGACGACCGGTTTGGCCTAGTGGGTAGTGACCCTGCCTATGAAGCTGATGGTCCCGGGTTCAAATCCTGGTAAGAGCATGTATTCGTGTGATGAGCATGGATATTTGTTCCTGAGTCATGGGTGTTTTCTATGTATTTAAGTATTTATAAATATTTATATATTATATATATCGTTGTCTAAGTACCCTCAACACAAGCCTTATTGAGCTTACTGTGGGACTTAGTCAATTTGTGTAATAATGTCCTATAATATTTATTTTATTTTCAAGTTACGTAATTTGCTAATTATCGCACTAATGAGGTAAAATTGCACCATATGTACTGTAAAAATATTTATAACTTGATAATAACTGTTTTTTTTACCTTTTATTTTGAAATACTCGTAGCTTCAAAATATAGAAATCATTATCTCTTAGTACAAATGATGCCTGTGCTTTTGTTGAATATCTAACATAATATTTTTCTATTTGAGAAATGCTAATTTAAAAATCACATCCCAACAAAAACAAAATAGAAAAAATACAAAAAGAAGTTCCGTCATCGGGATTCGAACCCAGAACCACACGCTAGAACTGGATTACTACCTACCAAACCCCGCCAGGCTAAACCGCTTGTGAATTTTAGTTCTGTACCCCTAGTGTAAATTTAGTCGATAGCGAAACGTGACGTACGCGTTTGCGTTAAGTCTCATTTTGTATGGGTTTTTGAACAGCGCGCCAAGCGGGACGTTTTGGAAAGTCAAAAATCTCATACAAAATGACACTTAACGCAAACGCGTACGTCACGTTTCGCTGTCGAAAATATTTACACTAGGGGTACATATATACAAAGAGACCGCCACTAGTATAAACGAAGTTTTGAAAGGGACATTTTTTTGTATGGAGTTAACGTTCTTCTTCTAGTGAGTATTGTATTCTTTGGACAGGGGCTAGAGAAAGAGAAATTAGGTTTCTTGTTGCTATTATTAGTAACCTATTTTGTCATATTTGGCGCATTAGCTAGTTTTAGAATCGTTTAACAAGAAATCGCGCTAAGGAGCACTTAATATTTTTTTAATGAAAAACCAAGTGTGGGTTGGTGAAATGATCGACGCAGTCATAATTCGTTGGCACGCCCCATCCTTATCACTAGACTATAAAGTCACCGCACGCTTGTCTACGTGCCGCCACATACAAAAGACTTAATTATAATTTTCTCTACTCATTCGGCTCCACCGCGCTTCTAAAGAGCACTGCATGTGGAAATAGATTTTTTATGTCACACTAAATGCTGAACTTACCATAACTTCATAATTTAGGAGGGTGCGTATCGATGGCTATACTGTTTCTATTTTGTTACTTTAGCTGTAAATGAAATTTTTCTATGAAATAAAATAAATAAAATATTTTAAAATTAAGCATTAAATAGATGGACATTTCAATTTCAAGCCAACGCACGCTTTAAAATTATATTTATTTTTACCGAATAATACTTATAATTTTTTTTTTATTAAAAACTGATCGGCGATTGGCTCACACCTGATGGAAAATGAAGACAGGGCCTAAGATGGAGCGCACCGGTTCAGCAGTAGCCTATCCACTCTTGCCTTAGAGACCGAGGTCATATTTATCAGGGAATACAGATGGCGGGAGCGCATTCCATTCTTTAGCCATCCGTGCCAAAAAAGAGAAGGCGCACCGTTTCGTGCGAACAAATGGAACGTTTACCACGAACGGGTGCATTCGTTCCCTACGCCTAGATGTCCGGTGATGGAAAGGGGAAGGCGGGATCAGATCTCGCATTTTCTGTGCGCACTCCCCGAAATGTCTAAATATTTACAATATAGACTGTATGGTGAGGGGCGTGGGGGCCGAGACGCAACTGCGGCGGGGTGAAGCTGTTAGATCTGGGTAGCTCCGGCGCTGCGAAAGAGCAGCCCTTCCGCCCTCGCGTGACGAAACTCGGTGACTACACTCGGTTCCGCAGCTTCGGCTTGCTGGTCGCCGGCGACCAGCCTAAGACAGTGTCTTACGTGAGCGAATAACTCGCGAACGAAAAGCGGCGATTCATCGCTCACGTAAGCCGCTCGCCTCACTAGTACTCGCGCTCCGTCGCAGCGGGCGAGGCCCTCCCTCCGCACCTCCGTTTTCGCAATTCCTCTCTAGGGGTAGTACAGACAAGACCACAGGGTGCTTTGATTCGGTTTTAGATGAACTTGAAATTTTGGTAACCTTGAGGTTTTGGTGACCTGGAGGATGGTGTTATCGTGTCACGTTGGTCTGATTTCGCTCCGCCTGCAACTCTGCCGATTTTTAACTGCTTAGAGACATGTTTTTTCTATGAACCAATTTTTTGATCTTGCTGACCAAATAATAAATTTGCAGCTCAATGTTTTATTTAGCAGATAAATTATAACAGAAGCAGATCGATATTGGTTATAATGTTGAACGTTTGTGAATTATTTGCGGAACAAGAGTTGTAGCTCGATTTTTATTTATTACCAGCATTTTTTTGTATGCTGTCCAAATGATTAATTGGTTTTAAAAACGGCTGATCATTTAATTACTTTCCATCCAAAAGTATAAGCTTTCAGCATAAAATTAAAAAATTTGAGTTAGGTACTTTTTTTTTAATTTAGTGAACGTTACTTTTAGTTTTATGCTTCATATAACTTAGCTATTGATTTTTTCTTTAGCTAGACAGCTACCTAGATAAAAAATTTATTACAAAAAATAATTAAAAAGTGAAAATCAACCACGGATCGCGATAGATTTAGATGATTGGCTGAACAAGTACCAAAGCCTACTTTTTTATATGGGCGCTTCATTTTTTTTTCCTTTAATCAAACCAAACTAATGTAATATGGTACGAGTATGATATCTAGCGAGTACCCATAATTTTGTTATTTAAACTTTATAGCACAATTTGACAAAATAGAATACTAATGGCGGACTTAACGCCTTAAAGCATTCTCTATCAGTCATTGGGCTGAACGGAAACAGTTTGGTGCAGGATTGTAGAAATTGGATGTGAGAGTAGATACAAGTAGAGACTACTATGATAAATTAATAATATACAAATATGAGGATAATAAGGTATACGGTATGCATAATCGGAGAGTTCACTTGTACCGGCTTCGTTAACCCTTGATAAGTAAGCGATTTTAATATTTTTTCAATAATTTATTACAGCCCCATTCAGTGTTAAGTAGCTGTATAATATGGGTGTTAGGCGAGCTTTTGTGAGATAATTAAAGAGCATATATCTCATAACTTTGACATTATAGTATAGACCATGGTATATCTTACCTACAGTTGATTCATTCTACTTATAGAAATATCAATCAGTATCACCCTATCGGAATGGAAAGTTGCTATCAATCAACAGAGTGCATGCCTTATTGTCACTTAATCATGAATGTGTGAGTTCGGCGACACTGGTTTTCATAGTAAAAAGCTGTCATTTCATATCCACTACTTTATTAATTCACTCATACATAAGTAGTATGAGAACCTAAGCTTCCCTAACAAGAGGCATATTAAAAAGTCGTACCTGTTGTCTGGCACTAACTGCAGCACGTCATGGCCGGCGGGGGTGCGCGTGGTCCACCACTTCACATACTTTCGCAGAATGCCTGCGGAAGACATTACATTACGTAAAATATCTGATTATGGCGTTATTCATAAATTTCTGTCAAATCGAATATGCCGTAGACAATCGTTTGTCCCTATCTACACGGTGTAACAAAAGGAAACCGACAGATTTTAACAGTCAATTTCTGATCACATTTAAGAATAATAATAAGAATAATATATTTATTTCAAGAATTTGGCATTACAAGAGCAGCAGTACATTGATCCCCACACTAGGGTCAGCCTGTAACGTGGGAATCTCAGAGAAGTGGTGCGGTTGTTGTTAAACAGAGAAGTTGTTGTTAAAACTAAATTAAATAAGATTTTTTTATTATATGACTAACTATCAAACTAAGCACAAAAAAAGTAAAAAGGTCTCAGTAAGTTGTATGTAAGTGAAAGTGTTTATGTGAGGGTATGTGTGTATGTATGTGAGTATGTATTTATGAATATGTGCGTGTATAACTACGGAATGTGAGAGAAAACAAAAGAAAAGAAATGTAGCTGTACAAGTTATTCATCTTTCGGGAGCAGACGCAATTGAATATTGTCGTCTACTACAGTCATTTCAAAATATCCTCTGACTCATCAATTCATCATAGTTCCAAGAAAGTAATAGGCGTTGGATATGCCTTTTTGCTTCAGTTAAATTACAGTGCCTTATGTTGCAGATTTTTACTAATTTATTGTATAAATGCGGAAAGAGATAAGCCGAGAATCTCATAACAAAAGCAGTTTTAACAAGGGGCTTAGGAATTTTGTAGACTCTTTTTAGTATCATGTCTTGTAGATTAGGCTGACGACAGACCATATTGTGTACGTAAAGGGAAGCACGCAGTAAAAACCATCTACGAACACTTAAGACGTGCGCTTTAATGAAAAGTTCAGAAGTAGAATACCGTCGTCGGGGGAGTCCTAAATAGGCAGACCTTCAGAACTGCTCTTTGTGCTTGCTCTAAAGTGATTAAAGTTGATTTAGCAGAACCACCCCAAGCGAGTATACAATAACTTAAAATAGACTGACACAGAGCCAAATATACAACTCTAAGCAGGTGAGTATCCGCAACCTCCCGTAAAAGTTTCATAGTGTATATAAGTTTGCGAACCCTACCAGACGTCGCTGAAATATGTTTTTTAAAGTTAAGGCTCTCGTCGACTATAACGCCTAAGTATCTGAGTGGACTGGTTCTATTTATACCATCACAGGGGCTCGCAGAGGTAGGCGGTGTTATGCAAGTGTGACTGTGGATTTTAAGACAAGAAAAGGCAGGTGGAGGACATGATGCCGCTGTTTTATGAAATCCGATAAATTTTGATTTGACAGCGTTAAGGGTTAAAAGATTCTGGTTTAGCCAAGTGGATAGTCGGTGTAACCCTGCTGTAGTCACATCATAGGCGTCCCGCCATGAGTCACCATGAAACACTATGTCTGTGTCATCGGCGTAACATAAAACTTCACTATTTTTAAGGTCTAGCGACATGATGTCGTTGATATATGCAATGAATAATGTAGGACCAAGTATGCTGCCTTGTGGTACGCCGAATATCACAGGCTTCGCAGCACTAGTAACGTTTACTATTTTAATATGCTGGCTTCTACTCGTAAGATAGCTAGAAAATCAATCCAACGATTTTCCACGGATTCCAAAAGCCTCCAGTTTTCTGAGCAGGATGGGAATCGACACCGTATCAAAGGCTTTTGCCAAATCGAGGAAAACACCAATGCATTCTTTGCCTTCATCGAGATGTGAAACGACAAGATCTGTTAATTGTTTTACAGCCTCATCCATAGACTTTCCTTGGCGAAAGCCAAATTGACGGTCAGACAGGAGCTGGTTTTTTTCCAACAAGACGAGAGAAAAAAAATGAAAAAATAATAAAAAAATAGAGACTAAAATGTCATATAAACTTTTCTGGATTTCGCCTAGTTTCAAAGTTAATACCAATAAAAAAAATCTAGTTTTAACTTAGTGCAAAACGCCTCTGATGGCGATGATGCCAATATAATGATGACGATGATGCAAATATGGGACGTAGTCTAAATATCCTTATTGTTTGATGTCAAAAAATTACAAGTACCTACCCTTTGTAAAAAATAAGTTTTCCAAAAAAAATCATTACCAAATTGTTTTTTTTTTTAGAAATTCACTTAAACTCATATAAAAAAAAATCTACTTTTTTGCTTCAGTAGTGCGTGGTTAAAATCTTGCGGGTTCTTCGTGTTACACCGTGTATATCCTATATGTCAAGTAATCGTTTATGATATCTAAACCTTCTTTGTGTAAAAGCATTAAAGAAACTGAGGGGCATAGATTAAGAGCATGCGAATTAAGCACGCATAATGTGTAAGAGCCCGTATTAGTTTTAAGAGGGCCAGAGGAGGGTAAATTTTCAGATTCTGACAAATTACCCCATTACATGCACAGACACACTTCACGCACACGACAGGTTAGTTACACCTAATGTTTTTTATATATTTATTGCACTTGATATCCAGTGATATGATTTGTGACGTTGTTTAGCAATTTTGAATATGGTAGTTTCATCCGGAGCGCTTTCCAATTTCTCATAGAACTTTTGGTTAGACATTGTTTGCGCGACTGCAGCTTTTGTTATGGTTTTCAACGTTTTGTAACACTCTCGGTCTTCCTCTACCTAGTCCAGATTTTTGCCATAGTTTAAACGCGTCGCGCTTGGCATTGATTAATTCTTTGATATCGCTATTCCACAATGTAGTGACTTTTGCCACAGCAAGGCGACCTTTAGATACGCCGAGTATCTTTCTTGCGTTTTCCTGGCAATATGTTTCGAAATCTGTCCACTTTTCGTGCGCAGGCTTTTCTTTGTCATCAGTATCTTGGTTTAAATAGGTTTTTATGCGGTCGATGAATTGCTTACCCTCATCACTGTGTATATGTTGGTTATTTGTTACATACATTTATATAAGAATCGTTACATCATCACATGAACTCAACACAAACCAGACCTCTGCGATGGTATTGGCCTTAAATATTTCAATCTTTCAACTGATAATATAGTCACTAAATCTCGCTGGAACTGCAGGTCGAATCTTGATATCATGAGGAATCATTTGAGGCCATTTTATTATTAACTTTCACAGCATGTGAACACGTAGAAGAGCAGTAAAACTGGTAGACACTATTTACTGCTAGATAGAAATTATGAGAACTGTAATTATTATAAATAAAATTTCAAGAATTACAATTGTTTACGTTTAATGTGAAGAATTTTGTTGATAAATTGGCAATCCAGTATATTGACGTTATGTCACATATTTTTAAAATGACGTAATAATATACCAGCATAAAGAAAATTTGTTCCAATGAGTAAAAACAACTCTTTAAACTTTTTTCATTACAAGTGAATTAGGAGGAAACGAATTACACTGATTCGGTTATATTCGTTTTTTTTTTTAAATAATTGGTTACATTCAGTTTTCCCTTGTATTCATTAAAAAGGAACAATCTTCTATTAACATAAAGTACAAAAAATTTAAACCCTGATGATAGAAAATGTTCCAAAGACAGTTTCGCGATCGCAGCTGGTTTTATACTTGCGACACGACCTTGGCACCCGAGAGGTGAAGGACGAAACCGTTTTTACTCATTACATGCTAGCGGGGGATTTGGATGCGCGTCCTTTGTTCTCGTACTAGCATAATTTTATTGTTTTGTCATTTTATCGTGGAAAATGACAAAATAAAAAAATTTAACAATCAAGGTTTTTTTGAAATTGTGATATAGATACAGCTAAGCAACCCTACCAGATAAAATTTTGATGATTTGCCTTATTTTGGTTGTCACTAAAGTACTTATCGTTATTATTTTTACTTATGGTTCATAGAATACATCTACTTACCAAGTTTGAACAGTATAGCTTTTATAGTTTCGGAAAAAGTGGCTGTGACATAAACGGACATGACGAATTTATAAGGGTTCCATTTTTTGCCATTTGGCTACGGAACCCTAAAAACACTCTAAATAGCGGAAATGACAGTTGATACGTTTGTAATCGAAACTTGATAAATATTATGTGTCGGAAGTACTACATACGACATTTTTTCCTGGACACGTGTCACTGTTTTTGTCGGAAGTGCCACTGGCGACTATTTTATTTGAATCCGGATGGCTGACGTTTGTCGGAAATGCCACATTCGACAGTATTTTCTGGACAAAGATCACTTTTGCTTGTCGTATGTGTTACTAAGAACTTACCATTGAATCGTTATTTATGTAGTAAATGTAATTAATACACCCGGAAACATTTAGCCCAATTATGTGATGACGTTTTAGTCAATATAGTTATGAAATAAAAGGAAATATTATTATTCGTTACAAATACTCTTTATTTATTCGAGTCACATTAATAATTACATCAAAGATGATTAACCCTTTTCCAGGCATAGTACGATTTATCGACCACATACGCGCTAATAGAATTTCAACCTTAGCCATCCGATTTAAGGTTCAAATTAGATTGCACTTTCGAAAAATGTGACTTGTCTTCTAATGAATCAGCAAAGCGGGATTTATTGGAATATATTTGAATTTTTTTGATTGGTGCGGCCTGGAAAAGGGTTAAAAAACTACCTATCGAACAGTTGTGTTACAAAAGTCAAAAAACAAAATCACATCACCACTTTGTATTAAATTTAATATTAAGAGGCCTTGTTCCTAAAGATGAGCGTATTTTGTAAAATGCTTCCTTTTTCATTCAAGATTACGACGTAACTATTAGTATTTATTCAAAACTGGTAACGTGCTTAAATAATCATTTCCTCAACTAGGGTCTGGAACAGTTCATCATTTTCTTTTTTAAACCTCTTTTTTAATGAGTTATCTTGGGAGTCTTTTTAAAATTTTGCAGTGAGAAGTGTCGTTTCGGTTCTCAATTTTGCAGTAAACAGGAATCATTTGGTACATGAATGATTAAAATTTGATTCAACATACCTTGTACGAGGGTCTGGAATGATTTACAATGGAAAATTCATTTGAAAAATATTATGAAATACCTTCCGAGTTTTCTTCATTTTTTTTGGCGAAAATAGGGTTACATTATATTTATTTTCCGCAAATTGTACGTAGGGGGAGTCCGGGAGATATGACCAGGTGGGAGAGTTGAACCACGACAAATATTTCAATTCAAATTTCGCCACCGACGCCGTTGACAGCTCATCTCTTACTTTAACAGAAGGCACAACTTTTGGCGACCCATATTGGCCGCTATTAGTCTGGTTTGGAAATGACTGGAGTAAACGTGGTTTCGCTGTCGCGAAGTGAAAAAAATAACAATTTTATATTTTTGCACTATTTTGACAATTAAACAGGTGAGTAGTATTATTTTATCTTATTGTACTTGTTGGTTAATGTAGTTTTACAATACATATGGTGCTACTTGACCACGCTAGTGCGAAAATTACCATATTAAGTTACTATGTCGAACATTTAAAGGGCCATATGTACTGTAAAACGTTCTACGATACATGTGCGAATAGGTAATTCGCCACTCGTTTCGAATTTCCTATTTTTCGCACTTGTATCGTAATGTACTATTACTAACAGTGATCATTTGGAATGTTTATTGTAAGAGTATAAAGAAAACATAATGTATATAAAGTAAAGGGGGGTGCGGGAGAGTTGAGCCGCATGGTGGTAGGAAGACATGATCAGTGGTTCAATTCTCCCACACTGTGCTTAAATAAGGGTTTGCTTTATTTTTATGCAGGCCAAACGTCAAAGTAGGTAAGAGGAAGGTGTTGCAAGATAGAGAAAATAATCCAAAATTAAATAAAAAACAAGTGTTGTGTTCCTACCGGTGAGTAAGGTTGCCAGAGCTCAACGAGGGTACGGAGTGCGGAGTGTTAGGGTCGGCAACGCGCATAAAACACCTCTAGAGTTGCAGGCGTCCATAGGCCACGGTCAGTGCTGACTATCAGACGGGCCGTATGCTTGTTTGCCACCGACGTAAGTTGCATAAAAAATGTTCGACTGTGTGGTTCCTGCAAAGGATAGGTATATTCACGAAGATTGCGATGGGTTAACTGACAAAGATGTGGACAACTTTATTTGACATGAAGAATTATGTTTTCGATTATTACGTTATGTAAAATGAAAAGGACCTTGCATGTGCCTTTGATAATTTGTTGGCTGAATTGATCTCATAGAAATAATTAATAATAATAATAATTGGCGGCACCCTAGGTTAGGTTTTTTATAATGTGTTTATATCTTTTGTATAGTTTTGTAAGTGTTTTTATATTTTACTTTTATATTCATATTATAAATGACCTAGCCTAAGACCAAAAATAAATAAAGGGAATAATAATAACTTAAAGATAATTGATCTCTTAAATTTCATGTTAATGTTGCCGATTTTCAAATTTTATAAAGTTTATTTAAATTTTAACATTTTGTTTTATGGGTAAAAATACTTTGTTACAACTACTTTCCTTTTTTAATAAATATATTGGATTAAACAGCACTTTTTTCACTGTTTTTCCTACCTAACATATGTATGGTCATATCTCCCTCACCCGCTGGTCAACTCTCCCATAGGGTGGGGAGACTTGAGCCTAACTTAAATTTTGTACTTTATCAGCACTTTGCTATGCTCTAAAGATACCTATTTAGATATGTCATCTATACACGAAATATCGATTTGCTAACACTTACGGATAAAACTCTAGTGGCTTTTGAGTAAAAAGAGGTTCAAGTCTCCTGGACTCCCCCTATATTTTGCTTTTAAAATAATATTATAGCAAACGATAACTTCATAATAACCTATCAAATAAAATCATAACTATGGGACCTACATTGCGGTAAATTTATATTTTTTTTAAACATGTATAAATCACGCTGCACCGACGCCGCGCGCTCAGTTTCCGCGGAGTGCGCTTAGAGGACGGACCTGTGCTCGATTGTCATGCGTTCGTTGCGTTCGTAACCAGCTACGGAGTTCCGAGAAGTGCTGTATACTGCGATTAGAAATCTTAATACAAGTACATTTTTTACATTGTGCTTAACAACCGACTCTCACTTATTGATAGATTTACAGTGTAACTTGAAATTACGTTAGGGTTTGCATTATTATTTTTGACCCGGATGAAGGTCAATGATGGAGTCAGGAGTTGGTCACCAGAACTCCTAATCTACTCATTATAATTCCATCGTGTTTCGTGTATCGAGCACCATCGATCTAGATGACGTCCAGGGTATCGCGATGGAGTCAGGAGTTGTAGAGGAGTAATAGAGGTCAGATTATTAAATAAAACAACCGTTATTTGTAAACATTAAACATACAGTTGAAAACTTTAGATATAGGTAATCACAAAAAGGTAATAAATCAACAAAAATAATCAAGTTCGTGTTTTTGTATGAAAGAAGTGTGTCACTTTAAAAAAATTGTAATTTTTGTTTTGTTGTACGATTCATGTTAAAGGCACGGTTCAAGTTCAGGATATTCTGATGAATGTTTACGTTTTAGTTTTCGTTGTCCTTCCGAAAATTGAAACTAAATAGTGTCAGGTAAAAACTCTCACAGTCTCAGTTATAGAGGTAATATTGACGAAAAAATCGACAGGACCTCATCTCAGATACAGAGGTCTCTTTTGTATTACTAACAGAGGTAATTCAGTGGTAAAGTGTCGGGACCGCAGCATGTGTTCCAGTTATAGAGTTTTCTCACTTACTTAGGTCCCACTTAACCAAACTGTATTACCATGGAAAACGGCTTACTTCCATCTCAAAACGCAATTTTTCCGTTCATTATACCAAAGGTAAATTATACCCAACACGAAAAACCTAAAAGTACGAAATGCGCCCGCCTCGTACGTTAACAGAAACAGTTGATGAAATAAGTACCCAGATGCTAGAGCCAAATTTTTTAAGTTAATACTCTTGCTGTGCGAGCCAATAATGAGTACTTCAGCTCTTTTCAAGTACCAGCACTTTCCGTCCGAGTCGAGCGCGGTCGAGAACCTTGAGCTTAGTAAATGTTAGGCTGACCTGATAGACACTTATTTCGTACCTCTTACAATACAATACAATACAAATATACTTTATTGCACACCTCAATACAGAAACAGTACAAATAATACAACACATAAAGAAGAGGTAAACAACAGGCGGTCTTATCGCTAAAAAGCGATCTCTTCCAGACAACCTTTAGGTAGCGGAATTAAAAAAAAAAAAAAAAAAAATGTTATGACAGTAGGTGTTCCAGATGCAATAAAAGAAGTCTAGCACAGAATAAACACAAAACTAAGCAATATAATTATCATATACAAATATAAATAAAAAAGATATATAAATACATATACATACATATATTAAAATATATATTATATATATATATATATAATAAATGCCAGCCATAAGTATGGAAAAGGAAGCAGATAAAAGTATTACGGAGCAGGTAAAAAGTGAAGTTTAATGAGTCTCTTGAAAGAATTAGGAGATTGAGCGCGCCTTAAATCTATCGGCAGAGAATTCCATAGTCGGATAGCCTGAGACGTGAAAGAATGATTATAAAATTTAGAAGAGGATGATGGTACAGAAAGAAGCAAGTTCTGGGAGCACCTAACAGAACGGAGGTAACTGAAACGGTTCTTGAGATAGCGGGGAGTCGCGGGGTTAAAAAGAATGGAATACAGAAGGGACAAAACGTGAGAGTTACGACGTAAGCGAATAGGGAGCCACTTGAGCTGCGAACGGAAGTGAGAGACATGGTCATATTTGCGTAACCCAAATATAAACCGTATGCACACATTTTGGATACGCTCAAGCTTATTAAGTTGCTCCTCAGTGAGATCGAGATAAGCAACGTCAGCGTAATCCAGAATAGGGAGGAGAAGAGTTTGTGCGAGAGCAATTTTCGTAGGAATGGGAAGGAAGTTCCGTAATCTCCTGAGTGAGCTAACTGCCACGAACATCTTCCTGCTAACTTCGGCCACCTGAGGTCCCCACGATAAGGTACTGTCCATAATGATGCCAAGGTTTTTTACTTGCTGCGAGTAGGGAATCAAAACACCATTAAAGTAAATAGGTGAGAGGTTGTTAAAGTCGATTCTGGGAAGCAGTTTTGGGCTACCTATTATAATAGTCTGTGTCTTAGACGGATTAACTTTTAGGCCAAAACTGCGACTCCATTTCGAGATTTCCTCTAAGTCGCTATTCACCCTATTGATGATGGACACGAGATCGCCAGTGACGCCCTGCAAGTAAATCTGAAGATCATCGGCATAAAGGTGATAATGTGAAGTAAGGTTAGAAGTAATTGAATTTATAAATATGGAGAACAATAAAGGAGACAACACGCCGCCTTGCGGAACGCCAGCCAACGTGTTGCACCAAGAAGAAAGGGAATCATCCACCTTTATGCGCTGCCGACGACCAATCAAGTAGCTACGAAACCATTCGACTACCGCAGGAGATATATTCAGAGAGCGTAGTGTTCCAAGGAGAATATCAAAATCAACGGTATTAAACGCATTGCTAAAATCTAGCAGCGTTAATACCGTCAATTTTTGATCATTCATCCCCGCCCGGATGTCGTCAGTGATCTTCGCGAGTGCAGTAGCCGTACTATGCCCAGGACGGAAGCCAGACTGGAAGGGATTTAAAAGATTATTTGTGTTAAGGTACGATGTAAGCTGTTGGTGAACGAGACGCTCAAGAATTTTGGACAGGAAAGGGAGAATTGAGATGGGACGATAATCTGAAAATGAAGAAGGTTTAGACGTTTTAGGGATCGGAACGATACAGGCGTCCTTCCAAAGTGAAGGAAAGGAGCTGGTTGAAATTGAATTATTAAGAATGATGGAAATGACAGGGGTGAGTAGGTCAAGGAGAGGAAGGATCATTTTACGGCTAATACAATCGACCCCAACGGCATTAGACGCTATGGACAGTACGCTCTTCTTAATATCAGTGTCGGTAAAAGGAACAAGACAAAAGGGAGACGAGTCAGGAGTTGGAAGAGAAGAGAGGTAGTCAAGAGTCTTAACTTTATCAGGGCCACTAAATTCAGCAGAAGTGGAAAAATGCTTGTTAAGCTGATCGAAGTTAATATCTTTAGGGCAGTTTTGTTGACACTTTCCAACTCCTAGTGACTTAAGAAATTTCCATACTTTCGCCGGGTCACCATTTTCAACAGACTGGTGAATATGGCGTCGCTGAGCATCCCGACAAATGGTGCTACAGCGGTTACGTAGGGCGTGGTAGCGAGCTCTGTTAGCATCAGACGTGTTCAACTTGTACCTAGATTTGGCAGAGTTCTTTTTCTCCAATAGCGCCTTGATTTCGTCAGTAAGCCAAGGAGCAGGAAGATGCTTCACCTTAATCGAGCGGACTGGGGCGTGCTCGTCATAGAGTTGGGTCAGTAAGGAATTAAAAACTGACACTTGATCGTCAACAGAGGCAGCTCTAGAGATAACACCCCAGTCAATTGCCGATGCGCTTTCACGAAGTTTAGCTACATCCATCTTACTAAAATTACGCTGAAGAAGTACTTTAGCTTTAGGCTTTGGAGGTCTTACTTTGTAAGAAAGAAAAAGAAGGTCATGATATGAGAAAGCATCAGCAGGATGCTGGCCATACTTGACAACATGAGAAAGCGAGGACGTGAGAGTAAGGTCAAGAAGGGACGGAGTACAATTTGGAAAGTGGTGCGTAGGGCCAGAAGGGAGGATATTCAATTTACAGGCATGCGCCAGGGATTTAAGAGACCGCGACCGATGGTCGTCTCTGCGGAGGCAGGTATTAAAATCCCCCATTATAATGTGGTGGTCATACGAAGGCATGAGATCTTCAATGAGTTTTTCAAGAGAAGCGAAATAATTGACAGTTAGTGACGGAGAATAGAAGACCCCAAGGAGAAGCTTCGTATGGGAGACAGAGATTTCGAGAAAAAGAAACTCAGCGGTGTCTGAGCAAGGAGAGTGTGCTGAGGTGCCTATAATGGAAAAGGGGATATGGGAACGTAGATAGATAGCAACTCCACCACCACCTCTGCCCAAGCGATCGTTACGTATTAGGTGGAATCCTGGTAAAGAAAAAGAAGTGGATGGCAAACAGGGTTTGAGCCAGGATTCTGAAACTAGGACCGCATGAACATTATTTAAATCAAACGTCGCACTCAAGTCACTGTAGTGCGCTGGAATGCTTTGAGCATTAATATGAACAATATTAAAATTTTTACTAACGTCACAGAATTCTGAGCTAAGTAAATCATGGAGTGACGGTGGCAAGCTCTTAAAAACTGTCGTCAGTAACACTTTCACCTGAAGAGAATGACACAAAATTATCAAGATCAGAGGCACTGCTATGGCTGGACATAGATAAACAAAACAAAATATATATAATAAATATCGATAAATTAGACTTAATACAAATAAATATAAAAGTAAAGTTAATACACTAGGGCACTAACGCTACCTGCCAGCATACTAGAAGAAAATAAATTAAGTTACAATTATGAAGTGTGGAATTTCATCTCCACCTTCCGTAGTTAGCAGTTACAACGTTATCTCACATGACAGCGTATAAGATAATTACGGTACATAGGAAAAACAAAACGCAATTTTTATTATGGCAACACTGAACGGGTATGTCAAAAGTGACTTAAGTGACAGCAAACTAGAAAGACTATACAGATATAAACAAAGTCAAACGATACATTAAATGAAATAAAAAAGGAGGTAGAATATAACATGTTACCCGACTAATTGCGAACAAACAGAAAAACAGGATTATAACACGATCAAATTCAAGAGTTCGCCTCGCACAGAACAGTATTAATAGTCATCAAACAATCATCTTATGATCGGGACTTCGAGACTCCACGCTTGGACCTCTTATTCGGCTCTTGCTTCGCCTCGGGAGCTGCCTTATTAATCGGGGTCGGAGATAAGGCCACGGACGGTCCGGCAGGCGCTGCCACAGCAGCGGACAGTGTGGTTGGAAGAGACTTGACTTCAGTAATGGAGTTCGCACGATGCTTCACCCCATCCTTCCCGAGGATATACACGTCACCGTTTCGCGTCCAGCAGCTGCGGATGCCAAAGCGTTCGCGGGCCTCCATGAACGCAGCGTGTCGCGGCTTAGTTAAAAACTCACCCAGCGTCACCCCGGAACCCTTTAGTTCCACTTTGTTGAACCAAACGTCGTCTCGGATTGCAGTGTCTTTAAACTCAACAAGAACAACGCGAGGTTTCTTGTCGCGGCCACTGCGCCCGCCCAACCGATGGCTTCGCTTGATATCCACAGCGGCTAAGTTGTCACGGGTGGCCTGAAGTGCATTGACCACAAGAACCGCTGTATCTTCAGACTCTGCCTCTGCGATACCATGCACCAGCAGCATGCTGCGACGGGAGCGTATCTCTATTTGATCCACCTGGCGAGTCACAAGATCCACTTGCTTTTGAAGCATGTCGAGAGCTTTCAGTACAAACTCCTTGAAGGCGGCAAAGCTGGATGACACTGAAGCAACCGTGGGGCTAGCTGGGTCTGCTTTGCTGAGGCTACTTTGAAACTCAGCCATCTGCTGTTTAAAGAAGTCTGCCAAGCCTGACACAGAATCTTTGATAGAAGCTACTTCAGCCATTGTGTTGTGTCAAAAAATATTTATTAATAATGTGAGACAAAAAGGTGTAACTTTTTGGAAACAAACAAGGAAATTACTGGTAGGTGATTAGCACTAAAAATACATAGATTTGATTTAGTTTTAGTTGCCAAAAGTTGTTAATAAATATTTTTAAATAATAAATGTTGTGCACAAGATGTTGCTCAGTTTTATTCACCTACCCACACTTACCTGATAATCCTGATATTAAAATTTTATATTTATTATTTTTGATAATTTATATTTTATGAAGTACCCCATGGGCACCAGGCGTGTTTATGTTTGCTTTCCACCTTCAGCGTCGGCGACGTCTGAGGTTAATAATTGTTTATGTTTAGGTCCCAAGTCAAGGGGTCACTTTTTTGTTCTTCGCTGGTACTCAAATTATATCTATACCAAATTTCATCGAAATCGGTTACGCGGTTCTTGATTGCTCATACACATTTCCACCTCCCTTTTCACACCCTTGAGGGATGATTTTTGGGATACAAATTTGCAATATTGTTTAAATAATTAAATAAATAAATTACACTAACTGAGATAAAGAGTGTCTCAAGAAGCTTCAAGAATAACCAAATATGTAATACCGACTGAATCTGGATTTGATAGTGACAGTTTTATAATCAATACCTCTAATTCAGACAGTGAAAGTGATTGAGAGGGTATGGTTTGATTATTATTAATCATACAATTAGTACTTATTGTAAATATCGCTTACAGTCCACATCTGTGTTATTCAGGCAGGCAGTGATCGGAATATAGCAGACTAAAAATACCTAAACTTGGTAGAACAAAGTTATAAAGTGGAGACTGCCTCAATAACATTTTTTTCGGGACTAAAATCCCGGAAACGCAGTAAACGCAACTTTGATGAATGCGGTAAATATTTTGCCGTATTCATCAATTTTTTTTTGTAAACGGGGCACCATAGATTTAAAAAGCATAGATGAGTAGTCCGCACATCCTTAGTGAAGCCACTTCAGGGGCGACATTATGTCGCACTCGTTCGAATGGCCCTCGTAGTACTCAAGATCCAGTCGGTTTGTGTACACCTCCCGGTTGTAAATTAAAAAATACAGGAATGATGGCTGTTTGTGCGTTGAATGGGTGTCTCGATTCATCACTAAATAAAAACAAATCACCTGATATTACATTCCACGCGTAAGCATCGAGTTTAATATGATATTTTTACGTAATTGTGAATACTAAAATCCAAACCTTCGTCAGCCGCCATTGCTTATAAATGTTGCCAGTTAAATGAATCATTTTTCCTCCACATGAGCATTGACGTTCACATTCTAAAATTAGTACGCTTTAAGTTACTTGTATTATTAAAGGAAATTATATTTTTCGTTATTTTATTTCAAAATATGTTTTTTTTAATAATATTTCAGTTTAATTTTTATTTCATGTAATGATCGATTTAGAAATCCGACACTATAGCGCCAATACTGAACAGAGTCAACTTGTGAGATACCTCATTGTTTGAACACTTGTAAAAAGTATTCAAATATAGTATTTTTTTCATATTTGTAAAATAAAAATACTATAGTAAAAGCTTATTCATTTAAACCTTATTGCCAAACAACAGGCGTGGCTCTCCCAGCGATTTCGTCGCATTGCTATTGAATTTGTATGCCAATAGGCACGACATAGTGATACCAAAATATTTATGTAACATCTTGTAATCTACCTATGTTGTACAACTAAAATTTTTGAATCTTGCAAGTACATGCGGTCCACGGCCGGACCAATTTTGGTGTCTAGCAGTGGTTGCCGCGCACCGCTATAGAACGGGTAATTAATGATACATTTTTATTAGGGTTCCTTACCCAAAGGGTAAAACGGGACCCTATTATTAAGACTCCGCTGTCCGTCCGTCCGTTCGTCCGTCCGTCTGTATCTCATGAACCGTGATAGCTAGACAGTTGATATTTTCACAGATGATGTATTACTGTTGCTGCTATAACAACAAATACTAAAAAGTACGGAACCCTCGGTGGGCAAGTCCGACTCGCACTTATCCGGTTTTATAGACTAATTTGATAGATTTTGTATTAAGTAAATGACCTATGTATTTGGCATTTCCTTCAGTAATGCGGTCGAACGCAGCAATATTGCAATCACACTAAATTTTTGAGGGTTCAATGTAATAATGGAACCCTAAAAAGCTTTTTGTTTACCCTAAAAAGCTTTTTGTTACAAAATTAAAAATCTACACACTTCCAAATTATTGATAACCAAGTATAAGAATGTTGTTAAAATACCCCTACTCTGACGGGAATAAATACATACTGGCAACCCGTTTTTGTATACTTGAGTGCGTTTCTGAGCGTAAGACACGAGCGTCGCACGCACACGTCGATCGTGTTTCGGCTTCAGGCTGAGTAGCCGCATGGCGACTATATGTATCGGTGTATTATGTCTGTGCGGGGCACCATACACCCTGTTCCACGTTTTGTTTTTCACTTAACATGTAAAACGCTTAGTGGCCTCTATTTTCTTTTGAGCAGTATATATAAAAAGTAAAAAGAAAATTGTTTGTTTTATTTCACGCCTATTGATGCTATTGGACAAAAACAAGGAATGCATTAATTTTTACCGTATTTATAACAATGTTAATTACTTAGTCCCGGAAATATATGTTATCGGAAGGCAGTCTCCACTTTATGACTTTGTTTTACCAAGTTAAGTTATTATTTATACTCTGCCTATTCCGATCACTGTCCATAGGTATATATAGGATAATTCTGCATTACTGTTTTAGACTGTTAACTGCACATTATTATAAATATTCAGCAATGTGTCTCGTGTCATTTGCACTTCCGATCACTCCTGATAAATGTCGAGAATGGCCGAGTGTCTAAGTCCAATTAATAGTAAGTAACTACGTAACGCAATAAATTGGGATTTTTATTTAATTTAAAAGATATCCCATATGGAAATGGTTATCAACACGTAATATTTTCATTTTCAAGTATTGATGTTTTCTGTTTGTCATATTTATCGCTCACAAGTAATCAAAATTAAAATCATCGTCGTTTATTCCAGCACAGTTGTAGTGAGCTCATTTATATTATACAGAACAATGCGTATGTTTTATTATACTACGTCGGTTGCAAAATAAACAGACAGTAAGCAGTTTCAGTATTAAACTTCATAGTTAGGAGTTAAAGGATGGAACAAGGCGAATCAGATCAGAGGCGGAATCCGATAAATCTAAAATTATAAAAATGTGACATTCGACTCCATTTCACTTTGGAACAAAAAAAAACTATGACAACTACATATTATGTATATGTAGTTGTCATAGTTTTTTTTTGTTCAATATTTCACAAGCAAATAATAGCAATTATTCCTTAACTCCATTACGATGGCTGCTGTGAGTACGCAGGCGTGATATCGCGCCTGTCTACCTATCGTTTGAATATTATAAATAAAACATTACCTACCCAAAAGAAAAAAAGGGAAGAAAATAAAGACTATAGACCTACAAAAGGGAATGAAATGCCGACAAAAACATATTTGCGGTAGAAGAACTGTGTAGTAAAATTTTCATTAATTACATATAATAATTTTGGTGGGATTCATTGAGACATAAAAAATACATATTCACCTAGAGACCATAGATTGGACTAATAGTAGGTTTGCAAATAATAGTACAATCGGAAAAGGATAAACTTCGAAATCGCCATTAGAGCGTACGCCACCGTCTTTTTTTGAGAGGGCAATGACCCATAAATTACCGACGTCACCTCTTGACACACAATACATATCCCATCAGCATAAGATTGAACAACTTTGTAATGCTAGAAACAAAGTGCTCCCCAGTTACACCTCTTCCATAACTGGTGAGGTCAATCAGATGCTGAGGGGAAATGCCGGCTTGGCCGGACGCAGACCCTTTTGGGAACGATAGCAGAGCTGCTATAACGTCTTTGTCAGTGGCTTGGAGACAAGCTGAAATCAAGGTCAGATGGAGGATCCACAAAAATAGGGCTGGGAAGTACCTGGTGGGTGTTTAGACTGTAGCGGCCGCGGTTTCGGGTGTATCAGGCGCCAGAGAGTCATCGGAAAAGAGTAAGCAGAATTTTCTCCTCGACCTTCTCAAACAGGATATATTTACGAGTACCTACTATTATTGGATCCAGGGCGTATATTAAGAGTGGGCATGTCCGAGTTTTAGGTATTATTTTTGATCTACTGAGTCTTCTTCGTCCTGCCCTTTTCCCATTATTTGGGGTCGGGTCTCCTCACTCTTCTGCGCCAGGCTAATCTATCCTGGGTTGTTTTTTCAGGCAAATGGGCGTCCTTGAGGTATCTTTGTATTTTTGACCACCAGGTTAGGGGCCGGCGGCCTCTACCTTTCTTTTGTTCTGGCAAATCTAGTGCAAGCTGTACCACATGGTCCTCACTTCTTCTTTTGACATGTCCGTACCATCTGAGACGGTTTTCGGTGAGTTTCTGGGTGATTGGTGCGACTTTAAAGCTGCCTCTTATATATTCGTTGCGTACTTTATCGAGTCGAGTCACACCTCCCGCCCATCTCAAAATCTTCATCTCGTTGACATGTACCTTTTGCTCGTGAGTTCTTTTCACTGTCCAGCATTCGGATCCGTACAGTAGCGCCGGGCGAACCGCAGTCTTATATACTTTGCCCTTTACTTTTACGGGCACACGAGGGTCACACAATACTCCTGTGAGTGTTCTCCATTTTTGCCACGCTACATTTACGCGGTGAGTGACGTCGTCATCCACGTTTGAGCATTTTTGATCTACTGAGTAAGGGATATATTAATGTTTTTGAGCTAGAATACGTGGAGCATTTTGTACGAAATGTTAAACGATTGTGCCAATCCTTTACGTTATTATGCCGAACACACTTCTATTTGATGGTCTAGGTAAGTGCTTCAACTACTGCGGATCTTGCACCGCATGGCACGCGTTTTAATATTGGTGTTTTCTGTTTGTGCCGGCCGTAATTATGAAGTGCAACAGTTGCGTTGTGTGGGAGTGCTGAGGTAAACCAAAGCAGCTCGGAACTTGGCGTGGAAATGCTTAATGGGAGGACATACCTGATGAATTCGTGATTGATGAATGTGTAGGCCTCTACTAGATGAAAAATGTTTCTTACACACTCTATTATACGCAACGGGCACGGTACCGAAAATTCCGCGATACCCCAAAACGGAAAACCTAAATTCATAAAAAAACGTATCAACGATTACTATCTAAAACTAAGTAAATAGGTACAAACATTTACAATCACAATCAAAGTCGACTGTCTCAGAAACTGGCCAAGCGCGCAGGCGTAGTTAGGCGTTTCCCGTAGAGACGTAGCCGCTCGGCCAATAGAACAATCAAAAATCATGTTGCTACTGGATACATAATTAAACGTCAGTGATATCACTGCGAAGTGCATGGTGGGGGTAAGTAAAGTGAACCCAGCGCATAAGGTGGTAAAAATTAGAACTAACTGCGGATAGCGTCTTTACCATTTCCTACAAGTTATATGGCTCGAAATGAAACTTTAATTTACGATTTCTCCTGAAATATTCATTAAAAATGTATGGTGTAAGGGACCATTGTAATCTGTATGAAATGCTTAACGTATTTAATTTGATAATTGTTAATAATGTATCCATAATTATAAAGAGCTTTGCAAATGCCACATATTACGTGATCTTTTTCTAGAAGTTAAGAATGGGTATAGTAAGTTATCCTTAGAAGATAAATGTATAATTTAACATCGCGGACTTTTTTGTAGACCTATGAATGAGAAACAACCCCACCATACATAGTGTTGTTATAGCTCAAACGGATTAGGCAGCGTTTCTGATTAAAGCTCCTAGCCAGCCTGATTTTTTCCGACAACATCGTTATATTTCAACCAATTTACACAAAACCTTAACAAATTATATACCTAAGCTTTCCTCAAGAATTACTCTGTTGATAGATGAAAGTCGTATGAAAATTCGTTCAGTAGTTTTTAGTGTTGGACAAAAATATTCCCAATGCAGTAGCTAAACGCAGCCGTCGGTCTCTGCTAGTTATAGGAGCGCTCCACATATTTGTATCGCGGCCTATTAAAGGCACCTAAATTTAAACCTCCTTTTGTACTGGTCAAATATTGCAACAACTCTTTCATCATCCTCCATACTATCAACAACCACTTTCTGAACTTAACCGTTTGTCAAGAACCCTTGTAAACCAGTACCCCTAGTGTAAATATTTTCGACAGCAAAACGTGACGTACGCGTTTGCGTTAAGTGTCATTTTGTATGAGATTTTTGACTTTCCAAAACGTCCCGCTTGGCGCGCTGTTCAAAAACCCATACAAAATGAGACTTAACGCAAACGCGTACGTCACGTTTCGCTATCGACTAAAATTACACTAGGGGTACTGTATCTTTTGTAACATTATAACACTTCACTACAAATCGAAGTTTTATTAGAATCGTCTTGATCCTGACCTGCACGGCGGCGGCTAATTCAGCTGCATTATAGATTTGTATGCATGTCGGGCTCATGTATTTGTCAATTTAGCCGGGACAGGTATTTTAGTAGTTTTATATAACAGAAACTTATACCTATTGTTATTCAAATTGATGTACTTCTCTTATTTTTTTGATATAGCTGGTTAATTATTTTTAGACTTTATACATATAGACGATATTCAGAATCACTTGGTATGTATTTTGGAATAATTCATTCAGTAGTTTTCAATCTAGAAAAGTTTAAAGGCAACTCTGAATTATGAAATTATTTGACGTGTTCTAATAATTTATTAAACCAAATAGTGGAAGTACAAAGTTTCTTATAAATATTTGTAATCTACTCACCAAATCCTTTTCATTTGATACCTCACATGGTATGTGTAATAGATTTTTTTTCTTTGTACCATCGACCTTATGACGTCATAGTTACTACCCCCACTATTTTCGCGCTTATCATCCCCAATATTTGTGTTCAGGACATCATACTGCATATACCCATATACCAAATATACCCATAAGTATCCAAGATGATTTGTGCCGAAATCGATTTCTAGAAGACTTGGACCAATTACTGATCTATTATAAAACAAAACAAGGCAACCAAGCATTTCAATATTTGTTTGTTCCTACTGTGAACTCACGATAGTAATTTAGTAAACTACGTTATTTAAACTTCGTCTCATACCTTAGAGGTTTGGTATAGCTATAAAAAATATACTTACTATATATACCCACCGAAGGAGCGTGTGTAAAACCATCTACCATCTAATCACTATTATTTGAATTAAACTATTCATAATTAGACCGTGTGACCTGCCCATCAGGATAATATCGATCCAGTAGCGATTCGCATCTGTCATCAGCTGAATGGCCCATAAAAATGTCACTTGTACCCGGATGTTGCATTAGCTACGTCTGGTCGGGGCCGTGCCGATTACGTTTCATTTGAGTCATGAGACGAGTGCGAACTCCTACTAGGTACCATTCAGAAATGATTGACGCTCGCTTTTGATCTAGTTGCTCAACGATCAAACACCTAAAACAAAGTCTTAAAATTAGCAAATAGGCAAGGCTACTTCTGCTTATCAGCTTGAGTCGGTGATTTACACTAAATGAGGATGGGCAGATTAGTATAGACACTGACCCAGGAACCAATAATAATAAGCGACATACTCGTACCATCGAAAAGGTTATTTTATATACTAATGTTTAGTATGATGAGACTTGTCAAATCTTTGTGTAAAAAAAACATGGCCCAAAAAAAATAACATAAAAAACTAAAATATCGTGTCACAAAATGATCAGAAATAACAAAACCTTTATGATCTACGATACAGGAACTTAGTATTTATTGTAAAAAAATTATATATTCATGGTGCAACTCACACTACCTTTTGCGGCCATAACTTTTTTCACACAATGATTTGGGACTACCTGCCAGTAGAGATGGGTAGTGCGTAAATAAATACTCACGGGTAAATACTAAGTAAATACTCAGTATTAACTCAATATACCCGTATTTACTCGTTTATACTGTAATTGGTGAGTATAAACTATTTAGAATGCTGAAAGGGGCATATACATTTGAAATATAGGTGTATTTTGTAAGCCGCTACTGGATCAAGTATTCAAAATTGTAAGAAATATATTTTAAGTGGGGCACTCCATACATGTAACTATTTGTCATAATAAAAATCACAAACCACGAACTTGTTGCACATAATTAAATGGGTCTTTAAAAATAACTTGACTGTTTCTAAAAAGTTTTTTAGATAAATTAAATACTTTTGAAAGAAAACTGTTTCTAAAGGCCGACATAATGTTTATCCCTCTATAACTTTCGAACCAAAGTTGAACAAAATGAAAAAATATTGGGAGATTAGCTATAGAATAAAGTACTTAAAAATACTTTTTTGAGTTTGCCTTCAAAAACCCTTAATAAAAGGTCGTAAGTGCAGCGTAAATACGCACTTTTGCGCGAAACTGTTATATAGAACTTAAGTCCCATATTTTAAAAGTAAATGCCTTCTTATTTCAAACGAAATCGTTAACTACGCATTATCATAAATTGCCTCTCACCGCTGATTCCCATTTTTTTTTTCAAAAAATTAAGCGTCCTATATGCTTCTTAATATGTAAATACTGTAATACTCGTTAACCCTTTTTATAGCAATCGATTTACCGACCTAATTTAATAAATACGTGTATTTATCCCGATAAAAGCTTTGACTAAATACGTATTTACTCACCCCTACCCATCTCTATCTACTCGTACCTGTAAAAGTTTACAACTTAGAATAACCTTTCCGGCGACAACATACCGCTTGCCCTTATTGGTCAAATGGGCCAATTAACCCACCCTCCTTTATACATTTGCATTCATACGTCATATGCATGTTTTTATACCTATGTTGTTTGCTAAAGAAAGTTAATGTATTCTTGTGGTTTATGTAAAATTTGCGGTAAAATTATTTATGATTGATGTAATAACCATAACGAAACAATCGAAGCTGCTAAAATTCTTCGTTGATCGCTATGAATATCCTTCGTACGTGGTGATTAAGTAGCCTTACCACAACTGCCTTAGCAGTCTCAAACTGACATATTCGCTAACATCTGCGTAACTTACTTTCTATACATCTTGCTCGCACTTGTAAGAATAATAAGTTAAAATGGATGTCCGAGCAGATAAAAGCAAACCCTGCTGCTATATAAACAAGCAATTGAAACAGAATTAATAGTCGATATACCTTAAATTCTCAATACTGCTTGATAACACTAAGTTAGCTGTATAAATTCAAGTTATTTATTTACCTTGATTCAGAATTATTAGAAACTGCTAAAACTATCACTAGATGCTATTTGGATTACTAGTATGATAAATTAAATAATGAACAAATATAATTGAAAATAAAACCTTTTTATTATAGTTAATAAACCAATTTATTAACCTTATCATCAACAACTAATAAATACAATCACTAATACTTTATAATTCACCAATATATTATTTAATAATTAATTCATCAAATTAATCAAGTAAAAAGTACAAAAACATTAACATAATGATCAACATAGTATTTACTTAACTTTCAATATTCCTGTGGCGACGATTAACTCAGTGCTGCAGCGCAACGAAGAATCATAATGAGAATGATCCAAATAAATGGGGTCGGGCCCTTTTATATCCACTGCTAACCAGCCACTCGCAACTGGTTAATCATGCCATTTGTCGTTCGAGAAGTGACATCACAAACGTATCTTCTCATTTATCGAATAATGCAGAATAAAATGATCACAACATCTTTTCAATAAACTCCGTTATACATAATTACTAATAAGTAATATTAATACATAATATAATCACTTTAAAATAGTTTACGAATCTTATTAGTAGGTTAACTACCGTCTCAAAGTTACCACTATCCATGTTTCTCTAATCAACCGTGGTTTCGTATCGTACCCACATAAATCACAAATTGTGTAAACTTCACGTGATATTGAGTTTATTGTTTAAATAGTGAATATTTATCAACATTGGACGTCAGAGAAACAGGTCAGTTTCATACATAATACAATTTATAAATAATAATCTTACACACTCATATGCGAGTACGAGCAAGAGGCATAGAAAGTAAGTTACGCACAAGCTAGCAAACTGGTGCTAGCCGTACTAAAGTCATTTCTGGACATACAAAGCCTAGCTGACAATGAAGCATTACAACGAGACATTGACTGCTTGAAGTACTGCTAATCAGCGTCCATCCAATGTCACAAAATGTAAATTCAATACCTTCTCTATGACTTGAATACCTCCCGCTACGCTGTACAATTTGCTCGAAAGTTATTCTCTCGAGAGAATTGACTTGATTAACCAATGATCGATCACGGGTTCCTCGAACGCTGATGTTGCTGCGGTACGTTATTACAAAACTTGGCTAACCAATGACTAACCACGAATTCTTCGGAAGATGACGTCCGAACAGTCCTGTCTATATTTCTGGAAACGTGAAGTAAACTTACAAGGAAAGGTACCCAACTGTCCGGTTCCGATTTGATTTATATTTATATATGTTATAGAGCAGTCTAAAATAACGGACACGTATTTTTTTTAGCTGCCCAAACTCAACCTATTGGGAGAAATTGTCCTCCAAAGTACTAAAAAGTTACTAAATCTTCTAACTCCTATAGAAAGTGATGTTCGAGCAATTTGCTAGTTAATGGCTTGTTTGAGTATATGTTTGAGAACAGGAAAAAATAATGTACACGTGTTTTGTTATATCTGCTTAAACTCAAGTTTTCCTAACTCGCAGTTCCAACCTAGCCTGACCCATTTATGTCATGCAACTGATTATGCCACACAAATTATGTGATGACACTTGTTAAAAAATAATATGCTTTTAGAGTATATAATTAATTATGGCAACGTATATTATTATACCAATAATAACATAATGTATGTCGTTAATTAGCCGCCGTTATATTTCGGTAGTATGTCATTTATTACGTTAAAATAACGATATATCAAACAATAATATATGAAAAGTAATTATAAAAAATATAGTTTACCCGTTGTAAATATTGCAATCTAAATATTTTCGTTAGGGATTATTTATCTTCAGACAAGCGAAGTCTCCGAGCGACTAAGTCCTAAGGGAAAAAACGTAGCCGTAGATCTATTACTTTAATTAATGATTTTGCTGCCTTGTTTGGTTAAGTAGAGTGTTTAATTCGGGTGAAAAGCACCATTTCACCCCTTGGTTAAGAATCTACTATTTTATCACACTTACGAAGAAAAAACTACATTTTAAGCTAAATAATTCTTAAACACGGTGACATTGATGTGACAAAGATTCGCCCGCCATATTATCATTGTTTGACAGCGGAGGCATCATGGTTCTATTTTTATCACTTGTCACTATGCCCGTCACTTTCGCACTTACATACTTGTTAGAACGGGACAGGTATGGTGACAAATGATAAAGAGCCGACCATCTTAACCCTACTGGTCAGGCATCGAAGGTACAAAAAAAGTACAGACCCATCCGGCATTCAGCCACGATTGATTACTTATCTGCCTATTCATCGCTCGAATACGAAATTTCGATTTTCTTGTTTCGCGGTAGACCCTCAGATTATTATGGATTGAAGTAGTGGCGCCTCCTAGGCAGAGTTTCGCATAATAATTCCCTATTAACTAATTACATACAATACATAAACATACACGAAAAAATAATAATTTATAAACGTCAGTATGTGAGAGAGAGAGAGAGAGAGGCCGTCGTGTATGATCGTACGAATACTGCTTAATAAAATCAAAGACTATGCCACAGTTTGCACATTCAAGCAGCACCCGACGCCAACGGCCTTCAGAATTATTTTTCTTCACTTATTTAAATTAAAATAGATTTCAGAAAAACCATATCATATCTTATATCTTGTAGATTGTTTTTTTTTTTTCTGCTCAGAAAGTGTCATATGAATATAAAAAATGGTTCAAAGTTACTCAGTTTTACGGTAGTTTGCGGGAGGAGCAGCCTTCATACCGCAAAACAATTTTCATTTAACAGTATTTTCAAAGTGGAAATTTACTACTGAAAATACATTTTTCCCTACCTCCGAATTAATACTCGTACATTTCTGAACAGTTATATAAGAACGAGCTCAGCAAGCAAGCCAGCTTTGCCAGTAGTAAGGCGGCAAAATTGAAATATCGGTGCGAGATCGATCTTCCATACAAAATTAATCCCCGGCTCAATTTTTAACCACGGCACTCGCCCTTTTTTAATTTCTCTTATACAACTGATTCATAAAATACTATAATTGAATGGCAAATGATTGGAAGTATAATGGGAATCAATTTGAATTTTAAGCATTTATTGCAATTAGTCCCATATCGACATTTAATTGGCTCAAGTAACAGGATCGATTGAGAAGGATAACAAAAAAAGACAGCCTCTCAAGTATAGTATTCGGGTTAATTTAATACGCACTTGATTTAATACGAGTAGGCACTCGACTCACTGAAGCATACGCCCCGAAAGAACGTTGCTAGTTGCTACCACATTGAGATATGTAAATACTTAAGCTACACGTGAAACCGTAAGGAGACCATAAAACATGTTAATCATTACACAGAAAAACTAAAGACAAAAAGTCCGACAGGTAACCTTCGCTTTTCGTGCTAAGCTCACTTAACTCCTGACAGCGGAACTTACCTACAGATAAGGCGAAATTCATGTATACGATTACAGTAATCGGTAAAATCTCTTTTATTGCTTTTTTCGTGCGATAAGCATTTATATGCCTGTAGAAACTGAAGGAGCTACATTTTTCTATTTAAAACTAAAAGCTCAGGTTAAAATGAAAGACAGCCTAGAGCTTAGATATCAGAACACGCTTATTATTGTAGACCTGTTCGGTTCCTTAGTACATTATTGCAGAGGCCGGGAACGGGCAATTCGTGGCTGAGTTTCGTTTAGTGAAATCGAATCCACGAATTGCTGCTATATCTGCCAAGGCATAACGGGTGATAACAAAAAAAATATATATATTTCGTAGCTGTGAAAAATTACTCATATAACTTTTTCCGATACTTTGTTATTATTAGGCAATATATATAATATATATGATAATTATTTACAATAACATGAATGTCTGTTAGAATAGGGCCCGCTGGTCAGCTTTATGACGTAGTTTAGATACAAAGTTCGAATAAGACCTTTGGACACCGTTTTTATCCATTTTCGGAACACAAGTCTTACGCAGCGGTTTACGTGAGCGAATGCGACGCGGCGCGGCGCGGCGGCCCAACGGCATTCGGAAACCGCCCACGTAGGACACTTCCATAGGTATCAAAGGATTGAATTCACCCGCGCCGCGCCTCGCCGCGCCGCTTCGCTTCGCTTCGCGTTCGCGAGTTATTCGCTCACGTAAGACACTGCCTGAGTCATTTTTATTAGCTGGGCATAATTTTCAGCTCTCCAATTACTTTTATACACTCAACTACTCAAACAGCCAAAAAAACTATTAATCAGCCGACATTGTGGAAGGTTTGTGGGATTTCTGTAAAAATCCTCTTACCTTCTAGCAGCATTCCAGACCCATCTTTTTTATGATCGACAAATGTACGGTTGGTAACAATATAATTGTGCAATATACAGCTTATATTGCACAATTATATTGATTGAGCGAATATTGAATGGTACTGAATGGCAGAATAGTTATGCCTTTAACTTTTAAAAAATAATTAAAGAGGGAAATTATTGTTGAGGTTTTTGATGTGAAGGTACGATTTGAGTGCTGGTTCATGTTTAAATTATGATTATTTTACCTGATTTCCTCGCATATTTGGAGAAAAGCACTATATATACCTCGGCAGGAACAGCAATTTGTGGATTCGTCTTCTTTGTCGGAACGGAAATCGAAACTCGTCCACGAATTGTCCTTTCCCGGCCTCTGAAATAATCTACTATCCCGTCCGCTAAAACACGACAATAATGGTTTGAATTTTTTAATTTGAGTTTTACCATAACGAAGAACTTCCCGTACTATTTTTGCTACAATAAGGTGAACATTTCCGAGCATATTGGAGAAAAAGTTATTACTGTATTGTTTTTTTCTTTTTTTTAATACGTATCGACTAAGAAAAAAGCAAACAGCCAATAATTATAGCCGCTGGCGGCGCAGGCCGCGTCTACACGACCCGGTTAACTACCTATTGCAATCTATAGATTAGAGTGAGTTACAACCTTACATGCCTCGTTCTTACTTCTTACGAGACCGTCGTATATGATCGTACGAATACTGCTTGATAAAATAAAAGACTACCTCTATAACTTTCATATCTATATATATATATATATATATATATATATATATATATGTATAAATGCACGTGTCTTGACTGATTTACTGACTCATCAACGCAGAGCCGAAACTACTAATACTAAAAAGTTGAAATTTACACACTAGGTTGCATTTATAAATTGTACAATAGCTAAGAAGCGATTTTGAGAAATTCAATAAAGGGGGATAAAAAGGGGATGAAAGTTTGTATGGGGTTCAAGTTATATTTTAAGCTAAAAATTCGAAACTTCGTAAATAGATATATCAAAATACAAGAAAACGGATTTCAGCGTTTTTTCAAATTCATCCCCAAAGGTGGTGAAAAAGGGGTTGAAATTTTGTATGGAGATCAAGATTTTTTTTGAGTGCGGGACTTGAAACTTTGTACACGGGCAATATGCCCAGAGTTCTTGCATTGTAATAATATTATTAAAACACAAGAAAGGAACTTCAGCGTTTTTTCAAAATTCTTCCCCTAACAGGCTTAAAAAGGGGTTGAAAGTTGGAATACATTACAAATTCTTGGAAACTTCTTATAAAGGCATAATATAAGATAACAAAATAACATTAACTGAACGTTATTAAAAATATAACCCCTAACGGGTCGAGTTTTTTACGTTACCGAAACAAATTCACAACACCAGCTCGGTAAGGCACTCTTTATTCTTTAAAAACAGAGGGCCAAATAGGTTTTTTTCCTGCACCTTTTCAGGGTTCCGTAATCAACTCTTGTGAGAGTCAGAATGGCGGGTGTACCTAAATAAAATCAAATGAAAAGCATACCATATTTTTGTACCTAATTTGTACTATTTAGTACCTCGTTTAAAAAAATTTGTACCTCACGGTACGTAAAGTTATGATCAAAAAACAGGTCACCCGCCATCCTGACAGTCAGAATGGCGGGTGTACTTTATTACGCTATGTTCCCGTGGTTATTGATAAATTCTATAAAAGCCAAATTTTTGTACCTTTTTTGTACCTTCATATTCAATTATAATATGAGTCATTTTATTTGTGCTTTCCAAGTTCTACTCATTTTATATTTTGCTTGCTATTACAATTTTGCAGGCGTTATAATTTTTCAAATTATCGATTTCATTTTTAAGAAAAAACGCTAAAGTACAATTATTTCTATTACGCCAGGATTTAGTACCTTTAATGTTTAATCTGTTAAGTTCAAATAACTCAGTAAATCATGTCTTAAAAAAGGCTAGGCGCCAATTCAAAGAAATCTTCCTAGGAAAAATAGGAAAAATAATAATTTATAAACGTCAGTATGTGAGAGAGAGAGAGAGAGAGGCCGTCGTGTATGATCGTACGAATACTGCTTAATAAAATCAAAGACTATGCCACAGTTTGCACATTCAAGCAGCACCCGACGCCAACGGCCTTCAGAATTATTTTTCTTCACTTATTTAAATTAAAATAGATTTCAGAAAAACCATATCATATCTTATATCTTGTAGATTGTTTTTTTTTTTTCTGCTCAGAAAGTGTCATATGAATATAAAAAATGGTTCAAAGTTACTCAGTTTTACGGTAGTTTGCGGGAGGAGCAGCCTTCATACCGCAAAACAATTTTCATTTAACAGTATTTTCAAAGTGGAAATTTACTACTGAAAATACATTTTTCCCTACCTCCGAATTAATACTCGTACATTTCTGAACAGTTATATAAGAACGAGCTCAGCAAGCAAGCCAGCTTTGCCAGTAGTAAGGCGGCAAAATTGAAATATCGGTGCGAGATCGATCTTCCATACAAAATTAATCCCCGGCTCAATTTTTAACCACGGCACTCGCCCTTTTTTAATTTCTCTTATACAACTGATTCATAAAATACTATAATTGAATGGCAAATGATTGGAAGTATAATGGGAATCAATTTGAATTTTAAGCATTTATTGCAATTAGTCCCATATCGACATTTAATTGGCTCAAGTAACAGGATCGATTGAGAAGGATAACAAAAAAAGACAGCCTCTCAAGTATAGTATTCGGGTTAATTTAATACGCACTTGATTTAATACGAGTAGGCACTCGACTCACTGAAGCATACGCCCCGAAAGAACGTTGCTAGTTGCTACCACATTGAGATATGTAAATACTTAAGCTACACGTGAAACCGTAAGGAGACCATAAAACATGTTAATCATTACACAGAAAAACTAAAGACAAAAAGTCCGACAGGTAACCTTCGCTTTTCGTGCTAAGCTCACTTAACTCCTGACAGCGGAACTTACCTACAGATAAGGCGAAATTCATGTATACGATTACAGTAATCGGTAAAATCTCTTTTATTGCTTTTTTCGTGCGATAAGCATTTATATGCCTGTAGAAACTGAAGGAGCTACATTTTTCTATTTAAAACTAAAAGCTCAGGTTAAAATGAAAGACAGCCTAGAGCTTAGATATCAGAACACGCTTATTATTGTAGACCTGTTCGGTTCCTTAGTACATTATTGCAGAGGCCGGGAACGGGCAATTCGTGGCTGAGTTTCGTTTAGTGAAATCGAATCCACGAATTGCTGCTATATCTGCCAAGGCATAACGGGTGATAACAAAAAAAATATATATATTTCGTAGCTGTGAAAAATTACTCATATAACTTTTTCCGATACTTTGTTATTATTAGGCAATATATATAATATATATGATAATTATTTACAATAACATGAATGTCTGTTAGAATAGGGCCCGCTGGTCAGCTTTATGACGTAGTTTAGATACAAAGTTCGAATAAGACCTTTGGACACCGTTTTTATCCATTTTCGGAACACAAGTCTTACGCAGCGGTTTACGTGAGCGAATGCGACGCGGCGCGGCGCGGCGGCCCAACGGCATTCGGAAACCGCCCACGTAGGACACTTCCATAGGTATCAAAGGATTGAATTCACCCGCGCCGCGCCTCGCCGCGCCGCTTCGCTTCGCTTCGCGTTCGCGAGTTATTCGCTCACGTAAGACACTGCCTGAGTCATTTTTATTAGCTGGGCATAATTTTCAGCTCTCCAATTACTTTTATACACTCAACTACTCAAACAGCCAAAAAAACTATTAATCAGCCGACATTGTGGAAGGTTTGTGGGATTTCTGTAAAAATCCTCTTACCTTCTAGCAGCATTCCAGACCCATCTTTTTTATGATCGACAAATGTACGGTTGGTAACAATATAATTGTGCAATATACAGCTTATATTGCACAATTATATTGATTGAGCGAATATTGAATGGTACTGAATGGCAGAATAGTTATGCCTTTAACTTTTAAAAAATAATTAAAGAGGGAAATTATTGTTGAGGTTTTTGATGTGAAGGTACGATTTGAGTGCTGGTTCATGTTTAAATTATGATTATTTTACCTGATTTCCTCGCATATTTGGAGAAAAGCACTATATATACCTCGGCAGGAACAGCAATTTGTGGATTCGTCTTCTTTGTCGGAACGGAAATCGAAACTCGTCCACGAATTGTCCTTTCCCGGCCTCTGAAATAATCTACTATCCCGTCCGCTAAAACACGACAATAATGGTTTGAATTTTTTTAATTTGAGTTTTACCATAACGAAGAACTTCCCGTACTATTTTTGCTACAATAAGGTGAACATTTCCGAGCATATTGGAGAAAAAGTTATTACTGTATTGTTTTTTTCTTTTTTTTAATACGTATCGACTAAGAAAAAAGCAAACAGCCAATAATTATAGCCGCTGGCGGCGCAGGCCGCGTCTACACGACCCGGTTAACTACCTATTGCAATCTATAGATTAGAGTGAGTTACAACCTTACATGCCTCGTTCTTACTTCTTACGAGACCGTCGTATATGATCGTACGAATACTGCTTGATAAAATAAAAGACTACCTCTATAACTTTCATATCTATATATATATATATATATATATATATATATATATATATGTATAAATGCACGTGTCTTGACTGATTTACTGACTCATCAACGCAGAGCCGAAACTACTAATACTAAAAAGTTGAAATTTACACACTAGGTTGCATTTATAAATTGTACAATAGCTAAGAAGCGATTTTGAGAAATTCAATAAAGGGGGATAAAAAGGGGATGAAAGTTTGTATGGGGTTCAAGTTATATTTTAAGCTAAAAATTCGAAACTTCGTAAATAGATATATCAAAATACAAGAAAACGGATTTCAGCGTTTTTTCAAATTCATCCCCAAAGGTGGTGAAAAAGGGGTTGAAATTTTGTATGGAGATCAAGATTTTTTTTGAGTGCGGGACTTGAAACTTTGTACACGGGCAATATGCCCAGAGTTCTTGCATTGTAATAATATTATTAAAACACAAGAAAGGAACTTCAGCGTTTTTTCAAAATTCTTCCCCTAACAGGCTTAAAAAGGGGTTGAAAGTTGGAATACATTACAAATTCTTGGAAACTTCTTATAAAGGCATAATATAAGATAACAAAATAACATTAACTGAACGTTATTAAAAATATAACCCCTAACGGGTCGAGTTTTTTACGTTACCGAAACAAATTCACAACACCAGCTCGGTAAGGCACTCTTTATTCTTTAAAAACAGAGGGCCAAATAGGTTTTTTTCCTGCACCTTTTCAGGGTTCCGTAATCAACTCTTGTGAGAGTCAGAATGGCGGGTGTACCTAAATAAAATCAAATGAAAAGCATACCATATTTTTGTACCTAATTTGTACTATTTAGTACCTCGTTTAAAAAAATTTGTACCTCACGGTACGTAAAGTTATGATCAAAAAACAGGTCACCCGCCATCCTGACAGTCAGAATGGCGGGTGTACTTTATTACGCTATGTTCCCGTGGTTATTGATAAATTCTATAAAAGCCAAATTTTTGTACCTTTTTTGTACCTTCATATTCAATTATAATATGAGTCATTTTATTTGTGCTTTCCAAGTTCTACTCATTTTATATTTTGCTTGCTATTACAATTTTGCAGGCGTTATAACTTTTCAAGTTATCGATTTAATTTTTAAGAAAAAACGCTAAGGTACAATTATTTTTATTACGCCAGGATTTAGTACCTTTAATGTTTAATCTGTTAAGTTCAAATAACTCAGAAAATCATGTCGTAAAAATGATTTTTCTTAGGAAGATTTCTTTGAATTAGCGCCTAGCATTTTTTAACGCTAAGGTACAATTATTTTTATTACGCCAGGATTTAGTACCTTTAATGTTTAATCTGTTCGGTTCTAATAGCTCAGAAAATCATGTCTTAAAAATGATTTTTCCTAGGAAGATTTCTTTGAATTGGCGCCTAGCCTTTTTTAAGACATGATTTACTGAGTTATTTGAACTTAACAGATTAAACATTAAAGGTACTAAATCCTGGCGTAATAGAAATAATTGTACTTTAGCGTTTTTTCTTAAAAATGAAATCGATAATTTGAAAAATTATAACGCCTGCAAAATTGTAATAGCAAGCAAAATATAAAATGAGTAAAACTTGGAAACCAAAAATAAAATGACTCGTATTATAATTGAATATGAAGGTACAAAAATTTGGCTTTTATAGAATTTATCAATAACCACGGGAACATAGCGTAATAAAGTACACCCGCCATTCTGACTGTCAGGATGGCGGGTGACCTGTTTTTTGGTGATAACTTTAAGTACCGTGAGGTAAAAATTTTTTAAAGGAGGTACTAAATAGTACAAATTAGGTACAAAAATATGATATGGTTTTCATTTAATTTTATTTAGGTACACCCGCCATTCTGACTCTCACCAACTCTTCGGTGCGTCTTGCTGTCCGTATGTCACAGCCATTTCACTCAAAATCTGATATACTTTATTGACAATTAATTAGACATAGAATAGACATAGGTGTATCCTGTCAGCAGCAATTTTATTTATTTGTAAGTTATCATTTAAAGGCCAGGCCAAACCGGATGCGTGTGCGTAGACGTGCACATGCGCGTCCCGCTGCGTTGTAATGTAAAATAGGAATTCTCGTAAGAGAGGACACACCGCTTGCGTGACCAGCGCGTGCGCGCGACGTGCACGCGTTGCAACTCAGACGAGACAAACCAGCTGCGTGCGTGCATTGATGACGTTGTGTTTTACGACGTTCCCTATGAGATGGCGAACCGAGCAGGTTCGGACACGCACAGCTCGGTGCTGCATAGATGCTGTGCGTCTATACGCACAGCTCACTTGTATTTATTTACAACTCTGCCGGTGCGTGTACTGGTTTTTATTTAATATAGATTCAGTCACAAAGATTACAAAAAATACGTCTTATAAAAAGTTACTGTGGCCTGTGGGAACAAATCGACGTTAGGTACTATTGGAATACAAGGTTGGTTTATATATTGTGAACTATTGTGTGTCGTTATTGTCACCTGTTGTTGGCCATTAAGAACAAATATGGCGAGTTGATTTCGTTTCATTCTACGCCTACGACAAGGATAAATATATAAACACTAAGATAATGCCGTTTCGGTCTAAAATATCGCAGTTAATTTGAAAAACTATTTTGTTCGTTTAATAGGTAGATCGGTCATAACGATATCTGTAATTTTCAAATCTTCTGGACTTAACAATGGTTGCCATTTTGTTCTATTAAACGCTAGTTCGGTCATTCTAACAAGTCATATTTTAAAAGCCCGGGTCTTATCATCATTCATTCATTCATTCATAAGTCATATCATTAAATGTTATTTAAATATATTTGGGTTAATCAACAACAGTCAGTCGCAGTATCTGCCAGACGTGAAGGATTTGTCGTATTGTCTGTATTCACCTTTGATGTCCGTTGAGCTTGATTTTCATTTTTTAAAGTTATAAACAGTTTTGCCAAAATTACACGTGCGAATTTTTTTATTATTTACTGTCTTTTCATTGAAATGAGCCAAAACTTTGCCCTTTGGCTTCATTGTCACAAAGTCACAAATACAGTTACTGACAAACCCGCTTTCTTATCACTACAAACTTACGTATATATTATGAAATGTATAATTTAGCCACGTACACGTATAAGCATTTTGTATCGCACTATTCGCGCGTACTGTCAGTTCGGGGTACAGCGTAAAATTAAATTGTTTCGCAGCTTTCCGGTAAAAAAAATAGTGAAAAACATAGCTCATGCCATGAATGAAAGAGAAATAAATATAACTACCTATGCCATTTCTACACGTTTCCAATAAATAAACTAAGTATAACGAAAGAACAATAATGAATCTACAGGTATTGTATATCACGTACTTTGAGGAATAATACTGGGAACAACTTATTGAAATGTATTATATAAAGTGATAGAAATAAATCAAATCTGTAAATTTATACGAGTAATCAAATCAAATATGTACTTACATAAATTGATGCATTAGCGTCATCACTAGAAACGGTCATATACATAGACAAGTAATAATTTCTCATAAAATATCTCCAAAACAACAAATCGTTTTACTGTTGATGTTTCAAAAAAGTAGGTTAATAGACTAGTTATGCAACTAGCCTATTATAGGTTAAGTAACCTAGTTACTTAGCAGGTGGTAAGCAGATCGGCACGGCAAGAACTCTGTCGTAAAGAGTATCCGCTGAAGGTCGTCAATTAATTGTGTGTAAGCGGTGTGCGCGATTTTATCGTAGTAGACGAGTCGTGTGTACCGCAGTGCGGCGGGCTGCGCCATGCGCTGGTGTTCCGCTAAACTTGCCCCATATTTGAGCAATCATTTTGATACATTTTTAGGGTTCCTTACCTCGAAAGGAAAAAAACGGAACCCTTATAGGATCACTTTGTTGTTAGTCCGTCCGTCTGTCTGTCTGTCAAGACCCTTTTTCTCAGGAACGCATGGAGGAATCAACTTGGAATTTATATAAAATACTCAGGTCTACTGTCCCTTGGAGCTGTGAAAAAATTAAACGTCTAAGCCAACGCAATCAAAAGATACAGCCGTGTATGCCGCAAATTTCCGCAAACTTTCGACACTCGCAAGGGAATCATAACCTACAGGGTACTTCTCGTGAACTCAGAATCTTGAAATTTGGTACGAAGTAACGTCTTATAGCACAAATAAAGAAAAAATTGCGAAAACCGTAAATTTTTAGTTACATCATATAATAATAAGTACCTGGGCGAGCGAGCTTTGCTCGGTTATAAGTGTTATAACTATTTATTGTAATATGGTGGTGTATAGGTGACAATCTTAACTACATTTTTTTACTAAATTAAACTTGTCTAAAACAATAAAAATTAAAAAATTATATATAAACTTGAACATATAATATAAAAAAATTAGACACCGGGCGAGATTCGAACCCGTAACACTCGTTTCTTCCGTCGCCGTCCGCATCTTAACCCGCAGGACCAGACGTACAGTGGCCGGCATCACGAAATTAGCGACCATATTCTGCGCCGCTGGAAATACGCATGAAAACTCGAAAACACGCGTTTTCCCAAACATAAGACAACTCTAGATCGATTGTATACCCCCAAAAACCCCCATATACCAAATTTCAGCGAAATCGTTAGAGCCGTTTCCGAGATCACAGAAATATATATATATATATATATACAAGAATTGCTCGTTTAAAGATAAGATAGCTCGTTATAAGATATCTGGGAAACCGAGCTTTGCTCGGAAAACATATAAAAACTCAGAAATGCGCGTTTAACCTGAGATAAGACCTAGCTAGGTCGATTTTTCGCCCCCGAAAACCTCCATATAGAAAATTTCATCGAAATCGTTAGAGCCGTTTCCGAGATCACCGAAATATATATATATAAATATACAAGAATTGCTTGTTTAATGGTATAAGATACCTACAGGTTCGTACGGAACCCTCGGTACGCGAGTCCGACTCGCACCTGGCCGGTTTTTTTACGAGAGTGCTCTTCTTTGGTTAAATTAATTGCGTTACTTTGCCAATAAATACCTCTCAAAATATCATGATTTTAAATGAATACCGGTCATATGTACATGTGCAGGACCACCACGCATAAGGAAGCTTCCGTATCTTTTTATAATAAAATAGAGTGACAGTGACAAAGAAAAAACATGCAATGATTTAGGAGATACATTTGTTCTTAGGAACCATAAAAATAAAAAACCCTTACATCTAAACAGTTAAGCCTTTATAAGGCGGAGGGAATATATTGGCCACCTGATTATGAACTTTATTTCAATGTGATAGAGTTCAATTGTGCATAAATTCGGACACCCTTATGGCGTATAAAGGGTTAAACAAGCTGGGAATCAAACTCAGTAAAATCTAAAAAACCGGATGTTATTATACTGAGAAATGCCCGAGCCGGTCACAAATATTCATTGTAACCGCAGTCATTTCCTCCTCGGCATCGGCAATAACTGATTAAAGTGTTCAGCAAAGGGATTTTTGTCGTAGCGTCTAAGCGTCGTCGTCGTTTAATTACCAATCTCGAGACCTTTCTCTAGGGACTTCGGCGATTTGAATCCTGAGTTTTGACTTTCGGTCTATATAAAAAAAAAACAGCTTGGCCGTTTCACTGCTGTCACAAAAGTTGACCGCTAGCATGACTAATGTCACAGCAAAGAAACGGCCAAGCTGTACTGTTTAATCAATATGATGGCTTTATAGAGTTAGAGCTTGAAAAAAAACTATGGGCTTTAAATGGCGTTCTAAAAGTTTTAATCAAGTGTCGAAAGATGGCAGTAAATTTACTGTGGCCACAAAGTTTACTTTGATATGCCACCTCCATTTCAAACCCTCTTTGCTCTGTGGTTTAAGATGTGCGCAGACGTGCCTATATAGAATAGACATTCCATTTTTGAAATTAGAAATGTAACGTATGGTTTGGAAACTCATTAGCTGCTTGCGTTAAGAAGCCAAATTTCAGGCTCTATTGTATGTGCTACCGTGGCGCAGCCAGGAAATCCTTGCTTGCTAAGCGCGGCGTCGCCAGTTCGAATCCCAGACATCCATGCGATAATTATTTATAACTTTTTTTTACCTAAATTTCATTTTTCTTAATGTCCAAGCAACTGCAAAGCACGAGCTAAGCGTCTGTTTCACTTAAAACAAAAATGTTTTCCTATTAAATATTCTTTTTTATTATTTTAGGTCGCATTAGGTACTCAACTGATTTTCGTGAAATTTTGTGAGCACATTCGAAGCCATTACTCTAAAAAGTACCTATTCACTTCATCAAAAATCTTTTATGGAACCCTCAGTCTTATTTTTAAAAACTTATAATATGATGATTTAATGAAAAATGTTTTTTTTACACTTTAAGTTACATGTAGGTACCTATGGAGTGCACATAGGGTTTAATAAACAGACAGACATAACAAAATTATACGGGGTTCCGTTATTGCAATTTGGGAAGAAAGAAAGAAGATATGTTAATTCAGGACGCTGACTATATTGCTTAAATCTATTTTTGCTATGGAATCCTAAAATATACATTCATTAAGTTATTGGTTGTAACAAGTTGTAAGGTTTTGAAAGTTTACGACAAGAAACAGTGGCAATTCTATAGAGGGCGCTACTGGACTGCTTTACGTGAACCGGGTTCAAATCAGCGCTTTGAAACTTTTTGTATTTTTTATTAACATTCCAATTACTGCTACCACACAAAATTTCAAGATTCTAGGACTTCAGGAAGCAATGTATGGTTTGTAGGTATTTTAGGTACCCTCATTTTAAGGAGTTGCAGGGTGAAAGTTACAGATTTCAGATGACCACATGTGTTTGCACACAGACCCGTCTCTACATGCCAAATTTCAGCCTTCTAAGACTCCAGGAAGTAGTCTATCTTTTCTATGACACGGATTTCATATGGTTCGGACAGTGAAAATTAAGGTATCTATAAAGTATAATAGGTAGCATAATAAAACTTGGTATTTTTGATAAGTCTACTGACTACATAGTACTTTAAAAATTCCGGCTCTCTAGCGTAATTGAAACCGAAACTATGAGGGTTCGAAAATACGACGAAACGTGCAGAAAAAAGATAGGCACTGCCTTTTACCCTTTGTTTCATCTTGACGGGGGCACAGCCGTGCCCCCAGATACCTTAGTTTGCCGAGTCCGCGCGCCTTCGCGATGCGACACCACCGCCGCTTAGCAACGTAGAAAACAGATCTGTCCAAGAAAGAGAAATCTCACTCTAGGTACTTATTTGATTCGTGGGCTAAATTATTTAATACAAATTGTAATACCTCATAAACTCTCTCCGAAGACGCTGTCCAAAAAGTTTTAGGAGAGATTTAATATAAAAGGCGAAAACTTGAATTCGGCCTTTTATTTAAATACGATTGTATTTAATTTTAATGACATTATTAGGGATGATGGCAAGAGGACTAATGGGGTGTCCTTGGTTCCTTGGAGCCTGGGACGGATGTTGTGGGATGCTACCTGCGTAGACACACTGGCAACGTCCCACCTCCTTCTTCTAATGAAAGCATTTACACTACTTCAACTTTATAATAACAAAATTGTAGTTTATTAAAGTTGAAGTACAGGATCTGTTTAATACAAAATTACCATTTAGCTGTCAAACTTTACGAATTTTACAAATAAGATCGACAAAATCAGTGCTTTACGCGCATATACCTAAACGTCCATCAGAAAAAAAATCATTACTAATTAGTGTGTTAAAAAAAAAAAATATTCATTAAAATGAAAGATAATAAGACGTGCTCATAGAAACTAGGACTAAATCTATCAATTTGACATTTTTGCGACTAAAATCGATAACGGCCTCTTAACTGAATCCCAGAATCCCATACTTACAATCCTGCTGTGGAACATAACAAATGGTCATGAGCTCATGTTATGCAGTGATTCAATTGTTAACAATACTTATACCTATGTGTGACACAACATTAGGCGGTCTTTACATTGGATGCGGATCCGCACGCCGCTCCCTTGTGCGAGCGGGACATAGCTATACATATAGATACGTGCGTAGCGCTGTCTCGCTTACACATCTGACTGGCGTGCGAATCCGTATCAGATAACTACGTTACTCGTAATGAATTTGGTCACTCAAAAATTGAAATGGTCACACATTGCACAAATGCATATTTAGGTGTACCGTGTTTTTTGGGTGAATTGCTGAGCTTAAATTAAGTAACTTTCTCAAAGACCGGTATTATAAATCCATTTTAGATGCTCAATAATTTACTTTTATTTTATTTGATAAGGCCCCAACCAGCGTGTACACTTGCCTTAGGGCATGTTTACATAATAATTAGTGTTTAGTATGAGTTGATACATTTTCTACTAAAAGCAAGTACTATCTCATCTCAAGGAGATCTATGTTCAATATGATGTTGATATGTCGAAGTTTTAAATTTTTGGTTGAGTTTAATAAATACCCGTGTTACATGGGCGCTATATGAAGCATTTTAATGCTTTTTACGAAATAATAAAATATATTTTTGTATGCACTATGCCAATTATTTTCCGTGGATTCCTTCAATTGGGGTATGGCCAAGTAAGTACTTACATTATATAAAATAAAATGTAAGTACTTACTTGGCCATACCTCAAAGTTAACGGAGTTTGAAAGAAAGGGCGTATGTATTATGGACCATAGTTCAATTGCCTCACACTGCCGGCATGCACATAAATAGGTACATGGCACTCGTACACGAATGTTTCACTGATTGTAATAGCAGGCTCTGAATTTAATATGCATTTGATATGGATGTTATGGATATTTGTTCAACCAGTAACGTCACTTTTGAGACTGATCCATATTACAACAGATTATTAACCTGTTATTACAATCATCAGAATACGGTGCAGTAGTATGTGCGTAAGCACTAGTTTTTACGAAAGCGACTGCCATCTGACCTTCCAACCCAGAAGGTAAACTAGGCCTTATTGGGGTTAGTCCGGTTTCCTCACAATGTTTTCCTTCACCGAAAAGCGACTGGTAAAATATCAAATGATCATGCCAATATCTATCTATAATTTTGAAAATTTTCCAAAAAACGAAACGACAGAAAAATTCCTCTGGATCTGCTTACAAATTAATATAAGAGCTACTAACTTAACATACCAAAATATTGTTCTTGGTTTTAATTACATTGCGAAGTCGGTAAAAGCATCATTTCAATAGTTGGTACACACACACACACACACACACACACACACACACACACACACACACACACACACACACACACACACACACACACACACACACACACACACACACACACACACACACACACACACACACACACACACACACACACACACACACACACACACACACACACACACACACACACACACACACACACACACACACCACACACACACACACACACACACACACACACACACACACACACACACACACACACACACACACACACACACACACACACACACACACACACACACACACACACACACACACACACACACACACACACACACACACACACACACACACACACACACCGTATAACTTTCACGCGTGTATAATATTCATTTTTCCCTAATTAAAGTTATAATTATAATTAGTTAAGTTATAATTATAACTAAATTAATTATAATTATAACTTTTTTAATCCTCTGAACCAATCGGAGACCTTCGCTCGTCTTCGTTCCGCAGTGGCACGATTTTAGGCACTGTCTTTCACAGCCTGTTTGTGCGCGTTAATTGTATCATTGTGTGCACGTATTTAGTTATAGGAAAGCTTACGTAAAGGTTTAGACAGAATGTTTTCTGTCTTTGCCGTTTAAAGCACACAGCGGAGCTAGTGCCGCGTGGTGCGAATGTTGTCGATATTGTACAGTCAGCGTCAAATACTTTGTAGCAGTCAAAATGGCCAAATAGTTCGGTACACCATACTAAATATATGGTGTACCGAACTATTTGGCTACTTTGGTTGCTACAAAGTATTTGACGCTGACTGTACAGTACCGACAACCATTAACCGATGGATGGAGCGGTTTTATGTTTTTAGATTTTTTTGTTTACTTTATGGATTACAGTTAGTACAATCAAGTATAAGCGAAAAAAGGATTGATAGCGAAATTATGACCGGGTAGGCAGTGTCTTCGGGAACGCTGCCTGCGTGATGGGCACCCTACCAAGGGCGCAAAATTTTGATAGGTATTTTTAATTTTTTGCATTAGTTATTTTAATTGTAGTTAGTTTTAGTTTATTATTAATGTTGTGAGTTTTAATTGAAAATTTACGCAAATAAAGTACTCTAATGTCTTGTATACTTATTCGATTTTTAATATCAGAACAATTTTTATATTACATTCGAATATTATTGCATAACAATTATGAACAAAAATAATTCTCGCGCGTCTTAAAATGTCGTTCGAGATCTCAAAACGATTGGATGGGTCCATTAATACTCCCCTTAATCCAGTTCTGACGCAAGCTTTCTTCTTTTAGAATGTATGCGTGAGAACTGTATACTCACCTGAATGCATAGGCAAACCGTCCCTAGCTTAAATGGACACATATATTAAACATTCACTTCATAAAATATCGCTCTTTTTACAACACGGGAAATAAAAGATACTGAATTCGATAAATCTAACTTATAGTAACGCAGCGATTAGTTATCAGTAAACTGCCGCAAGCTAATGATATATGGCTTGAACTCACGAAATCTAAAAGGTCAGTCTGTTCTGTCCTAAATTATCTACTTACTACTAAGAATTTACTCCATTAAGGGTAGTTTTATGAGCGTGCATATTCAAAAAAGATTTAAATTATTCTTTTTGAGCCAAGGTTCTCAAATTAGGATCTTTTTCATCACTGTAAATAAATTTAATCTAATGCATACAATTTAGTAATAACGTAATTAGTAATTAAGTTTTTTCGTAGGTATATGTTTTATTTGGAATAATTTAAACAAATGTCAAATATCATTCGTTCTTCAAAGGGTCAATTTTGCCGCATTCTATGCGAAGAAGTACCCGAGATATTGAAATCACCTTACGGCTACCACCAGTTTGACACTTCCAGATTTGCTAGCGTGTGCATAACTTACTTTCTATGCATCTCGCTCGTACTCGCATAGTAGTGCGAGCGAGATGTATAGAAAGTCAGTTGCGCAGACGTTACCGAATATGTCAGTTTGACAGTGCTAAGGTAGTCGTGGTAAGGCTACTCGCCTCCATTTTTTTTCCATAACTTTTCTACATTTATTAACCGAGACAAGACTCAATTTTAGTTGAATCTAAATAGCAAAGGTTATAAAAAATATATATACGAGTATACCTAAAATTTTATTACTGTGGCAAATAACACTTTTGGTTTCCCAATCAAGTATTTTAGTGAGTCGAAGGAAAATCATATGTTTAGTATATGTGTTTCATCTGTATTTCTGTTTTGAGACTTATTTTTGGATAAAAAACAGTAAAAATAAATTTCATTAATAATTAATCTCTAAGTTACTGTAATTGGGGACAAGGGGCGTGAAAATGGAAGGGATTTTAATTTTCTCGTCCTCTTGCCGTTTTGACATCTTTCCCTTGACTATATTTCAGTCCCCTGTCGATTTGTTTCATTCCCTTGATTCCCAAAATTGATTTCCTTGTAATATTTTCTCATTCAAGTTGTTGTGTAAGTGTAATAAACGCTCCAAAAGTGATGGTTATCTGATTATGGGCTTAAAACTCAATTGAACCCTATTATTTTGATTTGAATAACATGTTTAAATAAAATTCGAAACATAAAAATAATACAATTCTGAAGAATTAATTAAGAAGACGTACTTCGTACTCTTGTAACCGGCAGTTGATTTTATTATCTATATAATTATATTAGTATATTTGTATTTGGAATGTGATAAATCACAAAATTGTGTTTATATAGTAGGTATAAAGTTTTCAAAAATTTATTTATCGGGCCTCGGGACTGGTAAAATAAATCAAAATGTATAATTATTAAGATATAAACTGGCATTCTTCGTTAGGTTTTTGAAATCTTCAGCGGGTCCGTTGTATTTGGTGATGGGGCACTCGAACACCATGTGGTGTATAGTCAGTTCCGGATTTCCACACTCGCACGCCGCCGACTCGCTCCATCCCCACTTGTGCCAAAGGTACGAACAGTTACCGAACCCAGTCCTCATTAAGAAGTTACAAATAAATTATGAATATATACTTTGAAACATTAGATTCTACAGTAGTACATTTTTATTAAGGGGCACCAGTTTTTTAGTTTAGAACACTCGAGGAAACATAAATATGTATATTTATATTTAATATAATGTAAAATTAGTTAAACACATGATGATTTTTCACAATATTATTATAGCAATTATTCTGCACGGTATAAAAAAATATGCCGGCTGATTTTATTATTAAAAATATCATAATTTTAACTGATTTTAGCGCAGACGCATTTATTCTATAGATCGTGTCATTTACGAAGATGCGTGCCTTGACTCGTAATGTCATGTTATTAAAGGTTAAATTTGACAAATCTGCGCGTCATCTTATAGATGACAAGAACTATACACATATATTTTATATGCACCAAAATATGGCCTATCATTAATTATATCATAACCTCAAAGAGTCTCGTATAGCAGTAAGACGTCCGAATTACGTGACAAAAAAAGTATTTTTATTTTTACATTACGGTTCATTACCAGGGTGCGAAGAGTATCTGTATCTCTATCGCACTAAAGTGTAGAGTGATATATTAAGAAAGCGTTTTGTTGTCATAGCGCAAAAGATTGGCATCTTGGCTAGGCACCCTGCCGGCCTAACCAAGGTGGCAATCGCTATCGCTTCGAATACGAAATGATTTGTGTATTTCTATCGCTCTTCCGTATTAGTGCGACAGTGACAGTTGCGTTTCGATCGCTACGGAGCGTAAGTGAATTGCACGTTGTCTACGGTGTATTTCGTAGCGCTACGGTGACGTCACGAATCTCGTAGCAGCTGTAGCACGCCGATTACGTGACTTTTACGGACCTCACAAAGAAGCCATCCTATCGTACCGATGAAATTCGACCGAGCTTGCTACGGACTCTTAAGGGGATTGACAGGGTTTATATCGCGTTTTTTTATGTTGAGCGAGAGAATTCAAACTTTGTGACTGACTAATGACAAGTTATTAACAAATTATTCACCCTACTGCTGTTTCGCTGCACAATTATCATTGCTCATATTCTTGATGTAGATTATACAACAAATCCACGTCAAATCAAGCCGAATATGGACAATTAGGGAAAATAATTCATGTAGACAGATGAACATACGAAATGTCCTCGGGGGTGGTGGTTGTACTGTTGCACTCGTGCTGTTGTGCTGGTGCATAATTGCACCAAAACGTGCTGGGCTTGTAGGCACTTATTCGCCAGTTTATTGAAGTAAGCTACCAACACGTTTTCCAAGAAAGACTGCGCGTTTTTGCTGATTTTCCATTGAATAAAAGTTTCATATACCGCCAATTATTTTTCACCCGATTTTGATGGTAAATAAAAGGCTATCCGTTCTCGGCTCTTGCCTCTATTAGTATTACTGGCAGCGAATATTTTATGTGTTCTTCATTTTCATGCTTGAAAATAACATTTTCGTCAATATATAAACTAAAAACATGCAATAGGTACTATTCCAATTTTATAACAAATGCTGAAAATGGCTGGTGTTTTATTTTTTTCCAACACACTTGCTCAAAACGACCAAATTAAGAAGGCTCCGTTTCCATGCATATTATTAACAATCAGTTACCTTCTTAACTCAGTCGGATGAGATAATGAAAAAGCACGAGTGTTATAATATACTCAAAAAGCACGCGTGTTTAATATCTAAGATTATTAGCCAAGAATCGGTGAACGTCGTTTAGAGCAAGTATGTTGAAAATATATTTGCAATTTATAAGAATGCTAATAGTCCATATTATGTCATAAAGTTGATTGGATACAAAATACATAGTTGATTCGCCCTTATACAATGTTCACGTTATTTGTTCTCTCTAAATTTAATAGTAAGAAGCTTGTATAGGTAGAGTGAGCACTAAGCAAACTCCTCCCGGCCGTTTACGTATTTGCGATTCGCAACCAGCCGCGAGTTACGGATTTTTTTTCTTTTTTCTATACTAGTTGCGAATCAACACACATTTTTCCTTAAATGCTTTTAACTAAGCTCCTTGAGGATTAAGTTTCGTAATGATTTATATTCCTTGTTCGCAACTTCCGTTATCGGTTTGTGGACACTCTTTATAGTCGATTGGCATGCAAACTTACGAGTATCTAGTCTAACGTGTGCGCGTGCGATATAAACTTTGGACAAACTTTACATAAGTAACATGTTTTAAAAAAAATCTGAAATTATTATTGAATATCTATAATATTATAGCTGTCAATTAATCCGGTAAGTTTTGTGAGCATTGAATTCTTGGATATAAATTATGGTCAATCGAGAAGAACGACGTCGCGAAACTGGATGTAATTTCTACAGAAAGCATTTCCTATGGCCGAAATCGAATATAAGGGAACATTTAGGAAATGGGTGCGTGATAAAGCTCTGTTTAAGTATATTATTTTTGCGTTCATTTGATTTTTTTTTAAACTACTGATAGAAAGCCTGATTCAGGGAAACATTCCAGTTTTAGCCAGTTTTCCGAGAAAGCTCGATTATTTACCTTTAGTTAATAAATGGAAGTTCAGAATAGATCGTGAAATATTTACAAATAAATTGTAGGTACCTGCCGGCCTAGCCAAGGTGACAAACGACAAGACAACGATATGCTTTTTGTCTCTCTATCACTCTTCCATATTAGTGCGACAGTGCCAGTTGCGTTTAACTCGCGATGGAGCGTAAGCGATTGGCATGTTGGTTAGACGGCCTGGTTTCTCAGGAGAAATATCTAGATTTCTACATTCCAGAATACTCTGGAATATTTTGAATTATTATCGACCATTCGAAGCCTTTTTTGTATGAGTCGAGCTATTGGTAGGAGTATATAAAGCAAGATTCATCGTGGGGTTACATCCCGCAACATTTCGGAATGTTGTGGAACGTTCGGAAATAGTCTGGAGTGTCCTAGATCATTGTGTATCGTTCCAGTATACACTCAAATGTTTTGGAATGTTCTAGAACATTGTAAACTAGTCAAAGCCTTTTTTGTATGGACGTAGCTACCTATTTGTTGAAATAGGTATGTAAAGCACGGTCCGTGTGGGTTCGAACATTCGGGAACATCCCCTAACATCCCAGATCATTATGGAATATTCGCAGTCTTTTTTGTATGCCCAATACCCATTGGTAGTAGGTAGCCAATGAATAAAAACAAACAGTGAAGTTTGGGTAATCAAAGTAATACAGTGGCTGAATATCGATGTAGGTAAATCGAAAAAAGTGTGAAAGGTGATTAAAGTTTATTTAGTGTATTTCTTAAAAATACATGTAAATTTTTATATTTCACATATGACAACGTAAAAAAAGACGAGATATTGCCAATTCAAAAAAAAAAATAGAGCAGCGCAAAAACGAAATAGTTTAAGAGCGCGAAGCACTTTTACGTTCCCAACGAACGAGAGTGAGCACCGTGAAAAGCAGACCAACTGATTAACATCGAAATAAACAAATTTTTATTCTTTTTTCAATGCTTTGGACTGATTGACTGATGACGGAAGTTGGATCTCCTATCTTACTACTCAGAAATCTCAACTCACTAAAACTATGTACCTGGGATGATCGTCAAAGAGCTATTGAATAACATCATCGATGCCGAACTAACGACTGGAAAGGACAAGGGACAGTATTTTTTACGACCAGGTTGGCCTGGTAGGTAGTGACCCTGCCTACGAAGCCGATGGGCCCGGGTTCAAATCCTGGGAAGGGCATTTATTCGTGTGATGAGAATGGATATTTGTTCCTGAGTCATGGGTGTTTTCTATGTCTTTAAGTATTTATAAATACATATTTATACATTATATATATCGTTGTCTAAGTACCCTCAACAGAAGCCTTATTGAACTTACTGTGGGACGTGGTCAATTTGTGTAATAATGTCTTATAATATTTATTATTTAGTTATTTATTTACCCTGAGAATACCATTGATCTCTAGTAATGCAATTCCAATTTAAAAGAATGCAATTACCAATCAAATTAGCCTATACTTTTACAATCGACAAAGCGCAATGACAAACTATATTAAAAATTTCGGCATCAAGATAATATACTCTTGTTTTTTTTTTACAGTCAACTATACATATCCTACGCACGAGTAGGAAATTCAAAAGAATTATACATACATAATATATACCCCGGTTTTATAAAAATGTTGTTTATAAAGTTTGGAAAAAATGTTGTTTATAAACAAATACTGTGAATTGTAGAAGTATTGTAGTTAAAATAATTTTTATCCCAACTATCACACAATCTCGTGTCAACTCCCTGAGCGAAGCCGGATACCTCAGCTAGTAATTTGATAATCTCAAACAGACAAGTAGCTGCGATTTAGATTCCATACAAACATAATATGATAAAACAGTAACTGCTGTCAAGCTACGCTTTCAACATCCTGGCGACGTATTTATCCCTACAAAGTATCTAAGCTTTTCACTTGCTGACTATAAGACAGTTATGACATGATTATATATTGCTGCTAGCACTTTTAAGAGCTGTTCAAAGGGGTTTAAACAACTCTACACTATACACGCATTTGACGAAAGGAGCAAGTGCATAAAACCATTAATATTTTCTATTTTGTGTAGTATGAAAATGCGAAGCTCCGAAATGTATGAAAATGCGGAGCTCCGAAATGTTCAATTTCATTTTGACGCTGCCTTTATGGTCGCTAAATAAAAACTAAGGACTAGCTGCAATACACGCTGGTATTCAATAAATTGTTTCCAGAAATTCAATTTGGAGGGTCTTACTACTATTTTAACCGAAGCCTCTGGAGAAAAGCTAATGCTTTAAAAATAAAAACAAGACCAAAAACAAGGCACGTTGCGAAGATCTTAATATTCTGTTCCTCATAGGGTTGCCATATTTGCCACCCTAAGTAGCGATATACCGTATAAGTTCAGCTCCCCTGCGATTTTTTTAGCCGCTGCACTATATTATGCCCAAGTGGGTTTATTATACGTCTTCCTTTAAAGCAAATGTTATATTTTCCCAAATTGACTTTTATCTCATCATGACCTCGTTTTCCTTTATTTTCTCACCATATCTATTTACGTGGAATTACCAAATGCTCCGTATCGCCTATTTTAGTTTGTTGTTTATTCGTCGATGATGATTCATGAAGTAAAAGATGCGCTTCCTGCATCCAATTATTTCATATGAATCGATACGGGTGCTGTAGGTAATTTGAGTCGGGGCGGACGTGGTGTGGGCACTGGGCGCGCGGCGACACCAGTGCTGCACACCTGCCCCGAAGGTCAAGCGCATGTGGCCTCGCGCAACACTTCCCCGCATCAAACACTTACTGCCGACATGTGAAATCATTATGTATCAGCACAGAGGTACTTAGTCAATGAAACAATCCAGAATGAAGGACGATAGCGCGACCTTGTCATTTATATTGATCAGGCATAGTTACTTAACCACACCACAGCTTTGCAAAAACGGTGTAGAAAACATGTAGCACTTGGCCGATTTGCTGTAGTGAATTCTAGTACGTTAAGTACTAACGTTCTGAAAAAGAAGTTCTGTTCTTTTATGGTTGAAATACTAATACGTAATTAATAATTTGTGGGAGTTAATGAGAGTTCCTGGAAGTATGAATTCCCTGGTGCCGCCGGATGCTAACTAACGTGGTATAAAAAAAACTTAGCACACAAATATGGTCTGATATGAAAAAAACATACAACTGAACATCGACGTAAATTTTATTTACATACCTCCAATCAAAAATAGAAAAGGCAATTCTTTCTGTTTGTTTATTCATAATCAACCATAAGATTAATAAAAAGGTGACTAAAGTTATAAATCCTACTATAAACTGCACGAGAAGTGGGCTTCATTATAGAATAATAGTCAAAGCCTCGTATAACTTTGTTGACGACTGAGAACTGACAACCGAATAAACAGTACATATCTCAAAAAATTTACCGAAAGTTATAGTTATAGTTATTCAAGAAAACGTTTATTGTTACGTTTTCTTTCACTGTGTGATCTTTGTGGCTCATTATAGGTATAAATATTGAGAGTTTAATTTAAAGAATCACGTATTGCGTCTAAGGCACATAAGTATGGCTAAAATTTTAAAATCATATCTCAGATATTACTCCCTTAAGCTTTGCACCTAACTACCAAACAATCATGTACGGGCCCACGAGAACTTTACGACCTTTTTTTCTCATTTGAATAAGAATACTCTGCTTATTACACCTGACTACACGCTAACAGTTAAATAAGAAAAACGTACGAAAACATGCCGAACTTTTTTAAAAGATATATATTTTGGCCGTAACCTGGTAACTCAAGTGAGTGAGACTCGGAAGTCCGAGTCCCGGCTAAGATAATCTTAGCACGCAAACATTGATTTTATCTATTCGGTGAGTAGATGAAAATCTAAGTGACGAATAGCGAAGCGGCGAAGTAAAGTACAAGGTCGAGGCTTTCAGAACAATTACGGTGGAATGGTCGCGTTCGGTCTTGCCGCGCTCCCTCGCACAGGCGGCGGGCATCGGGCGGCGCGCGGCGCGAGCACGCATCGCCTCCATTACCCTAGTTACCGCCGGCCCTATCCCGCCACCGCCTCGCAAACACCTCGCAGCCGCCCCAGCCACCCATCAACAACGTGCGCTTACCCCATTCTGCTCCCCACTTTTCTCGTGTCTCATCTCACGACCCCACTCGACTTAAATGCGAGCATTACAATAATTAAACCAATTTTAATAACTAATACATAAACAAATATTTATGTAACAGACTACTAATATGTTATACATAGGGGCTGTCACTCTCCTATATCCCTCAAAAGGCAGCGGCCTTATGTAGTTAGTTGATAAATCGTTATTAAATGATAAATAAGTACAAAAGTATATTAAAATACACACTCACATCAGAATATAATTTCGCATTAAATAAAACAGCATAAGCTAATAAATAGCACTGGTAGCAGTCAATTTCACTCATAATAACATAACTTGTAGGGGCTTTTATGGGATCCAGGACCAAGGGACCAAGAAAATTATAATTGATGAGCGCTTTCTAACTATAATCTACGCTGGCAAGATTCAGAACAATACTAGTTATAAAAAACATCATCAGTTCAATATGGTTTTATATAGGTAGGCATTGTTTTATCAATGGTGCTTAAATCATAAAAATGCTTATTACCTATTTACTCTTGTAATCTCATCAATAAATACAGAGAAACTGAGATGCTGACTAAAGCGGAGTAAGAATATTAGGATCGCATCGCTTTCAAATTTGAAAGTGAACCAACCTTGTATCGACGTCTCGTTCTCTCGAATTGAAGGTCGGAGTGTCAGTTTGTAGTGCGGCAGGAAGGGCGCGCGCGGCAAGGGCAACGTGGGCGGCTGCAGCTGGCGGCGGCGGAGAGAGACTGACTGGGCCCGGGCGAGCCCCGCCGCCCGCGCCCTCGCACCGCGCCCCAGCGGATAAACAACGTGCATTGTGGGCCCGGCGCTACCGACACTACTCTACGCCACGCCATGCCACGCCACGCCACGCTACGCCACGCCACGCCGCACCGCGCCGCACATATGGCGACATCTTCTTATCACGCCGATCTAGATACACTCATAAAAAATTCTAATTAGTCACTCCCTGAAGTTGGTACTTGGTAAGCACACGGTATGTCTGTAAAAATAGGTAAGTTACTAAAATAAAACACTATTTTGTCATAAAATATAGTATTTTTCTTTAAAACCAATCTATAACACTAACACTGTAACCATTTTAATCTAATGCAGTTATAGAGGAAACGCAGTGATTTTCCTTTCGTATGAGTACTTACACATAAATTCAAGACAATTTCCTACATAAAATGTAGGAATTAAATTAATTGGAACAAAAGGCGAAATATAATGGCAACACCAGCTAACATGTCCATAACTAGCTATTAATAAAAAAACCCTAAGCAAAAAAGACCACAAACATTAAAAGTAAAACAAATAATCTTCAACATTGTAAAGTATAGAGTTTTTCGTTGAGATTTAAAGTCGCATCAGGGGCGCATCCAAGATCAGAATGGATATTTAAAGTTTTGCTACCTACTTACCGTTACCCCGCTCCGCGACTTTCAATATCAACAAACAAATCTATACTTTGCAATATTTATAATATTTTTTTACAATTTAAGGGTTGCTTTTTTATTATCATAATAATAAAGATTGAGATTAAAATGCTTCTATTGGTTGAAACAAAAATTATATAAGCACCGATTTAAAGTAATGGCTACTTTTACTATATACTTATAAAAAAAATCGACCAGGAGCATGTTGGATGTTGTTACCATTCTATCAGAACAGGCCAAATGGGGTCTATAAGTATCATGTAGGTACATTACAAGCACAAGGGAGTACCTTCGCAGCGTACGTCTTTATACTAAGAGAAGATTTTGTTGCACTACCTACCTTTTCTCGAAGCGCTCCGTCGTTTTTTTGAAACCTCATAACTTGGATTTGGATTATCCCACATAAACAAAATTCTCGGGATATGATATCAATAGTAGACCTATTAAACATAAAAATTTCAATTGCATAGCTCTTATATTTTCGATTTTATTGATATCTAAAAAAAACCGATTTAATCACTAATTCACTCACTCACTCATTCACTGATGATCATCAAAACTCTTCAGATTGTTCCTGAAGACCTAGAAATATACAATATAACGAAATCCGAGTGTATGGTTTTTAACGAGGGAAATAAAGTGCCTAGTAGTGTACCGGAGATTAAATAGTATGGTATTCCACTAAACAGAGTGCAGCAATTGAAGTACATATTTGGGGCATACTCGTATACTCCACGTCTTAAAGACGATAGTGATTTAGAAAGGAAGTTTAGGGCATTGCCATTGAGAGCCAATATGCTAGGTTAAGCCGCAGGTTTGCTAAATGTTCCAACAATGTTCTATACCCGAAAGGCATAAATAACACTCTAAATGCGATTTAAGCCATTTTACAGAAGCGATTTTGTGTCAAAATTTGGTTTTATTAATGAAAGGCCAAATAACTTTTCCCAAAGTATCATATCCCAAACTATTATACCCATATTATCATTTCCATTTCATGTTTGGCAAAACAACTTATCCCAATTTTACAGGTAGCAAATCTCTTTTTTGGCAAGTTATTGTTTGGCAAAAAATTACTTGGTCAAGTTTCATTCTACCAAGTATCATTTTGTCAAATGTATCGTTAGGCATAACGTATGTTTCCCAAAATATGACATGGCATACGATTTACGTCTCAATCGAGAGCTATAGTATTGTTTATAGTCTGGCTACTGAAATATTACACACATTTTTGGCGGGAAATTCAAAAAATCTTGGGCTGGTCACACTTTGTGTAGTAGGAATTATAGTTTTGATACTAGACAATATTTTTGATTTTCTGTGCACACGTAAGGTACCTAAGGAAATGAGTTAAATATACATTGACGTGCACTATGTACAGTACAAAGACATATGTGTATAGACATGTTTCGCCAAGATATTTTTATATCAAATTACTACTGACCAGTCACTCCACAGATTTCTTCTAAATATTGGTTTTCAGTAACTCGTTACGTTTCAATGTTTTGATTTTATTGATATTTTCCAGAACTTCTAGTTCATCCGTTTCTTTACACACGTCCTGTTCATGAGATTCAGGTATTAAGAAATTCACGTACTTAATCAAAGTTATAGGCAAATGTTAGAACTAGTACTTAAAGTATCAAAATATTGATAGAGCACCAACATACTTAAATGAGAGAAAATGTGACACAATAAGTCTAAATAATAATCTTGAAATTAGTTCTTGTTCCCTTCTGGCTGAGGCAACGCGCCGCCAGTGCAGCGCAAGGCCGCACTGGCAGGATCGCCATGTAAGATGTGGCATCAATGACACAACGGTTGGTGTCTAAATACGAATATATTTTGTTAATATAACGCGTACATGATGTTATATACTAGAACTATGTACGTGTGCCCCCACACATACTACACCAGTTCACCAAACACTAATGAGTTTTGTAATCGCTAAGATAAATCGGGATACCAGACACCATAATTTAAAATCATAATTTAATCGTAAATTTCAATTTCATCACATATTTTACATTTTATGTATTTTTATCTAAGTGTTTCACAGTGAAATGCTTCGATTTATACACTCAATCCCAGTTATATTTATGATTTTCAAGATAAAATACTCAATTATACTGGTCAATGCGGTAAAACGGTCAAAGGCATCGTGCTGTCAGATGCAAAAACCAATATCATAGGGCTCGCGGTGCTGGGCGTCGACGGCGCGGCTGTTCGCGTACTAAGGCTCAAAGCTGACTGGTTGGTGCAGTCACGTGGAAAACTCCGGACGCGATCCAATTTTCCTGCATCGTATTAAGGTCTTCGTCAGTGAACTTTATTAAATCATACTTACTATTTAGTTTACGTATACAGTAGGTTCCCTAAGCTGATATGTACAGTCAACCAATTTGAATCCTAGGCCACTATAGAACCTTGTCGCTTTAACTACTCTATACATGACATGCATCACTCAATAAGCACTGTCGTAGAAGTCATCATGACATGGTTCTATAGTAGCCTAGGAATCAAATTGGTTGACCGTACGTACGGGTATGAAAGAATACCTATTTACGATACAAGATCGGAAAGTAGGAAGCACGTGTATCGTACAACGTTTAACAGTACATATGGCACGACCTTTACATTCTCGAGATAGTTAATTATCACACTAGTACGGTAAAGTAGCGCCATATGTACTGTATGATATTTTTCTTCACTTTAAAATAAGGGTTTGTTTATCAAGTCATACTACTCCGTATCGGTCTAAACAGAGGGTATTTCCGTCTGTTATACTTTTTTTTATTGGAACGAAATTCCTTATCGGATGGTTGGCGGATGGCGGCTGGGCGAATTTTTATTTTCCGTCACGGCCCCCTTTTGAATAAATTTCGTAACAGCGACGATCTAAATTCGATCCCCGGACGTGTATGCAGATATTACTTTCTGTATTTTTTTTGCATTTGAATTACATATTTTTGATTGGGTTAGCGAGTGTGAAGCTCGGGGTAAGCGTATCAGTTTCATCAGCTTGTACAAAAATGGTTTCTTATGTTTAGTTGTGTATAGGGCTTCCATCCGTCCGGGTTTTCCCGGACCCCGGACACTTTTCATGTAAGGAAGCACCTCATTGAATTTAAGTATTTATCGGCATATTGTGTACAAGTAGGTTTCTTCTCTAATAAAAATGAAATATAATTTCAAAGACCTAAGTTGCGTTGATTTTTATAAGTTTATTTCAGAAAAGAAAGACGTCTTATCGAAAATCGGTGAATCAGAAAAATATCACTTAGCTAAAGAAAATTGACTGATTAGTTACTGATTGTAAATTGTAATAAAAATGAAGCCATAGAATTAGATCTCATAACGTTATTTGTTATGTTTGTTTGATGCAAGTTTTTTTTTTTTTTTTTTATTTATTCCTTAAATTAACACTTACAGTCAAGCTACACATGTTAAAAGGAGTGACATTATATACGTATTGATACTAACAATTTACTTACTGCTAACTATACATTGATTGAGCTTGTCGTCGTTATTGACTCTAGGTATCGGCTACGGCTTAACTCGTTGCTTCCTGTCCGAAAGGTAACTTTTATGACATCTGCGAAGTTTGATACTATTGATTTTACTATATTTGATGTATTTGCAAAACCCGAGAGCATTGAAAACGTTATTTTAGGGTACGTTAAGGTACGCTTTATACACCGGGAAAGTTGCATATTTTAGTTCATATTTTACTATTACAATATTTAATTTGGCGTGGTTATATATACGTATCAATCACGCCTACAAAATTAGAATAATAAATGTTTTCATCGCGCCAACTCAGAAAAGTACCTACGTACTATTCTTAAAAAACAACTGTTTTTGTTCACTATCTTAATCGCTTTTTGTCCTTGTGGACACTTAAGTGGAAAGTACCTGGGCGACCGAGCTTAGCTCGGTTATAACTATTTATTGTAATATGGTGGTGTATAGGTGATAATCTTAACTACATTTTTTACTAAATTAAACTTGTCTAAAACAATAAAAATTAAAAAATTATATATAAACTTGAACATATAAAAAAAAAAAAAGTTAGTCACCGGGCGAGATTCGAACCCGTAACACTCGTTTAGCAGTCCGCGTCTTAACCCGCTGGACCAGACCAGACGGACAGTGGCCGGCATCACGAAAATAGCGACCATATTCTGCGTCGTAAGAAGAACGCATGAAAACTCGAAAACGCGCGTTTTCCCGAATATAAGACTAATCTAGATCGATTGTTTACCCCCAAAAACCCCCATATACCAAATTTCAGCAAAATCGTTAGAGCCGTTTCCGAGATCCCGGAAATATATATATATACAAGAATTGCTCGTTTAAAGGTATAAGATATTAAATATTAAATATATTAAATATTATAGGACATTATTACACAAATTGACTAAGTCCCACAGTAAGCTCAATAAGGCTTGTGTTGAGGGTACTTAGACAACGATATATATAATATATAAATACTTAAATACATAGAAAACACCCATGACTCAGGAACAAATATCCATGCTCATGTCCTTCATATGCTTCATATGTCTCTTCATCAAGATGCGAACCGGAAGTAGTTTTATTTTATTTTCATCACACCTGCTCGAAAAATATTTAATTTCATTCAAGTGTACTGAAGGACAAAGGGCTATATTGTTCCCGGGGAAGTAATGGATTAATCCTTAGAGAGTTATACCTTTTTTATTACGTCACTTATTGATACAAACCAAGTATAATAAATGAGTTTTAATCTGAAAATACTGACGTTTATAGATTTAGATTTAGATTTATTTATTTTCATAACGATAAATTACAGTATAAATTATTCTTATGTTAATCTATATGAATTTACATTATGATCGTCAATGATTTGGCATGCAAACATATAATTATAAAACGTCAATAATATTAATAATAAGCCCGCAGGGCAGCTTGTGGCGATCTGTTGGGGAGTAATGACCCCACGGACCCGAGTGTTCCCGAGAGTCGGGCAGGGTCTCCGTCTCCGGCGTGTCTTCGTCGGTCGGAGTGGACCCCAAGGGGACCCGCAGGACTCTCAGCTCTGGCTTGCCTTCATTGGCCGTCCAGAGAGGAATCGTTAGAGCTATATGCTCCGGGGGTGGAAGTGAAAGATGCATAAGACGCGAGTTGGCACAGTGGCTGCTATCAGCCACTGGGTAGAAAGCGGCGCACACCTCTCGACACCCCTGAGCCGCTCACACCGGTGTTGCTCCTGGTCGTCTTTACGACGGCAGTTTCAGGGGCCCATCTAGTCAGCGGCAAGTAACCGCCTGCCTCGATAACGTGTTTAAGCATTGTTATGGAAGGTGTCCGGATCTCTTTACAATAGCCCAATCTTTTGACCAGCCAAAGTTCAACACCATAACCGGCCCTCTTCTCCACTTTATTTACAATAGCCCCTACACCAGCTGGGACCGATTTACGGGTATCTATTTGTGCCCGTGAATGGGTTGTAGCTGGTGTATTACATAACATCAAATTTGACTAAAAGGGCCTCTGCCCACGCATGCCTCCCAAAGGTCCGGGACCCCATGGTCCCGAGATATGGAAAGACATACAAATAATAATAATAATATGATTATAATATAATTTAACATTTTTGTTTATGTTTAAAATTAAATGTGATTAATTTAACAGCCGTTAAAATATTTTTACATAATTTTCAATCGTGGCGAATAGGTCTGTGCCTTCGATGCTTAACCTGTCAAGAATTTACAAAATGGCGGATGAAAGTTAAATTAGTCAACGGATTAAAGAATTATTTCGCTTAAAATTTAGTTTTTTTTTTGCAAGTGTGATGAAAAACATAAGAATAACGTAAGAATATTGCAAACTCGGGTCTTTAATTCCACCCTCCCCACCACTCATCATTTACCACCCTCGTATCCAAAATTTCACTTACCCCCCCCTCATTGCACAATGTAATACATATTTATTTTTTATTGTAATTTTAAATATTTAATTATTGCTTTACAGCTATTCTACTTTTTACACTTTGTGTCTTATTACATTTTATAGGTATTTGTGTTTGGTTATCACTTTATTTTATATGGGTGCTTACCTGAAATAAAATCCGTTTATTTATTTATTTGTATTTTTTATTTATATGTTCAGCCCATGTAGCTAACAAGCCAATCGTTAACGTAGTCATCTCTCTCTATATTAGTGCGACAGTGGCAGTTGCGTTTCGTTCGCAGGAACATTGATAACACCTGTTTGCAATTGTCATTTCATTTCGAATAAAACGTCATCTCGACTGATATTAGAATTCATGATTTCTTTATGAAAATGAAAATGAAAATGAAAAATGATTTATTTAGGTATCAAAATTGCAGCTTATTACACAGTAGAAAAGTATTACATTTTTAGAAGCATTCTATTGTTGGAAAGCCTAGGAATAGTGTCCTGAGCCCTAAACTAGGTAAACCTGTCTTATAGGGATCAGGGAACCACCGCTATTTTTAGAAATGCAGCAAAGGTTAGTTGGTACACAAATCTAAAAATTGGATAATCATTTTGCTTAATTAAGTATATACGTATACAATATCAGAAATGTGTGTGTGTGTGTGTGTGTGCTTGTGTGATGAACTTTTCATTATATATTATTAATTTATCATACATATACCTACTGCTGGTTGTTGGTCAACAATAGCCCTTACGTATATAAGACTATGAGTGGTTGCAATATTTTGATTAGATCGCTTTTTATTGATAAGACCAACTGTTACAAGATTATTTTACCTTTAGTACGAAGAAGAAGAAAAACTTATTTAAATGCTTATCTTACAGAATCAATCTAGCCAATCACCTTACAATTTCAAGGAGTTTTTCAGTGTTAGCGTAGTTTAGGGTCAGAGTCCAATTACGGATATTTTTTATCAAGCAGTGTTTATTATCATTTTGAATGTATAAACATTCGTTGACTTTGTTATAAAGGAAGGGTGCAAGGAAGTCAAGTTGACGACGATAAAAAACTGTATTGTGCGCAACTGAGTCGAACACTTTATGTTTTCTACGTCCACCTAGGCGACGTGCGCTTTGATTAGAGACGTATTTGTGTTGTCTTAGACAAACACGCTCAATATAAAGTTGACGGACTGATAGGACCCGAGCTATGGAGTAAAGTGTTCTAGTGCAAAATCTAATCGGTTTAAAGAACATGACCTTTAGAATCGCTCTTTGTACACGTTCTAATGGAAGCAAGTGTGTTTTAGCAGCACCGCCCCAGACCGGTATGCAATAAGTAAGCAATGATTGTGTTAATGCTATGTAGACCGATTTAAGAAAGTGTGGGTCAGAAACACGCCTTATTTTTTTGAAAATGAATATTAGCTTGCGAATACGGTCTGACAGATAGCGAATATGCCTTGACCAAGAAAGATGTCGGTCAACTATCACTCCCAAATATTTGGTTTGATCAACATTTTCTAGCAATTCACAGTTACAAATAGCAGGGTTAGTTGCACCACCTTGCAAATCACCATTGGAGCATTTATGTACTTTAAGTGTAAAAGGAAATTTCGGCTGATTGGAACTAGTGATAGAGAAGTTAATATATTTAGTTTTAGATATGTTTAATGTGAGCAGGTTTTTACTAAGCCAGTTCGTAACTAATTTCAAGCCAGATTCTACAGCTGACTTTACCTCCAACGATGAAATCGAATTTTATGTAAGGAATTGTTATGCAATAATAACAAATCAACACCGCCGCCAACGTCGTAAATGAGTAAAGATGGAACTTATTTAAAAGAAAATGTTGATGAGTAGGTATTTCTAGAATGTAGGTACAGTCAGCATCAATAGTATCGGATGAAATAAGGCGCCAAAAGTATCTGATATTCCTGATAACTTTTCTAACTATCGATAAATTTCTTAAATTCACGCTTGAAATATATATTTTACCGTCTTAATTTGTATTACATATAGAAACCTTACTTTTTGTTAAGCTGTTACAGAATGGTACATACTTTTGAAGCGTTGTTTGATCCGCTACTTTTGACACTGACTGTACGTGGCAGATGCCCAAAGACTTGCACTCAGAGCCTTCAAAAAATACGCCAAGCAAAATAGCTCGAGGGAGACCTTTGTCCCTTTATTAGGGCGAAGATATAGTGAAAATTGTATAGCTAACGTTAGTAAAAATTTAATGAATGTTGCGATTGTTGCCACAGCTGTATAATACAAGATATGATACTATTTTTGATACTATTTTTATACATGTAAATGTTTTGTCTTTCCTATCACTATGGTGTTCCGGACATTTGGGAAGCGTGCGCGGAGCCGAAGCCAAAACTCAGAGGCCCTTTTGACACTTTAATGAAATATAAGGGGTACTGCGAGCGCACGCAGAGGCAGCACCCGCCAGGATGTTAGAGGTAAGTATTAGGAGTTGATGAAATCTAAAACGAACTAGGCCATTGGGTAAAAGCCATGGACCAAATACTGGGTCATAATCAATTAAAATGATCGTCAATCTACTTATTAGATTTTTCTGTAGCATTTTGTACAAACATGACTACAAACTGATCCTCCCTATCACGATCCCTAAGCACGACACAACTAGGCATTTTTTTAAATTGGAAATGGCATTAGTGACAACTTCACACTACGCCGTACGGCTCACGATTATTTTGCGTTTGAGAGCAAACGCGATTTAAGCTCCAACGGACTTGCCCACTCCGTAGTGCCCGTCTTTACGAAGTAGGTAAGTATATATAAGTCAATGTTCCGCATATGAAAAACAAAACATGCGACGCGGGAACCCAATATGGCGAAAAGTACGGTCCGCGGGAGGGGTACAGTCCCCTATTATTTACCAGTTGCCACACGGGACAGGAGTTAGTAGCATGCTACGTTTTTTCGGACTCAAAAGTAAAAACAGGGCCCTTATTCGACATGCTAAAAGTGACGTTTCGTGTTGATTTCCATTTGATGTGAGAAATATTGTGACTTGTCGAATTGCTATTATCACCACCTGTCAGTGAACAATATCCACACTAGAGGCGGGGCGTTGTACCGGAATAGTTTTTGGAACAGGTTATTTGTAATAGACTACTTTTAGCTTGTCGAGTATTTAAAAGTACGGACTTTGATTTCTGAAATAAAACAAATATGAAACTTTTATCACCTCGTACCTCCATTCTTACCGTTACTTTAGGTAAAATAAAATGTTGTTAACAGATGGTCGTCTGGGTGTCTGTTGTATCTAAAAATAATGTAATAATATATAACAAAAATATGACAATAGATTCATAGCCTTCACTCAAAACGTCACCATATTTCCGACCCTTACCGAAATAATAAGTCGATATTTGTATAAATAATCCTTATTTGTAAGACGCCTAAGCACGGCAAATACGTAAACTGCCTATTGGGGGTCATACTCGTAAAACTGGTATTTTAGACGTACTTTTGGTACGAGTAACAGAGACGTACTTTTGGTACGCAGTCCCAGCTCTAGTCAGGATTCTAGTTGTCAAATATAAGCGTGTCGAATACGTATTAGTTAACTGTCAAATGAAATTAGATCAACGGTAGACTTTTTTGTCGATGGGTATGGCTGCCATGTTTGGATTTATGACATTTAAAAGGGGATCCTAAGGCAGAGAGTAGTTTTACCTGTACGATTTTGATTCTTCTACTGGACGCAAGATGGAGTTAGCTGCCAAATTCCGATCAGGCTGACGCAACTAGGAAGAAAAAAGTTTTGTATGGAATTTGTTTCGCAAATCATTGCCAACGAAGAAAAAGAAAACGTCAGTGCTATTTATTCTGTCAAGTTTACATCAAGTCTACTGTCAGCCTAATTGCTTTGTTTGTTTTGAAGGCTTCAATGTTTTGTTCGGGTATTTCGTGTAATTTCTTTATTATTTAGTGCAAAAATCGAAAATAGTCAACCGTGATCAGAGTAAAGAGCGAGTTTGTTACAATGCCAGCGAGAAAACGGTTTACTAAGTGTGAAATATGTGGCAAGCGAGCCACTCGAGAAAATCACGAAAAAAGGGATTTTATGGCGAAATTTCCCTTGGATGAAGACTGGTAAGAATTGCTTTAGATACTTTTGACCTTATTTTGGGTCAGCAGGCTATAAACACATCGAAAATTAGATATTTTACATTATTTTCCGTTGTGAACTAGGGATGTACTATAACTATCGATAACTGTAGTTTTATTTGTACATCAGTGTAAATAATTAAATTAAATATGTGAAATTTCCTTAGAACTAGCATGCAATATGATCATAATTAATTCGTCGAAGATTAATAATGCATAAATTATCTATTACTTATGCATTAATGGTCATTAGTTAACATATTTTTTTTATCTAGTGATTATTTAATATATTAACCTAAAATGTAAGAAAATTAATCTCTGTTTTTATGATAAATAAAGAAATATTATAGGACATTATTACACAAACTGACATAGTACTAAAGTATGAATGGCATGTGTTGTGGGTACTTAGACAACGATATATATATATATGCCATGCATGCACAACACATGCCATTCATACTTTAGTACTAAGTCAGTTTGTGCAATAATGTATATATATATGTACATAGATCTAATTTATAAGTATTTATAAATACATAGAAAATACCAATGTCTCAGGAACAAATATTCATGCTCATCACACTAATAAATGCCCGTTCCAGGATTTGAACCTGGGATCATCGGCTTCATAGGCAGGGTCGCTGCCAACAAGGCCGACTCGTACTCATGATTAACAGACATATAAATACATAAAAAGTTAAAGCATTGATAAAGGGCTGTTGATAACTGGATGCCGAAAAACATGATTTATAGATGCATATTAGCGCGAAATAATCAGTTGATCATCTCATTAGCAAACACATGGAATAAAAACTGTAGATAAAGTCATGTTTTTCCAAGGCTGTATGTTTTCAGATGCAGGCAGTGGGCCAAATTTGTTGGGAACGAAGACCTGATACATCTTCCCATAGAAAAGTTACATTTATTCAAACATGTATGTGCACATCATTATGAAAATCAAGCATTTAATAAAATAAAAAAACACGACTTAAAAACTGTATTAAAATAATTCGGGTCCACATTAAGCCCGACCAGATAGTAGTCCAATTAAGAACTATCCACTATATAACATACAACTTAAATGTGGACTCGATGCTAACCTGATTTCGAGTACAAAATTTATAGACAGGAGCCTATGTTTCAACCCTCCCCATTTTATCGATATCGATAAGAATCGTAAGCGTGTAGCGTACTACACTATTTAAATCGCTTATGTTGGTACTATGGTTCTTTGACAGTTCTTTGTCGTACATTTTGGTAATGATTTGCGAAACAAACTGATTCCACTCGCTAGTATGGAAGTCCCGTCTCTTAAAACGTAGTGATTATATGCTCTTTGACAATGACATGCAGTTGCGTCGATGTAGATCTATCATAAAAACGTACATGTGACGCATGTGACAATCGTCCAGGATGAAAGAAATATCTTGACAATTAACATAAAGCAATACAATACCACAAAATGTCAACAAGAAAACAGATTTATTATAAAAATACAAATTATATACAAAGATTCTTTTTAAAACCAATGGTTCGGGGGTTCTAACCCCGGCTCTTAAGAATGTGCATCTTGTATCATGTACCGATTGCTTTTCAGTAAAGTAAAATATATTATCATGAGGAAGATGGAGTAGCCCCAATACGGTATATTTTCCCCTCTGGGTTAGAAGGTCAGATAGTAGTGAGACAGGGAGATATAGTGAAGAATGCGGAAAAACAAGCATTTATTGTGTTGTTAGGCTAGTTCTTTTTTTCAAAATTTGAAAACGAACGCAACAGCATGCTCAAAGCCCCCTGTGAGTCAGAATCTGTTAAATTCAGGCTTAAGACGAAACAGGAGCTGAGCCCGTACACAAATTTGAGATTTTTAGGTAAAAGGTAAAAAATATCGCCGTCGCGCTGACGAGTGTGGCACCCCGTACCTAGCTAGAGACTATCCCTTGTGTGTGTACCAACAAACCAAATTTTAGACAAATATGATACGTCTTCTTCTTCTTTGTCGTTGTACTCTTTGCAGAGCGTCGTGGTCAACTGCTGATATCAGGCGCAGATGTTGCTTGCCGTATGATTTCTCGCCATTTTTCGCGGTTGGGGGCCATTCTAGCAAATGCGTTCAGGGGACCCTTCATGGCAGATTTGATTTGGTCAGTCCATCGCATAGGTGGCCTTTTGCGCGATCTTTTTCCGTTTGCTCTACCCTGCACCACTAGACGCTCTATGGAGTCGTTGTTCCTCCTCGAGACGTGACCGAAAAAACTGAGTATGCGGGTCTTTACGAGAGTCGAAAGGCGCTGCTTGATACGGAGTTCTTTAAGGATGGAGACATTAGTCCGAAACTCGGTCCAGGATATCCCCAGCATTTTCCTCCAGCACCATATTTCTAGGGCGTCTATCGTCTTCTCCTCTGTCTTTCGGATAGTCCAGGTCTCCGCAGCGTATAAGAATATAGGAAAAACGAGGGCCCGTACAAGCCGAACCTTCGTGGTGTTTGTGACGTTTCGGTGATACGTAGCCTATACGTAAAAACTAGCCAAGACAAATCCTTTATAATTTCAGGATTTTCTACACAGCACAGAACATGGCACCTCAAATTCTCAATTCCGTTGTCGGCGAGTCAACAACGACACATATTCTTAATATTGAACTTAATTGGCTCTCATTTCACATTTATGTTTTAAATTAATTATAGGCATAGACATACCATATCCTATTGTAAGTACAAAGTTTCAGAGCAATCTAGCAAGTCATTTTAAAATGAGAGCGTAACTACATTTGTATGGAGAACCGAATTTGCTGCGGACGCACAATGTAGCATAATCGGATTAGGACCAACCTCGAAATCTCTGTAACAGTCATGAAATTTATTATGTATATAAATTAAAGGCCCCTTTTTCATGCCCAAACCATTTAACATTTGGGGACCTCGAGGAATCCGAACCATCTTGGAAAATGTGTACCATCAACACAACAGTCAACATTAAAACTTATTAAATTCTACACAAAAAAGTCCTCGATATCTTTGCAGAACAATACATCTTGTTATAGAGAATACTTGCTGAATCTAAGTTTAACGCTTATACACTTCCAGGGGACATTCTCTTAAAAGGAAACTCGGAGGAATATGAATTCTATTTTTAACTATACCCCTTTACGGCCGGGAAAAATATTTTGCAAAGATTCATAAAAAATGCATGTGAACCGTTTTTAATTGTTATAAAATACGCGTATAAAATGTTGAAAAAAATCCTAGTGTCCTTTATCATAAAAAAAATCGCGTGCACGAAAGTGACGTTCAGGAACTATCTGGAAATGCACGAATGTGCAAATTCATTGAGTTTTGTAAAATAATATGACTAAAACGCAACATTTTACAGAACAATGCATGTGTATGCTGCACATGCATAGCATATGAAGTAATCAGTATTCAATTTAGCATAATTATCACAATTTTCTTTAAGAATCAACATCTTAACGATTAAAGAATGATTAAAAACAATAATCAACAATTGTAGAGTACTCTCAATTCAACTACATCTAAAGGAAATGCTTGAAAAAATTATTTTGATGTGTAACGAACACGTTGCATTTAATACAACGAGTAATAGCCCTGCTGAAGCAGTCTGAAGCAGTCTGAAATTGGCGGGCTCTTGGAGATTTGGTATCGTCAAATTGAAGCATCATCTGAAACATCACTCAGACGCCTCAGACATGCTTCACTACGTCGTTTTCTTGGTGGTTTAACCAACATTTCTAAGATTTTGAAGCGAAAATCGAGTAAATCCAGTATTTCGCACCTAGGACGGCCTATGGCATCACAATCAAGCGAATATCCATAAAATGAATACTGATTCATTCACATGTAAAAAGAAAGAAAGAATTTAGTTTCAGTGTCCATCTCCTTGTTTAAAAAAAGGTCTCCCATGGGTTTATTAGTTCATAACTTTTTCTGAAGCTGTAACATACACGTATGACCGAATCTTTTTTCTCTCATCTCTTGAAAACCTTAATGCTGATCGTTCCCGAGCAGTTGGACAGTAGGAAAACATATTTGTTGTCTTTCCTCCGAACTAGTGACACTGGGTCTGTCACCATCAGCAGATCTTTAGGTACATCTCATCGTATTCGTCGTTGATTCTTTGATTTCGTTTTCAATTCATTCAAAAAGCGAATAAGGGAATTCTTCGAGGTCATCGTATAATTCCTCAACATGTGATATACTCGTATCATTATTGCACAAAATTTCAAGGAATTTTTTGCCTCTTAATGGACGCTTAAAAAAACACAAATCTAACATTACAAAACGAAAAGTATTATAAAACTATCAAACATATGACTATTTCTTTTGATTTGATTTTCTGCGCAGAAGCCGGATAGACAAAAACTTGCAAATAGTTATGACCATCGATTTACGGGCTACGGCCGAACCCACAAATTCGTGCACTTCTTTTTTACGAGCATGTAGTTTCCCCTTAATAACTTATTGTTACTCTAATTTGTGATAAATAAACACACATAACTCTTTTACTGTAATAATTAAGTATTAAATAACAAGTTTGATACCAAAATTATACAAAATTAAGAACTTACGTGTGCCACTGCTCCCATCAAAAAATGCCACCATCTTCAAAGCAGTCTCGCGACGGACTGATCCTACTGACCTGCGGTATTTAGTACTGAAACGTGTCGCTAATGTCTGCAGATTCGATCGGAATAGGTCTGAGCTCGAAAAGACAATTTACTTGCGGGCAGGATTTTTTAAAAGTAATTTGCAGAATTATATCGAACCGGTCGTAAAGGGATATATTTGTACGTGGTCTACCCTAATATTAACATTTTACTCTACTGTGACTAAACCAGAAAGAAGGGTTATGGGTGTAAGTACTGATGATTCAGTACACCCAGTAGCTAGGTATTAGGATACTGGACGGATTTTTTTAAATGACGTATCGTTAGATTCCTCTTGCCATTCACAACCTACTTTTACTTGTTCTATTAAAGAAAAATCAATACAGCCGCTTTGAGAGGACTCCGAATATTAAATCATTTTTTTTTCTAGCGCCTAAACTATTGAGCGGAGTACAGTAAAACAGACATCAGTAGATCCACAGTTAGTATACAAGTGCTATGCAATACAAAGTTACTAAAATTAACGGAAGAAAAAGGTTTAGGGCTAAATAATACGTCATTTAAAAAATCCGTCCAGTATGCTAAGCTACAGGGTGTCCTGAATCCTCAGTACTTATACCCATAACCCTACTTTCTGGTTAAGTTGCAGTCAAGTAAAATATTGATATTGGGGTAGATTATGTACAAATGTATAGTTAAAAGTGGAATTTTTATTCTTCCAAGTTTCCTATTAAGAGAATATCCCATGAAAGGGTATAAGGGCTAAATCTGGGTTTAGCAAGTATTTTTTAAAGCAAGATCATTTTTTTTCGCAAAGATGTCTAAAACTATTTTATGTAGAATTTTATAAGCTTGAATGGTGCCTTACACGATTATTGAATAAAGAACGTAGATTTAGAGTAAAACGCGAATTTCTCCTGGATGGTCCACATTTTCCAAGATGGCTGCGGTTCCTCGAGGTCCCCAAATGTCAAATGGTGTGGGCATGAAAAAGGGGCCTTTAAGGGGCGTATATACATACCAAATTTCATGACTGTTCAGACATTTCGAGTTTGGTCCTAATCCGACTGTGCTAATGCCACTATGTACGTAAACTGTAACTGTACTGCGGACTCAACCTTCACGTTATAATTTTTTAAGTATTAACGTTGACATAGTAACGAAAATAATAAACACGTCAATTGAAGTAAACAATATTATTATATGCAAGAAAATTTTGCAAAATAGGTACATTAATGATTAATATGTAAAACATTAATTATTGAATTAAAATTATGATTTTGTGTTAAAAAATATGAGACCAATTATACAGCCCGATTACACGGGCTACATATTAAAAATGATTATCATGGAAACAGTAAATATACACAGGTGAACAAAGTTATAGTAAAATAGGTGCATAATTTCAGAGCTTGCCTGGCCCACCTGTACCACCTACCATGACCACGGCCGTCTCCTACTATTATTTTTTTCTAATACCTATGGCCTTACTAGCGAACAGTATTCCATGTTCTTGATCCAGAATTTAAACCCTTAACTACATATTTGTGGCACTTGGGGTTGAATTTGAAACTCTAGGGCACTAGCGTGGCTCTATGAGAGCGCCTTATATAGGCTTCTGGTGACCAGAGGATCAGCATTGTTAACGAGCGCGGAAATGCACCCAGCCTTCTGGGCACCCTACCGAGCGACCAGAATATAGGGCAAATATTTTATGTATACGTTTTTGACTTAAGTGTTTTTATCATGTTTTATATTTAAACTTACAGATGTCGAACTACCAGCAAAGTTTTTGAAGAGGTGTAGTTTTTATATTTCCTGGTACCAAACTGATACAGGAAATTGGAACATCAGTAAATAATCTAGACCGAAGACAATGAAATATAGTCACATAATACTTTAATGTTTTATTTTATTAAAGAAATCGGTAAAAAAATGTGTTAACTGAAAAAGATAAATTTTATTTTATTTGTAGTTGAATAACAAAATATGTATTTAATCTCCTTTTAATATGTTAAAATTCTCTTTGTGTAGGTACATATAAATAATAGGTACTTAGGTCTTGGTAAGTAATATAGACAGTACAGTAGGTCTTATCTTAATAATTTGAGATCTCATACATGCGTTCCGATATATCTGATGGCGACTGTACATACATACAATGGGGTCGCGTATACGAGTACAAAGAGCATTAAAATAGTTGTTGATAGACCAAGTGAGCGAGCTACTATGGTACCTATCTTTATATTAATTTTATGCATTATGTAATTTTAGCGCAATACAGAAAAATTTTTTGACAAATGTAGTATTATTTTTATAGTAATAAAGGTTATTCATGAACCATCTCGTAATTTAAAAAAAACGGACTTTATCTCTAAATCATATGCCTTATATTTACAGATGTGTTAGGTTACAACTTGGTTCGTGAATGTGGTTTAGAAGCAACTTGAGACTGGGTGCGGGGTAAATTGCATCAATTTTTTTTACAATTTTGAGCGTTTATAGGAGAATATGTGGAGCGAGCATTATTCGACGTGTAGGTGTGGGTTCAACAAAAAGATCGCATGTCAATAGTTCTTTATTGTCGTTAAAATTCAATTAATAATCGCCTTTATCGACCATCAACTGTGTGGTCACTTTTTAATTGATTGACGTTGTCAGGTACAGTTTCACTACTCGCCGCCGCATTGTTCATAGCGCATTACTTATCCTATCGAATACAAGATGTCGCTGATTCCTGTAAACTTATGTTTTAAAAAAAAAGACGCTTTACTCTATGCCATATATTGTAGGAAAGGAAGGGTATTCCCTGTCGTACGTCAAAAAATCCAAGATGGTGCCCAAGCCCATGGACAATAAAGTCTAGCAATAAAATCAAGACTTGTCAAAATTTGACATTAGCAATCCACAGTCAGGTGACAATCAAATCAAACCGAACCACTTCGAGTTCAGAGCCATTTCAAACTATATAGTAGTAATAAACAAAGTTGATTTTTGTTTGATTATTTTTTCTATTAATGAGTTTTGATTGTTCCAAATGATAATATCCACAGTTGATAGAATCAACACTTGATACAATCAACATGCGATAGAATCAAGTGTTGATTTGATGTGGACGCGAAATTTGACAGTTGTGCATCTCGAATAAGGCCCCAGTACCCCTAGTGTAAATTTTATCGACATCATAACGTGACGAACGCGTTTGCGTTAAGTCTCATTTTGTATAGGATTTTGAGTTTCCAAAACGTCCCGCTTGGCGCGCTCTTTCTAAATCCAATACAAAATGAGACTAAACGCAAACGTGTACATCACGTTTCAAAATCGAATTTATTTACACTAGGGGTACAGTTAGCTGTAGTATTTATTTTTCTAAACTTTCAACAAAAGATGTAGTTTATTTAGTACTTAGAAAAATTACTTATCTATTGTGTTTTAGTAACTATATTAACGTTTAGGTTCTCATTATAATCTAACATTTACTAAAAAAAAGTGGCAAGGGGGAATTGTGCAATTTGTGATGGGGCTACTCGTCTCAATCTCAATTTATTAATGAATATTATGTAGTAATGTTTATTTGTTATTTAATAAGTGCAAAGAAATTCGTTCGTCAAATTACTTTTCAAAATTATGTTTAAAAGTTTCGTTTATCCATATATTTTTTCCTTGATTAACTTACCCCACAGGCATGGTCAACTTACCTCCATAATAAATTGAGCATATCTGACTATTCTCACTTTTGTTGTTTTTTATACGTAACGGAAGAATTATGTCTGATGACGTTTTGTCTCAAATAAATGTTTTATACTTCAGTAAATTTTATTTTTCTAAGACCAACTGTTTTAACATTACAAAGCGGTGAACTTAAATGTGCTCAACATGCCCCACCACATCTACACATACAAATAAACTACTAAAATAATAATCACAATGCTTAGAAATAAAAGTGGAAATATTCACTGCCTCGGGCGAGCCTCGAACTAGCGACTCGTAGGATGCTAAATACCCATTCTACCAAGTGACTAAACTACCAAGACGTAAGTTTTTCTTTATTCGTTATATCGTTTGCAGAGGTTTCTGCTTAATACTCGTTCATTATTAAATATAATACTCTATCTTCAAATCATCGGTTATTAAATAATAAGTTCAAAATGATGTAAACATAGGATTGACTTTAAAAATCTCGTATCTTTATGGAGCGTGTCTGTGGCGCTCGGGTTATGCAAATGAAAAACAACTCATAAATACATTAGCATACCCGCAATATGTTTTAATTTGCGCAGTTGTGAATGCAATTTGGGGACGCAATGCGGCAGTAGTCCCGCGCTCTATTATGCGGCGCCCCGTATGCCATGTGATACTCAGGCTGGAGGATGTACTTTCGTACTTACCTAACCACCAAACGAACGTACGTACGTACCAAAAAGTAGGGTTGCCTGCATTTTAGTGGCAACCATTTCTATCTATCAGGATCAGCGGCGGTATCATGATTGTGTGTTAATATTTCATCATATTAGTCAATAATTTAGAATATTTTGTGTAAAAACCTAAACTATTACTCAGGGGCGGCCTTTGGGGGTGGCCAACGGGGCAACTGCCCGGGGCCTCGCGCTTGCGGGGGCCGTCGCGCAACAGGCTGAGTAGTTTTTTACGTGAAACATGAGTATAGTAAGTCAAAGTCGATGCAGAAGTTATCTAAGACGGACTCTTAAACGTCCGTAAAAAGATCTAAGAGGGTTTAATAAAAAAAAAACAGTCATGGCACGATCGCTTATTATATTTTTGCAATCATTTTTAATGAAGTAATTTTTTTGTTTTGCTGCGCCGGACCAAAATCGGACAACGAGAGGGAGATTCCAGCCCTCGAGAACCCACCACCGTAGTGCGGGGCCCTAGGCAGAGCTACAGAAGGGTTGAATTCGGAAATGACAATGGTTAATTGTTTAGTAATGAACCGAAAGGCTGAAGAGCGATATGCAGAACGGCAGAGCTTAGACACAAACAAAAGATGGTGTGTTTCGCGGATCGCAAGAATGTGCTTCAAGGCTCTAGGTGGCCGAAGACCGCGCTCCATATCAGGTATAAAGTCCGAATTGTGCATCCTGAGGGCAAATGCCGATTTACAGCACAGGGTGCACAGCCGTTTGAAATTTGAAAAAGTGCATACGGCTGAAGGCCCAAAACATCCAAGCAAGTCGCGCTTCCATGCGATGCCAAAGGCTGAGTAGCAAGAGAATCGAGATCATATTGATTAATTTCCAGGATATGCTCTCCTGTAGCTTGACCTTGTATGGAAACGCTCCTCGATCGGACGCTTAAGCCTTCAGCCGTTTGTCCGATTACAAGCTCTGATCTCTCGTAGCTCGATTCTTAGCCGCATGCGGAAATCCTTCGGTCCTTCGTGGAGCTCGGTCTTAGGTCTTGCGTTTTAAAACACTTGGACATTGATTTTCTTCATTAACTCAGCCTTTGGCCACGCCTAAATGCGCTGCAGGAAAGTTATAGGCCTTACTGAAACACTAAGCCAAGCTTGGCTTTCGGTCTTGCTTACACTTGGCCACTGGTTCAATTCCAAGTTATGTTCTTCTGCAGCTCGGCTTCAGGCTCGCAGGAAACTCTACACATTCGGGACTGCCGGCCTTATCTTTGCGGAGCTTAAACGTCGGCCTCACTCACTCTGCGAGTTCGATTCCAAGCTCTGCTATCTTGCAGCTCAGTCTTCAGCTTCGAATGGGAAGCCATCGAGATTTGATGCCCCGGATCTTCTGTCCTAGGTGGAGCTTGGCTTTCTGCCTCGCTATTCGCTTTAACGATCCTTTGGACTGTCTACAAGGCGTTTCCGTGATGCGACCTACAATTTTTTTTATTTAGTACTAAAAACAGGGGCCTCACAAATATTTTTCGCCCGGAGCCTCGCAGAGGCTAAGGCCGCCCCTGCAGTTATTTACGCTAGGGCTTGACAAAATGTTCATATGACTGTATCGATAACTCGTCGGTATATTAACCTTTATAACCGACTTAAAATAATAACGATTGTTATAATACCTTTTTTTTAAGGTGCACATGTTTAGCGATAAATTTAAACTTCACTTTCCAACACAGTACTCACATTTTAACCACTTTTCCACGGCTTTGCCGCCAATACAAGGAAACACAAGACAGCGTATACTTGTAAAATAGTAAACATTGTAATAAAAAAAACAGTTTTATTTTACAATTTTTACTATTTTACAGTGAGAATCTATGCTAGAATTGGTTCTTTTCACAAGAAGGCCGTTAGTTTTTGGAATGAACGCATGTAACTTTTTTGTTCCTAAGATTGTGACTGCGGAATCAAACCTGGCTTGCAAAAAAATTCTCTGTCTTTTAATATCGTCTTTGGAGCCCAATCGTACAAACGCATTGGTGAATTAATTGCTCTACTTGGAGGTAACTGTAAACTTGCACGCGTTGCCAAACGTTTCAGGTTCCCTTCAAGGCCGTCCCCTTACCGTGAGACGTTGCGTGAAAATGTGCCTCTGCGTTTGTATTAAAATCACCTTTATGATTTATAAGATTTACAAAATTTAACCTATTTTTAAAATGTTGCGAGGCACCATCAGTGACGTATATGACTTTTGATGCAAATATCCCATTTTCCGAAAGGTGCTTGTGAAGTAATGTTTGGTAAGCATAGTAAGTAGCTGTGTCATGTTTTAAGTCGTCGAACACCATTACGATACTGTCGTGTCTTTCCGTACCATCCCTATAGTAAAAAACCGGCCAAGAGCATGTCGGGCCACGCTCAGTGTAGGGTTCCGTAGTTACTCTTCCGCCACAATAAGCTAAACCGGAGCTTAAAGTATAGTAAATTGTTAACCAAAGGATAAAACGGTACCTTTCACGCGAGTTAAACAAATAGGCAAATTTGCATGATCAGTACCTAATTAAAGAAGTCTTTTTACTATGAAGAGGAAACTTTTTGCGATAACTCAAAAACAGCTAAACTGATCATGTCCGCTATAGTTTTCATTTAATGTCTTTCTTAAGCTCTACTTCCACGATTTTTTTCATATTTTTTGGACCTATGGTTCAAAAGTTAGAGGGGGGGACACATTTTTTTTTTTCTTTCGGAGCGATTATCTCCGAATATATACACTTTATCAAAAAATGTTTGTTAAAGACCCGTATTAGTTTTGAAAGACCTTTCCAACAATACCCCACACTGTAGGGATGAAGCAAAAAAAAAATTCACCCCCACTTTACGTGTAGGGGAGGTACCCTCAAAAAAATTATTTTTTTAGATTTTATTGTATGACTTTGTCGGCTTTATTGATTTATATATCCATGCCGAATTTCAGCTTTCTAGCACTAACGACCACGGAGCAAAGCCTCGGACAGAGAGACAGACAAACATACAGACGGACATGGCGAAACTATAAGGGTTCCTAGTTGACTACGGAACCCTAAAAACCGACGTTAGGAGTGTAGCCTGGTCGTTATTCCAATGAAACGATTGGGCAGAATCTTAGACTATAAAACTGTAATTTTCGGCAAAATCGCACTGTACAAAGATTTCTCCTTTATCAATCGTCTCTTTAAGATGCCTAAAATAAAGTGCCTGTGCCTCTGCAATATAAGCATGCGGTTTTAAAGTCTCTAGGGCATCACACAAACTATCTACAAAGTCATCAGAAGACAATATCTGTGTTGATAATGTGAAGCGATCTGTGCCAAGCCATTTTTCAAACCGTACTTCTGTCACTTGATTGTTGTCGAATCCTAAATTCAGATGTTCACGAATTGCTCTCAAGCCAGGACAAGATTCACAACTCTCATTAGGTGGCCTTTTTGTAGTCATTAAATGACACTTCTGTGTTGGATTGGGACACATCATCTGGCGAAGGCAATCCTTATATGTTGACAGTTCCATGGCAGTGCCCGCTGTCAGATTAGCAATAGCTCCACCATCCAACATTAGCTTCACATTTTGGTGATAAGTACACACACTTTTACCATATGTGTTCTTGGGTCGCCAGCGAGGACACATTGCTTAGGTCTTAATGTAAAAAACTTTGTTAAACCTACTCGAACGTTCGGATATTCCTCTTTGAACTTCTTATATAATTCGTTTATATTACACATTAGAAGTTGTTTCTGTACGTGGGGTCTTTTTACCGTCATCGAATTTGATATATATAAAATCTTTTTTTCCTGGCATGATACGACTGATGTCTTCTCGGAGATAAAAAGATTTTACCATATTTTCAACCTCAGCTGAGTTTGCGGCTAATAGAGTCTGGCTAACCAAATATTGTTGACAGATATTTCCTTGTTGTATCACCAATTGTCTATGATTTAAAAAAAAAGCTAAAAGTCTGTTGTCAATTTATGTCATACATTTAAATTGTTCGCGGTTTATAAGTGGTTTATTTCAGTTTATTTAACCTCGTAAATAATTACGACAATGTGCGAAGTCGACGTGAAGCGTTGTATAACGAAAGACTGCAATGTTAACAAGTCGTAAACAATTTAGTAGGTCGGTTATAAAGGTAGGTGCTCTATTAATATTTTGATACTTTAAGTACTAGTTTTAACATTTGCCTATAACTTTGATTAACTACGTGAATTTCTTAATACCTGAATCTTATGAACAGTGCCCTTAGTGTAAATTTAGTCGATAGCGAAACGTGACGTACGCGTTTGCGATAAGTCTCATTTTGTATGGGTTTTTGAACAGCGCGCCAAGCGGGACGTTTTGGAAAGTCAAAAATCTCATACAAAATGACACTTAACGCAAACGCGTACGTAACGTTTCGCTGTCGAAAATATTTACACTAGGGGTACAGGAAAAAGTGTGTAAAGAAACGGATAAACTAGAAGTTTTGGAAAATATCAATAAAATCATAACATTGGAACGTAACGAGTTACTGAAAACCAATATTTAGAAGAAATCTGTGGAGTGACTGGTCAGTAGTAATTCGACATAAAAATTTAAAATATATAAAAATATCTTGGAGAAACATGTCTATACGTGTATGACTTTGTACTTTACATAGTGCACATCAACGTATATTTAACTCATTTCCTTCGGTACCCAACGTGTGCACAGAAAATCAAAAATATTTTATAGTATCAAAACTTTTAAAGTAGAGGAATTGCACGGTGGATTGATAACACACAACTCGAAATAACTTTTGTCGATTTTATTATATAATTATTAAATTATATTTTCATGTTTGTAAACACGTCTTTTTATTTTGACAACTGACACCAGTTCTAAATTTGAATATTATAGGCTAGGTATTTTGCTACGCAATCACCATAAAGGTTGCACCTTAACACCTTCTCTCGTTGAAAAGACCTAGCTCGCTAATCAACTTTTCCAGTCTTGGTCTAGCAAGTGGCTTCGTAAATATGTCAGCCAGCTGTAACTCAGTGCTTATTCGCTGCACGTTTAAGTTTCCGTTGGCTACTAGCTCTCGAACAAAGAAATGGCGTATGCGTATGTGCTTAGTTCTCCGATGAAACTCTGGGTTTTCAGCTAGGCGCACAGCTGCCTCATTGTCCACATATAATACTGGGAGCCCTTCCGTCTTCACTAAACCACCGATAAGGCGACTCAGCCAAACACTCTCTCTTGCTGCCTCGCTAGCCGCGACTATTTCGGCCTCTGTAGTTGAAATCGCCACGCTTGATTGCCTCTGGCTAAGCCACGACACTGCTCCACCAGCATAAAGACATAGAACTCCAGATGTCGATCTTCCAGTTGTGGTATCACCACCATGATCGGCGTCACTATAGCATTCTATTTGGCCTTTTCTATAGTCCTTTTTGTAAATAATGCCCATATCTGGAGCATACTTCAGATAGCGTAGTATTCTTTTCAATCTAAAACAATCTGCTTGTGTTGGTTTTTCAAGACTCCTAGACACCACACTCACAGCATATGCGATGTCAGGTCTTGTACCAACCATGAGATATGCAAGTGCTCCGACCACCTGTCTATAATTGGTTAAGAAGTAATCTTCAGCCTTCTCTGCTTGTAGACTAGTATCTATCTTCTGAGGTCTTTGGCATGCATCATCTTTCACTATTGGAGTGGTCACTGGTCTGCAATCTTGCATTCCGAATCTCTGCAAAATCTTCTTTGCATAAGCTGTCTGATGTATCCTTACATCACCATCTTCTCTGGTTTCGATTTCTATTCCTAAGAAATGTGAAATTGGCTTTGAAGTGATTTTGAATTTTCTGCTTATTTGCTCAAGAAATTCCTTAATTACGTCCTCACTTGAGCCAGCGATTAGACCATCGTCAACATAGAGGGCCACAATTAGCTTTCCTTTCGCATTCTCTCTCTTAAATAGGCAAGGATCAGCCTCACTGACTTCGAGACCTATTTTTATAAGGAATTCTAAAATGGTCCGATTCCAGCAACGAGGAGCTTGCTTAAGACCGTAAAGGCTTTTCTTTAATAAACAAACTCGACCCGTACCGTCGTCATACCCTTCAGGCTGTTTCATGTATATCTCTTCATCAGATAGAGAGCCATAAAGAAAAGCTGTGGAGACATCGAACTGACTTAGCTTCAAGCCTTCACTAGCCGCTATAGATAGCAGGGCTCTGACTGTCGCCATCTTGGCTACTGGGCTGAATGTCTGGTCGTAGTCCTCTCCCTTTTTTTTTGTTTAAATCCTTTTACAACAAGTCTAGCTTTATACTTGTCTATGGATCCGTCAGGGTTCGTTTTGATCCGAAAGACCCATTTGTACGGAAGTGCCTTGCGGTTAGGCGGTAAATCACACAATGTCCAGACATTGTTTTGCTCTAAGGAGGCCATTTCACTTCTCATGGCATCAATCCACTGCTGTCTGTCTTTTCTCGACACAGCGTCCTTGTAGCTTGTCGGAAAATCTTCTGATACAACTGAGCAGATGAAATCGTCATATCTTTCAGGTCTTTTGATCGAGTTTCGATCCCTCAGGTCGTACCTTGGTTCTTCTATAACGATTGGTTCCTCTATAACGGTCGATTTATCGTTTTCTTCTGCATCGTAAAACTCAGATTCACCTTGACCATATTCTGCCTGATCGTGGGCTTCCTGTTCACGATCTTCTTGGCCGTAATCTTGGTCGCAATAATCCTGGCCTTGGTCTCCTGTACAATCTCCCTCTAGATCATGGCTAGGGTTGGCTCGGACCTCAGGTACATTCTCAATATCACATTGAACTGGTTCGGCTTGATCCATTCGTTCCTCGGGATGGATTACGGTTTGTTCCGGTGTTTCACGTTCATTGAAGATTGCTCCCTCTGTTTCTATTGGTGTTTGACAAGTATCTTCTGAGCCAATTGATATTTTAAATTCCACTTCACTTGCAAACGTAATATCTCGAGAGCGGTTGGTTTTCGTTCCGTCCCAAATACGATAACCGTCATTGTTTTCATAGCCGATGAGAATTCCTTTTATGGCCTTTTTGCTGAGTTTTTTCCTGCACTGTTTGGGGATATGAGCATACACTGACTCCCTATGACTCGCAGGTGAGAAATTTTAGGCTTTTTTTCCAAACCATAGCTCATATGGACTTTTATCTTTGACTTTGGTGGGTCCCGTCCTATTCAGGACATAGGCTGCTGTGTTTATAAGTTCAGCCCAAAGTTTTTGCGGGAGCTCACCTCTGGCGTGCAGCCAGGTCCTTGCGGCTTCGACTAGGGTGCGATTCTCGCGCTCGCTACAACCACTTTGTTCTGGTGTGTACGGCATGGTGAAACGCTGCTGGATCCCGTGTGCATTTAATATCTTTCTGACATCTTCGTTGTCAAACTCTCCTCCGTTGTCACTCAGTAAATATTTGACAGAGTGGCCGGTAGTCTTTGTTTCGTTGAGCATCAATTTCAATTTGTCTTTGACTTCTGACTTGTGACGCATGAAGTAGACTAGGCGGTATGAAGAGAAGTCATCCTTGAAGAGCACGAAGTATCTGAATTTCTGTCCACTGGGATGTTCGAATGGTCCGCATACGTCCGTATGTATCAACTCACCAGGAGTTGTTGCTCTTTCTCTTCTCCCAAATGGCAATCTATGAGCCTTACCGAATATGCATGCCTCGCACTTACCATTATCTTCAGGTAAGTTAATCCCGAACTCTCTCTTGACTAGAGCTTTGACATGTCTCTTGTCTTGGTGAGCAAAGCGTTCATGATAAACTTGCAGCATATTGGTGCCTATGATTGATTCCACCAAGACAATGCCTTTCCCTACTGCAGGATTCATTGTTCCGTCTGCTGTCTTCACAGATTGGTCATCAGAATCAAATGGCTCGAACTCTTGAAATATGTCTCTTCTAATGGTTATGTGCATCGTTGCTCCATTGTCAACATACCAATTTTCTGTATCTTGATCTGCTGCCTTTGAACAGGCGTTGACTGCCATTAGCGTCATGCTTTGTACTTGCTTAGACGATGAGGCTGGTGCTGAGCTGCTTGGCTTTGGTGGTTTTCCATCCTTTATCCATTTTTTGCAGTTCCTTACTCTATGTCCCATTTGTGAACAATAGTTGCACTTGACCTTCGCATCTTTCTTCTTTTTTGACTCTTGAGTTTGTTGGATTACTAGCGTCTCTTGACTAGTAGTCCCTTCTTTGTTCTCCAGAGCTTTCTCATAGGAGCACAATTGAGTTGTCAAGTTTTCGACAGTTCTATCGGTCTTATTCAGAAGTAACCAACTGGATTTGAACGCAAAAAATCTTTCGTCAAGAGTTTCTAATATCTTGCATATTAGTAACAGATCTGGGAGTTGGCCTGTGCCATCTGCTTTAGTCATCTCAACATTTAAATTGTTCCATATATTCTTCAGTTTCGACATGTGTGAGGAAACGTCATCGGATGGGTTTCGTTTAAAGTTAAAGAATTCCATGCATAAATGGTACGACCTGTCTTCCCTCTGACCATCGAACAAGCGATGTAACTCCTGCCAGACTTCATACGCTGTCTCAAATCGCATTATCTTCTGCAATGTGTCATCAGTCATATTCGTCGTTAGAATGAGAAGAGCGGCGCAATTTGCCTTGGTGTACCTTGCCAATGCCGCACTGTTCCTTGCAACCGCTGCTGCGTCACCCGCTCCGTTTTGAAGAGGTTCTGGTTTATTCAGTTTGCCCTCCAAAACATCCGTTGCGTCTGCGGTGCTACGTAGTAATATACATATTTTGTATTTCCACGTCGTCCAGTTATTTTTCCCTTCTAGGTTGCCGATCGAATATTTGTTCGAAATAATTTCCATGGCTGAGCCGTATAACCTTTTAAAGTAGAGGAATTGCACGGTGGATTGATAACACACAACTCGAAATAACTTTTGTCGATTTTATTATATAATTATTAAATTATATTTTCATGTTTGTAAACACGTCTTTTTATTTTGACAACTGACACCAGTTCTAAATTTGAATATTATAGGCTAGGTATTTTGCTACGCAATCACCATAAAGGTTGCACCTTAACAAAAACTATAATTCCTACTACACAAAGTGTGACCAGCTAAAGATTTTTTGAATTTCCCGCCAAAAATGTGTATAATATTTCAGTAGCCAGACTCTACCACCACGCTGGTTCGGAGAAGACAATATACCGAACTGGTCCACAAGTAGTTTTGCTTTCCTTGCCTGTCGCCTAGATGTTCCAAACTCTTCCGCAAGTTTATTTTCTGCCCATGATTTTAGTGCTGTATTCAATATCATAGTTTTCATGGAAATAGACGTCGATGGGTCATTAAATTTCTGCTTTAACTGCTTTAATATTTCTTCATTATCTAGGGCTGTTTCAATTTGAGTGGAATTGTTTAAATTTGTCTTCGGGAATGAATGGTTTATCTTGGGTGTTCTGCAAAAGTTCACTCGACGTTTGACTACATTGAATAATCTCTCCATTAGTTACTGGGGGCACTGGAGGTGATTCATTTAAAAGTCGTTTCCTACAGGATGCACATACATTAATACCTGGGACCTTTTACTCCTAATCTTAACCCCCAATTCCTCAACTTCCAACCCCGACCACTCAACTCCTATACCTCCCGATTCCTCAACTCCCAACCCCTTAGTCTCCGACCCATCAATTCACCACCCCCTCGACCCCTTAACCTCTCGAAGCCTGACTCGTCAAGCCCAAACCCCTCAACCCCCAAATCAGACCCCCGTCTGCCTTCACCACCACCGTCTACCTCACACACCTCTCACACCTATCCCTCACCTCTTATTTCCAACACTACCTACATCAAAAATCATAATACACCCATTACATTTATTTATATTATCCTATACAATTTAAATAATAACAAAATTCATTCCAAACACCACTTATATAAATCACTATTATTACAACAAAAAAATACACCCAATTGTTATAAGTAAGTTCAACATATCGCCCGTGGTCTTCATAATCAGTAAGTAGTCGCCTTACCACGAGTTTGACACTGACATATTTGCTATAGCGTAACTTACTTTCTATGCATCTCGCTTGTACTGGCATCCTATTAGGGCGAGCGAGATGTATAGAAAGTAAGTTACGATCACGTCACTTAATATGTAGAGTCAAACTCGTGGTAAGGCTACAGTTGCACTACATCAATTTGGCAGTTTACGAGAGGAAATGCTTGAGTTGCTTAAGAATAGAGTCATATCACCATACATGTGTTTTTAAAAATTAAGGAGTTCCCTCAATTCCTTGTGGACTCCATCATCAGATCAGAACCAAAAATATTATGTGAGCACCTTGGAGGTAACTCCTTTGAAACGAAAGAGGAATTACTGAAAGCGGACCACGGATGTAGGAGTAATCGGTGAACATACTACTTTAAAAAAAACATCATCATTATTATCAAAAATCATCATCATCAGATCCATTTCATCAAGTTGATGGTTTTTGAGAGAAAATTCTCTGTTTGCTCACGTGCTCATGGATCCCATCATCAGATCAGAACCCAGTTAAAAAAGGGCCAACTTGGAGGTATAGGTAAAAAACTTAAGTAAGTCACCTGATGTATGTAGTTGTGACGTGTTCGAATAGACAATACATGTTTAAAAGACACACACAAACAAAACAAATGTCTATTCGAACACGTCACAACTACATACAACAGGTGACTTAAGCTTTTTACCTATAACTCCTTTCAAACAAAAAAAGAATTACTCAAATCGGACCACGGGTCACACGGGTGTCGGAGTAATCGGTGAACGTACATAAAAAAAAATACCCAAAACTGAATACAGAACCTCCATCCTTCTATGATATTGAAGTCGGTTAAAAAAGTAAGTTTTGAGTGCAAGTGCTGGCGCTCGGTACTTTCACTAAAAATGTACATGTAATGTATCCAAATTATTCATTTTAAATTGCAACAGTGTGAGTTTGTAATGAAGAGTGATTTATTTTTATAATGTATTTATCGCTATTCGTAATAATTATATAGTGCTGAATTAACAATATCAAAAAACTGTAAGTATGTAAAGTCATATATTCGTGTGTACTCATGTAAGCAATATCGACCAAGCAAACCGACCGACAAACTTAAACCGTGACGTCACAAACGTTTTCGCGCGAGGTTTAAAGTAGCTACTACTTTTGAGTACCTATAGCTGAATTAGCTGAAATATTGTGTTTCTCGGAATCAATACAAGTGTACCATGAGTGTACCGACAAACGTGATTCAAAAATTTTTAATCATACCAATTGAAAAAACTAATATGAAGAAATGTACTAAACTCATAATATTTGCACAAAATACGATCTAAAATATATACAAAGATTACCAATTCACTGATCTTAACTTTATATTACGAGGGTTGATTGAAAAATTCGCGGCCTGGCCAATTAAAAAAAAAACTTCTTTCAATTCTGCCGCCATTTTGAACTGTCATTATTCAACTGTCTTCCCGCGAAATTTCAATTGGCGTCTATATTTAAAAGCAATTTTACGGCATATTTAAAGTTACGTGTCGGTAGATATCGTGAAAATGGAGAAATTAGAGCAGCGTGCTGTGATTAAATACCTGCATAAAAAAGGATTGACACCGAAGCAAATCTATGATGATATGCAAAGTACATTAGGGCAATCCTGTTCATCATATACGATGGTGAAAAAATGGGCAGCTGAATTCAAGCGTGGACGAGATAGTATCGCAGATGACCCTCGTCCCGGGAGGCCAACAACGGTGACTAACACGGACAATGTGGCAATTATATGCGAAATGATAATGAAAGACCGGCGATTAAAGGTGCGAGAAATAGCTGACATCGTAGGCATCTCTTATGAAAGAACTAAAACTATTATAGTCAAAGAATTAGGTTTTTCCAAGGTGTCGGCGAGATGGGTCCCGAGGCTTCTTTCAGTAGAACAAAAAATCGCTCGCCGTACTAATTCACGTGAATGTCTAGACCTGTATGAAGCCCATACTCAAGACTTTTTGGACAGATTTGTAACTATGGACGAGACGTGGGTCCACTCCACCACTATATACCAGATACCAAACAGCAATTCAAGCAGTGGGTTCATCCTGGATTTCCGCCTTCCAAAAAAGCCAAAGCAATTTTGTCGGCCAATAAAGTCATGGCATCTGTTTTCTGGGATGCAAAGGGAATAATAATGGTTGAGTATCTCCAGAGAGGTAAAACTATAAATTCCGACTATTATTGCGAATTATTACGCAGATTACGCGAGGCTCTGAAAATACAAAGACCTGGAATGTTGACAAAGAAAGTTATCTTCCACCAGGACAATGCACGTGTTCACATGTCACTAAAATAAAATGGCGGAGATTGCCAAATGTGGGTTTGAATTATTACCCCACCCACCCTATTCACCCGATTTAGCACCATCGGACTTTCATCTGTTCCCCAATTTAAAAAAAAAAAACATATGGGTGGTATGAAATTTTCAAGCAACGCCGTGGTCCAAGCTGAGGTGGATGCCTATTTTAAAGGTCTCGAGGAAAGCTTCTTCAAAAGTGGTGTAATGGCTCTGAAATCCAGATCGAACAAGTGCATTCAACTCGACGGGGACTATGTAGAAAAATAAAAATAAAATAAAAACCTCTGTTTTGTTTTTAATATTCAGGTCGCGAATTTTTCATTCCACCCTCGTATATTAAATGTGGGAGGAAATAATCCACAACGGCCACATTTCACGTTTACCACGCCCACCAGGGATATAACCGCGAAAATCGAAGTTCGACAATTACGGGCATTTTCTCTGTCACTCTAATTACATCTTAGTGAGAGTAAAAGAGAAAGATCCCCGCAATTTCCGAATTCCGATTTTCGCGGTAAGCCCCCAGGCAACCAGCTAAATCACAAATAGCTAAGGAGTAAGGACTAATCTGTAAAGCCCTTTTATCCTTTTTTTATATAGTCTGTGGTCACCAATGTTGAATTTTCACGTCGAAGTGGCAATTACATCCACACTTCCCGATATCGCGCCCTAAATCAAGACTATAACCGTGAAAATCGAAATACGTCAATTGCGAGAATTTTTCTCTGTCACTCTAATTACGTCTTAGTGAGAGTAAAATAGAACGACCCGCGCAATTTGCGAATTGCGGTTTTCGCGATAGGCCCCCAGTCCCAATTTGATAATCGTTTTCCGTTTCACGGAATATCTTATATATTTGAAATGTAAAAAATACTTTGTCTCTAATTGCGAACAATATTCTGTTTGATATTTTTGCATAAGAACCATTTTTTTAATTTCAAAATATTGTATTAAACGATGTGCTGATATTTAGTGAAACGAAAAAATACCCTTGCTCGGGCCCGAAATCGGGTCAGATATCAGGCCTGATTAAGTGTGGATGGAATTGGCACTTGAGCCAGTGTAGGCATTGTAGGTACGTCACATCCTCATTCTCACGTCAAACGTCATAAACGATACGATTGTCTGTCACACTCACAACCACAACACTAAAATACTATATCTGCTTCGTGTTGTCCGAAGAGAACCACAAATTTTATGCGAAATTGATATTTGTTGAACATTGATCAAAATATGGCAGCAATACCGCTAATGTACGCGCAAGAAGATTGTGAACTTGGTGGAAAAGAATCCATGGAGGTAAATTTTTAATGATTCATTACGACATCCTCATTTTCAACAATCGATCACATGAATAGAAAGTCAAGCGTATTGCATGGATATATTAAATTTGTATGTTTTTACGTTTCTTACATTTTGTTTTGAAGCTGAACGTTGCAGCGAACTCGACCGAAAGCGAGATGAGCTTAAGGCTCGGCCGCCAAACTCTATTTCCTACAATTATGTGGGTGGTGTGTTGACGTGCCCAAAATGCGCTCGGAAATTTAGTAGGACGGTTGAGTACGCGAGCCATCTAAAAGCGCACCAGAGAGTGGAACAGCTATACTCCGTTAACATTAATTAAAAGTGTCCACTCCAGAACACATACACTGTGGCCGAAATCGGTCAGGAGTCATCATCATCATCACATTTTGTTATGATATTGTAATTCTAATAATTAGTGAGTGTGTGAGAGATATTGAGAATGTGTCTGATTATAATTAACTCATTCCAGGACGATTTTGCATATCGCAACAATGTAATGAATGCAGATAAGGAAATCAGATTGGGATTTATCCGTAAGGTTTATGGCCTTCTTGCAGTCCAACTACTTGCTACATTAGCTATTTCAACTGTGTTCTTGCAAGTGTCTCCAGTGAAGAGTTTTATTCATGAAAAGTAAGGCTATTATTACTATACACATTATGTGTGATGTATTTTGACAAAAGGTATGGCATTATTGGTTAAGAAAAAGAATAAGAAGTATTTCTAAAGTCTCTCGATGGCAATGACTAAGTTAGTCCCCACCCTACTTGTCCATGGCTAGAAATGAATCAGGGACATGGGAATGATGTAAAACATTCCTATTACCATCTGTGCTTGGCAGGGACAAATGGGAATACACCTTCCAACAACTCAAAAATTAAGTATGTCACCTGATGGGATATATTTATTATGATTTTCAGGGCATATTACAATAATTTACACAGGGTATTAATTAGGCAACATTTGTTTATAAACAGCGTTGCATGATGTTAAACTAGGATGATGAAACATTGTTGCATAAACATGTTGCTGTGTTCCCCACTCTAGGTGGAGAGCAAGATGAAACATTCAGTTTTTAAACAAAAGTTGTCAAGTGTGGATGTGTGTTGTGCAAGTTTAGAAACATGGAAATATGACAGAAGAAGAACAAAATTGGATGATCAAATTCTAAATAGTTTGTTAACAAATGTTGCCTTATGAATACCCAGTTTTATTTATAAAATTGTACTTGCCTTTACTCAGTCAAACCAATCTTAATATAAATCTGTTCCCATCAGGCATTTATTTCAGGACCTGGGAATGGTTATCCCCAAAGGGATAAAACAGGTATTCTCCAGTAACAGAAATGATAATATAAAGGTGCATAAATAAATTCCAGCATAGGGGGCACACACATTGATGGGCCAGATTACATTTTATTTTTCTTTGCAGTTTACACTATAGGGTAATATATTATATAATCGAAACTTTTTATTTTAGTGATTGGATGGTATTTATTGCATTCATACTAAGCATTGGCACTCTCTTGGCTTTGATAGTGAAGAGACGTGACAGCCCTGCTAATCTGTACCTCCTTGCTGCATTTGTAAGTATAAAAAACTGCTGTAATCTCTCAAATCAAGTTTACATTATATGTATCTCATGTAACATTATCATCATTCATGTATTATTATTGTAATGTGTTACATTATCTGTAACCCCTTGAGCTTAAGACTCAATTACAGACAAGGGGTAAAAAAGGCTAGGCGCCAATTCAAAGAAATCTTCCTAAGAAAAATCATTTTTAAGACATGATTTTCTGAGTTATTTGAACTTAACAGATTAAACATTAAAGGTACTAAATCCTGGCGTAATAAAAATAATTGTACCTTAGTGTTAAAAAAGGCTAGGCGCCATTTCAAAGAAATCTTACTAAGTAAAATCATTTTATAGAAATGATTTTCTGAGTTATTTGAACTTAATAGATTAAACATTAAAGGTACTAAATCCTGGCGTAATTTCAATTTTTTCAATTATTTATTTATTTCGAATCCACAATAGATCCATAATTGTTAGTATTTACAACAAATCTTAAAATTCTATTATATATCTTACTATATATCTTAAAATTAATTAAGGTTAGTGACATATAAAATAATAATAACATATCTACAAGTACAAAAAAAATATATAAAAAATAAATATAACTAGGCAATCTAGATGCACCACTTCTCAGCATCTGTGGCTTCCACATGCAGTCCATTCCAGTGCATGAGCAGTGGTGCATCTACCTTACCTGCCAACGTTTTCAGGATGCTATTGGTACTGCCACACAGTCTCTGCATAAGTGACGCCGATCTGTTGCGTATAATTGCAAAAAAGTCATCCGTAATAAAAATAATTGTACCTTAGCGTTTTTTCTAAAAAATGAAATTGATAACTTGAAAAATTATAACGCCTGCAAAATTGTAATAGCAAGCAAAATATAAAATGAGTAAAACTTGGAAAGCACAAATAAAATGACTCATATTATAATTGAATATGAAGGTACAAAAATTTGGCTTTTATAGAATTTATCAATAACCACGGGAACATAGCGTAATAAAGTACACCCGCCATTCTGACTGTCAGGATGGCGGGTGTACTGTTTTATTATGATAACTTTACGTACCGTGAGGTACTAATTTTTTTAATGGAAGTACTAAATAGTACAAATTAGGTACAAAAATATGGTATGCTTTTCAATTATTTTTATTTAGGTACACCCGCCATTCTGACTTTCACGTTGACGTGTGCATTGTAGTCCTGACGACATCTTCTCTGGACTTCGCGACTGAGCTCCATGTACCATTGCCGATCCGCAGCTGAACTTGTATCTCTCTCTCTCTAGTTATAACATTGTTTGTGTTGGATATAACATTGCTGAAATTTATATTTCAATTGAGCTTTCATTTTTTCTGCCACGATTTTATTATTTATTTTTACTTTCTAAAATCATCGTCATACATAACCTTTTTCACCATGTTATTATTTCCTGTAATTTTATACCACACACGATTTTTAATATTATTTTCTCAACATTTTCGAAGTAAATATTTTTGGCGGTCCAAAAAACGCGTTTTGCACGATGTGCTAGTTTATTGTAAAGGTTAAATATAAAAAATACATATTAATTATACTAACTAGTGACTAATACGCCTTAAAAAATCATCCCCCCACACTACACTAGCCTCCATCTAGTCCCCATCACACTAGCAGCGTTACCCCGCTGTATGGCGATGGAGACCTGTTGGACAAGCCATGACTCAGAACGGGGGTCATTTCCTTTCTCCCTGAGTCGCTTGCCAAGCTCTCGGAAGAGCTCACGCGCCGCCCGCCCCCAGGGCCCGGCTGTCTCGAGGGCGACGGGCACGAAGAGGTTTTGCTCAATTAGATTTAGTATGTCAAAAAGATACAAACAAAGAACTAAAAAAATCAAACCCCATCTTTGTGGTAATTAGTATGACCTAAATCTACAAAATTTCATTGAACTCCTGTACTTTTTTTTCTTCCTAGCGTTGTCCCGGCATATTGCCACGGCTCAAGGGAGCCTGGGGTCCGCTTTGACAACTAATCCCAAGATTTGGCTTAGGCACTAGTTTTTACGAAAGCGACTGCCATCTGACCTTCCAACCCAGAGGGTAAAATTAGGCCTTGTTGGGATTAGTCCGGTTTCCTCACGATGTTTTCCTTCACCGAAAAGCGACTGGTAAATATCAAATAACATTTCGTACATAAGTTCCGAAAAACTCATTGGCACGAGCCGGGGTTTGAACCCGCGACCTCCGGATTGCAAGTCGCACGCTCTTACCGCTAGGCCACCAGCGCTTATTGAACTCCTGTACTAACAACACATAATGCAATTGCAATCTTATTTTACAGACTGTGGTGCAGTCCTATACAGTGGGTGTTATTGTATCATTCTATGATACCTTTGTAGTGCTGCAAGCATTGGCTCTCACTTTCACCGTGGTTTTCTCGCTGACGCTCTACACCCTCAACACAAAACGTGATTTCTCATTTATGGGTTATGGGTATGTATAAAATTATTTTCTAAACCATTAACTTACTCATTAGATGTCATCTTTACCTGGGCGCAGCCTGCATACGTTAAGTATATTTATCTACTCGTATCTACACACATATCATAAACCCTCTATGATGCCTTCAAAATCCATGAATAATGGCCAACATTACGATAAACGGTTTTGTTATAGTCGTTCGTTTTGTAGCTGGCCCGAACGGCTAATCCTTTGTCTATTGTAAGTAAAACGGCACGTGCTACTTACCTGCATAAATAAAGTTTCGTTCGCTTTAACCGGTTATTGATTTGCGACTCTATGCGAACTGCAAACCTTTTTGACTGAACTTATGACCCAACTAAGTACAGAACCATTCTAAAATGTCTCATCGAGCATCGAGATGCGTAACAAAGGCGTTATCGGAGACCGCACTTACCATAGATATAAGAAGTAAGGAGATTTATAACGAAGCATAATTTCAATGAGTCTCGTAGTCTCCAACTGTCCCCCACCACATCACTGAGGGCGTGGCCAGACAACCAACTCACGCGCTGTGATTGGATAAACCGCGCGGAGTAAGAAACGAGAGCGGCGACACTAGAGGGAGGAAAAGTGGATAAAGTAACAGCTATCGATATTTTATATGTTCTGAACACTACCTTATTGTTTTGACATTAAAACGTTTTGTTTTAAGTAAAAATTGCCATTGTCTTAATTTATATTCCTTTAAATATTTGACCTTATTTGCGAGTTATGATTTTCAAGTTAGGAGTATGGTGTACCAGTCGATCCATAAGTTCTGCAACAAAGGTTTTTATTGATAAAATGTAAAACTAAGGCTTTTAATTTAAAAAAAAATGTACCATGATTCGAAAGCTTGTTTTATGCTAATCAAAAATTAATAATTTATTAATTTGATTGTTTTTAAATTTTAGTAACGATTTTATTTACTGTTTGTTTAAATTGTTTACTTTGGGATTGTCCTTAGACGCGAGCACTCGCCTGGATTGTACTTCACAAAAGGGAGTAAAAATCAGGGTTACATTATTAAAATAGTTACAATTGTATTTTTGAATGAACTTTCTTTATTATAGCATGTGTGGCCAGAATCCGAATATTAAATAGAGTTATGAAGAACTGCGAAAGCAAATTATGTTAAATGATATTTTTGCAAGCATGAATATATCTGATTATACTTAGTGCAGTTATTCGAATCGTTGCTAAGACTCTGACTAAGATATACTTACAGGTATGAACTACAATGTAATAAATAATTGTTATTAAAACAGTTTTTTCTATGACGTACCTACTCGATATTTAATTGAAATTAATAATAATACTACATTAAGTGAAAAGTAATTACTTCCATACACAGTATATCCAGACATTTTTATCGATAACGCTCAAACATCAATTATGCACGAGCGCCACTCTGTTTCGCGGCGGCAAGAGGCTAGCGGTTGGCGATCGTACCAGGAAACAGTAATGCCATTGTGAATATCGTTAGAGGCTTAATACATTGCGCCGTTGCTTAGCACACTACAAATAGTTTTCCATGCTAAACCATCAATGTAGAATGCATATTCAAATTGCCACGCGTTTGTTTGACAAAATGGTCCGACTCAGAGAAATCAGATGTCACTGGAATTATTTGTAAAAATGTGTGGTTTTATTGACTAATACGTGAAAAAAAATGTACCCACATGTGAAATGTAACTCCATCATCCTCATAGTTTTTGGATGCACACCTATTTCAACACGAAACAACGGCATTTTAAGGAAATTGACTCGCACATTTTTCGATGATAGCTAAATTCCGACTGACGACGGCGGACACGGTATGGCCACGATCTGGAGATGTCGCGGCGACGCGCCACGCCTCCGTCAGATATCTAGTACCTTTTATGATCTGAGGCACTTACACTGTTTTTTTGAGCGTGCAACTACCCCGCGCTCAGGTGCCAATAAGAATTATTTTTTGCAGATTGTAGCACTTGCGGTTTTACTTACAATAGACAAAAGATTAGCTGATCGGGGCCAGCTACAAAACGAACGACTATACAACAAATTTCTTATCTTTGAAAATAGTGAAAATGTTGTTATTGCTTCGTAACTACATCAAAGTCGATCAAAGTTGGAACATCTCTGAAAAAAAAAGCAATTCGATTTGACCTCTATTCTAATGTCAGTCGAGATTTTTGTTCGAAATGAAATGTCAATTGTCAAATCTCACATGTTAGTTTTTATCGAATGATACGGAGTAGGCCCCCGGCTCTAGTTTGTCTCTGGATTAAAAAAAACTAAGGATGCGTGACATGCGTGAAGAAGTTTTAATTTACCGCCATTTGACGTACAGTTTTTCTTTTAGTTAGTTTAAAGTATAAAATGAGTTTGTTTTGTTGTTTTTAAAGTAACTATAGCAAAAGTTTCGTTTAAAATGAGCTATAAAGATACCGCCACACGTATCCGTGAATTCCGCCAAAAAAAGCAACGATGCCCCAATGTTGGCTGTAATTTGGGTTATTGAATATATCATAGAAAGTTTATAATATGTGTGTAGATAAAATACCTCGTTGGTCACTAAGTTCTGTTACTCGATTTGCAACCTCTTTATTTCCGTTAAAACAAATGCTACCGAAAAAATAAAAAAATACATAATGTGGATTTGTGAGCTATAATTATATACCACACATAACGCTTATCTCGTCGTATCTATAATGGATTGGGGCCTAAAAGAGAATCGTATCGCAGTAATCGCGTTGCACAAATGTGGGCACCCGCCAAACATGATTTTGAAGTTGCTTGAAAACCTAAAAATCAACAAACAATTTGTTTATCGCACAATTAATAGATACAATAGTACTCAGAACTTCGATGACAGTAAGAGGTCTGGAAGACCACGCACCGTTCGAACCCCAGCTCTAATAAAGGCAGTGAAGGCGAGAATTGCAAGAAACCCCGTTTGGAAGCAAAAGTGTGAAGAGAAGCTCCCTAAACAACGTTATGAAGACCTTGGACTACACGCTTACCGCAGACAAAAAGGTCATTAGCTTAATGGACGACTAAAGACTATGAGGCTAGAAAGATGTCGCGTGCTATTGAAGCGGTACGCACATAATGGCCACCGAAAAATACTATTTACAGATGAAAAAAATTTTACCATTGAAGAATGTTGTAACCGCCAGAATGACAGAGTGTATGCAAAAAACAGTCAAGAGGCGATTGCGGCTGTTCCAAGAGTGCAACGAGGCCATCATCCCTCTTATGTGATGATTTGGCTGGGGGCGTCATACTCAGGGCTAAGACAGGTTCATTTCTGTGAAAAAGGTGTGATAACTGGGGCCAAAGTTTACCAGGAAACCGTTCTCGAACCAATAGTGAAGCCCTTAAGCCACACCCTATTTCAAAACCAGCCATGGGTCTTTCAACAGGACTCGGCTCCTGCACATAAGGCAAAAACAACTCAATCCTGGTTTCGAAAGGAACAAAATTGACTTTATTGCCCACGAAGACTGGCCGTCCTCCAGCCCGGAACTTAACCCCCTGGATTACGCCATATGGCAGGTTATCGAGGAAAAAGCCTGTGCTAAACCCCACACAAATCTTGACTCCCTCAAGCGGGCCATAGTTAACACAGTGACGGAATTAGACATGACAATCGTGCGTGCCGCTATATATTGATGACTGGCCTCGACATTTGAGGGCCTGTGTCAAGGCCAGAGGAGGCCATTTTGAATGATATTGTCATATGTAATTCCTGATTTTGTGTACTTCATTTTAATATATAGTTTATTAAACTTTCGTTCGTATATTTTATGTATTATTATTGCAGTAACAGAATTCAGTAACCAACTAGGTAGTGAATGTTACTCTACATAATTAGGCATTAAAACACTCGACAAAGGAGCGCACCTTTTAAGAAACTCACTTCGTTTGTTTCTTAAACCCACACTTGTATTTTAATGCCTTTCATTATGTAGCGGTCACATAAACTACTAATTTAAGCCCAAATCATTGCGATATGTTTATTATAGTAACGTCCACTTTGCCCCTTAATTTCAGCGTTTGTAGGTATTCATGTTCTGTAAGATTTATTGCGAATATTTTATTGCTGCTATTTCGATGCAAAAAAAATACATATTAGGTAAGTTCCAATTATGAGAAACAATTTGTCAGTGGTAAGCAGGGCCCGTACATTTCATACCGTTGACGGAAATATGACTTCACGTTACATAAAGTCCAATTAGTATTTTCGTAATAATTAATCATTTCTCAACCGCTTTAGTTAACTGATATAGATACTTGCCAATCAGTACATAAACTGACTTTCATCTAATGGTCACTCAACTAAATAATACATTATTAGTTTATTAAATAAATCATTTTTTTGAACAGTATATTTCCTATTTATTTTTCTACGCGTCAATAGGTAAGTTATCTAAATGTGTAGTGTTGTAAATTAAATTCCTGTATATTAAAACACGTCATATTTGCAACGGCAGGAAATTGTGCCCTGGTGGCAAGTCTCGAATGCAGTTTCTCATAGAAGTCGGGGTAACGGTTCCGTATGACATCCACTATTTGAAGTAGGTACCTACTTCAAAGATGTATTTGATTCATTTTCCTTCGCCGAAAAACAACTGGTAAATCAAATGTTATTTCGTACATAAGTTACGAAAAACTCATTGGTACGAGCCGGGGTTTGCACTCGCGATCTCCGGATTGCATTGCAAATTGCAAATCGCACGCTCGTCGCTAGCGCTTCATTCACATTCGTATTCGAGAATGTTTAAAAACCGATATTCGTTACCTACATCTCTAGACTCTCTAGTCTAGACACAAGGCTGCATGTTAAAACGAAAGGGGACAACCGCCCCAAAACCGCCTTTCCGTACAAAGGTAGTCCCCATTTTCCCCTCTGGATATTAACATTATTGAAAATATGTTTAAACAATTTGATGTGTTTTGAGCATAGCTGTGCCCGACCGTTTGTTTTTTTTTTTCGATTATTTTCAATATTATAAGAGTTAGGAGCATTTAAAAAAATTATGAATCCTGAATGAATGAATTAATGAATGTTTATTTGAGTCAAACAAGTGTATATACACATCTACACATGGGTGTTACATTTTTAATACAACAAAGGTGAACTTATCCCTGAGTGAGATCCCTTCCTGTTACCCTTTGAGGAAATGGGTAGAACAGAAGTAACGATGAATGACAAAAAAAAAAGAAAAGTGTACAAACACAAAAATTTATGAAATGCAAGTTTCGAATACACATATGTAATGATTATTCATATACAAACATTCAAAAACATAATTGTTATAATGCAAGCCAAGTAAAATATTAAGAAGTTGCGTGGTTTTCGACTTAGCTTTACCAAACAATTAAGATCTTGGCAAATTTTCACATTTTTGTTTTCTATTTCAGCCTCGTAGCTGGACTCAGCGTTCTCATTATTGGTGGCTTGCTCCAAATCTTTATCCAAAGTTCCGGGTTAGAGCTACTCTTGGCGTTCGGTGGTGCTATCCTGTTCAGCCTGTTTTTGATCTTCGACACGCAGCAGATGATGACCAACTTGTCGCCTGAGGAATACATTTTGGCGACCATTAATTTATACATGGATATTATCAATTTATTCTTACACATTCTCCGCATTCTTAATGAATTGAACCGTAACTAAGCGATATAATGATAGTTTTTCAGCAGCTGTATTAAAGAATTTGCCTTTTAACTCTATGTATTAGTATCTAACAGTAACATTTTTGGCACTTGGTAATCTTTGAACCATGGATGTAATTTCGTGGGTAAGTCGTGGACTTATCAATGGATTTAAGATGTGTCTTCTTATAAATAATTCATATTCCTCTACAGAAAATTTACTATCACGCCACTGCTCGGCAATTTACCTATAAAATTCAATAGATGGCCTTAAAAATAAAGCATGAATGTGGCGACTAATTTTGTACCCGGTGTAAACAATCCCATCAAGAAAGCATAATTTCAGAAACACCTTAATCTAACTGGCTATAGGCAAAGAGAACTGATTGTAATAGAGAGCTAAAGTCTAAGATAAAAACGTGCCCCCTTTGTTTGACATCCAAAACAGATATCGCTGTACTGTGCCATATGTTTTGCAGTCACTGAATTGTCAAACGTCAACTTTTGACAATAAGAGTTACCGCAAAATATATGGAGTCATCTCTTTTACCTGTCAAATACGAAGTACGAAATTGTCTTAGATTTTACACATTATACTCGATTAATATATCATTGCCCCTGACTGGAGTAACGTGTTATTCTCCTGTGATTTAAATCCAAAACGAAGCATTGCATAATTCTGCAACTGTTATTCAGAATAAATCCATAGAAATACTTACTGCCTAATCGGCTAAAAAATAATTTACAGTCTCTTTTATTTGGAACTCTATTATATGTATATAAAAACAATGTAAGACGAAATTCTGTGAATTGTTTGACTGCTTAGTCTAGTGCCTATCGAAATGATGAAATGGACTGCAAAATGAGATATTCAAGTACGTCCGGCCGCTGCCTTACACCATGGCGGGTGCTACCTCTGCGTGTATCCCATGTTATGGTCAAGGGCAGAATCCCGGTGTACCCGCATGTGGCTAAGGCAGCGCGCACGCCTCACATCTGTGGAAAACGGCGTAATGCTATTCTTGAAATACGAGCGATAGAAATTGATATTGACCACTCGTTTCCAATTCTATTAGTAGAATTTAAATACCTAGTAGTGCAGATAGTATTAAAGGGAGAACACGAAATCGAGCGATCGAAATTTTAAAATCGGCCCCTAGACGTTGGGTCTCATTGTGGTGAATTATAGACAATTTTAATTTTACTGGGGTTAATAGTGGGATAGATGTGGGTAGAACGTAATGCTAAGTTGTCCCGTTCTAGTACTTGAATAATAACCCAAAAAAGACATAAAAAAAACGTACCTAATTTAAAATGGCTGTGAATGTTCAGTACGTTACATTCCTCTGTTTACCTACTTGACATAAATAAACATGATTACATACGTTCATAAATTTGAGTTAGTAAGATATTAATTTTGGTATTTAAGAACTTAGATAAGATATGGTTACATCAAATAATGGTTGTTAATTTATATGTTTATGTATAGTATTCCGCTATTTATATAGGTATTTTTTGTTAGATTTGCCAAGTGTATTATCAGATTATCGTCTATCACATTTTTATCACAACAGCTTTAGACGCAGATTTGATGTGGTTATGGTTATCAATTCCTATGAAAAGCACAAACACTTGCATTATTCGTGTCCACTCTTTCTTTAGCCTAAAAGTATGACTTATTTGTGTAACGTTTTCTGAAATAAACTGTAGGCATTTAAATAAATGGTTTCACTTCAAAAAAATTAAAATATAATCAGTTTTATCCCTATTATGGAATTTGATGTAGGTATCGTATTTTCATTTCGTAAACAAGGTAGACTTAATTCACAGTCGAGGTGTTAAATATTTACACGACTAAAATGACAAAAATATGTACACACGACCTTAATGTTCGGGCAATAAGGTCCTGAATACATAATCTTTGCACTTTATGTCGATACACGACGTTTAATAAATAAACATAGAAAGAAAGAAATGTCATTTATTCCATAAAGCACACATACACAGGACAAGAAGATGAAAGAAATAAGATAGAAAGATAATGATAAGAACCATAGAGTAAAGATATTATCAGAGGTAATTTGACTTATGACAAATTGTGACACTGGAATGGCGAATGGTTTTAAAGTGTGCGTGTAGACGAGTGATACCATGTAAAACATATTCTCCCTGATGTAATAATTATTTTTAAAATAAAAAAATGCACTGTTTTATGTTTTATAATAAATATGTACCTGATTTAATAGGTCTTGAAAATGCGTAATGTTACTTTGTGCAAACATTATTTAAAATAATAATATTTAGCATCGGGATGATATCAGTTCGTTTTTTTTTAATTTATACTTGTAACATATCTTATCTTAAAACCATAAGTTTTAAACAAGAAATATGTTGCAGATCGGAAATTATGATAAATTATGATTTATAATTTATAACTATCGATTATTTATAAAAATATAAATAATCCTAAAATATATTTTAATCAATTTTTTTTAATATATACCACGACGGTGGCAAGCATGCATACGGCCCGCCTGATGGTAAGCAGTTACCGTAGCCTATGGACGCCTGCCACTCCAGAGGTGTTACATGCGCGTTGCCGACCCTTTAAAAATCCGTACACTCCTTTTTTGAAGAACCAATGGATGTAGGGACAATATAGACTAAATTACAAATATCTACGGAGGTATATGCTTTTATGTCTTAACACATGCGACCATATCTACGGACTCAAATTACATGCACCGCGTGCAAACACTAATAAAATCATAATATTTAACATTAAATGGATCCAATTGTTAAAAGACATTAAAGATATTTGATTTTGAACAAAAATATAATATAGGTACACAACAAACAAAGGTTTACTATCAAATATTAGTCGTAAACGTGTCTTTAATCTCATTATTTTTGTTTGGGAAATTACCATAAGGAAATATTTTGAAATACGCAATCAATAATTTATCCATTTACCTAAATAATCTCTTATAAGTACATAACGATTTAATGAGAAGGGCATCAATTACCCTACTTTCGGGAAATTACCCTATTCAACATACTGGTCATATTCCTGTTCCGCAGAAATTGAAATTAAAATATCGTGATTTTACGTACGATAACATGATAATTGATAAACTGACCTATGAAAAGTTATCCCATCTAAATTTTTCGTCAATTTACTCAAATGACATGTCGATCCGACTGACGGCAAATTGGTGGATGAGGGTAAAACGTAGTGATTATATGCTCTTTGGATGAGGGCATAGAGATAACTGTCAATGTCTGTGTGTCACGCGTAAATAGGGAGCGTGCATGAACTATAGATGGCAGCACAGGAGCCGTCAGATTTTTGGCGCGAGGCGTAAATGTGATGTTTTTTGTTCCGATGTAGCCCACAAGATGGCAGAACCTACTATGCACAAGAAAACACTTGACATGTAAATGTGCCTGTTTATGGTTCCGATTCAGACCACAAGATGGCAGACCCTCCAACGCGCACGGTCCCTATACTAGGAAATTGGTGGATGATGGAATGCTAGTTGTGTTTTACCGATACTACGTCCGCAGTATTTTTAGTCCAAGATAAGAACAACAAAACAAAAAAAATTACAGAATTATGTACACATTAAAATCCGAAAATTACACTTGGGTCCTGCAATGTGTGCAGTAGGGAAAAGACCCTGTCTCAGCATATTGTTGCTATTCGAAAACGAGGCAAATTGCAACGCTGTTATTCTGCCAAGGCCTTAGGGAGTGACATATAAATATTAATAAATAGGTTTATATAGTAATATAAATAGGTATTAAAAAAAACTAATACCTAATATAGTAAATGAATTATTATTGAATATTGAATTAAAATATTAAATATTCATGCCAATAACACTTTACACCTCTAAAATAATAACAATAATTAATGTGCAGCGGGTCCAGATTTAATTTGAAAGTCTAAAAGAACTTCACGCAGTTTCCGTTTGAAACCGAAATTGGAACCACAGTTTCTAATAGGCGGCGGCAAGTCCTTCCAGCACTTGGTAGCTTGGAACCGGAAGCTGCCAGGGAATGCAGCACATTTATATTTAGGGGTGATAAGCGGCTTCAGGTTAGCGATATTACGTTCTGTACGCCTTTGTTGTCGCCAGATTAATTTTTCCTATAGATAGGACGGCTTGCCTTATTTAATTACACCAAACAGAAGAGACGCTAAGTGAAGGTGTTGCCTATGTTCCATCTTAAGCAGCCTTGCATTGGATAGGTAAGGTGAAACCAATGTTCGAGGGGGAATGTTAAAACAATAACGGGCGCAGGCATTTTGAACCCTTTGGATCAGCTTTTGAGTTATCTTGTACAAATATCATAGGACATTATTACACAATTTGACTAAGTCCCATGGTAAGCTCAATAAGGCTTGTGTTGCGGGTACTTAGACAACGATATATATAATGTATACATATGTATAAATATTAAATACCTACATAGAAAACATCCATGACTCTGGAACAAATATCCATGCTCATCACACGAATAAATGCCCTTACCAGGATTTGAACCCGGGATCATCGGCTTCATAAGTATACCTTGACTACATCGAAACAATATCTACTCGTGTCATATGAATAACTACTTACAAAATAGTGTTTTGGGCGATATGTGGTGATAGATAAATTATAATAAATCGGCCAAGGTGTTCACAAACTGAACAAAGCCAGAACGTTGAAGTGCATGTTCCGATAGTTTTGAGAATAGAAGCCGCTCCGAAATATACGGTGTATCACAAGTTTCACGAGGAACCCGAAAGATTTAAAACCACGCATTTCTTAGGCCTAAAGAAGGAAAAAAATTCATTATTTGATTTCGTGTAAATCGCATATGGCCTACGTGTATTGGGATTTTATGTTATTTCCGTTCACTGGTATTTCCCTTGTAAGCTACTTTTTCTCAAACTTGCTATGAAATGATGACATGACTTACGTCAAATTAGGCCCGGAAATACTACATATCAGGTGCGATGAGTGAAGATGATATGTAAAGGAATTTCATACTTCCTTACACACCTAGGACTGTAAAGCAACCTTCTTTTGTTTTTTAACGTCAAATTGTGACAACGTCTTGGCATCCAACCATCAACTAGCTTCTACCATCAGTTAGCTTGATACGGTGATCTGTTGTGCATATTCGTTGCTAAGCAACGGCGGTGGCGCATCGCGCAGGCGCGCGGACTTACGCGCGTAAGGTTGTACACCGCTGCTAGAGTGGCGAGCCGAGTGTGAGAGTCAGAATGGCGGGTGTACCTAAATAAAATTAAATGAAAACCATACCATATATTTGTACCTAATTTGTACTATTTAGTACCTCCTTTAAAAAAATTTGTACCTCACGGTACTTAAAGTTATCACCAAAAAACAGGTCACCCGCCATCCTGACAGTCAGAATGGCGGGTGTACTTTATTACGCTATGTTCCCGTGGTTATTGACAAATTCTATAAAAGCCAAATTTTTGTACCTTTTTTGTACCTTCATATTAAATTATAATACGAGTCATTTTATTTGTGCTTTCCAAGTTTTACTCATTTTATATTTTGCTTGCTATTACAATTTTGCAGGCGTTATAATTTTTCAAATTATCGATTTTTGTTTTTAAGAAAAAACGCTAAGGTACAATTATGTTTATTACGCCAGGATTTAGTACCTTTAATGTTTAATCTGTTAAGTTCAAATAACTCAGTAAATCATGTATTATAGAATTTATCAATAACCACGGGAACATAGCGTAATAAAGTACACCCGCCATTCTGACTGTCAGGATGGCGGGTGACCTGTTTTTTGATGATAACTTTACGTACCGTGAGGTACAAATTTTTTTAAACAAGGTACTAAATAGTACAAATTAGTTACAAAAATATGGTATGCTTTTCATTTGATTTTATTTAGGTACAGCCGCCATTCTGACTCTCACAGCCGAGTAGGACGCCACAAAACAAATTAAATTTTTTTTGTTTTAATTGCAAGTTTGAGAAAAGCGCTATACATATCTCGGCGAGAAACGGGGTTGCCGGCCGCGTATATATATATATATATATATATAATATAAAATATATATATATATATATATCTACTTGGTCTGCAACCCTACGTTTCCCGGCCTCTATAGTAATGTACTATTAAATAACATTTTCCCAATACGATAATCTCTTTCCCAGAATAGCCATGCAACTTTGCTGACGTTTTAGTTAAATCATTGGTTGACAACTGGATTTTACTTAAAAATCTTTAAGGCAATACATTTACATCCGCTGCAGAATCTAGCTTAAAAGTGATACACCCTTTACTGACCCGTCACTGTTAACATTATTAACTTGAACGATTACCTGATCGGTGGAGCCCTCCTGTATTTCGCACACGCGACGTGACGATCGACACATTCTCGCAATAGTTATTCATCAGTACCCCTAGTGTAACTTTGATCGACATCATAACGTGACGAACGCGTTTGCGTTAAGTCTCATTTTGTATAGGATTTTGAGTTTCCAAAACGTCCCGCTTGGCGCGCTCTTTCGAAATCCAATACAAAATGAGACTAAACGCAAACGCGTACGTCACGTTTGGAAATCGAATTTATTTACACTAGGGGTACCGATTGCAATTGTTACACCGTACTCCGAACGCGGGGCATTCCATTTTTCGGTGTGCATTGGCCGCAATTGCTATAGCCAGTTCACTTGTCGTTGCTTGCGGTGATTGATTGATATGACGATTAAACGTCCTACTCTCTGGGGTTAGGGGTAGAAAATATAGATTTGGTATGATACGCCTGATATTCCCGTGCTCCGCTGGGCGTGTTTAATCGCATCGGTGTGAGACGGCGCGACAGGTTGTAGTTCCGGATTGATTATTGTTTTGTGAAACATCGTGTACGTGCTGTTCGACACTATTTGTAAGTACTAAGTATTCCTGTGTGTTGGAAAATAAAATAAAAATTCCTGATGTTAAAGATATTGACTTAGACATACTTATACTCCAAATTTATTGATTGATAATTCCTTCTGTTCCTTGGTGGGACCCAGAGTGTACCAATATCATTAAAGAGCGATGTATAGCGGACAAGATCTACTCTCATCAAGAACTACATGGCAAGATCCAAAATTTTACTTGCTAAACGACTAAACTTGAAAGCTCAACGTTGGTCTAACTTCTGTTAATTCTTATCACCTAGAATACCTAGATCTTTATCTTTTCGACGTAGCCAACATTTTAATGACTGTCTAATGATCTTATCATTCATAAACATCCGTAAAAAATATAAAAAATAAAATTTATAGTAATATCAATTACAAATATTTAATTAAAACAAGAGCTGGGCTTTTTGGTTGCCAGAGTCCACAATGAAGGGTATATGACACGAAAACTTACACGGATCAAAATTGAAAAGCTTAATTTTCAAATTGCCAAATCAAATCAAATTATTTTCATGAATTAAGTGCCTGATGCCATGATTTCTAACTCGTAATTGCCACCTAAATGAATTGGTATAAAATGAATGTTTGGTGGATTCAAATTTACCAAACAGTCGTTTCAGTGGTAGGCCAGGCAACGAATGCCCAAACAAAGGTATAGAGAGAAATGCTTGGAACACAATTTTTGACTTCGCAACTGTGTTTGGTTGGACTAATCAGGAGGTGAACACCGACTTCTATACCTTCTTATTTCATAAAGGAAACCGTAGTGTTTACTTGTGCCATGCGCCTTGGCTCAATATATTTACCACATGCATAAGATTATACTATAATTTTTATAATGTATAAGTTCAAAATACACACAATGAGAATTTATAATAACAACTTAGAATACCAGTTGAAATCTAAGTATACAATATGTTTTTCTTCATGTTTAAAATAGATCTGATATAAGAAATCTGTATAATAAGTCTGATATAATTATAATAAAATTGTTAAACAAAAGGAAAAAAAAGCCATACAGTACAATTTCTATAATAGCCGAACACTGTACACAATCACTTATCCCAAATTTTGGCAACAAATCAAATTATTTTTAACAAATATTTTGATTTGTGTTTTTAAGTTGTCACATATTATATATATGTATATTAGCACAATCGGAATAGAACAAACCTCGCAATATCTTGGACAGTCCTGAAATTTGATATGTATATAAGTTAAAGGCCCCTTATTCATGTCCATGCCATTTGACATTTGGGGACCTCGAGGAATCGCAGCAATCTTGGAAAATTTGTACTATCCCGGAGAAAATCGCAAAATTGGTGTAAAACAACATTAAAGTTTATTACATTCTACACAAAAAAGTCCGGGATACCTTTGCGAAAAAAATACATCTTGTTATAGAATAATCTAAATCTAGATTTAGCGCTGTTTTTATGATACATGAGGCAAACGAGCAGACGGATCACCTGATGGTAAGCGATTACCGCCACCCATGGACACCTGCAACACCGGAGGGGTTGTAAGTGCGTTACCGGCCTTTAAGATGGGAGTACGCCCTTCACGCTTACACACTTCCAGGGGACATTCATTTAATAGGAAACTCGGAGGGATATGAATTCCACTTTTGTGTGTACACTATCTACCCAACAAAAAAAAAAAGAAATCTAATAAACTTTTGAATTTGTAGAAGAAGGCTTCGTTTTAGGACATAATATCACATGTCATTTTTCTGTGGAATTTAATAAGCTTCCATTTCGCCATACACAATATTCCCATAAAACTCATAGATCCTGAGAAAAATAGAAAAAATAAAAAAGACGTGTACTTCTGTGTAGAATTTAATAAGCTTTAATGTTGCCTTACACAATATTTTCATAAAGAATGTAGATTTAGAGTAAAACGCTAATTTCTCCTGGATGGTACTCATTTTCCAAGATGGCTGTGCAGCATTCCTCGAGGTGCCCGAATGTCAAAAGGTGTGGGCATGGAAAAGGGGACTTTAATTTATATACATACCAAATTTCATGACTGTTCCAGAGATTTCGAGGTTGGTCCTAATCCGATTGTGCTATCGATACTTACGCGTGAAATGTAATATCAGGCGATTTGTTTTTATTTAATGATAGATTGGGACACCCATTCACCGCACAAACAGTCATCTATCGTGTATTTTATAATACCGAAACCTGACCTTGATTACTGCGAGGGCCGTTATTTTTATTATTTTGTATTTTGTGGTCATAGTGTCTTCTCATTTATCGACTTCACCTAAATTATATCGATATTATAAGCCAACGTAGAGCATTATTTTCCTACATACAGAAATGCCGACTGTAAAAGAAGTAATTTAAAACCAAATGGTATGGAAAAAAATATGACTATCCATTTATTTTATAGAGAAACTAATAGAACACTTATTAGCACAAAAACAGACTTAGAACATGACATAAAAACACTGAATTGAACTGATAGAATGTGATATTTTCAACTATTAACTTTTTATTGCACATCTCTGTTTTACATTTTCTACTACTTAAAATATACCTGGAAGAGATCGCTTTTTAGCGTTAAGGCTGTCTGTTGTTTGCCTCTACTTTTTATCTTTTTAATATATTGTGTGCTATAATGTATCGATATATTTATATCGGAAATCCAGGGGCGTGCACTTCATAAAGACACTGCCTACCATTCCGATATCAATCCTTTTTTCACTTTTACTTGGTCGTACTTTTTTTTTAGTAACCCATAAAGTTAACAAAACAATCTAAAAACATAAAACCGCTCCATCTATCGGTCAATGGTTATCGCTAATGTAAAATATCGACAACATTCTTACCACGCGGTACTAGCGCCGCTGTGTGCTTTATACGTCAAGACAGAAAGCAGTCCTGACTTAACCTGTATATGTGTGCATCGTAGTTACGCGAATCAGTGTAGTACACCTTCTAGACCGCGAGCCAGGGACATATTTCGTCAGTCACCGCCTCCCGACTGATAGTTTAGATGCTGTTTTAAACTAAAAAAACGTCAGCTGGTTCTATCGCGGTGGAATGACCGTCAGCTGTAAAATGAACATGTAAAAAATATGCGCTTTACCACTTTATGTGCGGCAAAGTATGCGTAATGTGTAAATTGCGTAATCCCTTGATGGTTTTTCAGGTGTTTATGCCTGTTAAAATGCTACATGCAAAGTTTCATTATGTGTTATTGCTATCATAAAGTTTAGCGCTTATTTTTACATGCAACCAGCAAGCAAGCAAGCAGCAGCAGCTGATGTTCTTACCACCGCGATATAACCGGCTGATGATTTTTTAAATTAACAACAACATCTGAACTATCATTTGACAAAGTATCAAACAGGAGGCGATGACAATTTTTTTGGTTGTTTTACGTGTTTCGGTGGCTGCCATTCCTCAACCCACCGACGGAGCGGCAGCTGACGTCCACGAGGGTTAATCATACCTAGCCGTTAACCACTACACGAGTTTTCAGCCGGGAGGCGATTGGTCATGGAAACTTCCTGGCTCGCGATCTATTCCTATAACTACGTGCACACAATGATACAAGTAACGCACACAAACATGCGTGCGTACGTGCGTGCGCGCGTACGTGTGTGTGTGTGTGTGTATGTGCCAACTAGTTTTCTTTCAGTAAAAATCATACCGACTTGACAACGCAATTAAAACCATGAAACATTTTTTGGTAAGTTAGTAGACTTAGTAGGGCAAACTGCTTTCGTATGACCGAATGTTCTCTTCTACAGGTCGCAATTCTCAACCGATTCTCGTGAAATTCTGTGAGCAGGTTCAGTAGTTATATAGAATTTATCTGTCGTTTCGTTTTTTTGGAAAATGTTGAATATGATAGGAACTGGCATAAAGGCCTTAAGTGCCATTAGGGTCTTTGGCCCTTATGACTATTGTGAGTACGCCGTGATAATGACTCCACGAAATAAGTATTATTTGTTTTTAGATTATTAAGCTTATGAATTGCGAGGTCTACAACCCACAGAGTCACTAGTTTATGTTTTGTCTTTGTCCACCTAGTCTCAAAACTCTGTGCACGCCACTGTGGAAATCGATAAATGAGAAGTCACTATGACAATTCAAAACTGCCACGAAAATTCCGGCCACTGCTTATTATAATTGATATACATTTGTTGAGTTTATTGATCTTCGCTGAAGATGCTTTCAAGTGTGGCGGGGTCCATGCCGCGCGCGCCATCGTCGGGCGACGGTGGCGGCGGCGCGGCCGGCTCGGGCTGCTCGCTGCTGTGGTGGATCTCTTGATGGATTCTCATGTAGTATGAATCGCTGAACCTCTCTGTGCAGAGGTGACACTCGAGGTGTTCCTTCGGCAAATCCTCATCATCAGTGGATTTGTGTTCCTCAGCTATTATCCTGTTAAGTCATAACAAAATCAGGGTAAAATAGATAAAGATTGACTTATTATCATGCATGGTTAATGACGTGTAAATAAATAAAAAACTTTCGCCTATTAATGAAAAAAAATCTTTTATATCCGATTTCGTCAGCGTAGAATGATAATTTCCGCGATTAAAACTACCCTAGATTTGATGATCATAGGTACAGCGGTGTATAAGCGTAGCGTGAGGACAAAGGAGGTAACATACAGACGGTTGAGAGTCAGGATGGCGGGTGTGCCTAAATAGAAAAAGCATATCATATTTTTGTACCTAATATGTGCTACATATTTAGTACCACCTTAAAAAATCTCTCTTTTATTTCCACCAAAGGGGATACCGTATTCTTCATGAATGATCAGTTTTTTTAGATTCCCTGCAGTAATCTAGTGCAGTCACAATAAATTATCTTAGCTCTATTTATTTTTAGTAATATATGTCTCGTAATATAATGGTAGTTAGACTTCTTCTTCTGTAGCTGGAAATCCATTTTAAGAAGGAAAATGAATTTTCTACTTAGGCAGAAGTTTTGGGCAAATATTTACATTTGGCGTAATTTTGTACTGTATTCTTATTTACACTTTTGCCATCCAACAAACTTTGTAAAATTTGTATAGTTGTGACCCCAGGATTTTTATGTAACACATTCCGCATTTATAAATAAATAATTTTTCCTGTTTGATGCAAACGTAATAATGAAAGTTTTTTTGTAACCTGGAGTATTACATCTAAGGATTCTTTAAAACAAAATTTTGGATCCTCTAGCTTTGTTATTGAAATAGATAAAATTCTAAAATTGTTGTCGATGAAATTGATTTCGTTTATTGACTATCAATTGACGTGAATAATTTATTATCAGTGTAAGTGGCCAGTGTTAACCTCTATTGAAAAGGTTTATCTCAAGAGCGTTCATGCACTGCCCTGCAACTCGAAACATAAGAAAAGTAAAATAGCAACAATAGCGTTTTTGTTGTAATAATAACGGTTTATATTTCTAATGTCAATGATTATCATGTATCCCAAAAAAAAATGTTAAATTGTAGTCAAATAAATGGTACTTGTACATAAAAAACTAATTGTACAGAAAAATCAAGTATCGATATCGACATCAATATTTTTGCCTATCCCTAAGAACTTGACAGCTACCATTTTGCACCTCCGATAGCAGGGTTTAGTGATTTCATAAGTGTTCCGTGAGCAAAGTTTTGTACGGAACACTAAAAATTTTACCTCCTAGGACTTAGTTACTTTTTTCAGATTTTTGCTCATATCTCGAATATCTTTAAGAATAGCATTATAATTACTTCAGACGAAAGTTTAACCATAACATAACATTTTCTACACAATTGGTGATGTTTATTTTTACTCTACGATCAATACTTTAGGAACTACAGGATGTTTAATTTAACAAAGTGACAAAAAATAGACGATTTATAAAAACGTCTTTTTTCCTAATCTAAACCAAATTTTAGTTTAGAACAAGCAAGCTTAGTCACCTGCGGACTAGATATAAAAAAACGGCCAAGACCATGTCGGGCCGTGCTCAATGTAGGGTTCCATAGTTACCCGTCCGTCAAAAAAGACTGCAAAAACTCAAACACGGCTAGACCGATCAGGTTTGCTACAGTTTTCCTTGAGTCTTTATTAAGCTTTCCTTCCAAGATTTTTTTCATACTCAACTTACATAACTAGTACAAATAACATTAAGAAAAAGGAATTAAAATTACAACACATTAATTGAAATACATGAGCTACTTGCGTAAAATATTAACAATATTTCGCAGTCAGAAATTCTTCTATCTATATTATATGTAGAACGACCTCTCAACAAGCCAAGCTTTAAGTTTATTTTTAAAGATTAACAAACTTAGTCCGGATTAGTGCATTGTGCTAGCTAGACGTGTGATCGCAGCGCATTGTCTAATTGCAACTAAGTTATACAACAGGTCTCTTATCGCACCGGCCGGCTGCCCGGCAGCCGGACACGTGTGCGCATATGATTGTTACTAAGCGAGTAGTGATGGTGGTTTATAATGGGTGACCAAAATGAAGGACACGAGTTGGATAACGCCAGTGACATAAGTAAGTGTAATATCGAGCCGAAACAATAGTGAGACAGACCTAACTAATGAGAAGAGTGAGAAGATGGATTACTTGTAAGCGGCAGTGACAGTGCAACACGACATAACAAACGAACGAGGGACGAGGATGAAAATCGGGATGCAGAGGGGGAGTGGAACCTAGTTGACCGAGCACGTAAAAGATTCGATAGAAAGAACTCTCGAAGCCCAATTTTGAGCGATCACATTAGGGATAATATCGAAGTAACCGTAACTAATAAAGAAAAGATGCCAAAACAAATCACACTCTCCAAGATTCTAATGGCTAATAACATAAAGAGTGTACTTCAAGTAAAATACTTGAGCCACTTTAGCTTGGCTGACTTATAGATCAAAAACCTAACCCACTTCCAGATTACCTAGGAAACTTTAAATTTGGCTTTTAAGGTAGACTTTTAAGTGTATATAGCGGAAAAAATCTGAAAACTGAAAATTATTCATAATTAGATGAAAAACAATCATATATTGATAATTATTAGATTTATTTAGACTTATAGATCAAAAACCTAACCCACTTCCAGATGACCTAGAAACATGATACTTGGCATCAAGGTAGACTATTAGGTGTCCATAGGAGAAAAAATCTGAAAACTGAAAATGATTTGATAATTCGATGGCAAAAATCATATATAATCATTAGATTTATTAAGTCTTATGGATCAAAAACGTAACCCACTTCCAGATGACCTAGAAACTTGATATTTGTCACCAAGGTAGGCTATTAGGTGTACATAGAAGAAAAAATCTGAAAACTGAAAATTAATGAAAATTCGATTGAAAAAAAATCATATATTGATAAGAAATTAAGACTTATAGATCAAAAAGCTAACCCACTTCTAGATGAACTTGAGACTTGGTATTTGGCATTAAGGTAGACTACTAGACGTATATACGAAGGAAAAAATCTGAAAACCCCGCAAAATCTGGAAAGGTTAAAAGAAAAAACTCGAATTGCTCAACTTAAGATAAGAAAGACTAGAAGTCAGAGCTGGCAAACCTTTTGTTCGTCAATTGATAAATCTACGTCCTCTAGTGATATGTGGTCTCGTGTGAAGTGGCTAAAAGGCATTAAGTCAAACATGGCTTATGCAGACAGTCAAAAGATCGACGAACTATTGCGTAGCTTAACGCCTGATTACGCGTTACCTGCAGCCCCAAATTTTAAGTCCAACTGCATGAAATCAAAAGAAAATACTGCCCCAGGATGTGACGATATTTCTTATTCTATGTTAAAAGTATTTACCCGATTGTGGCAAAGAAATCTTATTACGTCTTTACAACATATTTTTTGAAAGTGGCTATGTTCCATATCAGTGGCGAGATATTAAGGTAGTGCCTATTCCAAAACCTGGTCGTAACCTACAATCCGCTAATTCACTTCGCCCAATTTCATTGATATCATGCATTTGTAAGATTTTTCATTCTATATTACACAAACGTCTCGAATGGCACTTTGAAAAAAATCTGATGTTTGCTGAGGCTACTACCGGGTCTAGGAAAGGTCGCTCATGTGTTGATAATTTAACTCGCTTTGTGACTGACGCGCAATTAGGAAAGGTAAGCGGGCCCATGACTTTGGGTTGTTTTATAGATTTAGAAAATGCATACAATAATGTCGACACATCTTATTTGGTAAACACACTAAGACTATTTTGAAATAGGAGCTCAAATATGTAATTATTAATGGAATTTCCTTAAGGAGCGCGAGCGTATACTTAAAATTTCAGACACTTATACCATCAGACACACCGGTCGAGGGTAGGCACAGGGTGACCCCCTCTCACCTTTATTGTTTAATATAGCGACGATTAATATCTGCAAAGAAATAACCAATGTAACAGTATCGCAATATGATGATGATTTTGTTTTATATACTGCTGCCAAGAAAGTCAATGATGGTATATTACAAATACAATCTGCTTTAAATATGTTCAATTGTCTATTAAAGGAAAAGGGGCTATCAATTTCAGGGTCTAAGAGCAAAATATGCGTTTTTGGCAAGCATATAAAGGCCGAGGCAATAAATATTAGCGTAAACGATACATCCTTACAAGTAGTCGATAATGCTAAGTACTTAGGGTTGTGGCTTGATCGTGGACTGAGATGGAAGCGACATATAGATGAAATAACACAAAAATGGACAAAATGTATCAATATTTTTAAAGTTCTCACAGGACCACGTTGGGGAGTGCATCCTAAACACTTAAGACGATTATATATAGCTCTTATACGTAGTCGATTGGATTACAGCAGTTTTCTTTATGACACTAGCGCAAAATGTCACTTACACAAATTAGACAAAGTCCAAAAACAATGTATGCGAGTAATTGGCGGATTCATCAAAAGTTCCCCTATACATGTAATGGAAAATGAATTGCACATACCCCCACTACACACTCGTAGACATTATCTGGCTGGTAAATACTATTTAAAATCTAAATCCCTCTTGAATTGCCCTACAATTAATTCCATTCGCAATTTATGTCAAATTCTTAGCTCTCGGCAGTATGGCAGTAAAACGCCTCTTTTAGTTTTCATCCACAATTGTCTAAAGGATGTCCTAATTCAGTCAAAAAAACAACTGGAAATGTTTAGTTTAGATACTTGGATCAATAATGTTAAATTGTCTGATGTCATCCAAATAAATTTAGAACCCATAACACAAGCCAAAAGACTATACGACAAAAAACAACTCAAATCTAAATGCACACAATATCTGGATGTAACATATGGGATGCACTACAAAATATTTACAGATGGTTCCAAAAATAAAGAAATATCGGGTGCTGCCTTTTATGACCCCCAATGCAAAGTATCGGCTAAGTTTAAAATGTCAGCCAATATCTAACGCATATCGAACTAGTTTCTATTTTAGAAGCATTATCTTGGACTGAATCAGTGGATGGAAAAAAAAATTGTAATCCTGAGAGATTCAAGGAGTGCCCTTCAGCATCTGGCTCGATGCACCTCGAATTATCGAGGAGCACCGATAGCCTATTCCATACTAAAAACAATCGATTACCCTACAGTGGATACCGTCCCATATAGGTCTCACAGGCAGTGAGGTGGCAGATATTTTAGCAAATGAGGCGGTTAGTGACGGAATCCCGTTTGGTATAGTACCTACTTTTATGGACACAATTCATCTAGTCAAAGAACAATGCAGACAAATTTGGAGTGAATATTTTGATTGTAGATCTTAAGGAACAGCCACAACTCTTAAGGAAGACATGGTTTGAAGACTCGTGGTTGTAATCAAAGAGAATTGATGATTGCAATAGAGAGGTAAAGTATAAGAAAAAAACGGCCAAGTGCGAGTCGGGCACACATTTTACAACTTTGGAAGTCTCTCGGGCAAACTATTCAGTTTAGAAAAAAATTATATTAGAAACCTCAATATCATTTTTGAAGACATCCATAGATACCCCACACGTATGGGTTTGATGAAAAAAGTTTTTTTGAGTTTCAGTTCTATGTATGGGGAAACCCCAAAACGTATTGTTTTTTTTCTATTTTTGTGTGAAAATCTTAATGCGGTTTATAGAATACATCTACTTACCAAGTTTGAACAGTATAGCTCTTATAGTTTCGGAAAAAAGTGGCTGTGACATAAACGGACAGACAGACGGACATGACGAATCTATAAGGGTTCCGTTTTTTGCCATTTGGCTACGGAACCCTAAAAATCATGAACATAGGTCTAAAATGCACTTTTAACATTTGTAACAAAATATGCACAAAGCTAAAAATATGAAAATTGCTTCTAAAATTCGGCAATAACAAGTTTCAGGGAACGTACCGATTACTATTTTTTTATTTAAACGCGAAAAAAAAAAGATATCCGCTCACGCTTACGCTCAGTGAGAGTGAGAGGACACGAACTTACTGGATCTTAAAAGGAGAAGTAACTGCGACCGAGAATTCCTAAGCGGACAACAAAACAGTGCACAGTTAAAAACTAACCGTTTGACATCTTCCAGGGTCTTGGGCTTTGGTAGGTGTTGTGTAGTGATAACTTTACAGAGCACACGATGCCTGGATAGCTGTTCGAATGAGTCAAACTTCTGGTTGCACCCGTAGCATATGGCTTTGTTGTGGCATGTCTCATGAACCATCAGATCTGTCGATGTTACAAAATCTGCAAATGAATAGAAGAAAAAAATAATATTTGTGTATCGGTCACAATCTTTGTGTCACAAATTGAGAAAGCGTTGGGACCCCCCTCCTAGTAGGGCAAAAGGGGAAGTACCGTTTGTGACCACTGTACCCTTTATGGCCATTAATTATTTTAAATACGATTAAATGGATTTGTTCATATCTAAAGATAGAACACACGAAAAAGGTTGAAGCGAAAAAAAAAAATCATCGCCACTTTATGTGTAGGAGAGGCACCCTGAGAAAATATTGTATTTTAGTTTTTATTCGTGAATGGTTTGTATATCCATGCCAAATTGCAGCTTTCTAGCACTAACGAACACCGAGCAAAGCCGCGGACGGACAGACAGACAGATGGACGTGGCGAAACTATAAGGTTCCAAGATGACTAGTATAAACTCACAAAAATAAACTTACTTCGTCTACATGTTGAGCACACGTATTTATCCTTCTTCTTTAGTGGCGACTGTTTTCCCCCAATCTTTCTTTTTACTGATTTATAGGAATGTTGAGCTATCACATGAGCCTATTAAAGAAAAAAAACGGTATCATTATTTGAGAGCTTAATGGTAATAAAGTAATATTTAAGTTATAAATTATGAAAAACGTGATCTCACTTGCTGCCTAACAAAAATCGGACCAAGCTAAATCTGCATAGACTTTGCTGTGGTAGAGTGTGAGAGTTCCGTTATAAAAGACCAATTCCTAAGAAACTATGTCAGAACTTGTCACCTCAGAGTTAGCTTGGACAGACTTATGTCTACAGGAGAACGGCGCTTTACATATGTACAGGTTCCCGCAGAGAACTGAATTCTATTATTCTATTATAGAGGTTAGCTAAGCATGCATGCACCACTGTTTTGGAGGTTTTGCAGGTAGAGACACTGTAAAATTGTGTCATTTTTAAATGCAGGACGCGCTTATAAATACTTGGCGCCGTTTAGTCAAAGTTTCACGTTTTATGAATATCCAGAAGTTATTGATTGTAAAAAAACATAAAGTCTAAGAAACTGACCACAAGAAAAGCATGTAGATTTCTGACGATACTTGGAGAAGATCAAAGTTGAGAGCAACACAGATTACTATACAAAATTCTACAAAGATATCCAGAAAAAACACAGAACTATATCGAGATAGAAGAAAAGAGTTGATCGATTTGTAAGGGGACCGAGCGTGTAACATTTTGCGAAGACACATTGACGTCACGAGTGACATTTAGTGATGGGACACATAAGCCGTGTGAAATAGTACATTATGATACAAGTGTGCTAAGTTGGCAAAATGACAAATGGACTTTATACATCGCTGGTTTTGAACGCACGCTAAGTCTGTCTCGGCAAATTCAAGCCGCAATGAAAACACGCAATCGGCAGCTCCTGTCATGATGAAAATATAACACAGAAACAATATCAATTGTTTTTTAATTAAATAACAGATATTTTAGGACAAAGAGTACTTACCGATGAAAGGAAATACCAGGATTAACAGCTCCAATTTTATTTGTGGTATTTGAACAATTAATTATTGAACAAGCCGTCAATTGGACTTTAATTTTTGACGTTTCACGCGCATAACGGGCGGGAGCCGATTGATGTTCGCGGCGAGCATAGGAGCCGCGCGGCGACTTTTTTGCACGCAAGGCACATACACTCTTTCCTTTCTAGGAAGCTTTATCTTTGTACATTTGAATCTCAGCCTCTACATCCTTTTTTAATATTCAGTAATATGAAACTTATTATTATTTACTTTATTACAAAACGTTACCTTCAGCCCAGATACACTGTGGAATGACTTGGCACACAGCATACACTCCAGAGGAAGGTCAGTAGGTACAGGGTCAGAGTCTATCTCACTAGTGGGTTCCTCTTTCAATGGTGCATCTAAAAACTGAAAATACATTTTATAACCTATAAGTATTCAACTCGATCACCTATTGAAACTTGTCAAAATAAATAAATATATATTTATTTTTTCGTTGTTATATTTTAATTATTATAACAGTGAAGCAACTTGATTGATAAAAAAAAGCTTTATGGGCATTTCAAAACCTGAAAGTGAATGAATAAATATACCTCTTCCAGCATTTCATTTCCATTTGGCTGTGCAGAATGCTCAGTTCCCTCATGGTATGAAAATGTACCTAGAAATGTTATAGATGTGTATTTAAAAAATATTATTTGTTTAGCCCCTCGTGCTAAAATGTATACCCCTGCAAGCGAATGATTTCGAAAAGAAATTGAAAGTGGAATCTTGAGCGTTAAGAGGGGTTCTAGATCTAGACACAAGAGTTAAAAAAATTGCATTTATTTATTGCAGTGGTATTCACATGCATATATACAGGATCCTAAAGTTGTCGACTTGCTTTTCGGCACGATCTTTTCCTTACTATTGGTGATGATTTATATTGTTTAATTATGCATACCTCGCCAGTCGCGTGACTGGGCGCGACTGAAACTATTTGACACGACGGGGGAATCGATTTGGACGATAAGTAGAGTCAAACTCTATTGCAATTGAGTTCCGTTTTACATAATGAAGCTACACGAGATTGAAATTTATGTATCCTATTATTATAAATTATTTTAAGGTACGAAATTGTGTAATTTTTGTATAAAAAGACATTTAAGTTATTTCTTTAAAGGATGGCCTGTAACGTCAATGGCAATGGCATGGAATAAAAAAAAACAAATGTTACCGTAACCGTACCCGTCATGTTTGAAAAATACTAAAAGCTTGAATCAGTGTTGGACACTTTTTCCGTACCTCGTAACACATGCCTCGAAACACATTCCTCGCAGAATCATCGCCCACATCCTTCACTTGTTTTGTATGTACAAATGTCGCTGAGCTGTTTTCACAAAAGCTGAAGGGAGAATATGAATTCCACTTTTGTCTAAGCATTTGTACATGATCTACCCCAATATCAACATTTTACTCGACTATTATTTAACCAGAAAGTAGGGTTATGGGTTTAAGTATTGATGATTCAGTACAACCTCTAGCCTAGGATTCTAGCCGGATTTAAAAAAATGACATATCGTTAGATTTCACTAGTCCTTCACGACCTGTTTACACTTGTTTTATTAAAGAAAAATCAGTAGAGCCGCCTTTAGAGGACTCCCAATATTTAAGTATATTTTTTCTTCTAGCACCTAAATTATAGAGATTTCAATAAAACAGACATCAGTAGATCCGTAATTGATACATGAGTGCTAAGCAATACAAATTTCATAAAATTAGCGGAAGAAAAATGTTTAGGGCTAAATATTTTTGATTGCAAAAACAGATTTTAGGACTTAATTGGGGTTTAAAGAATAGTGACAGTAATAAAATTCTTATATCGAACAATCTATTTAGATTTGAAGACGTATAATTTTGCCAGACAGTAATTCAAAAAATTCAAAATTCAAAAATTTATTCTGCAAGTAGGCCTCAAGGGCTCTTTTACAAGTCAATACAACATTTATAGTAACATCATATAGTGACATGAAAAATACATAACAACATTTATAAATACAACAGCCAATACCTGGGTAAACATTACATTATAATAATCTTAAAATATTAGTATTTTTCAGTCCTAATTTAAATGCTTATAATTTAAATATTTATATATTTTCAGAATTATATATCCGTTTTGATTGGTACCAAGAATCTGATATAGTAGTACTTTGGTCGCTTTTTAAGTGAATTAAATTTAGTATAATGCATTTATGGTCCGAGAAACCGAATTCACACACTTCAAAGTCAGTCTCTAGTAAAGTTTCTGGGCGCGTGGGTTTGTTTACATATTGTTTGAAATTATATTCGAGCATCAAGTCAAGAAATGTCGCGGTTTGTTTCGAATCATCAGAACATTGACGTTGAAATCACCGCCAATGATAATCCTTTTTTTGTGAAACAATCAATAGGCGTAAAATAAAACAACCTTTTTTTGTAACTTATTATATATACTGCTCACAATAAAATAAGAGCCACTAAGTGTTTTTATCGTAAAGTGAAAAGCAGAACGTGAAAACAGGGTGTTTGGTGCAAATAACTATATCGAGATAGAAGAAAGTAGATTTGTAAGGGGACCGAGCGTGTAAAATTTGCAGACACTTTGACGTCACGAGTGACATTTAGTTATGGGAACATAAACCGCGTGAAAACATTTTAAAGTATCGATTAGAACGGGGCAATTCGCTATCGATAACAACCGACCGATGATAGTACATTAAAAGTCTGTAAGTAAGATTATAATTACTATGAAAAAAGCATTAATGATAGATAACTTAAGTTACCAGATACTTAAAAAAAATTGTATGAAAAATGTTGTTATTAAAATGTGAATTAAATTTTTTAATGTTTATTTGATTTGATAACTTACCATTAACTAAAATGCAATATAGATGTTACCACAACCTGCCTGCTAATCATATGTGTTCAAGGCCGGCAAAATGTCCCACCTTGTCGCTTGTCATAAGGTCGCTTTGACAGGTTATTCGTATAAATTAAATATACAAGAAACTTTTGTTCTTATTGGCAAGCGACAAAATGGGACGTTTTGCCAGCAGTGGACACATATATATTTCCATCACACTAGCTCTTAAAAGGTTACTTGTAGACGATGCGGCCCCTAAATTTTAAATGTCGATTAGGGCTTTAATGTACGTCCGAAATTAAGCTGAAATTTTATTTATTTCCTTCAGTTTCATTACCGCCATGATGAAATACATTGTTGTGCCACGGGCGGTACAAGAAATACGAATTCGTACCAATTAAGTTTGTTCGTTTTATCAAATCCCACTCGTTCTTAAATCTTGATTACAAAACACGAATAAATGTGCCCTTACCAGGATTTGAATTGAACCCGGGACCATCAGCTTCGTAGGCAGGGTCACTACCCACTAGGCCAAACCGGTCGTCAAACACCACTTCCGAATTCACAGTAAAGTTCTGGTCTAGGCAATTTAAATTGGGCCTCGAAAGCCTAGAAGACTATCCTCGTAGTGTCCGCAATTTGGACTGTATCTTACAAAGTTTTTTTTTACAAAAAAAGTTGTCGATTGAACTGTCAATTGAAGTTCGTTAATTCATTATTTTCGTATTAAGTTAATTGTTAGAATACCTTCAGAAAACATGAGTGAAATGGTGGTCCGTCCGTCTGGATGAAATTTTTTCAGGTTGTATTTTTTGATGGCTGACTGGCGTGAAAATGTTTGTGCACTACACGAGATCAAAGTTATTTACATCTCGTGCGCTTTTGAGTCCCTTACTACGCTCAAGATTCTAAATTAGATTCACTCGCTACTCTCGTGAATTTATTATAGAATCTTTCACTTGCACGGGACTCAAAACAAGCACTCAAAGAAATATCAAACCTTGCTTTCTTGTTGTATAACTATTGTCTCACTCAGTGAGCAAAATACGATTTTGCTCACTGTTTTTAAGCAGCAAATTACCCTTGTTCAAGCTGCTGACGTGAAAAGTATTTTTTACATATCAAATATTGTTAAAGATGAGCTGATATTCCGTGAAACGGAAAATAACTTTTGCTCTGGCCCGAAGTAAGACCTACGACTTAGTGTCAAGAGTTAGGTACCTAATATCATTATCGCTGGATTGGATGGTATCAAATATAACATCATGAACCTTAAATTAACCTTTAACTTTTATTTTCTGTCGCGCCAAATTTAACAACCGTCATGCTATCTCAAGATAAATAACATTTCTATGAGTGCCGTTTGCTTGCGCACTCACGACCAAACAGTCGAGTGATTGCAACCGCGCTGCTAAATAAATAGGTATTTAAGTCGAATGCTTGAGATTATACCGGCTTGTACAAGGCTTATGTGTAGAATAATTGCATACTGATCTATTATAGAACTAGTAGCATTCGTGTTGCGATTACTCTTATATTCTTTCAACTATTTGGCTATTCATATATTTATTTACGATATTTACATTACGTGAGAGAAGTACGCCCAAATCGCGTTGAGAGAACGTGCACAGATTTTTCGTTCGACATTTTAAAGATCTACCTATCACACCACCAACAGCTGAAATACATAGAAACGTAGCCTTTTTTACCACATGATTTGCTAGTTTGGTGAGACCAATTGTTCTCATCGCTCGCACAAAGGACTACTACTAGACTACCTAAAGTAGCGAAGTGGAAATCACTTACAAATATAAAAAAAAAGTTCTACCGTAAAACATGGATGTTTATTGGTTGGCACTGTAAGCTAGGTCACTAGAAAAGCTGCCGTTTGTCCATTTTAAACAGAAGGTTATTTATTTGGGTTATATTTTTACTAACCATTGATCTTAATAGGTTGTGGTTTTATCCATTCCTCAGGCTCTATTTTTATTTCTGCATCTGCTAACTCCTTGTATTGTGTATCAGAACATCCATTACCATTCTCACCATAGTCATCATCAGACAGAACTTCTTGTTTAATTTCTATATCCATGGGATTTTCAAAAACAGTATCATTAATATTTTGTTCTAGTTGAATAGGTTTGGGCCACACGGTGGCATCACCCGGATCTAAATCTGCTTGAGGGTACCGCTGTCTAAGAATTCTATCACTTTTTTGTACAACTGCAGCGAAAGTACACGCATTCTGCAGTTTTGTGTAACAAGTGCTGCAGATAAACTTTGAATGTTGATCTGTTGATGATAGCTGTAAAGTAAAAACGAAATCTCCGTCAATGTCAAAAAATCCATCAAATGAGTTGACAGCATAATATACTACGCTAAGGCTACGCGCATGTAAGGCGGTTATCATACCGATGTAGTGTTGTGAATTTAAGCTAGACTCGAGTCGCGACTGCTGAGCCTCGACCGTATAAGCCTCAAATTAATAAGTTCGCGTTGCGCATGATAGTTTAGTTTCTAGTATTAAGTTTACTGTTTTTGTACGCCGTTTGGCAAAATATAGTGAAACTGTACATATATAAACTGACCACCAATGTAATTCTACCTATATTTACAAATAAAACACTTACTTACTTACTAAGACTATACCGATGTCGTACCTATCCGTACGCCACTCCAGTATGCTGCTGAAACAGCTTATGCCTATAGCGTGGTCAACCTATAGGTGTGACGACCGCCTTAAAATGATTAAGAGCTCGCCCAGGGAAATGGTACCTATATCCTACTGAGACCACACGAAACCAGTTGGTTGACAAATGATTAATTATTACGAAAATACTAATTGGAATCATACTCTATGTAGCGTGACGTCATTTTTCCGTCAACGGCATGAAATGTACGGGCCCTGCCTATGACTCTAAAAACTAAATCCACTAATAAGGATATTAGGTATAGCAAATTAACTGTCTACTTTCGTGAACCATTTTCCGGGGCTAACTATCTGTCTAAGACACGAGATTTGACGACAAACAGTATTTAAAAGTGCTAAGACAATCAAGTCTTTAGCATTCATTTCCAGAGTCCTACAATTAGTATCTCATTAAAATAAAATTAAAATAATAATGTCTCAGACTGAACAAAATGGTTGTACCAGAATACTTTAAAACTCCCCTCGTTTTAAGACCTAATTTCTAGAAGTTGATAAATAAAACAGCGAGAGTAGAGATTGTCGCGTTTCACGGTAGGCTCTGTGTAAATTGCCTTGATGCATCAAAGTCATAGTGAAAACTTGTCAAAAAACCCTAGTATGTATAAGTTACTCTGCGGTTTACAATATGTGCCAGTGCTGTACTCTGGCGGGAGAACATTGCAGTAATACCCCCTATTAAAACCATGCACAACTTATACTGTGAATTGTAGGTCTTACCTTGATATGTCCAACTTTAGCAAGGTCTTCGGCTACAGTACTTTCCATTCCTTCCCACGGTGATGCCCAAGGATCAAAAAGATTAACTAGGCTTATGGTGGGACCAACTTTCTCAAGACAAGCCCTGCACTCCCACTCACCTGTTTTTGTTTTTTGCTGATCCGTTAAATCAGTTGATGTTGCCCTAAAAGTATCACAAATTTAACAGATAGTAATATTTTTATAGTATTTTATACAAGTTGTATAAGAAGGGTCAAAAAAGGCGAGTGGCGTGAGTTACAATGTGAGCCGGAGCCGAAGGCGTAGGCGAACATTGTAAAGGAATACGCCACGAGCCTTTTTTGACCTACATATACAACGTTGCATACAATATTTTTCCTACGAGTCAACAAAAATAAATATTAATTTAGGTAAACAAAGCAAAAGTATATAGCCAAGACGCGCGAGCATACCTTATTACGCGCCCAGCCCGCCGCGGGCCGCGGCCGGCCGGTCAGCGACACCTCGTAACTCATGAGGCCCTGGTACTTGCTACTTGCTAAATTAAATTTTTGGACAGTTTTTTCTCAATTTTGGCCACCGTAGCCTACGGAGACTAACAAGCAACGCTAAGCGGTCTTCGTAGTCTATGGGTGTTGCTATATTACGGGTGTCACATGCGTGTTTCTGACTTATGAAGTAATTATTTTTACTATGCAACCAAATGAATATTTTGTAAGTTGGCAGCAATGCACTTAGTTTAAAACTGTATTCGTTTTGGTTTTGTTAGGTTAGTAGCCATTAATCGCTAAAATATTTTCCTACTCCTCTACTGTTATCTGTCATTTAAGCATTAATTAACACGAATATAAGAACATACATAAAAGGTTTCAAGAAAAGTCTATATTGTCTATTCCTCATAACAGCACTTGTGCGTTAAATCGCTATAACGTTACTGCGATTAATGGCTACCAACTAGGGCATGCAATATCGGACCATTTTCAATCCCGATATTGAAATCCGATATTGAGTTCCAATACCGGGATCACGGGATTAATACCGGGATTAAGAAATATTTAAAAAAAATTGCGTGGTAAATCAGTCTTTATTAAGGATAAAATGGACATAAAAAACAACAATATTAACATTAAAATACAAATGTAAATAAAAATAAACGCTAAATCAACAACAATAAAAATAAAGAAAAATTCAAAGAAAGCAACATCATAATATTAGTCATCATTTGTTTTTAAAGGCGGCAGTCATTATTAAGAATAAAATTGTCATTAAAAATACGCTAAATAACAGTAAATAATTAGAATCTAATATACAAATGCAAAAAAATCAACATCGTAAAACAGTATCGTAATCGTAAGTAGTTATTAATTTTAAATGACGATTAGAAAATCATATAAATTAAAATCTCAAGGCAACAAAAGAATACAATCAACAATTTTAAACACTGAATCAACATCGTAATTAAAACAAGGGATAAAAATGATACCTATAAAGTAAAAATAAATTATCTCCTTAATGCTAAATGTAGTTATTTATTTATTATCAGTCAATCGTTCTTCTTGGAAATGGGTCCTTAAAAATGACAGCGTGTCGAGCATTTTGTCGGATAAAGAACTTCTTATTTTGGTACAGAAATACCCGGCGGATGAAAAAATCCTCTCGCTTTCAACGCTAGTTGGCAAAAGCGTAGAAAGGTATTGATATGCTTCCGTCAAATACACGCCTCGTTCTCCGTTGTTATCGTACATAGCTTTTAATTGCTCCTGTATGGTAAGCTGTCTCGGGCTACTTGTGCCTGGTGTTGGTTCCAATTCCAAGTTGGCGCAAGGTTCTTCTACAGGCATAACATTGAACGTTGTCTGTTTATATTTTAGTCTTCTTAATACAGAGACAATTGCTTCGCAAATGTCTTCGCCTGTCGGTTTGCGAAATGTGTCATCTTCTGGCGTTTCATAAAAGCCTTCAACATCATGGAGATAATGAAGCACACCAGCCACTAACAAACGCCTTTCTTGGATGCGTTTTCGCATGTTTGTTGCCAGCTTGGAACTCACAAATGTGTTTTTTTCATCAAGCTTGGTTAGCATGAATTTTAATGCTGTATCGGCGGTATACAGCGTTGCATCACGGCGGCAAATTGCTAAAACTGTGATCTTCACAATGTCCAAACTTTCATGAATCTCAATCAAACATTGAATTTCCTCTTCTGTGAAATTTATATGCGAGTTTATGTCGATCAATACTTTTAACACCGAGTTTCTTATTTTTAAAAACGAACCAATCATGTTTGCCATGCTCGACCAACGTGTTCGGCAATCTAGCTGAAGCTCAATGTTATGATGGAATTCCTGCACAACATAGTCTCTTAGAGCATCTGCTTTCAGTGGTGACTTTCTGATCATTCTGATTACTCGTCGCACTTTCTCTATTGGCTCTTTGTACATTACAGGATCTGTTCGTACACGTAAAATTTCAAGCTCAAAGTGGCCGTCATCGTCTGTTAGTATTTCTTCGTCATCAGTTTCAGTTTCAGTAGAGTCACAAAAATCCGTTTCGTATGTTTCAGGCACAGTTGAAGCCTTGTAAATTGTGTCAATTACAGCCAATTGCACACCATGAGCTAGACATAATTGGTGTTGACCTTCAAAATAGGTGCCCATTTTTTTCATGACACTAGCGCCGTCGGTAGTTAAGCTGACAACGTCTTCTTTGAGAAAGATGCCGAACTTCTCCAGGTGTTCTCTCAAAACAGTTATGAGAGCAGTAGCCGGCATTCTGCCTGATATTCGTACAAGGCCTAGATTTTTGAAACAAAAGCCCTCAAATTGTCTGCAGTGAATATTGATATTCATGTACCGTTTGCTCCGCAGTGATGTCCATTCATCTAATGTGGCTGAAAATCTATGCCCCTGCACTTTCATTTTATTTATGATTTTTTTAGTATCGTCTTTCACACCCTCAGCGTATTCGAAAACAATTTTGGAAACGGTGTTCGCTGATCTGGGCAAGTTATGGCCACTGTTTTTAAATAACTGCCGCAGATCACGGCTTTCAATAAAAAGTCTAAAACGGATGCCATCTAATGCTGTCATGCGGGAGATGACAGCTTCCGTGGAGTCCGAAGACTTAAAATAATCCGTCATCAGTTTCCTCTTTTTTGATGATTGTGTGTCTCTCATTGTTGTGGATAATGTGGATGGGCCCGGTATGCTAACATCTGTGGGAGTAACGGCGTCAGTTAAAGCGGTCGATGTCGATGTGCCTTCACCGGGATTTCCAGTGGTTGTAATTAGATGCTGATGACAGGAACGGATATGTACATGCAGTCCTGAAGTTGTCCCGCCAGTGGTTTTCAAAACTTTTGAGCAATGATTGCATTTTGCAGATTGTTTGTCATTCGCCTTCTCGAAATGGTTCCAAATGTCTAAGGAGCTTTTCTTGTTTCTACTATACGTTACTTTTGGCGCAGACCTGAAATAAAATTGTATAAATCAGTATCGTCTAAGAAGTAGCCAAGTATAACAACGTATTAGTAGTGATAATGCCAGCTTCAGTCATCGCAGCCGAGTAGCGGACGGTAAATTAGATACACGGAGTCAATAGCCTATAAATAAACCATGTTATATTAATTATATTATGTATTAGTCCTATATTTAATTTGGGATGATTTGGGATCATGTTAAGTAGTGCGTGTCCTTAATAAAAAAATGCAATATTTTAGTGTTTAATTTTTAGATAAATAATACTAGATGTAATTTTAATTACTTTTTTTACGCAAGATCCGGGCTAATGAATAAAGTCCTTCCTTATTAAGGTTTCCAATCCCGCGAAGTGGCACCGTCCGCTTCGATCGCAGATTTTTTCAAGGCATAAAATAAATACTACAGTAAAAACTTCGACATCGATGCTCATGGATCTATTTTATGAGAGAATTTACGAGAATGTAATTGTATTTACTTAAACTATTAGGTTTTATATCATTAATATGGCCAGTGACCAGCCAGGCGACCACTGACTTCAACTGACGATAATTTTATTAGACCGATAAGCTAATATAAATTCACATAAATATAAATAAGGTTTCTATTACTTACATTTTCCTCCGTTGGCGGGTACATAAACATTCACTAAAAAACACACAACATAATTCATATGTCACGTCAGTCAAATAAAAAGTTAAGCACCAGCTACCAACATAAACCAAATAGTGTATTTTTGTTTACAAATCGGCTACACATACGTAGTTTCGGTGATCGTGTCGTGGCTATTTAGCAACTAAGGCATGCAGTTATGTCCTAATACTATCTATGCAAAAACAATAGATAACGATATGGTCCAATCCCAGTCCTTCATGGCGGCAAACCGTTTACCTGCGGCGCGGCTCGATTATCTGACGGAAAACCCCGAATGTTCCCGACTTCCCGAGCTTTGTGCTATGCACCACCATGTGTTATTTTAAATTTAAATACTTTTTCAAACCAGGCCATCTAAAGTGTTTAATAATAACAAATATAGAGATAGAGGTAATAATTGCCGTGTATTATTTCTTTAAAAATCTACTTAGAAAAATGAATTTCGAAATCCCGATATTTCGATATTGGTCCTTTGAAATACCGGTATTGTAATATCGTAAAACTGGCCCGTGATCCCGGGATTTCGTGATCACGGGATCACGGATTGCATGCCCTACTACCAACCTAACAAAATCAAAACTAATACAGTTTCAAACTAAGTGCATTGCTGCCACTTACAAAATATTCATTTGGTTGCATAGTAAAAACTATTACTTCATAAGTGGGAAACACGCATGTGACACCCGTAATATAACAACACCCATAGACTACGAAGACCGCTTAGCGTTGCTTGTTAGTCTCCGTAGGCTACTGTGGCCAAAATCGAGAGAAAACTGTCCAAAAATTTAATTTAGCAAGGAGCAAGTACCAGGGCCTCATGAGTTACGATAAGGTGTCGCCGACTAGCCGGGCCGCGGCGGGCCGGGCGCGTAACAAGGGATGCTCGCGTATCTAAGCTATATACTTTTGCTTTGTTTACCTAAATTAAGATTTATTTTTGTTGACTCGTAGGAAAAGTATTGTATGCAACGTTGTATAAGTAGGTCAAAAAATGCTCGTGGCGTATTCCTTTACAATTGTAACTCAATTGTAACTCACGCCACTCGCCTTTTTTGACCCTTCTTATACAACTGTTGCATAAAATACTATTGTATTAATTTGAGACAACACTAAATAACTTTACTATTTCTAACAACTAATACACTCCATAGACAATTTGGATTTTGAATAGTAGTAGGCCAGGCCAGACTATATTTTCCTTCATCAGACAATTTGTGGTAAGTTATATTCCATACAAATGCTCCACACACACTAAAGCCATGGCACAACAGGTATGAGGTATGATGCCAACCGCAAAAGGGACAAAAAAGTATGAATATTGCATGTAATAATACCTACTTGTCAACAACAGTTTCCGATGATGCAAAGTCTTCAATGCTTGTATTACTATGTGCAAATACAGTTGGCAAATTTGCTTTATCACCATTAATAAAATGGCAGCTGCACAATAGATCTTCAGTAGTAGGCTCCTTGTCTTTAAGCCTAAAAATATGATTAATTATATGTTAGAATATTGTTACCAATGATGTATAATTAAAAAAAAAGACTAGCAACAAACCAAATTTTCAATTCAAGTCTAAAAATATAGGTGTATCTGGATAATTCCGAAACATTTTTAGGGTTCCGTAGCCAAATGGCAAAAAACGGAACCCTTATAGATCTCGTAGATCGTCTGTCTGTCCGTTTATGTCACAGCCACTTTTTTCCGAAACTATAAGAGCTATACTGTTCAAACTTGGTAAGTAGATTTATTCTATGAACCGCATTAAGATTTTTACATAAAAATAGAAAAAAAACAATAAATGTTGAGGGTTCCCCATACTTAGAACTGAAACCCAAAAAAATTTTTTACATCAAACCCATACGTGTGGGATATCTATGGATAGGTCTTTAAAAATGATATTGAAGTTTCTAATATCATTTTTTTCTAAACTGAATAGTTTGCGCGAGAGACACTTCCAAAGTGGTAAGATGTGCCCCCCCCCCCCCCCCACCGTAACTTCTAAAATAACAGAATGAAAAATAAAAATAAAAATATATGATATACATTGCCATGCAAACTTCCACCGAAAGTTGGTTTGAACGAGATCCAGTATGTAGTTTTTTTAATAAGTCATAAAATTTAAAGTAATTTTTTTTTTTCATCAAACCCATACGTTTGGGGTATCTATAGATAGGTCTTCAAAAATGATATTTAGGTTTCTAATATCATATTTTTCTAATCTGAATAGTTTGCGCGAGAGACACTTCCAAAGTGAAAAAATGTGTCGTCCCCCCCCCTGTAACTTCTAAAATAACAGAGTGAAAAATAAAATAAAAAATATATGATGTACATTACCATGCAAACTTCCACCGAAAATTGGTTTGAACGAGATCTAGTAAGTAGTTTTTTTTTATACGTCATAAATGGTACGGAACCCTACATGGGCGAGTCCGACTCGCACTTGGCCGCTTTTTCTACCTTGTTATCTCAGCCGTTGGTAAGAAGTTGTGTGGTGATGTCTAGTAGAAGGTAGCTAAAACTAGTACATGTATTACACTTCTTTAAGATAATACAAACTTTATGCACCCAAGCCTTCAGCCAGTATACCCTTGTGCCATCAACTATACAAAATTACAGCTAATCATTGCGCGTCAAATTATGGTCCCTAAGACAGTTCATTATTGTATGATTGGAGTAGCTGTCACATCACATACAATGTTTGTAGACTTTAAGACATTAATTTATTAAGTTACTAACCGCCTTATTCATAAACGTGTACTAAAGTTACGATGCCGCTAATAATCGTTTGTCCCTTTCGTCACCAATACGTCAGAGAGGGACAAACGATTATTAGCGGCATCGTAACTTTAGTACACGTTTATTAATAAGGGGGTAAATGTTTTGGTTCCAGAAAGAAATCTTAAAAGACGAATACAGCATAGCCCATAAGAAAATCGTAACGGACACCTGTATCCTGCCTAGTCTAACTTACGGAAGCCAAACTTGGACTTACACAAAAAAAGGAAAGCTACAACGACCTGTCAACGATCTATGGAGAGAAGTATATTGAATATAAGGAAAATACAGAAAGTTAGAAGCGAAATAATATGTCAAAAGACCAAACTTACAGACACTCTTCAACAAGCTCTTCATCTAAAATGGCAATGGGCAGGTCATGTATCCAGATATGGGGACAAAAGATGGACATTAGTAGCAACAAAATGGACCGGACCTGCAGAACGGAGGCTCCGAAGAAGGCCCAAAAAGAAGTGGATAGACATCTCCTCCGTCACTGGAAAAGACTGGCTCCAAAAAGCCCAAGACAAGGATGAGTGGAGAAAAATTGAGGAGGCTTTCACCCAGCAGATGGGATCTGCAGTCAGCCCCAAAACGATGTTAAAATAATAATAATAATAACCAGGGAGCTGGGACGGCGGTATATCGATTGGCGGAAAAACGATTTGCAACCTACGCTATGCTGATGACACAACGCTCTTGGCTGCCGATGAGGAGATGAGCGGACTATTCCGGCGAATAGAAACCGAAAGAATCAAATTAGGACTTCACGTCAACCATGCTAAAACCAAGCTAATGTTTGTGTCCCGGAAAAAACCTCCTCCACGAAGCTTAGAACTACAACACCTTAATTGTGTCAGCACCTTCACCTACCTCGGCTCACTTATATCTAGCGACGGTAGCTGTGACGGGGAAATTATCCGCAGGATTCAAATAGCAAAGGGAGCCATGGCTCAGTTAGACAAGATCTGGAAAGATCGAGGTACATTAAAACAGACGAAAGTTAGACTTGTGCGTTCTCTGATGATCCCAATCTTTCTCTCTGGTTGTGAGACATGGACTAAACGAGCAGATCAAGTGTATCAACGCGTTTGAGATGTGGTGTTGGCACCGGTTTTTACAGATGACTTGGACAGCTATGCGTACTATTAAGTCCTTATTATTTGTGGAGACCGGTCTGTTGAAGCTTACACGGGCTACATGTTATGTTAAAAGTATGTAACTTTACTTTTGAGTGGCATTAACGTGAGACACTTCAGTCGGTTCTTGTCTGATTTAATTTCTTGTCTTTTAATTATTTATATAAGAATTCAAGTCTTGGAGACCCTCTACATCTCTAAGGATAAGGATTTAATGTTTTTTTTTTAATATTTTATCTCTGACACTTAAGAGACTTATACATCTCTAAAGAATTTTAGTATTTTATTTTATTTTTTTATTTTATTTTAGTATATGGAAAACCAACAGCGCTATATATATCTAGAACTTCCAATAGAATTACAGAGCCAATTACAGGTTCTCACTTATAAAAATACAATAAATTATAAAAAGTTTTTGCCCATCTTAATTTACACATACAAGTTCCTACAGCATAAGAACAGATCTATATATATATATATATATATGATTCATTTTTACAAAAAATAAATAAAAAAAAGAAAAAGTAGTAGGACATATTCATTGTCCTGCGCCAGAATTATTGTCACCCATGAAGTGTCTAATTTATTTATTTTTTATTACTGCTATGCTATCATTATATATGTCGATATCACAATTTGTAGAAACTTTATTTAAACTCATGCCTGCCCTGCATATGAAACTGTTTTTCCTATACCTAGTAGTAGCTTGGTAATTACTAATGGGACGAAAATGCCTTAGCCTCCTTGACGGAATATTAAAAGAGATCTTATTAAGCAAATTTGGACAATCTACATTACCTTTAATAATATTGACTAAGTACACTATATCTGCAATTTCACGGCGCTTAACAAGTGGGATCAAATGATGTTTCTTACACAGCTTGAGATAGTCGATAGAACTATAGTTGACTCGCATTTTATAACAAAGGAATTTTATAAATTTTGACTGTAATCTCTCAACCCTCTCAACATAAATTTGATACTGAGGATTCCATATTTGAGATGCGTATTCTAGTTTGCTTCTCACGTATTTGTTGGTTTTATTTTTATATCATATTTTTTTTTGTGTAATTTGACATTTAGAGACAGTATACATCTCTAATAAAGTATACATTATTTCATTGATTCCATATTCGTAATTATTATTGTTTGTAAAAATGGACATTTAAAAGTGCGCCTGTGGGCTATTTGCTGAATAAATATTTGATATTAGAAGAGCTACACATAAAACGCCGGTTGTCAACAATATGCCAGGACCTAACTCTCATATACTTCGGACTATGCAAATGGATCGCTAACTTTTTGTCCAGCAGACGCATACGAGCCGTAGTAGACGGAAGCTGCTCCGATAGCATGGACATTAACGCTGGCGTTCCGCAAGGTTCTGTGCTATCCCCAACGCTGTTTTTGCTGCACATCAATGACATGTTGTCTATCGACGACATTCATTGCTATGCAGACGACAGTACTGGGGATGCCTATTACACAGGCCGTGCCAACATCCCTCGTTCCGTGGTGCTGGTGAGTCGTGAAAAGCTTGTGTAAGACATTGAGAGCACTCTATCCAAAGTTTCGGTGTGGGGTCGGGACAATCTAGTCTGATTCAACCCCACGAAGAGACAAGTTTGCGCGTTTACCGTTAAGAAAACCCCATTTACTGTGGCCCCGCATTTCCAAGGCACAGCTCTTACCATTTCAGGGAGTATTGGGATCCTCGGTGTCGATATCTCCAGTGACATCCAATTCCGTAGCCACCTGGAAGGGAAGGCTGCACTGGCATCCAAAAAACTTGGTGTGCTCAATAAAGCGAGGCGATACTTTACTCCGGGGCAAAGACTGCTGCTATATAAATCGCAAGTCAGACCCCATATAGAGTATTGCTGTCACCTTTGGGCAGAAGCACCTGTATGCCAGCTCAGACCCTTTCACTCAGTCCAAAGTCACGCTGTGCGAATCGTTGACGATCCCAAACTCACAAGCGGTATTGAACGTTTAAGTCTAAGGAGAGACTTAGCCTCCTTGTGTGTGTTCTACTGTTTGTACAATGGACTGTGCTCTGAGGAATTGTTTGACATGATGCCAAAGGCCACTTTCTATCACCGCACCGCTCGCCGTCGGCAGGGTGTTCATCCTCACACCTTAGAACCTAAATGGTCACGTACGCCGCACCCGGTTCAAGAGGAATTTTCTCCCGCGGACACTCCAGCTGTGGAATGAGCTCCCTTCCGAGGTTTTCCCGAGGGTCTACAGTATGGGGTTCTTCAGAAAAGGAGTGTACAGGTTTTTAAAGGGTCGGCAACGCGCATATAAGCTTCTGGAGTTACAGGCGTCCACCTTGTTGCCACCGTCGTGGTATAAAAAAAATAATTAAAAAAACATCTCTCACGCCGCTCCCCGGATAGCCTAGAGACAGTTATTATGACGGGCGAAGTTGAAGGCACGAGACCTCAGGGCCCTCCCCCTACTAGATGGTGTGCTCAAATCACTGCACCTACACAATTAAAACTGCATGAGGCCATGCGCTTGGCGAGGAATAGAAGCCTATGGAGGAATCTGGTCTTCAACTGAAGGACATGATGTCACGATCCTCAGCATTGAGGGACCGACTGAAGAAGAATAATAGTCAGGTGACTGTAGAACAAATGAGCCCAACAATTCAAGGTGCCCAAGGTCTATCCCCGCTGGGCACAGATGGGAATAGGCGCTACATACAAATCATTCCCATCTGTGCCTGCCTATTGTATGGCAGTGGTCACATGGGGCAGGCACAGATGGGAATACACCGAATTCAAGGAACTGACATAGGGACCATCATTCAATGTGCGGGGTATAAGGAAGTTTGAATCTAGTTGTATTTAGAATTCGGTTGAATTACATTTGTAAAAAAATTTAATGATAGTCAATAAATTTTTCGTGTTATGGCTCCATCAAGGTGTTGAAGATTCTGCCAATGTCGAGGTTCAATCAATCAATCAATTTTTCGTGTTATGGCTCCATCAAGGTGTTGATGATTCTGCCAATGTCGAGGTTGGATGAAATGCTTTGTTTGTTTAAATGAAGGTTGACAGCTATTTTGACAGCCTTGACAGTGCAAGTGTTATTTTAAACATAAAACTTATGAAATTATGACATATACTTAACACTTGCACAGGCTGGGCTATCAAAACCGTTGTCAACTTAGCTTGGTCTGACTCTAATTTTACAATGTTGTTGAGGTCTACCAGCATCTTCTTTGACACCACACCAGGGTAACAAAATAAACAAAAAAACAAAAAAGATAACTACGTTAATTATGCTTACGGGCAAAGAGTTTTCCACTCCTCGAATAGTTTTGTATCGGCAGGAAATCTAAAGAAATAGCAGCTTTCTCTTCGAGAAATATGATTACACCCGGGTGCGTAACAATAAGGCATTATCAATGCAGGGCTACCCGTCTCCGTGTGTTTCTACACAAATCTCCACACCGTTACGTCACTATTGAAGCAATTTGTAAACCTATAAAAAGAAATGGCAATTAGAATTCCTCACTATGAAAAGAAGTAAATAAAGCGATTCCACTGACAAATGCAACGCCATTTTTGACAGCAATAGAGAAATAGAGCATTAGGGCACTTTTAGGTGAAGATTTTATATGATTTTGAACAAATCATCTACTTAGGTGTTTATAAGTCTCAGAAAATTGCATACTTTTTAAATCTAAGAAAAATTACAAATATATATTATTCTATTTCAGTCACGTTTCAATACATAATGCATCTCACACAACACTGCCAAACGAAATGAAAAATACATTGTTAATAAAGTCAAGTTCAGGAACATGTTTTTTCTCTTTTATATATATTTAAAAAATACTCACTTATAATTATCTTGAGAAATGTGGTAACCGAGTTTCCTCAGTGAAGATAGAAATATTACTAATAGTTATTTCATTTCTAAAATGCCGTTTGACTGCGACGTACGAACATGAAGGCTAGTCCAGAGGGCCAACCGCGAACCACGTTCGACGTGTTGCCTCTCTGTCGCACTTGTGAATTCGTACGTAAGCGTGACAGGAACGCAACACGTCGAACGTGGTTCGCGGTAAGCCCTCAGACGGGATGATCAAAGCGATGCATTCGATCAGGAAAATAATTGGCACCAATCTCATGTAGCGTCCATGTTTAGATTTACGGTGATAGCACGGTCAAGCACTTAAAATAAAATAAATAACTCAAAATGCGCATCCTCGGGCAAATGGCTCGCTACTTTTTCATTTTTACATACGCACCACCTGAGTTTAATCAGATATCAGGGGGCCTACCGCGAAAACCGAAATTCTCTCACTAAGTCGTAATTAGAGTGAAAGAGAAAAATGGTCGCAACTGACGATTTCCGCGGTTATAGCCCAGAGGGCCTACCGCAAAAACCGAAATTTGCAAAATGCGGGGATCTTTCTCTTTTACTCCAAGGACGGCGTAATTAGAGTGACAGAGAATGATGCCCGCAATTTGCGAACTTCGATTTCCGCGGTTGTAGCTCAGATTGGGCGAAAATTGTCCCTATCTGGATTGGCCTTTACGAACATGAACGAAAAGCCCCCTCCAGGGGGCCTACCGCGAAAACCGAAATTCGCAAATTGCGGGGATCTTTCTCTTTTACTCTCACTAAGACGTAATTAGAGTGACAGAGAAAAATGCCCGCAATTGACGAACTTCGATTTTTGCGGTTATAGCCCAGGACTATAACCGCGAAAATCAAAGTTCGTCAAGTTAAAGTTAGTTAGTGAGAGTAAAAGAGAAAGGTCCCGCAATTTGCGAATTTCGGTTTTTGCGGTAGGCCCCCTGAGGGCCTACCGCGAACCACGTTCGACGTGTTGCCTCTCTGTCGCACTCGTAATTTCGTTCGCACGCGGAGCGAACAAACCGCGACGTTGACGTAGACTCCACGCTCGCACAACTTCACGGCGATTTCGCAGTTTGGTTCGCGGCAAGATGGCGCCGAAGCGTCAGCTGATCGGATTTAGTTTGCGGCAAGGCACTGAGAGCCTACCGCGAACCACGTTCGACGTGTTGCCTCTCTGTCGCACTTGTGAATTCGTACGTAAGTGTGACAGGGAGGCAACACGTCGAACGTGGTTCGCGGTAAGCCCTCTGATCCAAACTGGGAATTGTCAAATTGATTTTTGGTTCATTAAGATCGCACCTATTCGCACCGAATATAACCAAGTAGCCGCCATAGAAGGTTATGAATGACCAAAGAATGTTATGACAGTTTAACAGATTGACCGACTCGTGAGCGAATCGCGGCGCGAAGTGATTGTGATTCGCTCACGATAGTTTTCATAACCATCTTAAGTACATTTTTATTTTCCGAAAGCGATAAACTCTAATTTAGCTCATAAATTATTGGATAATAGATAATACCTATTACTTAAGATAGCTTGAATGTGTGAATCGTGTTAAATTACACATTTAACAGAATATAATTTTTTGTATGATAATTTTTTTAGTGAGTAAATCCAGTGCTGTCTGATCATTAATTGCAATTGACAAATAAACATTACAAATTGAACCGTAAACCGTAATGGACGGTAACAGTTTACGGTTCAAATTGTAATGGTTAAATGTCTATTGCATTAACGTTTCGCCCAACACCGATGAAATCCATCCAGGTTTGCACCATGAACTGTTCTATATATTATATTACTCTTTGTCATAAACACAGGCAAACCAAATCCTTCTACCTACAGGGCCCTCCACACTCGTGCGCGAATCGAGGCGCGAAGCTGCGAACGCGAGTGTGGGGGGGGGCCTCGTGTCGATTTCGCAGATTGTTTAGGGCTTCGCGCCTTATTCGCCGTTTTTGTCGGTATTTGGCCCGCGTCAAAGGAGACGCGAAGCGCAAACTTGCAAGACTCCACACTCGCAATCGCTTCGCGCCGCGATTCGCTCACGAGTCGGTTAATCTGTCCTTCTATAGCGGCTACTTGGTTATATTGGGTGCGAACTTGATCAACCAAAAATCAATTTGAAAGTTCCCAGTTTGTATCAGTGCCTTGCCACAAACTAAATCCGATCTGCTGACGCTTCGGCGCCACCTTGCCGCGAACCAAACTGCGAAATCGCCGTGAAGTTGTGCGAGTGTGGAGTCTGGAGGGGGCTTATATATTGATCACGCGCCATATTGCGGAATTTCACTGCAACTAAATTGGTCATAGTAAACTGAACTGTCGCCGTATACGTGAGAATAACAGCGCCCTCTTGACAATGATTATATATTTCTGGTCGAGTTAATAGAATAATACCTAGCTTGAGAAATTTTAGAATAATAATTACTAATAATAATAAGGAACAAACAGACGCAACGGACCGCGATATTGGTCCGGTCCAAGGCCTTTGAGATGTTTGATATTTTATTTATGTGGCAGATTGACGTTGATCAAATTTTGGCTTTGCCTCACCTTTTGCCAGAAAAAATAAGAGGCCTACCGCGAAAACCGAAACTCGCAAATTGCCGGGATCTTTCTCGTTTACTCTCACTCAGAGGTAATTATAGTAACAGAGATAAATGCCCGCAATTGATGAACTTCGATTTTCGCGGTTATAGACCTGATTATGGAAGGTAGAGGCGAGGAACAAAATCTCCATATATCAAAAAGTGTCGACAAAAAACCATAAATAGGTGGCGCTACAGTACCTAGAATACTTGAGAAAAAATCTAATCATAGACAGCGCACTTCACTCCGTCACTAACGCCTAGGTTCTTATGGGCCCTCCACAGTCGTGCGCGAATCGAGGCACGAAGCCGCGAACGCGAGTGTAGAGGGCCCTCGCGTCAATTTCGCAGATTGTTCACGCCATCGCGCCTTATTCCCCGTTTTTTGTCGGTATTTGGCCCGCATCAAAGGAGACGCGAAGCGCGAACTTGCGAAACTCCACACTCGCGATTGCTTCACGCCGCGATTCGCTCACGAGTCGATTAATCTGAACTTTCATAACCTGCTATGGCGGCTACTTGGTTATATTGGGTGCGAACTTGATCAACCAAAAATCAATTTGACTGTTCCCAGTTTGAATCAGTGCCTTGCCGCAAACTAAATCCGATCAGCTGACGCTTCGGCGCCATCTTGCCGCGAACCAAATTGGGAAATCGCCGTGAAGTTGTGCGAGTGTGGAGTCTAGGTCAACGTCGCGGTATGTTCGCTCCGCGAACTATTATTTATAAGGACCGTGCGCGTTGGAGGGTCTGCCATCTTGAGGCCTGAATCGGAACCATAAGCATGTACATTTACACGTCACGTGTTTTCTTGTGCATAGTAGGTTCTGCCATCTTGTGGGCTACATCAGAACAATAAACATCACATTTACGCCTCGCGCCAAAAATCTGACGGCTCCTGTGCTCCCTATAGCTGACAGCCTGGACACTTTTGCAACAATTCTGCCTAAGGAGTCTCTGTTCCTTGCCTCTACCTTCCATAGGCCTGATCATGCTTTGACAAGTTGTCATTTGCTTTGTCATTGTCAAACTTAAATTTCGGTGCGTGCATGATGAGTTCGTGCGTGTTTTACAATGTGTTCGAATAGCATGTGCTATGTGCATTGATCGATACATGCGCACTTAAGTTTTTTTAATTATATGGATCAAGTTTTCCAGAAACATAGTTTAATTAGTATCAGGCCTTAACAAGAATCAAAATGGAAGAAAATACACCTACTGTTAGTTTGGTCTCCTGTATGCACTTTGTGCGCCGCGGGGTAGCCAAAGAAGTTCCTGAAAAGGTAATTATGCTGCTTTTTGGCTACTGCGTATTCTGTGGATCTGCCGTATCCGCCGAAAGAGCTGCCGAATGATTGTTTGGTTAAGTGACTCATAAATTCGTTTAGCAGCGTGAACGCGCTCAAAAACATGTGATGCTTTCTTAGACTGGCAAGAAATATTTGAATACAACAATTAACCATAGGTAGTCAACGAGTGCCACGAAAATATGCTACTATAGCAAGCAACTAAAGGGCTGAAGACCTTGAACAACTAATTTCTGATGGCAACAACATCATTGGAAGGGAAACAAAGTGCAAACAGTATGGATTAGTGTACAACCAAAGTTTCAGTTTCAGAATTGAAAAAAAATGTTTCGGCAGAAGGTTCAGTTTTGGCACAAAAACTACCGATACCTTCTGCCTCACCAAAACTTACGAAATAGTTGATTTGCTTTTAATTGTTTTGTTTAAGGGCTGTTTAATTTACTAAGCGGTCACCCAAAATCAGATATATATTATGTACATTCAGCTGCAGAGAGAGGTAACCGCCCTGCATACAATCAGTCTATCCAGGAGGGGTCACCTCTGTCTGCATCTGTGTGTATATTGACTTGTTGCTATAAGGATAGGGATTGCAAACCGGATTGATTTTCAATCCGGCCGGATCCGGCCGGACCGGATCCGGATTGGTATACTGATATTAAAGTTAATTAAATGATATATTTTTCATGTTTTTGCGTAATATGAGAAAAAAAGGGTATTTTTAAAATAAAACTTAGTATACAAAGTGTTACAATGTCAATCTCACTTTATAAACAAAATTTGAAATTTCAGTAATTTATAAATTTTCCCAAAATGACATTTACAATTATACATTTGATTAGATTCAAAGCCTGATTATATGGGGCGGGAATTCCTTGATAGGACAAGTTTTCATAACTGTTCTTTGATTGAATTCTTTGTAACGCTGACATCCATTCTAGTAACCAAAGAAAATATTTTACTGCTTACCAAAATTATATGGAATGTGCTCCAATATTATCTTGCTTTAATTTAGTTTTTTATCTGAGATAGTAGTTTTAAAACTGTATGAAATAAAAAATAAGTATATCGGTCAAAATATAGGGAACAGTGTAAACTAAAGGTCATCACATAGTAATATTCATTTACACATTTATGAGCCTAACTCTAGTCAGTGGAGTACCGCCGATTTAATCCTGTTTTTTGTTCAGTTTTGACATCCTATCATAACATAACATTAACCTCCTCTTTAGTCTAAATCACAAATGCCTTCTTTGACATCCACATCCTTTAATTTTTCCTTCTATTTAAGTAATCTTCGTATCGTGCCACCAACATGAAAGAAGAAGAAATCCTCTTCAATCATCACCATATTAAATATCTTCTTATCTTACTAAATGCAAACTTTTACATTCGTCTTTGTTCTGTTTAACTCATACCTTCCATCAGTCGCCTTTACCTCATCTAAAACGCACAGTGTGTGCTGTATTTAGGCGTTTTTTTATCTTACCGGATCCGGTCCGGATCCGGTGATTTTGACCGGATCCGGTGGCTGCTGAAAAGTGCCGGATCCGGCCGGATTACCGGATCCGCCGGACCGGATTGCAATCCCTATATAAGGATTTTTGTATATTTTATATTTATAAACATACTAAACCGAAACCAATAAAATAGTACATTACGATACAAGTGCGAAAAATAGGAAATTCGAAACAAGTGGCGATAAATTAAAACACGACCGAAGGGAGTGTTTTAAATCGACACGAGTTGCGAATTACCTATTTGCACATGTATCGTACAACGTTTTACAGTACATATGGCCCTTTAAATGTTCGACACAGTAACGTAATATGCTCATTTTCGCACTAGTGCGGTAAAGTAGCACTATACATATGTACTGTAATAATTATTTAATGTATACAATGTGTCTCTACTCTCTGGACATTGACCGACATCCCGAGTAGAGTTCCTTCTCAGGAATGTTTTAATATGGTAAATTATTTGATTAGATAAACATTAAAAAAATATTTATAAAGATAAATTAAGGATGGCTGTGTTATTTTTGAACAAAATGATTTTGCAATTATTTTTAGCTCCATTGTCTGACCACCATAATTTCCATATGCCAAAAGAGGCCAAAAGAGGCCAAAACGAAGGAGGGATAGTAAGCTTCTAAAAGATGGTAATTGTATTTTGATGCAAATTGCTCAATAAAAGTTACTACCCACCAAAAAGATCCTGTTGCATAATAGAACACACTTTTTAGGCCACTGGAATAAATTGGCTGTCAGACCAGAATTTTCTTTTTGAATTTTTCATTTTTAATGTTTTTTCCTCATTTGGTACATATTTTCCTATGACAGGAATGTATTGTTGGGGCTCCAGTAAATTAATCTGGTCATATTTTGTACAGTTTCATCCATTAAATTGAAATAAGATTAATCTTTAAACACAATTTTGTATTTTACCATTTTTGGGGTTCCATACCAAAAAGGTACAAAAAGGAACCCTTGTAGTGCGGCTCTGTCCGTCCGTCTGTCTGTCACAACACTAAATATCTCGAGAACCACTTCAGCTATCATTCACATTGAAAGTTTTTTTTATTTTATTAACTTGACGAGTGAAACACTTGAAATTTCTAAGAGATTACATTAAAGACACTTTTATTCAAATAAAAGAACAATTTTTGAAATTGGTTCACATGATAGAGAATTATCCTCGCAAAACCAACATATGTGCATTACACCGCGCAAATTAGTTTGACAATTTGCCGATAGATGGCGCTGTACGCAATTATACTTAGTATAGGTACTTCTGATCAAAAGTCTTTCGCCTTTATAGTTATACGAGATAATTCAAAGTTTGTACGGAACCCTCGGTGCGCTGGTTTTTTTTTTCTTGACCTTTGCTTTTCTGCAATTTTTTGCTTTTTATAGGACCCTATATTGTATGTTATTCTGATATTTTAAACTGTGCATGTATTCACGCCTGCTTTCTTACGCCGCATGACAATACATTTTTTCGATTTTGAAAAATTTTCAAGCTTGTGATGCTCTCTAAATGTTTTAATTATATTATATGGCTCACCTTTGACTTGGAGAATCTGAAGTAACGATTTTTTGCGGTTAATACTTGCCTGTGCAGTGTGCACAGTGGACTTGCAATGTTCCAAATTAATTCGCTCCATCAAGAAAAATATTTGACTATTAGGGAACAAATATGTTAGAATTGATACATAAGGGATTGATAATTATATTCTTGTGAGCTGTACACTAATTGTTTTTAAATTAACAGATTAAAAGAGGTGTATGAGTGTCCGCTTAGTAAATTAAATAGGCCTTATAGAAGCTTGCTTGATTGTGTTGTTTTAAAATTAAACTCATTTTATTTAACTTTTATTACTAAACTCATTAACTAAACAGCAGCCAAATAACACTAGCTCCTACTCATAGTGTTGTGTTCCTGCGGGTGAGTAAGGTTGCCAGAGCTCAACGAGGGGGGGGCGGGTTTAGGGTCGGCAACGCGCATGTAACTCCTCTGGAGTTGCAGGCGTACATAGGCTACGGAGACTGCTTACCATCAGGCGGGCCGTATGCTTGTTTGCCACCGACGTAGTATAAAAAAAAATCATTGTTCATACGCCTAAAAGGAAGGGTCCAATGGTCCATTGATATTTTATTCCGCAATTTTAATATGTCTTTAAAAATTTCGGCTTTGGCTGAAACTAGAGCCAAAACCGAACCTTCGGTTTCGGCAAAAAAACATGTTTCGTTCTGACACTAGTATCAATCCCTTGGCATGAGGGATATGGAACCATCAAGCTGATCTGATGATGTGAGACAGGAGGTGGCCATAGGAACTCTGTAATAAAACAACGTAACCTAATTGTTTAGGGATTTTATAATTGTCCCAATAAATAAGTAAATATTCGTAAGTATTCATAAGTAATATTAATAAGTAAGTAAGTAAGTAAATATTCTTTAATGCACCAACAATTATACATTTTACATACATGTAAAACTACAAATAAATTTTAAAGGAAAATAGAACCAGGTAACAACAGGCGGTCTAATCGCTAAAAAGCGATCTCTTTCAGACAATCTTTAGATAGCAGGAAATGTAGAATTCATACCAAAATCAACAGTACAAGTAGCTAAAAATGGAGACTATTAAACATAAACACACATATTACATACTATTTATAAAAGTATTAAAACAATACCTAATACACTAATAAATATACAATATAATATATTATATATCTAGACTTACATATTTAGGTATTTATTTATTTAACCTTTATTGCACAATACAAAAAGTAAAAAGTGGCTGTGACAATAATCGGACAGACAGACGGACATGACGAATCTATAAGGGTTCCGTTTTTTGCCATTTGGCTACGGAACCCTAAAAATGGCGGACTTAATGCCTTAAGGCATTTATACAATATATAAAATAGCAACTTACTGCAGAGATAGAAAGTATAGTTTCAGCAGATTTTTGAAAATGGGGAGAGATTTAGCTAATCTTAATTCTACTGGCAAAGCATTCCACAACCGAACAGCCCGGAAGGTAAAAGAGCTATTATAAAATTTTGAAGTAGATGAGGGAGGAGCAAGACAATGAGTCTTAGAACATCTGATAGAAGAGAGATACTTGAAACGCTCTTTGAGATAAGGTGGTGTAGTGGGGTTAAAGAGAATGCCATAAAGGAGGGGAAGAACATGAGTGTCACGGCGAAGATGAATAGGAAGCCACATGAGCTGAAAACGAAACTTAGGCCCATGGTCATATTTGCGCAAGTCAAATAATATAAAACTTATACAGAGATTCTGGAGGCACTCAAGCTTATTCAGCTGGTCCTGCGTAAGGTCGAGATAGCAGATGTCACCATAATCTAATATGTGCCCATAAGAGAGATTGAGTCTCATTTTCAATTATTAATTTAAGCTTGAAATTAACATTATATAGTAATTGATATGCTTGACATAAACTGTAACAATTAATGTAAGATTTAAGATAATTAATGTAATCTTCTTCCTCGCGTTGTCCCGGCATTTTGCCACGGCTCATGGGAGCCTGGGGTCCGCTTGACACCTAATCCCAAGATTTGGCGTAGGCACTAGTTTTTACGAAAGCGACTGCCATCTGACCTTCCAACCCAGAGGGTAAACTAGGCCTTGTTGGGATTAGTCCGGTTTCCTCACGATGTTTTCCTTCACCGAAAAGCGACTGGTAAATATCGAATGATATTTCGTACATAAGTTCCGAAAAACTCATTGGTACGAGCCGGGGTTTGAACCCGCGACCTCCGGATTGCAAGTCGCACGCTCTTACTGCTAGGCCACCAGCGCTTCTTGCTAGGCCACCAGCGCTTCTAAGATAATTAATGTAAGTTTTAAGATAATTACAGGGCCCTAACAGGGCCCATGTGAAACAGACTATGAGACTATTATGTAACACCTGTACCTATCATGGATGCAATAAAGATATAAATATATGAAAAAAAGAAATGAACACTTGAGCTAGCGCACTTTTAGTGGCGTAAGGGAAGAAATTTTGAAGTCTGCGGAATGAAGCTATTGCAGCAAACATTTTCCAACTAACCTCACTGAGTTGCCCAAGAGAGACTCTGGTCCATCATGACACCGAGATTCCTTACCTGGAGGGAGAAGGGAATCTGAATACCGTCAAACACAATGGCAGCTAGAGAACCAAAATCAATCCGGGCAGTAAGCTTTGAGCTACCTATTACCATACCCTGAGTTTTAGTAGGGTTTACCTTGAGACTATAACGTCTACTCCAATTTAAAACAATTTGAGTATTCCATGCCTGTGAAAAAAGTACAGTCAGCGATAAAAGCTTGTACAAAAAATGTTTTTTTTTTTTCTAAAAACATTTCTATACCATTTCTCTCAGTTCATTTCCGCTCCTATTAATAATATGGTCATTCCTTTTTTTAGTAGGCCAATTTTGTCCCAGCGCTGGGCAAAGGCCTCGCCCCCTTTTTCGCCATTTAGTACTAATTAATCAATATTTTTAAAGTTTATTTAGCTGCTCAATGTTGAACAAAAGTCTCCTCTATTGAATGCCATAAAATTATATTGGTAGGTGCTCCTTATTCTATAGCATTAAGTCATTCTCATTTGTAATGGTTAGAGTGTAAGACAAATAACCATGAGAATAATAATTTGTATTTATTATTTTATATTTTGTAGATTGAGCTGACGGAGAAAGAGCTTGAGAAAATTATAAAGCAAACTGCAGATGAGTTGCGGTAAGGTCCTCATATAAATAAATCTTTAGTCATGCAATACTACACCTGACTGATATTAGATTTTGAGTACATAGACTTGGGAAATTAAACTAAAGTCGTCTCATTCACGATTTTCGTAGGCATCTCTTCTAAATACCTAAAACTGGTATGGATGTGTTCCTCGTTGTCTCCAGAATACGTATTGACCGGTTTTAGTTTATGGAGGGAGGGACGGGTCGAAAAAAAGGGGGGGACACATTGCAGCCGACCATTATTGATATTTGTTTACATCTTGAGTGCTTTGGGACCTATCAGTTCGTTTGAGGTGTCGTTTGAAAGATAATTAAACGTACTATTATTGTTCTTTAATAACCGTAGTGATAACTAGATTTTTTACCTGTTACTTTAGTACTGATAATGATAAAACATGCTTCTAACTCAATAAATTATAACTTTACCGCAATTAATGTAATTACAAAATATAGTGGACATTTCATTAGCTTTTCAAAAATATAAGTTTTATTGGTGTATGATATTATATAACCAAGTAATGATTAATTTTGTTCAGCATGGGTCACTACACACCGTCACATAAATGGCAGCCGACCGTCGTCGGCATTTCGTTATTTCTTGTGTACCATTTTTCTGATCAATTCGTGTGATGTGTTGTTTGAAAGAACATTTAACGTACAATTATTGACTATTGTTTACTAACAACCGTAGTCATAACCTTACGAAACATTTGACAACGTATGATTTTTTACCGAGGATGGATAGCATAAGTACTGACTAAACATGCTTCTAACTCAATAAATTATAACTTTACCGATTACCGCAATAAATTTTATTACAAAATAAACGCAATATTTTATGAAATTTCCAAAAACATAATTTTTATTCCAGTATAATGTTACATAACCAAGTAATGATGAATTTTGTTAGCTAGGCACTGCGCACCGTCTTAGAAAATGGCAACCGGCCATCGTTGGTTTTTTTCATTATTGGTTTTAAACTATCCATTTTTAATTAGTATTTGACGTTCTAATTTATAGTTTTTGTTTTGCTTATTGAGTAATCTGTCACCTTAACATGGTGCTGTAGGCTTAGCTCGTAAATATAACGCTAATAACAGTATTAGATGTATTAAATAACGTTCGTCTTCGACTACATGATCTATAATAGCGACTCTCAACTTCTCTGTTCGACTGTAAGTCATACAAGATAAGAGAGTTAAGTAGCGATTGCAATACAAAGAGCTATTAAAGACGTTTAATCGCCTGTTTAGAACTTTAAGTGCAAACTGCAGCTGCTTATTACTCATATAGATGTTTTAAGGTTGTATAATTCACTTAAAGCTAATTACACTCGTTGCTTAACATGCATTAAAATAACATTAGCTGCTTAACATGCATTATAGCGGCCAAAACAGCTACTGTGAACCTTAAAGCTTTAAATGAGCTTCAAGGTTCACTTAAACACTTTTATGTCACCAAAGCCTGTAGGCTAAGACTATGTAACTATTCTAGAGCCGTTCTACGCCTTTAGGTAATAAAATAGGTGCTAAGTGTCGCACGTAATTGTTTGTTGGGATTTATATGACGATGCGCAGTGATCCATGCTGAAAATAATTCATCATTAATTGGTTGTGTAATATCATATACCAAAAAACGTATGTTTTTGGGAAGTTGATAAAATTTCCCGTATATTTTGTAATAACGTTAATTGCGGTTAAGTCATATGTAATTTATTGAGTTACAAGCATGTTTTAGCAGTACTTATTCTATCCATGCACGGTAAGAAATCATGTCTCCAGTTATTTTGTAAATGATTACAGTTATGAATATAGTTGTTAATATTCGTTATAAAAGGACGTTTAATATTCTATCAAACGATACCTCACACGAATTGATCAGTAAAATCGAACCCGAGAAATATCGAAAAGTCGACGACGGTCGCCCACAATTTTTGTGACAGTGCCGGTGCGTATTGATCCATGCTGAACAAAATTTGTCATTACTTGGTTATATAATATTATACACCAATAAACCTTATATTTTTGAAAAGCTAATTTAATGTACACTATATTTTGTAATAACATTAATTGCGGTAAAGTTATAATTTATTGAGGTAGACGCATGTTTTATCAGTACTTATGCCATCCATGCACGGTAAAAAATCTACAGCTATCACTACAGTTATTATAGAACAATAATAGTACGTTTAATTATCTACCAAACGACAACTCACACGAACTGATCAGTAGAATAGAATACAAGTATTAATGAAAAGTCAACGACGGTCGGCCGCCATTTATGTGACGGTGCATAGTGACCCATGCTGAACAAAATTCATCATTACTTGGCGAATTCATTATATTTTGGACAACAAACATCTTACGGTAAAAACGAAAATGCTTAATGTCCTAAGCACTCTTCTGTACGGAGCAGAATCCTGGACAACTTACGCAAAACAAGAACGCCGGCTGAACTCCTTTCATATGCGCTGTCTGCGGAGCATACTTGGCATCACATTGATGGATCGCGTGACAAATGAGTCTGTTCTAAGCGAGGCACAGCTCCATAGTATCACAGCCATACTAAAGAAGAGACGACTGAGGTGGCTTGGGCATGTGTATCGAATGGAACGGACTCGTTTGCCACGTCAAATCCTGCTAGGGGAGGTTGCAGACGCAAAAAGACTGGTCGGGCGGCCAATGCTGCGCTTCAAAGATTGCGTCAAGCGTGATATGGTTGCTTTTAATATCACATGTAACCAATGGCAAAAACTGGCCGAAGACCGACCCGAATGGCATCGTGCTGTTCACGATGGTCAAGCCAAACACGACGCTGCCTGATTTACCTCTTTAAGAGAGAAACGCATGAGGCGCCACGAGCAGGCCTCCAACCCTCGCCCACCTGGGCAAGCATACACCTGCCGCGTGTGTGGACGTGGGATCCTCTCTCGCATAGGGCTATACAGCCACGAACGCAAGTGTCGTTACCAGGATGCTGCTTAAAACATCTCGCACAGATGAAAAGGCCTATTATATTAAAGAACAGTAATAGTACGTTTAATTATCTTTCAAACGACGCCTCACACGTATAAATGTCAATGATATTCGGGCGCCATCTCTCCCGTCCCCCACTCCATAACCTAAAACCGGCCAATTCGTATTCTGGAGAGAACGAGGAACATATCCATACAATTTTAGGTATTTAGAAGAGATGTCGACGACTTTTCTCAAAAAAGGCCAGTTTCCTCCAGACTAACTATACAGGCCAAAAGAAATTTAGATCTATTTAACATTCAATCTAATCTTATAATGATTCCATAGATGATGATGGACATAGAAAGTGCTAGTTTTGATCCAATTATGTTCTTGCTATAAAGGCTGTTAGTTATATTAACTAAATATTAATTAAATAGTTTGACAGAGAGAGGAGAAGATGTATCAGATGATGAGGCTGAGGCAGGTCCCAGCTCCGCCCGACCTCCTCCAGAGAATCCCAATGATGAGTTTGATTTTGAAAAGTATGATGAGGAAGATTCAAGTAAGTGATACGTCTGTCCACATAAATCATGTTATCTAATCATACATATGTAGTAATGATTTTATCAGGATGTTTAAATGCAATTTTCGTTTTCCAGCTAACCCAGTGGGCATAGGAACAGTAGCAACTTTACCCAACTTGGGAGATTTGAGCGACAATGTTCAAATTAGGGTAAGCAATACAGATTAAATATTAGAACCCAATGGCACTTGAATTATTTTAGGCATAGATTTTAAGATTTAGATATTTATTCTCATAATATAAAATTACACTACAAATGATGCTAAACTAATCTACATGAATTTATATTATGATCGTCATTAATATTTACATAATATTATTTAATAAAATGGATACAATTAAAAACATGACGTAAAATTAATAATCAATCTTATGTCAACAATTTTATCATTAATGTCAAACCAAAGTACGGCAATAAAATAACTAAGTACGAGTATCTCCTAATGATCGTCATGTTCTAACATAAAAATTATGTAAAAAAAACTTTAAAAAAAATGAGAATATGTCAAATTTACACAATTCAATTTCCAATTTTTCAAATGTCGAGGTCATATACTCATTTACGGAATAAAGTGGATTACCCATAAAAAATTGAATTTCCAAGTATAATGTTTTTGAGATGATTAGGCTGAAAAACTTTATAAATATCGTAGAGAAATAAGTAAGCTTAGAGTGCCCATTCCATACATAGCTAAAAATCAATTTTTCGAAAACTTATACGTAATAGGATTTAAGGTTAGTAAGTATTTAGTTTTAAGCGAGTTTTAAATTTATAAATAATATGTTTCATTATACCTCTCATATAATATAACTTATTATTTATTAAGTAAGGAAACTGATCGATGAAGTGAGCACTCAAAGCTTAGTTCTGTCATTCTGGCGGTTACAACATTCTTCAATGGTAATTTGTTTTTCATCTGTTAATAGTATTTTTCGGTGGCCATTTTGTGAGTATCGCTTCAATAGCACGCGATTTCTCTCTATCTTCATAGGCTTTAATCGTCCATTAAGCAAATGACCTTTTTTGTCTGCGGTAAGCGTGTAGTCCAAGGTCTTCATTGATAACTTTACTTAGGGAGCTTCTCTTCACAGACATCTGTATTGCCAACAACTTTTGCTTCCGGACGGGGTTTCTTGCAATTCTCGCCTTCACTGCCTTTATTAGAGCTGGGGTCCGAACGGTGCGAGGTCTTCCAGACCTCTTGCGGTCATCGAAGCTCTGAGTTCTACGAGTATTGTATCTATTAATTGTGCGATAAACAAATTGTTTGTTGATTTTTAGGTTATCAAGCAACTTCAAAATCATGTTTGGCGGGTGCCCACATTTGTGCAACGCAATTAATGCGATACGATTCTCTTTTAGGCCCCAATTCATTATAGATACGACGAGATAAGCGTTATGTGTGGTATATAATTATAGCTCACGAATCCACCACATTATGTCATTTTTTATTTTTTCGGTAGCATTTGTTTTAACGGAAATAAAGAGGTTGCAAATCGAGTAACAGAACTTAGTAACCAACTAGGTATGTGTTTCCATTACATTTTATTATCGAACGTTAATCTCAGTATTTTAACATTATTAACTTCCTTGATCAAATGATCATTTAATGATAATTCAATCGTTTTGTTTTGATTATACTTTTTTGTAAATACAATAAATTCAGCTTTAGTTTTAGAAAATTTAAATCCTGTTTTACGTGACCACTTTTGAAGATCATTTAAAGTATTTTGAATTAATTTAGCTGTAGGTTCAAGTGTTCTGCCACTACACGTTATTGTCAAATCATCTGCAAATAAATAGCCTTAGCCTTTTACGGGTTATCAATAACAATGACTACGTCATTTATAGCTATCAGAAACAAAATAACACTCAGAACTGAACCTTGAGGCAAATCATTTTCCACAGAGATTGTGTTTGAAAGAAAATTATTATCTTGAGAAAATTATTATCAAGATTAATTATGTTTTAGCATCTGTATTTTTAATATTGATCAGTCCATTATTTAAATATATTACAGACGGACGGGCCGGACAGCGACGAGGAAGATGATATCATCAAGCCCAGCGACAACCTGCTGCTCGTCGGGCACGTGGAGAGTGACGCCAGTGTTCTGGAAGTCTACAGTCAGTTTGCAATAATTTAAATACCTAATATATAACTCACTCTCAGGAGTAACATATCACTTTATTCTAATAAACATACCAAGCTTTTATATTAATCGCCACGTATTTTCGATGTTAAACTAGACTAGTCATTTTCCTTAAATAATTTTTTGTACGAATATATTATTTTCTTGTTGTGATTTAGTCTGTAATGGGTATAATTTTGAATTTATCCCACGGTGATATTTTTGTAGTTTTCAACAAAGAAGAAGATTCTTTTTACGTACACCATGACATCGTTCTGCCGTGGTTCCCGCTGTGCATCGAGTGGCTGAGCCACGATCCTTCAGACACCAAACCAGGTATAGCACAAAGCACATCAGTAGCTATTGTATTGTTTATGGGTTGCACCGATATTTAGTAACGTGAGATTTATGAGCAGGTAATCTTTGCGCCCTAGGGGGCATGGACTCCGTCATTCAGGTGTGGGATCTGGACATCGAGAACTGCCTCGAGCCAGCCTTCAAACTCGGCCGGAAACCCAATAAGAGGAAGAAGACCCAGAGAGTTGGCCATAAAAATGCTGTTTTGGACATGTCTTGGAACAGAAATTTTACGTGAGTCGCATTGTCGAAGGTTTTTACTGGTAAAAAAGTAATACTTACTTAACTTAATAAACTTGAGCGCATCAAAAATATCTGCATCCGGTTCATATTTGGGTTACGTAAGTATGACCATGTTTCGCTTTTCCGCTCACAGCTCAAGTGGTTGCCTATTCGTTTTCGTCGTAACTTTCATATTCTGTCTCTCCTATATTCTATTCTTTTCCTTCCAGCAACTCCCCGCTATCTCAAGGAGCGTTTTAACTATCAAAATTCTGTGAGGCTGTCGCGCAGCCTGCTTCTCTCCGTCCCATCTTCTACAAAATTTTACAACACTTCATTTACTTTTCAAGCTGTCCGACTCTGGAACTCCTTACCCGTTGGCATAAGATGCGCCCAATCTCTTGATGTGTTTAAAAAATCACTCAAAGAACATTATTTATCTCTCCCTTAGTGTTTATATATTACATAGTTATTTTTACTCTGTGGCTGACATGCTGCTGTCATATTTAGCTATGTTTCGGTTAATTTTATATATATTTATATGTATGTTTATTCACTGTAATTGTGGGTGAATGTAGGCTTCATAACGGTTTAGCAACACCAACTTTTTCGATTAACTTCTCTATTTCCGCTACCCAAAGGTTGTCTGGAAGAGATCGCTTTTTAGCGATAAGACCGTCTGTTGTCTGCCTCTAAATTAAATCAATTGTGTATTTTTCTTTATATTTTTACTGAGGTGTGCCAATAAAGAGTATTCTATATATCTATCTCTTTTTGTTCATACATATGGTTTTAAAGCTTGCTGAATTACTCACAATATAATTTTACGTATTTTGCTTTCGCCGTTTTGCATAATTCTATGTAATATTCTGTATGCTTAGACTTAGTTTTAACATGTGAATTTTCTCATGTAAGTGAATTATATAATTCTTTATGAGAATAAAGTTCTTTAAACCTAAACCTAAGTGTCAAAAAAAATCTCAAAACACGCTCCCTGTTAAAGCGATTTGATCCCTATTAATTTATTTTTATTTTTCAACATGCATAGCGCAAAAGCTGGGTCTTTTATCTTGATTTTAATATATAGTTCATGTAAATTGGACTGACAAGAATGCTACTGGACATGATTTACCAAATCTACTTCTTAAGTGTGTTACTGAAAAGTACCCTAAGTTTGAAGGGTACCTATAATAGGCTGAAGTACAGACTTGTCGGAGAACGAAATGCTGGTGACTAAATATGCCCTAATAAATTAGAATCGTTAAAATACAATTGTAACTATTTTATTAATGTGACACTGATTTTTAATCCCTTTTGTGAAGTATAATTTTTCACAACCCAGCCGCGTGCTCGCGTCTAAAGACAATCCCAAAGTAAACAAGTAGTAAGTAAAATAGTAGTCTAATTTTGAAACCAATTATTATTGCGTTTTGATTAGCATAAAACAAGCTAAAGCTTTGTATTACATTTTATCAGTAAAAACCTTTGTGACAGAACTTATGGACCGACTAAGTACTCTTACTTAGTGGGAATAATCATTTCTAGCTGTTACCACCAAACACCAAAATAATTTGAATTCAGGTCAAAGTATGTCAGGCAACGAAAAGGTATATGCTTGGACTAAACTTTTAACTTCGTAACTGGGCTAGTTAGGAGGTCACATCCGGGTTTCTGAGGCCAACAGAAAGAAACAATGTTATATGAGTGTAGGTAAGTTTTTTAAATGGTTACGTCGTGGTCGTGGTTACGTTGAGTCAGTAATATATCATATAAAAACTTCTGTAAATTGTGGCACATCGAGTTAAATTAATTGTCTTAAAGAATTTTCTTGCCCAATAAAACACCTAATTGTGGTTTGTTTACATTCTTTTAAATACCTAAAGATACAGACTAGATTAACTCCAGAAAAGTTTATAAGACATTTTGAGTTTGACGACCGGTGTGGCCTAGTGGGTAGTGACCTTGCCTATGAAGCCGACGGTCCCGAGTTCGAATCCCGGTAAGGGCATTTATTTGTGTGAACACATATTTGTTCCTGGGTCATGGATGTTTTCTGTGTATTATCATTGTCTGAGTAACCCACAACGCAAGCCTATTTGAGCTTACTGTGGGACTTAGTCAATTTGTATAAGAATTTCCCTCTTATATTTATTTATTTTAGTCAAATATGATCAGGAATATACTGTTAATATTTTTCGGGTTCCTCGTGAGCACCGTGAATATTATTGAATGAAATTTAATTCAAAATTACAGACTTTCGAGAGCGGATACCTCTAGAACTATACAAGATATCGAAAAACTTGACTAAGGTCCTGTTTCACAATGTCCAAGTAAAGTCCTGAACAAGCTACTTGCCACTTTGACGAATAAATTCATCGTTGGCGTTTCACAATCTTCAAATAAGCCTAACTGGTAGATAAAATGCTAAGTTTTGTAGGAAGTTTTATCTGGTAGGTAATTTATTTGTTAGTTAGTTATACAATACTTGGACATTCTGAAACAGGCCCTAAGTAACATTTCTAGCAAATCAGCTTTGATTTTGTACAAATTTTAATGTCGCTAGGACGCATAGTTTCAGAGATATAAGCGAAAAACCGAAAAATGGGACCTTCAAAGTCCCCTCTCTCCCCGGCTCAGAGACTACGGCCGGGGACTTTTGATATGTTCACTTCCAGTTAGGAGGTCCAAACAAAGTTACGAAGTCATAAATTTCTACCTTTTCTAAACAGACGTTGCCTGGCCAGAATAAATGTTATGCTATAGAATATAGATCGATAAGTGTAGTAAAGCCTCTCTGATGACCCTTCCTGTAATATAAATAACTTGAATACCACGTACAAGTAATACTCACGTTTTACTCTTTACTTCAAATAATATGTTTTAAGTGAATATGGATGTTGTATTTAAAATAAATGAATACATACACCATGCACAAAATACTTATTAGAAAAATGTAGGTAGTAATTATTTTTTGACACATTTTCTATTTAATAAATCGAATAGAAACTTGGATACGACTATGAATCGGTGTTGTCTCAGTACTCAAAAGTTATTTGGTATTTCAGACATGTTTTGGCTAGTGGGTCTGCTGACAACACGGTGCTGTTGTGGGACCTGGACCAGGGAACCCCCCACACGAAACTGGACTATTTTCAGGACAAAGTAAGTAATGTTGTGTATTGAAACTCCAGTGACGTGTCTGGTGATGGTGAATAAAAGCGATCCTGGTTTTGACGTGGCTCTTTTGACATATTTTCAAAACGCCTAAGAAATAATTAACGAGTGGCGTGACGTCATCTGCATAAATTAATTTGACATCTGTTGATATTTTGTGTTGATGTCAATGTGACAGATGACACTGTCTTTTTGACACTAACAATGGCTTTCCATAGGCATCAATATTTGCTTTAAGACCAAAAAAGTGACCGAAGAAGAATAAATAGTACATTGTAGGAGAGGCCGGAAAACCGCTAAAAGATGGACGAGTGAGACACGTTAGTGGTGGCCCACAAATAATACGAGTCCATCTTTAGCGTTTCCGGCCAAGGTGCTTTTTACGACTACTGCAAGGAAATAAGAAAATTTGTATGACTTAAGTACTTTAATAGAAATTGATATTTATATTGGCGTGAGGACGATTGTTGAAAGAAAGCGATGTATTTTTGCCAGGAACATTTATATTTTCTTAACTAGAAGAAATCATTTTTATAGCGTAGATACGTGTTTGTTGTATTTTTTAGTCAAACACAATGTACACTATCCAATTCAGTAAGTATTTTCCGATCGGCGGGATCGGAAATCACTAAATGTAATACTTTTATCACTGTTAAAAGACGTTCTGTGTTTACTTTAAACCGACTCTAAACTGAGAAGTGCTTTTGCTAAAAAAAAACACAAATAGCTACAAAAGTAAAAACGCCCTAAGCGTAAACTGAATGGCTTTGACGTTTTTTTTTAAAACAAGTCCTGGTCCTATGAATAACTTAATTTTATCCAGGCCATAATTGCTGAAAAAGAAAAAAACCTAATTTTATTTTTGAAGGAAAAGTGTGGCGCCAAAAAAGACCTTTTATTGATCTTTATGTTTTAAATGATACTCATTGTTGTAGCACCTGAACCATCACCAATGACAGATGATGATATCAATGAAACATTGTAGTAGTGGTGGTTCAGGTGCTACAGCTATTGCCTACTTTTCAGCTTGGTTTTAGGTTTTAGATGCCACTAGGGATTGCAAACCGGATTGATTTTCAATCCGGCCGGATCCGGCCGGATTTTGGCCATAACCCGGCCGGATCCGGCCGGACCGGATCCGGTTTGGTATACGGATATCAAAATTAATTAAATGACATATTTTTCTAGTTTTTTGCGTAATACGTATTCCTAAATCTATAATTTGAAGTTCATAAATAACTTCTTAATAATAAAATAACCCTTAGTAGTAAAAAGTGTGACCTTGTCAATATCACTTAAAAACCCAAATATGAAATCGGTCATTTATTATATATAACCATTCACAAGTGCTCAAATTTTCGTTTACAATTATAAATTTGATCACTTTCCAAAGCCCGGGATGTGGGGTGGGAATTGGAATTCCTTGAAATGACAAGTTTTTGTAACTGTTCCTTGATTGAATTCTTTGTAACGTTGACATCCATTCTAGTAAGAATATAAGATATTTTACTATTAACCAAAATGATATTAAATTTTCCCTCATTTTTTGCCCAAGAAAGTAGTAGTCTGTATGATTTAAAAAAAATTACCTTTTTTTTATTTACAGAAAAGTATATTGGTCAAATTATAGGGAATGGAACACGACACGACGATCTCATGCGAAAAATAATAGAGTACGTAGGATTGAAATCCATCGCGGAAAGGGACTCCTTAAGAAAAGTTACATGGATCAAATAAAGAATTGGCTAGACGTAGAGTAGCATGTACCATTAAGGAAATTGCATAAGATTGGATGAAATTATAAATACAAAAGATTCTCTCTCAAATTTGAATAGAAAATAAACAATATTTTATCATATATATATAAAATCGAAGTAAACTAAAGATTATCAATGTTATCATTTCATTTTATACATTCATTTTCAATACAAACTTACAATCTTATAATCATTCACACATGTAACACATATTGATTAGCCCAGCTCTAGTCGGTTGAGTACCGCCGACTTAATCCTGCTCATTTGTTTACTTTTAATCTCCTAACACAACATTATGACACTTTTCTTCTCTTTAGCATAAATTACAAATGCCTTCCATGGCATCTCCATCGTTTAATTTTTCCTTTTATTACAGTATTTATGTAATCGTCGTATCGTGCCACCAACATGAAAGGCAACTTCTGTTCCCAGTCATCGTCATAATAAATATATTTTTATTTAACTAAATTTAAACTTTTTCATTCGTTTTATGCTCTGTTCAAGTTCATACCTCTCATCCGTCGCCTTTTCCTCATCTAAACCGCACAGTGCGTGCTGTATTTAGGCGTTTTTTTTATTTGACCGGATCCGGTCCGGATCCGGTGATTTTTACCGGATCCGGTAGCTCCTTAAAAGTGCCGGATCCGGCCGGATTACCGGATCCGCCGGACCGGATTGCAATCCCTAGATGCCACATTTCGGAACAGTGGCGTGAAAATTAGATTAAGCATCTCATTTTGACTTGGAGAGTAACGAAGTCATTTGAGCGTGACAATATTAAAGCCATCAATAAATGCTAAATTGCGCAGTGCATGTGAGACGCAGTTCCCGACTTTGATACTCGCTTTCAGATCTTTCTAGTTTATAATGATCACCAATCTTGTAGTATTAGGGTTATTTGTCCATCGGGTTGGAATGTAATTTGTGTTGCAGGTACAGTCTCTGAGCTTTCACTTGCGCGAGCCGCAGACGCTGTTGTCGGGGAGCTGTGACGGCGCGGCGCGCGTGTCGGACTGCCGCGACGCGGCGGCGCACCGCGCCTGGCGGCTCGGCCCCGAGATTGAGCGCGTCGCCTGGGACCCCCACAACCCCTACTGTTTTGCAGTAAGTTTGTAATATTTATTTGTTTTGTTATGCGTTTCTAAGTGTAGTGTAAGTGTGTAATTATTTATGATTATTATTTTGGAGCTCTACATATGTAAGCTATGTATATTCACGATAATCATGATTAAAGACATTGAGCACCGCAAAATAATATATTAAGAAGCCACTACTCCGCGCCGACTGCGAATTGTCCGGCTATAAACTGTGTACCTATTACTGTGTACCTACAAGCTGCAATAATTTCTTACTCGACGAAATGCGCCAAAATATATTCCACGTAACATACAGAAGCAATGGCCGAACAACAGCATTTTTGTATCGATTTTGCATTTTAAGTTAGTTCTATATAGTAGCATTATAAACTGTTATACGGCTAATGTACTGCTTATTTGTGCACAAATTATACGACTTTAGATCGCATAAAGGTTCATGATCGTTATATCCTTACACGGTGGGAAGAAGTTGTGATAAGTCGAGATATAAAATTGAACAAATTTGAAGTTCAAATAGAACGTAACATTCATTTTTTTTTTAATTTTACAGATATAATGGCATTACAAGCGCACTATACTAGCACTATTATAGCGGTCAATGAAGTGGCTAATCGCACTACAATAGTAGTTTATGTGACTGCTACATAATAAAAGGCATTAAAATACACGAGTGTGGGTTTAAGAAACGAACGAAGTAAGTTTCGTAAAAGGATCACGAGTGTTTTAATGCCTAATTATGTACAGTTACATACACTATTTTATCTACATATCATAAACGTTGGGGCATTCGTTGCTTTATTGGCGGAACTCGCGGATATGTGGTGGCGTCACCGAAATATTTTTATCGCTCATTTTACACGAAACTTTTGCTATAATTACTTTAAAAACAACAAAACATATTTATTTTATACTTAAAACTAATTAAAAGATAAATTGTACGTCAAATGGCTGTAAATGAAAACTTTTCACGCATGTCACGTATTCGTAGTTTTTTTTTTAATTCAGACTCTAACTAGAGTCGGGGGCCTATTTCCGTATCATCCGATACAAACTAAGCTCAACGATTAAAGTCCGTGACTGTACATAAGTTGTTGTACCAAGAAAATAACTTCTGAACCTTATTTAATCGCATATAGATCATCAGTTTCGTATGATCCCATCTTTTGGGAATGTTATCGGTAACGTTGGCAACTTACTAGTAATATTCCCAAATGGAAACTTACTGGCACTTAGCGGGAATGTTTCCGCAACCCATCACTAGTTGTAAATAAGTCCTCTGGTGCTTTGTTAAAATGCTTGTTCTGTTACATGGATACGATATGCTCTTATCGCTCTGTAAATAATATTGTGTTAAATAGGCGCGTTTTAATCTTGAAAACGTTCATGCAAAAACCGCCCTAGTTGATTAATTTAATTATGAATAGTATCTGTAAGTATTCTTAAATCCTGACTAGATAATGTAGCGTTTTGGTGACGATATGTGTGAGCACCGTTAACCATTCGTTATCATATTATCAAATGAAGATAGTCGCTTAAACGCAGAGAGAGTGGCACTTGTATAAGCTGTTATTCGTGGTGAATGATTTCAAACCCAATGGCACTCTTTGCAACTGGATAGTGAGTGGGGCTCGCGGTGGTCGCTCTTTACAAATACAAAGACGCCGTCATCGCGAGTGCTCGTATTATATTGAATGAAGCTGTGATACCTACAGTGAGTGCATTTGGTAATGCAGATGAGCAATAACGAGGGCCGCGTGGCGTACGTGGACGTGCGACACGAGCAACCCGTGTGGGACATCGCGGCGCATGACAAGGAGGTCACAGGTAACGCCGCTCTATCTTACTGCCCGTGCCCATCCACAGTTACAATTCTGGAATGGTAGTCTGTAATCCAAGATTCATTGATTGCACTTGATGTGTAAAGTACCCCCGAGGTTAACATTAAACTATAATGCATTCATCAAATCAAACTTCAACTTGCCAACCAGAGTTACCGCATAATGTATAGTCAGCATCAATCGATGGTGAGAGGGGCCAGATTTATCGTAACCCACCATTGTTACCATAAATATGTACCAATATATTGGCCACTTCGAAAGATGACTTCAATTCGGAGCACAATTTTTTAATTTCAGGGTTCCGTAACCAAAGGGTAATAACGGGACCCTATTACTAAAGGATGACTCACGGGCCGGAGCGTCCGTCATTTTCTATGACGGCTGATCGGTGGCCACGTCGTGTTTGCCATGGAAAACGAAGCGCTGGAACCTCCGGCCCGGCCCCGGCACGGTCGCATGAGTCATCCTTTAGACTACACTGTCTGTCTGTCTGTCACAAGGGTGTATCGCATAAACCGTTATAGCCAGACAGTTGAAATTTTCACAGACGATGCATTTCTGTTGCTATATAACAACAAATACTAAAAACAGAATAAATAAATATTTTAATTGGGGCTATCATACAAAAAATGTGATTGTTTTTGTGTTATCTGATACAATGCTACAAAAGGATATTGCTTTTTATTTGTAGGTCTCATCCTTAGCGAAATTCCCGGCCTAATGGTTACCGTCAGCACGGACGGCAAACTCAAGACTTGGGACATCCAAAGGTATTGTATACATAAGAATCTTAGTTTTCAAACAAAAAGTGCAAGCTCGTCACCTACTTGCAAAAAAATATTGGTGCAATGTGGATTTTGTTCCATATCCGACTTTTCTCTCTTAAGTTCTAAATTTAAAAATTATAAATTGGCACATGGTATAGTTGTCGTAGATAAATGTTGATAAATTTCATTTTAAATTTAGGCTCCGGTCGCTAAATACTGAAGATCATTTTAACGTACATAAAAAAGCGAAGATCACGACTAGTGATGGGCAGCTTATAAGTTTCCTAAGCAGTGGCGGATTAACCAAACAGCAGAAAAAGCATATGCTAAGGGCCCCGCGCCTAAGGGGGGCCCCGCGCTCCGACCCTGACCATGCGATTTCGGCACGCGGAACCGGCCAAGTTCAAGTAGAACTCGCACTCCGCGGATCCTGTACTACCACATTTTATTTACAATGTATTTTTTTTCGTAACTCAGTAACAATATTGATCAATTATTATTATTTGTTATTATCCTGTCTATTTTTCTTTACAACGATACCAAATTTTAAGATTTTTTAGACTTACGCAAAGACCTAGAGCAGAGTTTAGCATAAAACCGAAGGTGCAGAGTGTTGGGGAAGGTGCAAACTTTTGTGCATGGCTAAAGCTGCAGGAAACAGCAGAGCTCGGAAACGCACAAAAAAAGATACTGTGTTTAAAAAGGATGATTTATTTACTAATTATTATTTCAAATAACAAATTGCACCTTACATTAGGCATTAGCTGATCAGCTTTGAGCCCGTAGGAGGCCAAAGGACGCGCTCCTCTACGGCTGGCCAGGCGCCCAAAATATGCCGAGTTGCTGCAAAGCCGTGATACATATGATCTAATTGTCAAAATGTTATAAAAAGAAAACAGCGGGGCCCCTATGCAGGGCTTTGCATTCGCATAAGCCGGATGTAAAGCCCGGATGTAAAGGGTCCGATACCCAAAGCATCCCAGCAAGTCGCACTTTCGAGTAAGAACTAAGGCCGAGCAGCAGGCGAGCCGAGATAACATTGGTGTAATTCCAAACTCTGTTCTCCTACAATTCAGCCTTTGCATGGTGGCGCGCCGCGATAGAACGCTACGGGCCTCCACCCTTATACGGAGCTCGGCCTACGGCCTCGTTCACACTCTGGCATTGGTTTCATTCTAGGCTCTGCTTTCCTGCAGCTTGGCCTTCAGTTTCGCACGGGAACGCTACGAAATCGGGTGGTCCGATCGGTCCGGATATTCAGCTCGTGGGGCTCAGCCTTCGGCCTTGTTTTTTGGCTCACTTAGCCATTAGTTCCCACTTCTTAGGTCCGACTCACTTTTCACCTATTTTTACAAGCTTTTATTAAACTTAATAATATTGATATTGTTAAACAGTATCCCTACATGCTTTTATTTAACTTGTAATACTCGTAAGTTGTTTTCGAAACCTGCAAACCATCTGCAAACTATTTTTTTGACCATTTGTCAAATTCGACCTAATCTGCTGATGAAAACCGAAGGTAAGGAGGAAACCTATATAAAAGAAAGGAACTGTGATAAAATAACACAACGACATTAAGATTAGGCTCTTTTAAAATGGATAAGTAAAAAAATAAAAAGATCGAAATTCCTCTCTACATTTTTTTTCTTTCGGAGCGATTATTTCCGAAAATAATAACTTTATTTAAAAAAAGGTTTTTGGAGACCATTTTTCGTTTTGAAAGACCTTATCCAACCATACGCCACAAGGGTTAAAGCAAAAAATTATCAAAGTAAAAACATTTTGTATGAGAGGTATCCTATTTTTTTTTATAGTTTTTGTTTTACCCGTTCTGTCGCAATGCATGATTTATGTATCCATGCCAAATTACAGCTATCTAGCACTAAAGATCACGGAGCAAACCCTCGGACAGACGGACATGGTGAAACTACTTATACAAGAGTTTCTAGGTGACAACGAAACCCTAAAAAATACACTGCATAACATGTTAAAAACTAATAGAGAACGAGTGGACAAAAATTAAGACATCGTAAAAATGTTGTGATGGTACTGAATCCTCGGGGTGCGAGTCCGACTCGCACTTAATCATTTTTTTTCAAACCAGGGGGCCCCGCGATCTATTGTGCTAAGGGCCCCGCGCCTTCTTAATCCGCCCCTGTTCCTAAGTGAAACTTACACTTAAATTTCATGCAAGTTTCTGTAAGTTTCAAATGGAAAATTTTGCTTATATTTCTTTGAATTTTTCTTGGTTTTGGAGGTTTTAGCAAACAGACAGATAGACGGGGCGAGCGACTTTGCTACATAATATGTTAGATTAGATAAACAATCTGTTAAAGCTCTACCTGCTTTATTGTCTCAAAACTGTTCACAATTATTTTTATCGGAATTAATGCTGCCAAATAAAATGAAACGTCAAGCGGAATCTATAATGCTCAATAAAGACCTTACGAATATTATGGTGTATTAGCATAACGAATAAGAGAGAGTAAAATGAAATTTCATGTATGAGAGATTAAAATTAAATATGTTTAATATACACAAGACAAATAGCAGATATGTTTAAAAAAATGCAAAAAAAAAGGTAAAAAAGGCGCAGCGTAACCTAACGTGGTCTTGAACTTCCGTCCATCGTATAACAACCGGGTACGATTACCCCTTAGCGACGCGTCTACTGTCACATATTGTCGAATTTTCCGGTCACAATCCGTCCTACTGACGTCAGGAGTAGCGGAAAGGCTGCATGAAATTCAAGTGAAATTTATACGGTATCATTTCTATCAGAAACATTTGCTGTCTAAGGAAATATGTGAAATGTTTCAGAAATTGCCCATCGCTAATCACGACACGGGTCGCTGGCAGCGAATGTGTTAATAATTTCTGATTTACACGATTTGATTAGCGTTTCCTCCGGCCAGTTGTTCAGGAAGCTGTTAATAATTATCAATGGAAAATATCTCCCTTGAATTTGTCTGTAAATACTCTTTCAACTATCGCGCTTACACCAAAACACTGGACTACCGAAGTGCAGATATGATAGTAAGTCACAGACCATCTCATCCACTAGACGGAGCACCTGATACAATCGAGGTCATCACACATAAGCACGGGAATAAATGAAGCGCGACCGCTAATTTTAGTTGCTCCATCAATTACAACCACTACTCGTGTAAATTAAAAATATTTACAAAAAATAATCTATGGGGAGGGACTGGGCTGTTATAGCCTCGTAAGGCCCAAGGTCCGACCTACAGAACTTATTCAGTTCGATGAAATTTTAATAATGTTTAATTGGAACAGAATTGCATTTGTTTTGTTCAATTTTCAAACAAAATAAAATCAACTGTATTCCCTGCACTATAGGTTCAAATTTCAGTGGCAATTTTTCATTTTTCATTTGTATGGCTGGACCTTAGGAGGATAGTATAAAATGGTCTAAAATCAAACTCAGTTGTGCTGTTCGAATCGTATCATTTTACAATTAAAATTGCACCTATTTGTGGTGGTCGGCTGTTTATAAAAGCTTCATAATGCGGTGTCTGTGTAGTCTGTTTCGTAAGAGAATACCGGCGGTTTGTTGCATTGCAGGTCGCCGCCGGCGCAGGTGAGCGAGCGCGCGAGCCGCGTGGGGCAGGCGCTGTGCGCGGCCGCGTGCCCCGAGGCGCCCTTCTCGCTGGCGTTGGGTGGCGACAACAAGGAGTGCTTCATCGAGATGCTCGACCTCGCCGCCAACGAACAAGGTGCCAATCCACATTACTGACATTACTCACTCTTTTAGGGAAAGGTTAGTTGAACCCTTTCCGTACCTACATCAAAAGTAAAAACGGAACCCTTATAGAATAACTCGTGTCTGTCGTCTGTTCCTCAGCCTCAGCGAATTTGCTCGGAAACCACTGAACCGATGAAATTTGATACACATATTTAATTAGGTGACCCACACACAGACGAGTAACGTAAAAAAGAAACCTTATGATGGATAAATTAGAAAAAAACGGCTCTTTTCGTTCCAGCGCCAAAATATCTCGTTAGAAGTTATTGCTTTCACCCCTTGGTTTATTAACCATAACTGAATTCATTATAAACTGAAATGGTGTATTCCCATTTGTCCCCGCCAGGCACTTATGAGAATAGGTGCATTCATATGAATCATTCCCAGAGGGGACAGATGGGAATGATTCATATGAATGCACCTCATCATCGCCTCATGTATGGCGGCTGTCAATATAAAATTATTTAATTTGTTCCCTAAGTTGTACTATTTATTTCATTTGCCACTCTCTTGACCCTCCGGTGCGTTTGTTTGATTGCAGTATCCAGCCTGTTCGAACCGCGAGCCGCGGCCGCTGCGCCTGCCGCCGGCGCCACCGCCATGGAGACGTAGACCCCAATAAATATACTACCAACACACCAACATACACGCGTTAATGTTGTTCGTTGAATTACCTTCAAGCACATTCACATTAGGCTCCTAGATTGCGGCCAACGCGGTATCAATGCCCTGTAACTGTAAGATACATGTTTTATGTGTCTCCATTCTTGATAAGGAAGTAAATCTATCACCTCTATAGCTTGCTCGAAGTTTAGAATATAGCTGTTAGTTTGCTGGACAAAGCCTTTGAACATGCTCTATTTTAACGGAAAATAATCAAGCAACATTCAAGGAACAAAGAGTTAGTGACTGTAGAAGAAGTGTAGTCTGAGCAAAATCGATGTATGCACATGTGGCGCCACGTTTTATGGTAACTGAACTGTCAGAAATAAATATTTGACAACCAAAGTAACAAATAATATATGGAGTCTATAGGACATACATCAACTTAGAAGACGAATGTTTCTCACTCTTTATTGTTACCTCTTCTACTATTCATAACTCTTTGGTTGAGAAAATGCACTTTGATGTTGTCTTAATATATTATCACATGTTGATGTTGGATTATATAATATTCTAAGTGTAATCAACATAATAATGTATGCTCTTCGTTCTGATAGTCTATAGGATCAGTTTGTATTAACATAAGTGTACATACAATCTATATTTAGCTACCGGAAAAAAGTTTATATTTAAGCAAGATATAGTAGGGGTGCTATTTTGATGTTTATAGACCATACGTATATGTTTGTTGTAATAAAAAAAATGTTCAACATGGTTTGTTCTGCCTACGTAATAGACCTAGAACGATAGAATGTTCCTTGTTCCCGTCGTACTTCGTGTCTTCGAGTGCACTGACTGCAGTATATGGTTATTTTATGCGAGCAAAGGAGGAAAGGGGATGACCGCTTCTCCTTCCCCATTTTCCTTCCTGGATACCTATTAACAGTATAGAAAATATTTTCTTCCAGCTTCCATCCGGTCTTCGTTTGGGGCCCAGTATCTTACGGAGGATTTTCCTCTCGGCAACGAGCAGCATGTTAGGATTGGACGAATCACGGTCTTATAGATTCGGATCTTGGTGCGTCTGCTTAGAAGCTTGGACACTAAGTAATTAAAAAATAATTAATAAGGAATATTACTAATTAGTAATTTAATATTTTTTTTTTGTTTAAAATTATTTAATTTGATTTATTTAACAGCCGTTTTTAAATATTTTTACATAATTTTCAATCGTGGCTGAATGCTGAATAGGTATGTGCCTTCGATGCCTAACCTGTCAACAAATTATAAAATGGCGGACGAATGTTTGATATATCACCGTATTTAAGAATTATTTCACTTAAAATTTAGTTTTATCTTCGCAAGTGTGATGAAAAACATTGTGTGTAACTCCGGGGGTGAGAATATTGCAAACTCGGGTCTTTAATTACCATCCTCGTATCCAAAATTACACTTACCCCCTCGTTGCAGAATGTACTAATATTCAAATCATTGATTGTTCCCGCCGCGTCGAACGAGCGAAACATAAGTTTTCCAAATCCAGTATAAGAGCCGATTGCGGAACGTACTTGTAACAGAACTAACAGAACCCGAGGTCACGTTATACTGGTTCTTCTGAAAACTGCGCGATCAATTGGAACAAATACACGATCACGCGCGCCGCCGCACTGTGGGCTGTGAAATCCATCGCCATAGATATCAAAGATGTTATTTTAATTTTTTTTATTGAAATAGGTTTTGCCTAGCATTGTCATGGTAACGTTTGGCATAAAGAATGTCAAGTAATGTATCTTTTTTCGAAAAAAAAAATGTATGGAGCAGGAACAAAAATCAATTTATTAAAAAAAACCGCAATATAAACCGTAATATCCTCTCAGAAGGCTATGCTACGAATTATAAGTGTTTTTTGGCATACTACATAATTATTTCCGTCACGGTTGCCGTTTTTTTTAATCGTTTATTGTTTCTATGGAAAGGACACAAAATTTAAAGTTGTAATTTTAAGATTTTTTTGATTGAAATTGGTTTTACGAGCATTTTTATTTTATGCTAACCTATGAATTTCAAACGATTTGGAGTAAATAGTTTCGAGTTAAGATATTTTTTTAAATTTGTTCTAACAAAATTATAGCAGTTGCAGCTGTTATATTAATGACTAATATCCAAAAAATCACAATTAATTCGCTGTATCACCATCTGCGAGGATATTACGATTACGTTTGCAGTTCTCGAGATACTTAACTTGATTTGTTTCCCCTTCGTATTAAAAAAAATATAACTTGATAATTTCCATGTTTTAATCGTCTGAAATTAATAAATAAATATGCTTGTAAAAATCAATTTCAATCAAAAAATCTTAATGTACGACTTTGAATGTTGTGTCTTTTCCATAGAAACAAAAACGATTTAAAAAAACCGCACTCGTTACGGATATATGAAGTATGCCAAAAAATCACAAATAAATCGTAATATAGCCATCAGCAAGGATATTAGTATTACTGTATTTTTTGGTTCTTGAGTTATATTGATTTTTTTGTTCCTGCTCAAGCCAAATCACTAATTCACCGTTTAGCATAAAAATTATGGCCAAGGCACGTCCATACAAAATTTTAATATAAAACAAGCAGGCAAGTAAGAGGCAAAAAGTAATAGTAAATTAGTAACCCCTTCGGTTAGTTCGGGGGTCTACAAGCTACGTACTTACGTACTTGTTGTTTCAGGCAGGTTGTTACTAAATAATAAAAACTATGTCTATATTTCTGCCACTTATACGTTTTATACTTCGATTTCCTATAGTAGCATCTCGAATGTCAAGTGAAATGCAACTTCCACTTATATATGAAGTAGTTGAAGGCTAAAATATCGACTTTAGAAGGCGCGATTTTTGAGTATATTTTTAGAGGTGTTGAGTAAAAAAAAGTCGATTTAAGTTTAATGGTCGTAGGTACATATTTTTTGGAATCATTTACAGATAAAAAAAATCTATTATCTTCTTTTGCTGTAAAGAATTTGCAATTATTTTTTCAAAAGCAAATAATGAATCGAATTGTTTTTGTATGGTAGCTGTGTTACTTGATAGAAAGTTTAATGAATAGATTCATTCATTGCACCAAACATTCCTTTTCGATTTTATTGCTTCGAGATCGGGGAATTCAGAGTAAGACGTAATTATGGTTTACTAACTTCTGCTTTAAAGTCTGATTTTTGAAATTCGATTTATTGAGATTTTTTTTTAACCTTATAAAGTAATTATTTTAAACGTTGACATACAATTACAATAATTCAAATTATACAAAGAAACTAATATTAACTAAACTAAAACTACTATAAAACTAAAAATCTAAATGGGCACCCGTAGCATGGTGCCGAGGATGTTGGCAGCATTGTCTCGCTGGATCGCTATGCTCAAGTATTGGGCGAGGAAGCTGACATCGAATATAAATATGTACAAAAATGCCTACGCAGGGAAATAACATTTTGTTCGAGTTACAAAGTCTAAATAATTCGAGATACCGAGTATTTGTGGGTTTAGCGGAAGGAAACGGCATTTTTTTCGACTTAACAAGGTTCAAATTATACGAGTAGAGGTTCCACTGTAGCTACTTTAACATTAACATCAGAAAAAAAATATTATCATTAGCCAAACTTATCAACTAGTCAACTGTCAGCCTAATTGTTTTGTTTGTTATGAAGGCTGGGGCTGTTGTATGGATGTTTTGTTTGGGTATTTCATGTAAATTCTTTTTTATTTAGTGAAAAAATCGAAAATAGTGAACCGTGATCAGAGTAAAGAGTGAGTTTGTTACAATGCCACCGAGAAAACGGTTTCCTAAGTGTGAAATAAATGTTTAAATTTCGAATACCAGTCTCCTTTTAGGCAACACCCCATATGAGTTTACGCACAGTCGTAATGCGATGACGTAGCAAAATATTGTGTTACGTAATTAATTGACGGCTCCATAAAAACCCGTGACTGATTCAAAACGAGTTCTTGTTCTACGTGACCATCGTGACTGTATTAGCCCAAGAAAACAAAACCTTTTTGATTAAACACACCGGCAGCGTCAATCACATTATTATATTGTGTCATTTGCTGGACTGGAGTGAGGCTTTCGAACCATGGGAGTATAGGAACTTAAGAGGATATATCAGTGGTCATTTCTCCACACAAACGTTCTCATTTTGTACGCATTTAAAACCTATTTTATTTTTATTTGTGTACTTACCCAACGCGACACAAATAGGTGTTCAAAAATGAGCGGATATATTTGCAATGGAGATTCATCACGCCGTCCATTACCTTAACGGAGCGGACAGTCCCTGCCCCCGTATTCTGAATATAATGGTAAAATCGTCATCTGAATTTTGTATAATTACTGTCTGTAATTTAATTCGTGCTTTGCCCACTTTAGCAGCTATTTTTTAAATATTTGTAAATAATAGTAGCTTTTGCATACTACAAATTGTGGAAGTTAATTCTTACTATCACAATATACATAATGGATATATACAGAGGATTACTATAACTGCCTTATATCTAAAATAGGCCCTTGAGGCATTGTACCAAGGATGCTGGCGGCATTTCATCGTTGTATCGCAATACTGATACGTTGTGCGAAGAAGTCACCAGCTCTTCTGTCACCAGTTACGTCAACGTTAATGTATGCAATTTAACCAACTTTACGTGAGTTTATTACACTTGAAATTTCTATGAGATTACATTAAAGACACCTTTTTTTTTTCAAATAAAAGAATATTTTTTGAAATCGGTTTACATGATACAGAATTATCCTCGAAAAACCAACATACGTGCACATCGCGCAAATCAGTGAGACAATTTGCCGATAGATGACGCTGTACACAATTATACTTAGTATAGGTATCTACTTCTGATCATAGATTAGCTTCTGATCTAGTCTTTATAGTTACTCGAGATAATTCAAAGTTCGTATGGAACCCTCGGTGCGCGAGTAAAACGAAATCGCACTTGACCGGTTTTTTTAAATTTTAAATATGACACTTTTTCTGCAGAAACATTATATAACAATCTACAAGATATGAGCATTGATATGGTTTTTCTGGTAATCTATTTTAATTTAAGAAAGTGAAGGAAAATGCTTCAAGTCACCCCTATTTATTTCTGTTGTATCCTTATTACTACTGCAACTTTTATTTGCAATTAATTAAATGATATAGGAATTGATTAGTATTAAAGTTGCAAATACCTACTAAAGTGTACATTTACAATGTTATCTTAGATGTTGCAAGCGCGAGGTCAGTGCAGCCCCAAGGCTGCCAACTCGGCGATCCCATGGGATTCGCAAAATAACGTTACAATTTTGCGTACATCTCACTGAAAAAAAAGATGTTTAATTTCATTGAGTATTTGTTTTATTAAAAAAACAACTAGGTATGACAATATATTGTTTATACAAATCTTTAAAACATCAAAAATGACAGCTACAAGTATGTATAGCACATAAGTAATAACATAGATATAATTTCAAGTGGAAATAATATTTTAACAAATGGTAAGAAATACACACTCTTACTCTTTTAACAATACAGCTGTGGTCAGTTAATTTTGAACACCTCGCCCGCTTAGTAAACTTATTTCTGACTGTACAAGAAAAACCACAACAATTAATAAGCATCCGTGGCGCAGCATCTGCGTCGCGGTAGGGCAACCAAACATACAGTCATAGAATTTAATTTCCTTACCATTTCTTACCTTGTTACTGTGACAAGGCACGAAATGGTGGACTAACTTTAAACTCCATGACCTCACATAGAGTGCACGCAAAGCCACGGCTAGAGTTACATTGCGACGCGTACGTACAAAATAATTACGCGCAAAAACAAACCGTGCAATGATTCTTTATTCGAATACTAACTATCGACTGTTTTCGCTAAGCTGAGGATACCAAGACGTAAAAATGTGCTCGGATAATCTCTTTAATGTTGTGTATACAAAGTAAAAAAATTCGAGACTGCAACATTTTTACTTTGTTTCACTGGCAACAACTGTGACCGCCTTGTATGTACTTCGCTAGCACATGCTACAATAAAAGCATTTAATACTGGTAAGCTGAATGAGTAATGCGGTATTGTCGAAGTTAGCTGTAGGCGTTAGCTGCTATCACAAACCACTAGTATTAACACACACCTTGCGATCTTAATCTATTTTCATCTGTAATTTTAGGTACATTACAGTAATAGGCGAATGCTGATAGCAGCGAACTGCTGATGGCGGATCAGTGCCATCCAAACGAACATAATCGCCTGCTTCCTACAATCACCTGCGATTTCAATTACAAACGAACGTATTTTAACATAAATATATTTATACATAATCATAAGTGTCAACTCGAGGATTTTATATTTGCTAACAACTTATGCTAATATTGCTAGAATAGTCCTGAAACTCTAATCGCCATGCCAACAAATAACAATAATATTAATAAATAATAACTATTTTATTGTATAGCGCTCCAATTTTTATGCTGTCTACAATATATGGTTTTGATTTAGACAATACTTTTGATCGTATATTGTAAAACTTAACATACTTAATTTCATTAAAATGTATAATTATTACAGTTTCAATATAATATTATGCGCTGTATATTATTATTAAGCAAATAAAAGAGGTGTAAAATATTGCACTATTGAGTCATGCCATAAAGAGGTTCTCTACGCAGAAGCCTCGTAAAAATATCAACAACGGACATTGACATTGTGGATATAAGTATCACTTTCATTTTCTTTTAATCATCTTAAATCGTGGGTCAGTACAAACAGTGTTTATGTGGACTTCATGCCTTTTGTAATAAGGTCCACCGATGGACAGTTATCAGTGTGGGCGATGGTACTTAGAAGAGTTCTTTTTTGTAATCGAAAGATCTGAAGTGTAGCATAGTTTTTCTAACGAGACAGCCTAGTAAACAGCTGCCTACACCTGCGACACACACGACGGACTGTGACTTCACAGTGATTAATTTAAGTATGCTTAGGTACAGCAGAACATGAAATGCAGACAGGTTAAAAGCGTAGCGTAGACAGCTGGTTGGTTGGTAGACAGACGACATGATGATCAATGGGTACCTTACCCATTGGTTTCTAACAAAAGTGTAACGGAATCAACGAGTGCTAAAGCCCATCGGCCTCGTAGTTATTGAAGAGTTTGTTCGTCGCCCGCCTCCGCCACCACCGGTAACAAGAAGGTATAGTTACTCGTCGCCGGGGAACTTGACGACGGCGTCGTGGATGGCCTCGGCCACGTAGCGCACGTTACCGGGGTTGAGGCCGCAGATGTTGATGCGGCCCGAGTTGAGCAGGTAGATATGGTACTGCTCGATGAGGTGCTGCACCTGACGCGGCGTCAGGCCCGTGTACGAGAACAGCCCGATCTGCTTCACAATGTGGTCCCAGGTGCCCGGCGTGCCCAGCCTGCCGGCAAACGTGCCCTCTTTTAACACCACTATACGATAATACCTTGCTTTTTTTTGCTTTGCTTGCCTTGCTTGCTTGCCTTGCTTGCTTGCTTGCTTGGGTGACTTTGCTACTTTGACCAATTTTTTCCAGGATATAGATATCACTTAAAGTCGTAGGTTGGCAAAAGGGTTTCAAGTTACTTTCCAAGTCATCTTGGACGTGGGCTACTACCCCTACCATTTTTGCGCTTGCAATCTCATACTGAACCCATTGATACCATATAGGTATACCCACATCCGAGATAACTTGTGCCAAAATCTATTTCTAAAAGACTTGGACCGATTAACGAATTATTAAAGATTTTATTTACGGAAAAAATAGGCAGCTATTTTTTCATTTTTTTTAACTCGTAAAAGTATTGTTTAAGAAACGTGGTCATCCTGTTACGTCAGATGTAAACAAAGCAAAGTAGTTACACAAATTTCATAAACGAGGGTAGTATACAGTTTAAACCATAACAAAACCGCTTGGCTTACCGTTAGTCGCTCGCGGACGTTGACCCGTAATCGGTCGTTTAGTCGGTAAAATTCTTTTGACCCGCGAATAATATGAACTGGTGCTATGATACTTTTAAGTGCTGAAAATTTACGCGAAGCATCGTCTATTCCGCACTTACCGCAATACCATCTCGTACAACTCGTACAAAAGGTAATGTCAAAGCTCATTTAGCCAAATTTGCATTTTGACGGTAATACGTATGTTAAAAGTATGAAGGCGAAAAGCTGGCAACTTACGTACTCCTTGCGTAGACCTTATTGTTGTTGCAATACGGTTTACGAACGAAAGGTTACTTAAGAGGCCGGTAACGATTTTAGAGCAAAAATGTAAAATTGATAGATTTAGTCACTGACATAGCCAGGCTGTCGAGAAAAAATTGTGTCCTCCATTTTCCGCGTTTGACGTCTGTCACTAACCTAAAGAATAAGCATAGCTGTGTAGTTAGCCAGAAGCGAAACTGTTATGACAACTGTTCATTTTATGCCTACATATGCACTGTAAAGAAATAAAATGTATTTATTTCCTTGCATGTGTATTGAAATTGTTTTACATATGTAACACGGACGACATTAAAAATAAAAATAGTCATAAAACTTGATGTTATTAGAATACATTTTCATAGCGCACAAGGGCATTTTTTATTTTTTTTATTTTTTGTCACAAGCGTGGCATCTCGCTAGTAGTCGGAGATACGGAGATGGAATACGAGTAAACGCAGTGAAGTGCCTGCACTTCATTGAGGCGCGGAAACATTTTATTAGAGATGTCGACTCTAGTTCTATACCTCAATGGATTTAGTCATTGAAATTCTACACCTAATACGTAATATCTAAATAACAAGTATTGGTTTCTATTAGCACGTCTTCTCATCTTGTCTTTTAATAATGAGGTTGCAAGCGTGCGTCCTCGGTAATATGTGACGAGAAGGAACAGTATTTAAAAATTCATCAAAAAATTATGGTGGTAAATTATACTACTGTACAAAATTATGTATACGAACAGTTTCAGCAAAGATTGTTTAAGTATCAAAATTACGTTGAAATTACGTCGATTTTCAGAGAAATTGTCACTTGTTTTGAAGTAATTTGATTTCGTCTAACTTTCATTTATCCTACTTCAAATTTATAATTACAAAAATGTAGTTTATTAAAGTTGAAGTAAAGGATGTGTTATACAAAATTAGTATTTTTAGCAGTTTACTAATTAACGAAATTTACAAATTAAGTGCCTTAAAATCAGTGCTTTGCGCGCGTTTACCTAAACGTCCATCAGAAAAAAAAAACATTACTAATAAAGTGAGTCTGTTGTAAAAAAAAATTATATATTAAAATAAAAGATAACAAGACTGCTAATAGAAACCAGTACTTGTTATTTGTAATAGTTAACAAAAGGTGTACAATTTCTTCGACTAAATCTATCAATTTAACATTTTTGCGACTAAAATCGATAACGGCCTCTTAACTGTGTCGACCTTCGTGTTAACGCATTCATTGACAGGAGGCGTGGTTTATGTGACGGTGAACGCATATCACGCATATATGCGTTGTTGACAACGAATGTCTTCGTTCGGAAGGAATGAGGGTAGGGGCTTAGACGCACGTAATTGGCCACAAAGTAAGAGGTTTTTGAGAAAGCTTTGTAGTTCCTTTTCTCAATAATATTGTATTATATGATATATAAAAATGCGTTAATTATTATTTTTCTCGCACTTGCTTATGTTTCAATTTGGTCAATGATAACAAGGTCACGATGTATATGTGAATAAATAAGCCCATTTACATGATGCGAGTTGTCCATAGTCCGGTTTAATACAATAGACGACAATTGCCATTCGATTATCGTCACAAAACTCTTAGGATTCATATAAACCAATATCCATCGCATATTGTTTAGATAAATGGAAACATTACATTTTCGAAGTGCGGATGACTCAAGCATAAACGATATAAGCTTATTGAATTTAGAATCTCCTCCGTTTAAATTTAAAGAAAATAATAATAAGTCTTACTTTATGAGCTCGGCTCGCAGGGCTTCTCTCATCTGGATAACTCTCGACGACATCGTCTTGATGTGTTCCCTCCTGCGAACATTGAAATGCAATTTAAGTATTACAACTAGATATGACATACTTAGTGCCAATTGCACCAACCACGCTGACAGCTGGTCAACGTTAATCAGCAGTGAACTATGAAACTCCTCATCCAATAAGATTTAGCGGATGTTTTAACGGTGACAGACGGTTTGGTGGAACCGACCCTTAATCGTAAACCGTCAATCAGATTCACTTTACCGATAATGCTTCTAAGAATCGTTCTTCTAGGACCGCTTTCGCTTAGGAGCACCGGATCTGGTAGCTGCCCTTACAAAAAGAAAATCCACCCTGTACATATATGTCAGAGAACGGCTGAATTAGCCTCATGCATGAAGTTTAAATTTGTACCAAATATTTTTTATTCGGATCATTGTTATCATTATGCTCGCGGCGGAAGTTATCGCACCCGTTCTGGCTCGAATAATTAATTTCTCCTTCTCGTCTGGCTCTTTTCCTTCGTCTTGGAAACTTGCCCATGTGATCCCATTGCCAAAAGTCTCCAATCCCACATCTTTTTCTCAGTACCGCCCTATTTCTATTCTTCCGATCTTCTCCAAGGTCATCAGATATTTTGTCAACAAACTTCTCTCTTCTTTTCTTAACAGATATAACCTATGGAATCCCTTTCAGTCTGGTTTCCGTCCCGGCCATAGCACTGTGTCAGCCTTAGTCAAGGTAACTGATGATATCCGATTTAATATAGAAAAAAAAGTAGCTAACGGCTTTGGTTCTTTTAGAGATGTGATTTTCGCTATTCTACGTAATTTCAATCTGTCCCCAATAACTCTGTCTTGGTTTCGTGGTTATTTATTTGGAAGGCGCCAGCGGGTTATAGTCGAGGATACTGTTTCCTCGTGGTGTGAACTGACCACGGGGGTCCCTCAAGGCGGGGTACTATCCCCTTTACTTTTCTCGATATTTATTTTGTCGGAATCACAAAATCACTTGTCTCCTCGTACCATCTTTATGCCGATGACTTGCAAATCTATTCCGCGGCAAGCATAGATAAGTTGGGACCTTTAATAAGCCAAATTAACCGGGATCTGGATTCTATCCGCGAATGGGCGTCATCATTTGGCCTTATGGTCAATGCGGAGAAGTCGCAAGCAATTTTGATAGGGAGTCCTCACTTCATCTCCAAGTTGTCTGAAGTGACAATGCCTGAAATCATCTTCGATGGAACTTACATTCCTTTCTCGCCTACCATCCGGAATTTAGGCATTGTCATTGATCAGACCCTGTCGTGGGCTCCCCATGTGACTGAAACCAGTAGGAGACTCTTTGCTTCCCTGCACTCGCTTCGTCGTCTCCAAAGCTTCCTCCCTATTCACACAAAAGTAATGCTAGCACGTTCTCTTTTGATTCCACTTCTGGATTATACAGATATCACCGTGCTAGATCTCACTGAGGAACTGCTTGATAAACTTGAACGTCTGCAAAATGTGTGTATCAGATATATTTTTGAGTTACGAAAATTTGACCACGTTTCGTCTTTCCGCTCCCAGCTCAAGTGGCTGCCCATCCGTCGCCGTACATATACTTTCCCTTCTCTTTAATGTCCTGTTTTCTCCTTCTTCCCCTACTTACCTCCCGGAGAGATTTAAGTTCTTAGCAGACGGCAGCGGGCACCGACTCCGCTCCAGCGCGAATCTCTCGCTATGTATGCCACCTCACAAACATCGATCCTATGGCAAGTCCTTCACGGTTAACTCTGTCAAATTATGAATTCTTTACCATCTTCTCTTCGACAGTGTCAATCTGTCGCTTCGCTAAAGGAGAATTTATAAAAGTTATGGCTTTCGGACGAAACTTAATTTAAAGGATGTGTGCGGTATTTTAGTTTTTGTATATATGTAATATATATTATAGAATATACATAATATGTGTATATATTTGTTGTAGGTCATATACCATTGCATGTATATTGTAGGTTGAAATAATACCTTTTCTATTTATTTATTTTTGCGCCACTTTGTACAGTACGGATGTCTACCGTCTCCAATTCTCCCTCAAGTGCTCAAAGGTTAACTGGAAGAGATCCCTTAAAGGGATATGTAGGCCTTTGTACTATTGATGAGTGTTTTATTTCCTGTTTTGTTTTAATTTCTGTACAATAAAGAGTTTTACTACTACTATCATTATAGGATGTTTTAAATGCATTTCCGTTATAAAATTATCATTTAATTGCTTAATATAATAAATAAAAATGAAAAATATTGCGCGCGATATGCTAATGAGCGAAACGCAATGCCATTGGTTGAAACGTCACGTGACGTCACAGTTCAGTCAGATTTTTTGTTTTGTTCTACGTCGCACTGATTTTGAAATAAACCTGCTATAAAAATGTATTTTAGTCGCGTTTTATTAATTAAAAATGGTTATATCTCAAACATCGGTTATTGTCGACTACTTCTAGATAAACACTTGGTTGAGTTTCAATACTGTTATTATTTAAATTTGCACGTACTTACATACAACACGTCGATAAAAAGTTTTATCGCCAGCTACACACTAGTTTGCAGTTAGTAACACGAAATTCCAGATGTTTTTGCATTATTGTAGGTTTGTCGATGCATGTATTATTGAATTATTGTAGATGTCTATCACCAGTATAATTTCATTAAACTTATTGTCATTTTAAAATAACTTTTGAATTTAAATTAAACATTGAAAATAAATTGAACCACACCCAACTTATTAGTAGGAAAATGCAAGAATAGTTACTTAGCAATTAAATATACTTAGTGTAATAAAATTAAAATTGTCACTCCGGGGCGCAAATTAACATATTATTAATTAATGCATGTATGTATCTCACTAAGTGAAATGTATATTTCTTTTGAGATCAATAAAAAATCTTCAACCAAAAGTCAACTCCTGCCTACAATTTTTAAATTTTGGTTGTGCCAGAGTATCATATGGATTTCGTCATTTAGGTCTCCTAGAACGCATTAGTATGCGTGTTTGGGGTTTTTTTTTTTTTAATTTCAGGGCTTAAATGTTATCGTAAATGTAAAATTGGTGATTAAAATTGTGTATTGTGAACGCTAATAGATGAGATTGATGCAAAATAAATTTCTGATCAAATTGGTCAATTTGATAATCCCGTCTGGACGAGCCTTAAGAACTGGTCTATGCTATACAATTTAAAAAGTTTTGTGCAAAGGTTTGAATTAAAGAATATGCAGTTGAATATTGTGTATTAATTCGTAAATACTTAGTTAAATCAAAAACTTTACATTAAATCAATGATTGATGTGATGATAAGACTTCATACCTACTACTTACTTCCGAAGCTTATGGTCCAGCCCAAAAGGTAAGAAGTATTTTGTTACCAGATCGATTGATATCTACAAACAAACTTGGATTTTAATATATTGAGTGCTATTGTACATTGTGAGCTGCACTTGTATTTCTTTGTATGCTTTGGCAATAGATAATGCCTATAGAACGGTTTTCAGGTTCGTCCCTGGTATTTAAAAATAATAAAACGAATTATTAGTGTCGACTAGCTGAAATACACGAACAATATTAGTAACAAACGTCAGTTGTGTCGGAACTGTGACGTCATCGGCTGTGTAGAATTCGCGCCAAAAATTATGAGCGTTTCAACCGCTCAAAATTTTTCAACATTTTAAATATTTTTTAATAAATTAATGTGAAGATTTATAAAAGTATTTTAATTTTTTTCGGTGTTAAACCGATATAAAAAATGATTTAAAAAATTAAAAAATATTCATGCATGAAGCTAATTGTGCCATCTCTCGCCATTAAGAGGCGTTTTATCACTCCACATTTGACAAATAGAGCAAACTAGGGTCTTCGCACACCTGAGTGGCGTAAAAACCTTGTTTGCGAGTTAAGTTATGCTGTCCGTCAATCTTCAAGAGAGAACGAACGGAAGAAGATGACGTCGGTGGCGGTGGATTCTTTGTCAAATCCACTAGTTTGCTTAAGATAACAAACGTAAAGTGTACTGTGATTTGTAATCAGTCTTGTCCAGTAAAGACTGAGTTTAAGATCGTATTTCATTGATGTAGTCATCCACGATTGAAGGTTACGCCTACGATTCCCGACAATCAGAAATGGGATATAATAAAATACAAGAGACCATTGATCGAAGAGCTGCTTATCGCTGAGCACGGTGGCGACGATGCGCGCGCCGTGCGCGGGCGGGTTGGAGTAGCCGGCGCGCACCACCCACGTCAGCTGCGACTTCATGGCCGGCGCCAGCGCCGCGTCCGCCACCACGACCGCCAGATTGCCCACGCGCTCGTCTGCACAAACGTAATCACACCATGTACCGAACCGTATATGAATCACCGATCTGGCAAACTAATCTGAGGTTTTCCACGGGCTGTACCGTACGTTCCGCATTGAATTCCACCTGTACAATTTCTTTGGCCAATGTGCATTGCGTCTCACTCTCTCATTAAGCAAAATGTGGGATGCAAATACACATTGGATAGCCACGTGAACCAAATATATTACCTACTGGAAATTACATACCGAGGTGGTATAAAAGATAATTTACTTATATAATATAATTATCTTATCATTCCTCGCCTGAATATATTAATTTTACTTCCCTGAATATTGATTTTCGCCCTCAAAAACCCCCATATAGCAAATTTCATCGAAATAGATCCCCGAAATATGTACGTATACAAGATTTGCTCGTTAATAAGTATTAGATTTAAGTATCGTTATTTTGATTTATGTGTACTGGATTTCGCTCACTTCACTTTAGAAGGGATAACACTTTTGCCAGGATTGTTTTGCTTCATTTTTTGATAAATCCATAATTAATGTGTGAAGATTCATGAGCACGATGAAAAAGGTCTGTTCGGCCAGAATCTTCTTTTGCTCCAAAACAGTAAGTAGGTATAGAGATAGGCCGCATCAATAGGTAATATTAAAAATTTACTCACTGTTTAGCTCCAACCCCGAGTTTGGGTACAAAATTGGATTAGTAGTTTCCGATCGGTTCAAAGGTCTAGTAGTCACAGGACAAGCCGAGACTAATTGGTAAACTATTACACTTTAGCGATAATAACCCTTTACCTGTTCTAGTACTTACCTGAGAAAAAAAATCAGGGTCGCAAATTATTCTTATCAGTTATATTCCAAAGAGAAACAAAAGCGACAACGCCGCTGGTGGTAATTGCTAATAATAGAGATGCTAATTTGTACAATAACGCATGTAACTTTTAAACAAAAGGCTTGTAAAAGTAAAATTAAAGGTACATTATATTTATTCCGTTTTTTTTCTCACGATAGGTCTGACTATACAGAAGTGTTTTATTAAAAAAAGAGGTGCGACAAGTAAATAATCAAAGCTCAATAAATATTTATTTATATTACAGAAAATTCAAAATACCATCGTCTTGGATATTAATAAACTTTTTTTACATGATGTTGGTGTTTCAAAAATGCCTCTTTATAACTATATAATAATGATGATATAATTCGGCACCAAAGGCGAGACATTCCGTTTCTATGGTTTCTATGGCTGTTTCTCGATTTCTTAAATATCTCTGTAAGTATAGTAGATAGAACTGCGGGAGTTTCAATGCAAGCTACTATATAATAAGATAAATAGTATTGTAAGATAAACAGTGGTGGTCAAATTTGAGGCAAAATAAAACACTGTGATTTGTACTAATCTACTAAAGATCGTTTTTGATCCGAAGAAACGAGATTTTTTTTGAATTATTAGTTTTAATTATTGTGAGACTATGACAATATCAATTTTGCGAACCGATCGTATTACGACGCACGCTAACCCTGACGATTTAGACCTGCCTAGTTAGGTGGAGCGTGTTCTTTTAACGGTACAAAATAAAATACTTACAAAGGTAATAGACACGCGTGATGATTATAAAAAAAATACGTACTGGAGTGTTAACGGAGAGGTTTAACGTGTCAATAAAGATAAAAGTAGATTGGCTCAGAATAACTAAATGTTTATTCAGAACAGCCAAAGTAGAGCATTAAAAGCAAAATAAAGGCAATATACTCACTATAGAGTCCGAAGTTCTTGGCGTAGGACTGCGCGCAGACCAGCTCGAATCCGCGCTGCACGAAGTAGCGCACGGCCCACGCGTCGCGGTCCAGGTCGCCCGACGCGAAGCCCTGGTACGCGCTGTCGAAGAACGGGAACAGCTTGCGCTCCTGCCACACATCCCGCTCATTGCATTACAACATATACCTATGCGACACTCGCGCACTACAACCAATCAACAAATAAATTAAAATAAATAAATAAATACTATAGGGACATTCTTACACAAATTGACTCAGTCCCACGGTAAGCAAAGTAGGCTTGTGTTGTGGGTAATTAAATGCCCCTACCGGGATTCGAACCCAGGACCATCGGCTTCATAGGCAGGGTCACTACCCACTACGCCAGACCGGTCGTCAAAACAAATAGGTTGTTTATTAAAATTATTAAGTATAGTCGTTAGATTTGTAGCTGGCCCCGAGCGGCTTATCCTTTGTCTATTGTTAACTAAAACCGCGCGTGCCACTACCTGGAAAAAAAGGGCCCGGTTACTTTAACCGGTTAGTGAATTATAACTCCTATGGTAACTGAAATAAGACTCAAAATGAACAAATGGAAAAATAATTTGCGATTTCTTGTCTGCTCCCTATACGGTTACACGGTTAAACCCACACGAGTGTTTTAAGGAAGTGAAGGTTCCGTTACAAACCTAACAATTCAATCATTCCATCTGTATATAATTATAAATAACTAATCATAATAGATATAGAATTTCCCAGCAAGGAATATCATCAAGAGGGAGGTATCATTGATCACCTGATTATTTTAAGAAAAATAGATCATGAAATTAATAAATTGAATATATATGTACGAGTATTTCCGGATTTCACGGTTATATAGCACTGTCAACATTGAGCGATAACCACGCCACGGTATACGGTATTGATAATTGAATAAAAAAATATTAGAAAAAGATCACTCTGAAACGCTGCTTATTTTATATTAAACGTTTAAAGATGCAGCTGGCATTGCGGCTAAGATATATATGTTACATAAGAGATCGTAGAATTACTATAATAAAAAACGGAATTATTGGTAGACTACTAGTGTCTGGAAGAACTATTCCATATAATAGATAAAAACACATAGATATTTTAGGAATTTGGGAACACAGAATATTTTTTAGCCACGATAAAAAAGAAAAAAAAACGGAGTAACTATATCTACGAATAGTATTACACAGATGAAAGACGCTGTAGCCATTCATTCCGGGAAGCAAAAGTTAAAGCCCAAAATATGCTGGCATATATAATGCTGCAATGACAGAGGACCAGATGCTCTTAATAATGATGATGACTACTGTCTACTAGTCAAGGAATTATAGTTTTTTAAGCAAAACTGCGGAACAACTATATCTATCTGTACTGACTACTCATATTCGACGAAGCATGTGGCGATATTAGTTTGCCAGGTTATAAGATATTAGGATTGCGACTGCAACATCTTTACTGCAGCGGAAAATGGGCGATGCTTCTAATAAATTCTTTAAAAAATTGCGTGCATTCCCATTGGGATTAGATCGTTCAATCCTTCACTTATTTTGTCAATATAGGCGGTGTCATCATTAGATTACCGCTGGTGAAACCGTGCACAGTAATGTCATACATCGGTTAAAATTAATGTAGGGCGGTTTGCAGAGCGTCAAGAGTGCATGCTCGGAGCACGCGTTCCGTGTTCCGTGGCCCTTGGGTTACGCTACTACAAACGCAATCCGAATGTATCTGTCACACAGTGTACCTCGCAAACGTCGGCGATCTTCTCCCACTGCTCGTGCGTGGGGTCGATGCCGGTGGGGTTATGCGCGCAGGCGTGCAGCAGTACGACCGAGTTCTCAGGCGCCGCGCGCAGGTCCTCCAGCATGCCGTCGAAGTCGATGGTGCGCGTCTTCGCGTTCCAGTACCGGTAGGTGCGCGGGTTCTCGAACCCGGCACGCACGAACACCAGGTGGTGATTCTCTGTGCGAATGTACGATAAATACAATAGAGAGATGGCATGCATTAAACACCGGCTGGGCAATAAATAAAACTGGAATATCTTTTTTCTCAAACTTGTAATGAAATGATGACAATGACTTACTTCAAATTAGGTCCGGAAATACTACATATCAGGTGCGATGAGTGATGATGATATGTAAAGGATTTTCATACAGCCTTACACACCTAGGCCTATAAGGCAACCTTCTTTTGTTTTTTAACGTCAAATAATGGCACGTCTTGGCATTTAACTATAAAAAACCTATAAGCAAAATTCTGCCACTACGCTTTTTTTCATTTTTTTTGTCGTTTTTGTGTTTTTTTTTTTTCTTTGTTGTGTTTGTTAAATATTATTTCAGAGATTCAAAGGGGAACAAAAATTTCATTATTTTTGCGCTACGACGCACGGTTTAGGAGATACAGCCCCAAAAAGTTTTATTTTTTTCAGTCATGCAGAAATCTTTATAGGGCTGTATCTCCTAAACCGTGCGTCGTAGTGTAAAAATAATCAAATTTTCGTTCCCCTTTCGGTAACAACAAAAAAGAAAAAAGAAAAGAAAAAAGTGGTAGCGCCAAAATAATTACATTTTTGTTCCCCTTCAATACCCCACGCACTGAATAACCTATCACATTAGGACATGAAACAATCATCATCATCATCCTAATTTTTATTTTTATTATTTCATTGTAAGTTTGAGAAAAGCACTATACAAATCTCGGCGGGAAACGGGGTTGCCGGCCGCGTCTCCCTATCGACCTCGCTACGCTCGGCCGTCTATATCTACTTGGCCTGCAACCCTTCGTTTCCCGTCCTCTATAGTAATGTACTATTGCTCTATAAACTTATTTCTTTCGAGATCGAACATGCTCGCTTTAACAATGAACATACACTTGAAGCCGTGATTTAACATAATAATCAGCTGTTTGTGGCGTCTATTAATACAATATGAAATTGTAGACGTACCAAAGACAATTACAATTAATATACTTTATCTACACACATATCATAACCCTCTATGATGCCTACAAAATCCGTAAATAATGGACAACATTACGATAAACAGTTTTGTTACAACAAATTTCTTATCTGTGAAAATGTTGTTATTGCTTCATTAGTTATCATCAAAATCGATTTGGTTATGACATTAAAATTTGGAACATCTCTGAAAAAAAAAGCAATTCGATTTGACCTCTATTTGTAACGTTACTATAAAGTTTCGTCTAAAAAGAGCGATAATAGTTTTTTTTACAAGGGAGCAAAGTTGTTGTTTAACCGCTCGTACTAATATTAGCACGAGCCCCGAGTAAGCGAAAGATCCCAAAATTGAACCACGAGCGTAGCGAGTGGTTCGAGAAGTGGAATCTTGAGCGTTGAGAGGGTATCAAGGCACGAGGGTTAAACAACAACTTCTAAAAGTCTAAAAATATCATGAATTATAAAACGTCATTTTTTGAAAGCCAGAACTACCGCTTGTCTATTAGAAGTAGGTATTTACCCCAAGTGGGCTGTGAGTAGTAGAAGGTGTCGTAGTTGAGATGGCGTCGCAAAAACTCGGCGCCCACGCGTAGCCCGCCAGTACCCGACAGCACTTGCACGCCGAAAGCCTGCCCAACAATCCGTGGTGTAATTATAATAAACATTTGTTATACCTATGAACAATTACAAAGAGTAAACCGCGTTATTGTATTGGATAAATTGATCATACTTTTATGTTAATTAATGATTCATTCGAAAAATATATTTTTAAGGTTCCGTATCCAAAGGGTCAAACGGGACCCTATTACTGAGACTTCGCTGTCCGTCCGTCCGTCCTGTCCGGTCACCAGACTGTATCTCATGAACCGTGATAGCTAGTTGTAATTTGTAGAACAGTTGAAATTTTCACAGATGATGTATTTCTGTTGCCGCTATAACAAATAATACTAAAAACAGAATTAAATAAATATTTAAGGGGGCTCCCATACAACAAACATAATTTTTTTGCCGTTTTTATAAATAATGGTACGGAACCCTTCGTGCGCGAGTCCGATTCGCACTTGGCCGGTTTGTACCCACATTATCGAAGTCAGTCTATCTGTTCTAATTCAAATATCCTTCGGCAACTGACCCACCATCGATCATAAGCGAAATAGAAGTGCCAGGCGAGTTTATTTTTGCGGGCATAGTTTTCTCCTCGAAAACATCGTCGCACTAGCGTCAAAATATGGCTCAATACTCGCTGATTGCCAGCTTGATTTTAGTGTAGACACTAAAACCTACCTAGCTACCTACGTACCTACCTATACCTACGTAGTGCTCTCATCAGATCGTCGACGGTCTAACAGACGCCTATACTTAAAATATCGTCGGAAAGTTAAAGAAGATTATCAGACAATAGACTCACACGTCCACTCGCAATCACAGGGTTGTCTTCGCCCAGCAGCATGGACACGGAGGCGTTGGAGAACTGGTCCAAACCTGTGCACACATATCGTAAGTAGGTATATATAAACAACCTTCTAGTGGATAGTCACCGAGATTTCAGACGGCCTACACACTAGCGCCACACCTGTAGGGCTAAGATGATCGGCTCTTTATCATTTATCACCATGTCTGTCACGTTCTAACAAGTATGTAAGTGCGAAAGTGACGGGCATAGCGACAAGTGATAAAAATGGAACCGTGATGCCACCGCTGGATGCGGTGACGGTGTTATAATATATATGCTTTACTTGTAGGCCTAGAACGCACTGCGATTAATTTCCTGCGGTTTCAGAACCGCAAAAAGTGAAACGTACGGCATGCTTCAAAGCTCACGCACTTGCATGACTGAAACCGCAACAAATTAATCTCAGTGCCTTCAAAGCCTTATACGGTTTTATGTAAGCATAATATTACTATCTCGAACTATATCTCTCGAAACATAGACACGTTCAAAGTGTATTAAGAGGGTATGAAAAGCCAGGAAATTAGAAGGGGAATTAGCATTTACCCCTGATTAAAACGTGTCAAAGTTCAATATAAACATTACAGTGTTGCATTATCCGGCTATCCCCCTCTTAAATGCTGCAGCTGATATGGATAGTCTTAAAGTCAAAAGATTTTGGCTTAGTTGCACGAACATGACGCCCCAGGCCATAGTCAAGCTTTTTCTATGTCTATGTAGCAATTGTTTACTTTTAAATACAGGTCTTACCGACAATGCGGCCAGTTGGCAATCAACTATTTATGCAATACACATTGTACATTTTTTGTAGATCTAACTGCATCTAAACGTATATACGTTTCTTGCGCAAACAAATACGAGTAGTAAATAGTCTCCTCAGCGGTCAGACAAATGCTCATTTGTGCAGTGCTGGTTGGCCCGGTTGTGTCGGCATCAACTACTCTCCGTTAAATAATGACGACTCTGCAGGCTCAAAATTATTAAAAACAGCAAGCCTACGCAAAACGACCAAATTACATATTTGTATGCAGGGGTGCTACGCTAATAGTGTTACTGACTGTACATGTGCAATACAATGGTAATGAGGTGTCTATATAGCGACTTTCATGTTGTTTGTCACTGTGACAAGGTACGAAATGGGTCACAAATTAAATATTTTGACTGTAGAGTAGATAAGTACATGTTAGGTAGATTAGACATTTTTATTTATTTAATAAAAAAATCGTTTAATCCATAACCATCATCCACAGCGCAGGCTTCGCAGGTAGCGCAGGTTGTCGTAGATATGTAATAATAAATAATAATAATTCAGCCTATATACGTCCCACTGCTGGGCACAGGCCTCCTCTCATGTGCAAGAGGGCTCGGGCTATAGTCCCCACGTTAAAGATAGATATGTACTGTGGAAATATCTTAAGACATTATTACATCACGTTGTTATTTCTATCAGTGTTTTATCGTAATCAGAACAGTAACGGTCTTATAATTCGAGCAGATATCAACTTATGTTTATGGCTTGCTCATTATCAACATGGTTGTGATTATATTTGTGTTATCTTCAATTACCATGGCATGGCCAAGACAACAGTATGTTACATAACCGCAAATTCTGCAGTGTTATGATAAAAAGTCTTATCGACATATGATGTTCATGGCGTTGGCTTATAGCTTCAAGAGGGACGTTCCCATGTGACTGTTATATAATTTTGGAGCATCGATTACCTTTTTCCTTGCCATTTCACATAACTATGATATGATTAGTAGTAGGTAAGTACCTATTATTATCAGAAGATAATACCACAATATTCACATACTTACATAAGTATTATGCCACAAGAATTCTGACACTGACACTGTTAGGTAATTCCACTACAGTCAGAGACTAGTACCTAACTAGAGAAAACCCAAAGTCTCCACACAAGACCATGTGCCCGTATGCCTCATCATTGTTGTAGGTGGCATTTTTGTATTTTGCTTAGTGCATAATTATATTATGAAAACTGTCACCTAACTTACTGGTAGCCATTTATTTAGGACTTACAAACTTAAAATTGGACTTGCCTGACACTGCCATAGGCACATGGGTAGATTTAAAGCATTTTAGGCTTGTTGCTATTTAAGGGCACCATCTATTGTGATCTTAGAGGAAATGTTAACTGCTATAGAGATAGGTATACAAGGAATGTTATTTACGATACAAGTGCCAAAAATAGGGAATTCGTAACGAGTGGCCATAAATTAAAACACGACCGAAGGGAATGTTTTAAATCGACACGAGTTGCCAATTACCTATTCGCACATATATCGTACAACGTTTTACAGTACATATGACCCTTTAAATTTTCTACATAGTTACATGATGTGCTAATTTACGCACTAGTGCGGAAAAGTAGCACCATATGTATTGTAAAATAAGATAGGATGCAACGTAATAACCCCGCTGCGGCGAATCATTTTACGAGTAAAATTAGCATAATTTTCCTATGCAGCATTATAGGCACAGACTATTTGTAGGACTTAAAAAATATCCAGCATTTGGCATGCTCCCAAAAGTGTCTTATGAATGTCAGAGTCACAAGTAACAGGACACTTCACTCTACAAACTTGCATCTAGTTAATGTAACATACTAATAAAGCAGCATATGTAATAAAACTAGCTAGGATGAGTCTAATTAAATATGGTGACTGCCTCATATTCATTAGCTTAAATGGTTACTCACCAAGTACAGGCAGGTATTCATGCAACAGGGTTTCGTCAGCTGCCATCTGTTTTTCCACCTTGCGTACAACGGGGAGTACCCATGGTTTTCCATTTTCATCCCTATATGCTGAATACAGAAGTGAAATACATAAATTACACAATCATATATGACAACAATTTCCCTGACCAGTTTGGGCCTTGTTACAATATTTATTTTCATTTCTTTTATGTACATTTTATAGGGATATAAGGATACAGAGGGAGAGTTATGTACATCTAAAAAAGTAGGTATACAAAAAAACATTAGAATGCATCAGCCCAGAAATAAAACTGCATCAAATGGAATATACATATATTCATATTCCATTTATTATTAATTAAGTATATAATTTTGTTGTTGTTACTCATTTGGATGCTATGGTGGCACATACCACTCAAACATACTTACATATATAGACTGTTAAAATTATAAACATTCTCATGTTGAAGTACCTAAGCACAGAACATATGAATGTGAAGTAAACACACTCCTGTATGGTGACTTCTGGTGGTGAGAGAATGTAATTTATTTATTATTTTTTTTGTTTTTATCAAATATCAAATATCAAACATTTATTCAGCAAATAGGCCACAGGGGCACTTTTACATGTCCATTTTTACAAACAATAAAAAAAAAAAAAAACAATTACAAATATTGAATCTATGAAATAATAAATACTTTATTAGAGATGTATACTGTCTCTAAATGTCAAATTACACAAAAAAAAACTATGATAAAAAAATAAAACCATAAAATACTAAAATTCTTTAGAGATGTATAAGTCTCTAAGTGTCAGATATAAAATGTAAAAAAGATATTAAATTATCCTTAGAGATGTAGAGGGTCGCCAAGGCTTGAATTCTTATATAAATAATTAAAAGACAAAAAAATTAAAACAGACAAGAACCGAATGAAGTGTCTCACGTTAATGTCACTCAAAAGTAAAGTTACATACTTTAACATAACCTGTACCCCGTGTAAGCTTAAACAGACCGGTCTCCACAAACAGCACCCGTTCATGAGTATGACGTGTATCTCTATGTCGGTGGAAAACAAGCATACGGCCCGCCTGATGGTAAGCAGTCTCCATAGCCTATGTACGCCTGCAACTCCAGAGGAGTTACATGCGCATTGCCGACCCTAAACCCGCACCCCCCTCGTTGAGCTCTGGCAACCTTACTCACCGGCAGGAACACAACACAACACTATGAGTCTAGTGTTATTTGGCTGCTGTTTTCTGTAAGGTGGAGGTACTTCCCTAGTTGGGCTCTGCTCTAGATCTGGAATGACATCCACTGGCTGTGCCCTACCACACAAAGCGAGATTACATTCACAATGCCCATACCTCTCTTTTGGACGTAGTTTAAGGATGTACCCGGGTCCCAAATTTAATTATTCTTATTGTATTTTCATGCTATCTATGGGACTACTAAGATTTATGAAATGAAGCTAAACTGTTAATTGCATAACAACCTCCAGTGGTTAAACTGATAATACAATAATTAGTTTAACATTCATTTCTACCTTTATCTACTCGCAATCAGCACCAGCTCTTTCATAAATATCTTAGTCGTTATGCCCTCACATATATGTATATATATATAATTAAAAAATAATAATGCACATCGTGTGTACATACCGCCTATGGTCAGGTTCACCTTGTTTTGAAAAGTGTCGTCAATAAACAACTTATTCTTCTGAAAAACCTCGATTGGCGGTCCCTGTTCGACCACTTGGAAGCGGGAAGTCATGTTTACTATCTTTTATTTAAGATATATCTAGCACATACGCAGCCACTGAGACCGCTGGTGATACAAATCCGAAGCAGGACTGACTACTGACTTTTCAATTCAAGGCATATATTGCAAAATTGTGTAATAATTCTTATCAATTGACCTTTACCAATGTCATTTACATCAAATATGTCATATGTGACTGGGCTAGTAGGATTCGTTCTAAAACCAAGTGCTTTATAAAATATGCATGATTGCAACGACTTGCAACAACATAACTCAATACGTAATACTACCTTAATACCTTACTATTCGACGTAAACGCGAATTTTTTAAATAACTTTATTAATTAGTGAGGGACTCATGTGCTGAGCCTACTGAGTAAGACTCATGTGCTGAGCCAGAAAATTAGAAAGGAATAAAAGATAGAGCAAAACGCGCGAATCTTGGGACGGAATATTTGGCGACGCATATCCGCGCTGGTTGCATAGACGTACAATAAGTATAGAGATGAAATGGTAGAGCCGGCAGATGACCTTTCAGATGAAATTCCAGTAGTTACCACCAAACCGAGTTGGTGTTGGTGGTAACTATTGGTTTTTTTTTCTTACAAAAGTATTTCGAACATTATCCCACACAGGCACGTATGAGTTTCTAGCGTTAACAGCTCCCATCAGGCTTTGTTTGTACAACTTTGGGAACAAATAAAAATATTTTGATTTATGTCACACTAGCACATACTGCCCATGGAATTAGTACACTTTACCTAACATCAAATGAGGTAGTTCTGTTTATTTAAATGTTAGTAGTGATTAAATGATAATAACAAATCCAAGTTTACCACCTCGAAACCCATTGGGATCATTATAAAGTACATGAAAATCCATTAAATTTTAGGATTTTTATCAGTTTTTTCCACTAAGAACCGGAGTTAAGGCAAAAGTCACTATGCACACTTTTAAGAAGATGATATTTGCAATTAATTGACTAATTTAGTCTTAGTCTTAGTAAATAAAATTTTGAACTAACTGTAACTGCAAAAAGGTTGTACCAGCACTTGTGGTTGCAGGAAAGCAGGACTCAAATGCTCAGCTGTTTGCAACTACAGCAACGGTCAATCCTGCGAAAATATACAGGACCGGAGATGTGTGCCGACATTGAAAAACCATTCATTGGTATCCACCATCAAATGACAATTTCGACCGGCCTGATCAGGTTGACGAAGAAATGCTACCATACACGCTGGCCCCAAACGGAGTGCTGTGGATTCAGATTTCCAGCCTGATTCATCAAAGATATACAAGAGATACGAGTTATAACAATTTCCCTCGCTGTACTGTATATTATACACACAATGATCCGAAAGGCTATCTAGGTGGAAAACTTGGATTTGTCATCACTATTTCATCACTACCAATATATATAAAAAACAGAACTACCTCAATTGATGTAAGGCCACACCTCTTTTTGGTATGATTTCCATGTATTAAATTCTTTGATAGGTAGATTAGGTAGTTATAATAGGTACTGCACCTTCGCAGCGCTTTTTACGTCTTTTTACTACGAGAAGAGTTTTTGCAATAACTCAAAAACGGCTCAACCAATCATGTTTTTTTATAGTTTTAATTGAAAGATTTTTTTAAGCTTTACTTGCTTGATATTTTTCATAATTTGGTTGGACATATGGTTGAAAAGTTAGAGGAGAGGGGGGACACAATTTAGTTTTTTTTTTTCAATGCTAAAACGTACCATTTTCAATGCTAAAACCTTTTAAGGTTTTAAAATTGAAAATGTTTATCAGATCGTTTTGGTGGGGAGTGTTATTTGGCTATATTCCCGCAAGGTATACATAAGTATAGATGAAGTAATGATAATATAATTATCATCATTAAATTGCATAAGTTGGCGTCGATAACGGTTTCCTGTAGGCACACATACGGTCGCCATGTGCGCAATCCGACGCCAGTTGCGAGAAGCGCGAAGTCTGTAAATTCATGTAAGAGAATTCTGCCTTTGCTTGAAGTTATAAATATTTTTTTGGCCAATATTTCATTTTTGGTACAAGCTTTTATCGCTGACTGTACCTTTCTTTTCACAGGCAAGTAATACCTACTCAATAAGACATTTTCTCATTTCTGTACTGATACGACTCCGGCTGCTTCAAGAAGTGTCTTCTAGCTATAAAAAGAATGTAAACAGAGTATTGCTCAATGATATACATAAATATCAATCTAAAACCGTTTATCACGGATCCGAAATTGCACATGTGCCCGAACACTTGAATTAAACCACTACTAGCTTTTATCGCTGACTGTACTTTTTTTCCACAGGCAACTAATACTCATCGACATAATTCTAAAAACCCCAAACACAATTAGGTTGCGTTGTTTTATCACAGAGTTCTTGTGGCTACCTCCAGTCGCCATCATCAGATCAGCTCGATAGTACCATAATATTGCATTGTCACCCGACTTACATATGTATGCAATTTTTAGCTTCATTGGAAACCGGGATGTGGGTCAACTTGCAATATTTGATTACAGACAGACAACGGGACAGGTAAAATCTTGGAGGATTTAACAAAAAAAAAAGCGGCCAAGTGCGAGTCGGACTCGCCCATGAAGGGTTCCGTACCATTTATGACGTATAAAAAAAACTACTTACTAGATCTCGTTCAAACCAATTTTCGGTGGAAGTTTGCATGGTAATATATATATCATATATATTTTTTAGTTTTATCATTCTGTTATTTTAGAAGTTACAGGGGAGGGAGAGAGTTTTCTATTTTTGTGTGAAAATCTTAATGCGGTTCATAGAATACATCTACTTACCAAGTTTGAACAGTATAGTTCTTATAGTTTTGGAAAAAAGTGGCTGTGACATAAAAGTGAGACTTGAACTCACGGCCTCTGGATGAGGCTTTGCTGCCTATGGATGAGGTCTTGGTGGCTCAGATGGCAGAGCGCTGGAGTATCAAGTCAGTGGAGGCCGTGAGTTCAAGTGTCACCCTGGACAGTAATTTTTCCACTTTTAAATTTATTCTAAGCTTAAAATGTTAAATTCTCCAAGAGTGAAACTAAATAAAAGCTTGTAAAATGGGTAAAAATCAATATAAAACTACAATTTTGCGTTCGGCTTTTTTGGTTCAGTTCGTCCTAAACTCTGGCCGATAAATCCTGTAAGAAAAATACGCTTGTAGATTGCACCTATTTACAAAAAAATAATTAAATGTCACTAAAAGCCACGTCATTGTCAGTGTAGGAATTAGTCGAAAATCCATGTAGATATTATTTTAACTGTTGAATTATCTACATATTACTTTATAATGCCTGAGCCTAAAGAAATAGGGCCTCAAGTGAGATTTTCAAAAACCTTATTGGGACTTTTCAAAAGAGGGTGGTGGGAGATACCGGAAATAATGGGCTCTACGGCTTTAGCATTTGTGGGAATCGGCTTGGCCGTTGTTGGTGTTTACAATTATATTCAAAACGATGGCGCTAATACCGAATACAAAAAAACGTACACCATAGTACGGCCTGGCGATCCCAGAGAGTGTCGTCTGAAAAATCCAGTGTACACGAAATTTGATTGTTAATATTTTAGTAGGTAAAAATTCATTTATAATAAATAGTTCATTAATTTCTATATCTCTGTTTATTTGACAAAATCGTCCAACTGCCATAAAAACACCTTGTACGAGTTGTATGTTCACAAGAATTCTCTTTCCTGAAAGATTATCAACCTTTCCTTCATTGTGGCACAATGTAATTCCTCAAGATCTTGGATAATTTAAACCCTTAAACTATCAAGCAGATCTACGATGCCTAAAAACATTCGCTGGATAAGGTAAATTGCTTCTACAATCTTAATCTTTAAATCATTTGATTGCGTGAAACATGATACACTAGTACTCGTACCAGGGGGGAAGTAAGTGCGGAAATGTATAGAGCACTTTTGTTTTAAGGCGACGTCCCTTGGAAACTTGGCACGTTTGTTCCTTGGCCTTGGGTCATACTAAGCCGATCGAATGCCCTATTAGTGGTACATTATAAGGCTTGGAACGCTACAGGCTTACATTTTTGGCACTTTTCTCTTTATTGTGTTATTTCATTTCATTTTCTTGGGTATCACGACTCAGGGAATGTTTTAAGGAAAAAGATATTTTCATAAATAAGAATATGTTTAAAGGCGATAGAATAAACGGAACGAACGTAAGTTAGTCATAGTTAGATTGTTCCCAAATATTTATTATTCCCTAGGGAGTTATGAATTTATTAAACTATATAAGTATTCCTTTCAAATAAGGCATAAGTGTTATATTTGTTGGTTAAATTAAGATTTTAATGTTTTATTAAAAATATGAATATTAGTGGGTTATTCTCACTAGTTACCACCAAGTTGTTACCAGTGGTACCTACTGGGAATTTTTCCCACCTTTTACTACGGTAACTACTGGGAAAAAAAATCCCACTAGTTACCACCAACTCGGTTTGGTGGTAACTACTGGGATTTTTTTTCCCAGTAGTTACTACTGGTAAAAGGTGGGGTTTTCTTTTCCAGTAGTTACCACCAAAATTTTGTTAAAGTTCAATACTAATATAAACAGTAGAAATAGTAAAGTATAAATAAAGAGCGCTTTAATAAATAGTTATAAGTCGATTAGTGTTTCAGTTAACTGCTTTAAAAGTGATGAAAATTATATAACCGGTGCAAGTGCATAAAATTAAAAGTTAAAGAGAAATGAACGTTTGGTTGATAATTTATCTTATTAATTGTAACGTTATCTATGAAACCTGAATCTTTTGTCAAGGGCGCTTACGCCGCACTGCGTAGTGCAGCGTTGTATTTATATAGGAGCATCGCTGATAATAAGCGAATGAAGATAAGCGTAAGCGCCATCGACAATAAGGTCCGTTTCAATAAATAACGTCACAAGTATACGAACAAACAAATCAGTCAAAGATCGACTATTTTTAATCAATTTTAAAGTTCATCAGATCAGATCAGTTTACTGAAACAGTAATGACTTATAATTAAACTAATAACTGTTTAACTTATAATTAATTATTTATTAAAGCACTCTATGTTTAGACTGTTTTTATGAGTATTTAACGCTAACCAAATTTTGGTGGTAACTACTGGGAAAAAAAATACCACCTTTTACCACATCGAGTTGGTGGTAACTAGTGGTATTTTTTTTTTCCCAGTAGTTACCAGTAGTAAAAGGTAGGAAAACTTGGTGGTAACTAGTGGGAATAACCATATTACGATTCTGTTTGTACATCTTTATTATTAAAATTATTATAGTTTTTACAGATACGCCAGTCTGTTAGGGCTTTTAAATATACTCGTTTCTGAACGTATCTTTGATGTCAATGTGAAAAAAAAGGTTATGATCGATTTGGTTATGGTTCATTTGACAGTTTATAGAAAAGGGAGCTTTACGGCTATTGTTCACACAATTTACGCAAATTAAGGTAAATTGGACGAACAAAATCACTAATGGCTGCTGCTGCATCAAGACGTTCCCTTGGCCAACTTCTTCAGCAGGGATGGAACGAGATTCCAGAGATATTGGCTTCTACTGGTCTGGCCTTAGTAGGAGTGGGTTTGGCTACGATAGGATGTTATAATTACGTGAAAAACGACGGGGATAACAGAAGATACAAGAGTACCTACGTAGTGATGAGACCTGATGATCCCAAAGCTAAATTAATTCGCAAAGATTGAGTGTGGCAGTACTTCGCGAACGTAATAATGTTGGACTAGCTGCAATTATGTAATAAAGTTTCACTCTGTTAAAATTTGTTTTTATTGTCTAGGAATACGTTATAATCTTTCCTAAACCAAAGTGAAATTAGTAGATTATCTTCCTATTGTTCAGCTGCATGCTGCAAGTGTTTGTGACAACAACTGGTCATGATGGTTCAAAATAATTTCTTCCTGAATACTTGGGTTTCCAAACAATTTGACGATATACTACTTTGTTTTAACCCAGCCATTCAGCTTAAGTAGTGTCATAAACCACCGAAATTATTACTCAACCAAAATCAGAATATGATTCAAAAGTACTGTTAGCACAACAGTTCTTATAAATTATTATTAACAAAGAGAATTTGAAATAGAGGTGGATTGTCAAAGAAAACTTAGTAGCAACAGTAAATTTACTACCATCTTTCAACACATGATTAAAACCTTTAGAATGCCATTTGGCTTTGATCCTTATTCTTTCACTGATATGTGTTAAATATCAAAAAGTTGAGATCAAAGGCCAAAGGTATGGCGGCATCATTTCAACAAAATTAACACACATCAGTGAAAGAGTGGTGGTGGCCGAGTGGATATGACATCAAACTTTCAATCCGGAGGTCGCGGGTTCAAATCCTGGCTCATATTAATGAGTTTTTCGGAACTTATGTACGATATACCATTTGATATTTACCACTAGCTTTTCGGTGAAGGAAACCCGCATACATCTGTGAACAAATTCAAAGGTGTATGTGAAGTCCCGAATTCGCATTGGGCTAGTTTGGGGACTATTTCTTTATTCTTTATTTCAGGTAAACATCTGTAACTTACAGCTATAGCCACTATAGCCCAAGCCCTCTCGCGCATGAAAGGAGGCTTGTGCCCAGCAGTGGGACACACGTCCCACACACCTACACGCGTAGGCTGAATTATTATATTTATATTATCAGTGAAAGAATAAGGATCAAAGTCAAATGACGTTCTAAAAGTTATCATAATCAACCTTGTTTTGGTACTAGTACCTATATGTAAAATATGGGTCTGAACTTAAGTTGTTACCATACATACTATATTTCTGTGGCTATTTTTACCTAACAATTTAATTTTTCATCACACTTGCTCGTAATGAGCTATATTATAGCCACGGGAGTAATAGTTTTTTTTAATTGTATTTTTTCCATGAGCATATTGGCCATAATGTTTTTTTCAAGTAGGTAAGGTATAAATGAGTTTTACAGTACATATGGTGCTACTTTATCGCACTAGTGCGAAAATTAGTATATTATGTTACTGTGTAAAACATTTAAAGGGCCATATGTACTGTAAAATGTTGTACAGTCAGCGTCAAATACTTTGTAGCAGTCAAAGTGGCCAAATAGTTCGGTACACCATACTAAATATATGGTGTACCGAACTATTTGGCCACTTTGGTTGCTACAAAGTATTTGACGCTGACTGTACGATACATGTGCGAATAGGTAATTCGCAACTCGTGTCGATTTAAAACACTCCCTTCGGTCGTGTTTTAATTTATCGCCACTCGATTCGAAATAGTATTTTATATAATAGAGAACTTTCAGTCGAGTACCGTGTTTAGGCAACGACGCTTGCTGAGTTGCCAAAGCAAAGTACGAGATTGAAAAGCTTGATTATATCACTTTTGTATACAATACTTTTTCTACGAGTCAATAAAAATAATACTTTAAACTAATAAAATCATACAGGTAAACAATCTAAAAGTATACAGCTATTTAAGATACGCGAGCAGCCGCGATACCTTCATACTCGTACGCCCCCGGCCGCCGGTACCCGGCGGGGTGGTCAACGACATCTCGTAACTCATGAGGCCCTGGGGCCCTACCGGGAATATCGAAGTTCGTCAATTGCGGGCATTTTTCTCTGTCACTCTAATTACGTCTTAATAAGAGTAAAAGAGAAAGATCCCCGCAATTTGCGAATTTCGGTTTTCGCGGTAGGCCCCCTGGTACTTGCTTCTTACTAAATTCAATTTTTAAACAGTTTTTTCTCGATTTTGGCCACCGTAGCCTATGGAGACCAACAGCAATGGTAAGCGGTTTTCGTAGTCTATGGATGTTGCTATATTAGCTTCCGAAGTTTCATACCAAGTATTATCAAAAAAATATACTACTCTTATTTAATATGTAAATGTATGAAATAAACAAATATATTTGTTAATAAATCAATATAAATAAAGATAAATGTTTAAAATATTACGAGTATCATTACATTACATTCATTAATTCGGTTCTACTTTTTTAAAGGCGCGTACATTTAGGCCGTTTAAGACACAACCCAATTTAAGATCGGATTGCCTGTTTAAAAAAAAAAAAATTTCGATCAAAATTTAAATGGCGCCAATTCCTGCAGTCATAACTCATAACCAGGGCCCGTACATTTCATGCCATTGACAGAAGAATGACGTCACACTACATAGAGTATGATTTAAGGAAGGAGAGGAACAGAAACTCCTCAGGCAGAATTGTTGCAAGTGTACAGCTGTCAGCTATAAATAATAGTTCCAAATTTCTCCAGAGTAGCGCTAGCGTAGCTAAGAACCTAAGGCGTTATTGACGGAGTGAAGTGCGCTGTCTATGACTAGATTTTTTTCTCAAGTATTCTAGGTATTGTAGCGCCATCTATTAATGGTTTTTTGTCGGACACTTTTTGGTATATGGAGATTCCGTTCCTTGCCTCTACCTTCCGTAGTATGATTCCAATTAGTATTTTCGTAATAATGAATCATTTTTCATCCTCTTTAGCTAACCGACACATATACTTGACAATCAGTATAGAAACATCTAATTGACTTCTAAATAATAGATTATTGAATAAAACATATTTTAGATTTTTGACAGCATAACAAGCTTTTATTCACGTAACGTGTATTTATTTTGATACCCGATAAGTAAGCTATCTAAATTCGTAGTGTTGTAAAAAACTCCTTGTATGTTAATTTACGTATTTTTTGCGTCAACGGCATGAAAAGTACGGGCCCTGCTCATAACCTACATTTCTTGTTTGTGTTTGACTTTACTCATAGTCGAAATGAAAAGTAGTGTCGTCCGATCATCTTTTCCAATATCTCACTTATCCCCCTAGTTGCTAATAATAATAACCTGTGGCACTAAGTACTGCGGATCGCAAAGCGGCATATGAGAGTAAGGTGCTACACGGGCGGTTCTACAAGGCCTTCACGGGACCTGACGTGGACCTGCTCGCGTCGGTGAACTGGTTACGATTCGGGGACCTCTTCGGAGAAACCGAGGGTTTTGCTTGTGCAATTCCGGTTGTTCTCATCTTGCTAACGGCGAGTACTTGCACAGACATAATCTCGTAGCGAGAATTATTCACCAACAACTTGCTCTTCTATACCGCCGGGCCATGCTCCTCAATATCACCATCCCCCATGATGAGAATCTCGTGAAAGCCGAGAAGGACTAGTCCAGCAAGTACCTAGATTTGGCCCACGAGATAACTGCCATGTGGGATGTTGATTCGACGATCATTATCCCAATAGTCGTTTCAGCGAACGGTCTCATAGCGAAGAGTCTCGACCAACACCTTGAAAGACTCTCGCTAGGTGGTTGGATCAAGGGTCAGATGCAGAAGGCGGTGATCTTGGACACGGCGCGGATAGTCCGGCGGTTCCTCTCTCTGCGGCCCTGATCACCGGCTGCTTGGGCCCTGCCCCGCTGCTGGCGACACCCTAGGTTAGGTTTTTTATAATGTGTTTATATCTTTTGTATTGTTTTTTAAGTATTTTTATATTTTACTTTTATATACATATTGTAAAAATCCTAGCCTAAGAGAAAAAAGATAAATAAAGGAAATAATAATAATAAATAACGTACTATTATTTAGCCCATGGATATTTATCCCTAAACTTAAAACTTGTATCGCATCATGTTCTTATGCATATTTTATCGATAATGTTTTATGAAAATGCCTAAATTAGGCCCAACACACACAACAAAAGCAATATTAATAATGATATTTCACTCAGTTTTTTTTCGATACTGGAGGCAAACGAGCAGACGGATCTCCTGATGGTTAGCGATTACTGCCGCCCATGGACATCTGCAACACCAGAGGGGTTGTAAGTGTGTTGCCGGCCTTTAAGATGGGAGTACGCTCTTTTTTTTTTAGCTGTTGTGTAAGCGCGGTTACAACTAATTTACCTCCAAAAAGGAGGAGGTTACCAATTCGACAGTATGTTTTTGTATATTTGTTACTAGATTACTCCACCAATCTTGCCATAAGTCGTTCGTAAAATAAGTACTTATTAAAATAATATCTAAGTAGGTATGTATATCATAACTTCTTCAAGTTGTGTTCTTGGGTGCTAGAAATGCAATTAGTTTAATAGGTTTTAGGTAGGTACTTTTCTAAATTTTTATTCCTAATTCTACCATTAATAAAACTTCAGTTCGAATAATATTTTAAGGTGTTTATTTGGATATATTTTGTGATTCTTTCTTCTGTTCTGTACCAAAAGTACATGAATGAAACTACATTAATTACGTATATATTTTACGACCGGTATGTGCTCGTATTTTTATTTGTGCACATTCTCGTTGTTTTTTAAATTTTTTGGTATTTTTAATTGTCACATAATGTAATTTAAAGGATGACTGTTATTAGCCTTCTTTTATGTAAGCATTAAAATATGTTTTGGTTATATTCAGCACGGCTGTCACTATCCTGAATACCCATAAAATAAAATAAAATCATGAATTGATTTTGATCGGATTGCCCCAATTTGTCCAATCGATCTGTCATTTTATTACTTATAGAATCTACAAAATTTGCGTAATGGCGTAATAAATTGATTAAAAGAACCAGTAATAAGACAAGCATAGTTAAATTAAACCTTTTTTTTTATAACTACAAGATAACATAATACGTATGTGTACGGGAGGATGTTTATTTAATAGCCGCTTGCCACTTAGCTAAAGGCAGATTCTCCACACTCCTGTTCAAGGTGCGCACGATGATCCTGTTAATTTCTCGCACAAAGGCCGGCTTCAGGTCGCGGACCAATTCATTCACGTTCCGGTTCAGGGATTCGTTGATAGACTCGCCTGAAAACAAACGAAAAATAACCCTTGGAATTAGGTCCTTACATCTAGCGATTCTTTCTGCTTTATCATGTGGAAAATCAGTGACTTGGCTCATGCATTCTAAGTATTGAACTTTAACATATTCATAGCTACGCGGGTCCTCTGTTCGTACGCGCTTTTCGCTACATAAGGTTTTTCCCATGTTATTGGCTACGCTCGTAGCGGGTGGTGCTACGATTTTCCGGAAATCATTTTTTTCCAAGTTGCGATTTCTGCCATTCGCAATTTTTACCACTTTATCTTTTCTCAACTCGCATATTTCACCAATATATTTATTTTTCAATACGACGTGGTTTAAGAAGTAGCTTGTTTCGCCTACGTATAGATGGCGTTGACGTCAAATCTGTAAGCATTTTACCTACGTTGGTAGTTCGTGTCCTTATTCCTACGAAACGGTTTGACTTTGGGTAAATGAGTTTAATAGAGGCAGGACAAGCATCTCGCCCTGGAGCCCCGAAAACGGCAGTTTTACCCAAAGTCAAGTCGTGTCGCACAAAAAATTTCGGAGTTACGATATGAACTTCTTCCACACCCTGCTTCACCAGATTTGGCTCCATCGAACTATCGACTCTTCCCGAAACTCAAAACACATCTCTCAAGGCGAAAATTTAAGTCCAATCAGGTTATACGGGAGGTCAATGCGTATTTCGAGGCCCTTGAAGAGACGCACTTCCGTGAAGGCATAGAGAAGTTGCAGATTCGTTGAGACAAGTGTGTAGAACTTCGGAGGGATTACGTAGAAAAATAAAATACATTTGCCATATTATTATTTTTTCATATCAAACCAAGTTACTTCTCAAACAACCCTCGTAGCTTATTTTCCTGATAGGATTACTAATCATTCGCATAATTCCCCACTATATTTCATTTGTTTACAATCACGGAAGAGTGTCATTTGATAGTCTAGATAGGTGTTGCGTCGAGCGAAGCGAGGCATAGTAGGTATGTTAGGCGAACTGCGACCAAAACAGCGCGTCAGAACTGACATTTTTATTGTACGAATTTGATTTATATTACATATTAAATTATAATAAGAAAAGTTTTTCAAATTATGCGAATGGTTAGAAAACCTTTCAGGAAAATAAGCCATTGAAAAATAAATATTATAGGAAAATATAGGATTGGTAAGAAATGGTTTGGGGTAAGGAATAAGCTATTGAGAAAAAATAAAGTGTTAAATATGCGAATCCAAAAATTGCTACATGAAATTTTTTTAATAAAAATTGCGCCATTCTCCTCGTAGCGCGTAGCTAGCTAGCCCTGGCACTGAATGTATTAAGTACTCATACGTACCGACGGCGGAGCCTTTAAGCAAATTCTCCAAGTGAAATTTCAAGTTCTTTACAGCAAAATCTGTTTTCGATTCCGAAAGAAGAAGATGGCCATCTTTGACAGTAAATTTATTTTCAACAATGGCGTCAACATCAGCTGGAAATAATTCATATAGGCATGTTAGGCATTAGGTATGAAAGTATGAATTCCCTAGCTTCGGCCGGGGACTTCGTCTGCGTGGAATGATGATCATTACTGATAATAACTATTTCATTTAAAATGTTCAAAACTACCCACGCAATATGCCAAAAATGCCTTAGTTACACCTATTTGGCAAATAGCTGATACTATTCAGACAGCTGGATCGATTTCTATCAAACACCTAACAGAACCACCGCAAGGAAATTCAGTTGCAAGTAAATAAAACCGCAACAAAATCGGTCCATCCGTCGGAGAGCTACATTGCTAATCCGATTGACATTGGCGTCAAACATAACGCCCATCTTTTTAAATACTACCCTATAACCTTCCCCGGGACTCAAACTATCTCTATACCAAACTTCATCTAAATCGGTTCAGCAGTTTACATGAAGAGGTAACAAACAAGACTTGTATTTAGGACTTAGTAAGGATGATTAGTCTGGACATTACAAGATAGTATACGATTTATCAAGTAAATTTAAAAAAAAGTTACAACAGGAGCCTGCTGCTACATTTTAATTAAAAACATTAAAAATGTAAATATAGTCTTATTGTTTTTACAAGTCACACACTGTATCTCAGTTGTTTTTACCCGAGTGCCTTAGAAGGAGGGTAATGTTTTTCGAGCATATGCAACAGATGGACGGTTTTTGACATATATTATGAGGTGTCGTTGAATTCGTCAAAATTGTGGTAGTTAAAATACCATTTCAAAAATATATGTAAGAAGTCAGGTTTTTTGTTTTTATAATAATTATTCCTCTTGTTGGATCCTATATACGAAATAACAGCTACCTATATACTAAATAACAGATGGATTGGGCAGATTGGGAAATTGAGTAAAAAACACAGCTTAAGTAGGGGCACGCTGACTAAACATGTTGATTCACTCATTGTTTTAAACAATGCATTTTTGTCGTAGTTGTAAGCCTCTTTTATAATGGACGATCTACCACGCACAAAATTATATCGTGGTACAAAGAGTTGTTTCAACCAACTGTGATACAGTTGTCGCCTGGCTGATTCACCCATCTACTTAAAAACTTACTAAATTGTATAGCCCAGGGGTTCCCAAAGTGTGCGCCGCGGCGCCCTGGTGCGCCGTAGAAAGTAAAGAGGGGCGCCGTGAGTTCTATCATTATCCGAAACCACAAATATTCGCGGGTACCTATTTGAGCGCTCGCATCGGTAAACAAAAAACCTTACAGAAAATCGCAGCCAAATAACACTAGACCCTACTCATAGTGTTGTGTTCCTGCCGGTGAGTAAGGTTGCCAGAGCTCAACGAGGGTGGGAGGGGGTTAGGGTCGGCAACGCGCATGTAACTCCTCTGGAGTTGCAGGCGTACATAGGCTACGGATACTGCTTACCATCAGGCAGGCCGTATGCTTGTTTGCCACCGACATAGTATAAAAAAAAATATAACCTCTTGTCACTCTTTTTCGACCGTGATTTTAAATTTACAAGGGCGCCGTTGCAAAATACTAAACTTGTAACTGCGCCGCATGTTGAAAAAGATTGGGAACCTCTGGTATAGCCCGTTTTCACTCCCATAACAGAGACGATATCCGGCTAAAATGGACGTCAATAGAACTCGCAAATAATGTAAACAAACCAATTTACCTTAATTTCTTCGTAATCTCGCACTTTTTGAGGACACCTATGATTTTATCAACAGTCTATAAACTTAAATATTTTATTTATATCAATTACTAGTTAAAATACACGTTAATTATTAATATTTCAATGAAAACAACTATCGTAAAACGTTTAAGTTATACGTCAAATGCTAACAAAATCTGTCATATTTGTTTACATAATTTGCAAGTTCTATTGACGTCCACTTTAGGTCACTACGGATAGTAGCTCCATGCGTTGCGGAGGCACTCGTAACGAATGCGGCACGCAACGCAAGCAAAGGGAGCCGGAGCCGCACTGCACTACGCATGCTGTTAAAATACAACTTTTACTTAATTGTTCTTCAGTCGGGTAACAAAATGAGTCGCGATGTGCTTTACGCAGTGAACGGAAAAACATGGAATCCGCATTTGAGAACATTACCGTTCAAATTCTCGGGACAATTGGCTACTTGACTGTTTTTTGTAAATAATGTCATCAAATATCTATATAGGACTCATGGCATTTAAGCAACACAAAGATCAGAAATGAGAGTTAAAGTCTGACGCTCGCACTTGACGATTGAAACGCCTCTAACAAAATGATAAGGTGATGTGACGTCACATCATATAAGTCTGTCCTAAATGTATGGAAGATCAAGGAAATTGCCATTTTGACCCTGAAATATTGCGTTTATGTGTATAGTTGTCATTCTATTTATTTTTCAATAAAATGTAAGGAATCGAATGGTACCATTTTCTTTTGAGATTTTCCGAGACTTGTATTTTTTTATAATCTCAATATAATTTTTTAAATTCCACTTTATTATAATGGATGGCTCAATCAATCAATTTTTCGTGTTATGGCTCCATCAAGGTGTTGATGATTCTGCCAATGTCTCATTCTCTATCCATTTAACTAAATTTTGTTATTCAACATGTGTCAAGTATCCAATTAGCACACATACACAATTACGCCTACATTTAAATAAGACGATACGTTTACAGAGCCTGTAAACAAAACTGATAATAGTATTTTATGCAACAGTTGTATAAGAAGGGTCAAAAAAGGCGAGTGGCGTGAGTTACAATGTGAGCCGGAGCCGAAGGCGTAGGCGAACATTGTAAAGGAATACGCCACGAGAATTTTTTGACCTACTTATACAGCGTTGCATACAATATTTTTCCTACGAGTCAACAAAAATAAATCTTAATTTAGGTAAACAAATTACAGCAAAAGTATATAGCCAAGACGCGCGAGCATACCTTGTTACGCGCCCGGCCCGCCCCGGGCCGCGGCCGGCCGGTCGGCGACACCTCGTAACTAATGAGGCCCTGGTACTTGCTACTTGCTAAATTAATTTTTTGGACAGTTTTTTCTCAATTTTGGCCACCGTAGCCTACGGAGACTAACAAGCAACGCTAAGCGGTCTTCGTAGTCTATGGGTGTTGCTATATTACGGGTGTCACATGCGTGTTTCTGACTTATGAAGTAATTATTTTTACTATGCAACCAAATGCATATTTTGTAAGTTGGCAGCAATGCACTTAGTTTAAAACTGTATTCGTTTTGGTTTTGTTAGGTTGGTAGCCATTAATCGCAGTAACATTATAGCTTATAAAAGCACAAGAGCTTTTATGAGGAATAGACAATATAGACTTTTCTTGAAATCTTTTATGTATGTTCTTATATTCGTGTTAATGAATGCATAAATGACAGATAACAGTAGAGGAGTAGGAAATAGTATTTTATGCAACAGTTGTATAAGGGTCAAAAAAGGCGAGTGGCGTGAGTTACAATGTGAGCCGGAGCCGAAGGCGTAGGCGAACATTGTAAGGGAATACGCCACGAGCATTTTTTGACCTACTTATACAACGTTGCATACAATATTTTTCCTACGAGTCAACAAAAATAAATCTTAATTTAGGTAAACAAAGCAAAAGTATATAGCCAAGACGCGCGAGCATACCTTGTTACGCGCCCAGCCCGCCCCGGGCCGCGGCCGGCCGGTCAGCGCCACCTCGTAACTCATGAGACCCTGGTACTTGCTACTTGCTAAATTAAATTTTTGGACAGTTTTTTCTCAATTTTGGCCACCGTAGCCTACTACTACTACTACTACTAACAAGCAACGCTAAGCGGTCTTCGTAGGCTATGGGTGTTGCTATATTACGGGTGTCACATGCGTGTTTCTGACTTATGAAGTAATTATTTTTACTATGCAACCAAATGAATATTTTGTAAGTTGGCATCAATGCACTTAGTTTAAAACTGTATTCGTTTTGGTTTTGTTAGGTTGGTAGCCATTAATCGCAGTAACGTTATAGCTTATAAAAGCACAAGAGCTTTTATGAGGAATAGACAATATAGACTTTTCTTGAAACCTTTTATGTATGTTCTTATATTCGTGTTAATGAATGCATAAATGACAGATAACAGTAGAGGAGTAGGAAAACGAAATAATAGTCATCTCTATTACACTTAATTATGTAGACAGCTAAGTGTAGATGAAATGCATATAATGTCAATAACTACCAATCAGCGACATTAATCCGCTAATAACCTTCTTGCTGTACGTACTGGCATCTGAGAGATCGCGGTTCAAATTTTGATTAGAATATGACGTGGACAGGGATAGGTTTATGCCATAATAGTTTGAAGAACCAGTCAAATAATCCACGTATAATAATTTTGTGCAGATTAAAAGATAACTAGTTAAAATGTTGTTATGAAATGAGACACTAACCCAACATAAGTGAATATTCATTGTTGTGTTTAACATATTCCACTATAATAAGTATTTTTATGGCTAGATAAATTTTATAATCAATCTGTATGGCAGAGCGTAGTCATGTTCAGGTACAGCCAGCATAATTTACATGGGTACACGAAACGGGTCAAAAATATTTGAATAGGCGGAGCGAAAATAAAGGCTCATCCTCACTTTCAGATCCAACGGAAGTATTTTTGTTGGAAATGGTGACCTCTGCGTGCGTTGTCTAAATGCAAGACGGAGGAAAGATTTCTAGGCAAGTGAAAATGTACAACGGGAGAAAGATTCGACAAAAACTCTTAGCCATATTTAAATGACAGCAGAGGGTGGATTCATATGATCCAAATTTTCAGATATTGTGTGTATTTGTTAAACAAATTAATTGAAAGAGTGACAGAAAAAATATCTACATATACTACATACCTATAGGAGACGGGGTATGGTTATCACACAGGTTGGTTGTCACCGAGCGGCCGTAACAAACCATTGAACGAACAGCGCTTTTATTAAGCTGTGTGAACCCGGCCTTTTTTGACAAGTTGAAATATTCATATTTGAAATCAATATAATCATATTTATTCCAAATTTTACTGAAGTTATTTGTTTACTTACACGTGAAATGTGATCCTACTATCCTTGGAATGATCAGAATAACTTCTGCACCACTTCACGACACATGAAGACATTTTTAATTATATAAAAACGTTGTTTTTATAAACCGATTTAGCCATCTATCACTGACTGTCATATCGGTCGAACTGAAGTTGCCAATCGAGTAGTTTGTAAGCCCCGCCCACCTTAGGGTAGTTTACGTTGGGCTACAATTGAGCGGTCAGAATGCTTCCATGTTTTATATTCGTTCACTGGCTTTACGTAAAGAAATGGTTGCTTCTACGAGTATACTATATATACGAGTAGTATACGTGTGCCGAAGTCATGCCGTGCCGTCTGCGTTAGTAAAAGCATAAATAGAAAACTCACTCAGATTTGCGGTGAACGGACCATGATCCTTCAAATCTAGGATAAGCAATTTACCATCTATATCGTAATTTCCTAGCATTTTTAAATCTGGAAATTTCAGCTTCATTTCAAAAGAGTACTTAGCAGGATGTGCCCTGAAATACAAAAAAATATGTTTATAAGTATTCTAAATGCAATAAAGAGTGGCCATGAAAGATAGTAGGAGGTAACATACGTTATTAAAACAACAGTTTGTTGAATCTTTACTGCAAACATAATAGACATTACAATCACGAAGGAAGCTCACGTTAAGGATAAAATCCCCACTTGTTTTGATCTCCATTAAAATCTTACAAATTTATCATATGACGAGTTTTCGCTAGAAGATGTGATACAAGTTGCCATTCGGCAGTTTTAGATTAAATTTGCCTTTTTTGTTCCGAAATATTTACCCTTAATTAAAGAGTATAAGAGTACCCTTGAGTATAAGAGTTACAAATGGAGACAGAGATTTTGTGAATGAAGCCGCTGGTGCTTACTAGGATTATATTGTTTGAATTGAAAAAATGCACAACTTACCGAATATACTCGATCTTATAGTCAGACAAACCATACACCCATACAGAATTAAACTCTGCTTTGAAATTATTACCACCCTCGTTTTGTGTTATCTTTACTATTTTCAAAAATAAAGGATCCAATACAGGAATATTCCATAATTTTATGCCTGAAAATGAACTCTAACTTTAGCAGATTCAATAAATACCGACGAAAAATAGCGGGTTATTCTCACTAGTTACCACCAAGTTGTAACTAGTGGTAACCACTGGGATTTTTTTTACACCTTTAGAGTTAAAAAAATGCATTTCGAACAAAGAATATCCAAGATTTTGATTTCATTTATAGGTAGTACAATTTTAATATTAGGTAAGTTTTAACAGCGAAACATACTCACCATGCTTCATGTAAGGTTTAAACAAATCCGATACCTTGTATAGAGCTTTATTGAGGCTATCCTCATCGTGAACATCAAAATGATTTATCTGGTTTTCTGGAAAATTAAAGAGCTATATTTATATATATATATTGTCCATTACAATCAGTTTATAAACAAATATATATATTGTCCATTATAATCAGCTTATAAACAAATCTATTATTACAAACCGACTCACCGATATACTTTATTATTTCTTGTTCTTGTTTTGCCGTCAAGGGTTCGGCAGAACAATCTAAGGTGAAACACGCAGCAAATAACACAAGGCCGACCCTGAAGTACATCTCGGATGAAATGATGAACGCAGCACTGACCACCACAATATGTATGTTTACTTGAGACTATTATTTGCGGTGCATGGTCATTATGATTCGATTAACTTGGCATAAACTCGTTTGCGTCTGTCCTTAAAACTGTTGCGGTTGCATTCATGTGGATTATTAATTAATTTTTAATAGTCGCGTGTCGGTGCACGCGGGTACTTGGTCCTCGAATCCCTTCCATTATGACACAAAAACATGATTACCACGAGACGAGTAGTAGAAACCTCTAGAATTTATAAATAGGTATTCTGTCTGCTTGATTTCTTCCGGGTCAAAGTTACTTTGTGGAATGACCGTGGCAAACGATTTACTTAGTCAGGTCATAAGTTCTCTCCCGAAGATTTTTACTGATAATAAAAATGTTATAGGCACAGATTCCTTATTTAATCCTGAATTACTTACGACAAAAATTATAATTTAACGTAATTTGCTATCTCAGTTTTACATAATTATATGTAATATTCGGAACAAAAGTTATAAAAAAACATGCATAAAATTTATTTTTCTTTTGTATAAGGTTGAATCTTACATAATACAAAAGCTGGATCTTTTATCTTTCTATAGATATATATAGTTCATGTGCATTGGTCTGCCAAAATTGCAACTGTACATGTTTTACAAAATCTACTCGTTGGATAGCAGTCAAATATAAGCGTGTTACTGAAAAGTACCCGAAGTTAGAAGGGTAGGTATTAGCTGAAGTACAGACTTGTCGGAGAACTAAATGCTGGTGATAAAATAACGTTCTAATAAAGTAGGTTCATACAAATAAACAATTGTACCTATTTTATTAATGTGACACTGATTTTTACTACTTTTTGTGAGGTACAATTTTTCACAATGCAGCCGCGTATTTGCGTCTATTAAAAGCTTTGTATAAAAGGATGGAGGCATGAACACTCGTAAGGAAATAAATATAACGCTAAGGGATACATGCAATTCCGTGAGAAATTACTGCTAGAAAACTTAAACAACATTAGTACGATTATCACTAAGTTTAACAGAATTTTTGAGGAAAGTTTAATTAAGCAAAAGAAGAAAATATCAGCTAACGTAAACTCAAAAATGAATTGACTACTAAAGGGGATAGTTTCCAGTCGTATGAAGCGTACCCTTGTCCTACATAAAGGGCCATTGTCTTTGCTGAGTATAGGAAAAAGTATATAATTATATCTACAGACGCGTGGTGAGGCATGCTATGCGGCTGCCTGTGCAGTGACACATTTAAAAGAAATGTAATGTTCATACCAGGTTAACCGGGTTTACATGCGACCACGTTACGCACGAGACAT